>NC_134139.1:161130000-161755000 GCF_033958435.1 Carettochelys insculpta | reverse complement strand
GGCATCGCATTGAAAGACATCTGTAGAGCGGCGACCTGGTCATCTGACGACACCTTCGCCAAGCATTATGCCCTACATCGGGTATTCCAAGAGGATACCCGTCTGTCGACAGCAGTCCTCTCGGGGGCAAGCTGCACATAAACTGATTACCCACCTCCTTTCTTGGGTTACTGCTGGGTAGTCACCTATTGTGGAGCACCCACGGGGACACTCGAAGAAGAAAGAGAAGTTACTCACCGTAGTAACGGTGGTTCTTCGAGATGTGTCCCCGTGGGTGCTCCACCACCCTCCCATCCTCCCCGCTTCGGATCTCTGTCTAGTGTTTTTCAGGAGCATTCGAGGCAGTTGGTCAAGGAACTGGCGGGGACCAGATCACGCACGTGGCCGGGGGCATGCAGGGGAGCGGCGCACGCCGGCGCATTCGTGATCCAGGAGAAACTGCTGGAAGATTTCCAATCTGCGGCGCCGGGTGAGCCCGACACCTATTGTGGAGCACCCATGGGGACACATCTCGAAGAACCACCATTACTACGGTGAGTAACTTCTCTATCCCTCCACATGACAGAAACTATCAAAGGCCCTGGAAACAGCTCCATTTTGCCTCTTTCCTGCTCAGACAGCTGGACTATGAAGTTATACCAATGAGAGCATTCTAGCAGAGGGACTGAGGTACTTCCAATGATTTGGAAGGAGCCAAAGACTTGACTTAAGCCAGTAGTTTATTCCATGTATAATAACACTGCAGTTATTATATATATATTAGATTCAAAGAATTGGAAGAGACCTCAGGAGGTCATCGAGTCCAACCATCTGCTGAAAGCAATCCCAATTAAATCATCCCAGCCAGGGCTTTGTCAAGCTGAGACTTAGAGATCTCTATGGCGGTGGTTTTCAAACAACGTACTGTGCAATGCTGGTGTGCCTTGAGAACCATCCAAGCGTGCCATGGAATTTCATCAATTTCGCTTCACCCTGGCTCTTTGTAGAGCCACCATGACAGGGGAGAGGGGCGCAGACAGGGCGGAGGGGGAGAAATGGGCCAACCCCAAGCCTTGCTGCCTGAGTCCCAGCTGGTGCAGGTTTGGTCAACTTCCCCCACCCCTTCCACACCCCCGTGGTGGCTTTTTGCAGAGCTGCTGAGGTGGGAAATGCTGACCATGCAGGAGCCCATTTGCACCAGGAGGCAGCTGAAATGTTGCTTCCCAGCCAAATGGGCTGGCAGGGAGCCTGCTCCCTCTCCCTGCTGTGGCAAAGGAGGGAGGGAGGGAGGACAGGAGCCTGTTGGAGCTGGGATGCAGTTTCAATGTCATTCCCCAGCTCCAATGGGCTGGCAGGAAAGGAAACCATGCTCTTTGGACCTGCCTTCCCACCCCACAAATAATCGAACATTCCAGGAATTACTTGATTACTCAACATACCACGTGATCCTTGTTTAGCTTGTTGTGTGCACTACTACTTGGCAAACCTCTGAGGCCATAAACATTGATTCAGCTCAAAAAAGGGGCTGTGCCATGGGATTGTTTGTCTCATTGAAGTGTGCCATGTTATTGAAAAAGTTGGATACCACTGCACTAGGGACAGAGATTCTACTATCTCCCTGGGTAGCCTTTTCCAGAGCTTCACCACCCTCCTAGTGAAATAGCTTTTTTTCCCAAAATCCAACCTAGACCTCCCTTAGTGCAACTGGAGACTTGCTCCTTGTTCTGTCATCTGTTACCACTGAGAACAGCTTCTCTCTATCCTCTTTGGAACCCCCACTTCAGGTAGTTGAGGGCTGCTATCAAATCCCTCCTCACTCTTCTTTTTTGTAAACTAAATAAGCCCAAATCACTCGGCCTCTCCGCATAAGTCATGCGCTCTCATCATTTTTGTCACTCTCAGCTGGACTGTTTCTAGTGTTATCCACACCCTTTCTGTACCGGGGGTGGTGGGGGCCAGGATTCAATGCAATAATCCAGATGCAGCCTCACCAGTGCAAATAATTGATTCCTTTAACAAATGTTAACACTTATGTTTCTTTCCATAAATAAACCTTTAGGGCTACGTCTACACGTGAAGCCAACATCGAAATAGCTTATTTCGATGTAGCAACATCAAAATAGGCTATTTCGATGAATAACGTCTACACGTCCTCCAGGGCTGGCAACGTCGATGTTCAACTTCGACGTTGTGCGGCACCACATCGAAATAGGCGCTGCGAGGGTACGTCTACATGCCAAAGTAGCACACATCGAAATAAGGGTGCCAGGCACAGCTGCAGACAGGGTCACAGGGCGGACTCAACAGCAAGCCGCTCCCTTAAAGGGCCCCTCCCAGACACAGTTGCACTAAACAACACAAGATACACAGAGCTGACAACTGGTTGCAGACCCTGTGCCTGCAGCATGGATCCCCAGCTGCCGCAGAAGCAGCCAGAAGCCCTGGGCTAAGGGCTGCTGCCCACGGTGACCATAGAGCCCCGCAGGGGCTGGAGAGAGAGCATCTCTCAACCCCCCAGCTGATGGCCGCCATGGAGGACCCAGCAATTTCGACGTTGCGGGACGCGGATCGTCTACACGGTCCCTACTTCGACGTTGAACGTCGAAGTAGGGCGCTATTCCGATCCCCTCATGAGGTTAGCGACTTCGACGTCTCGCCGCCTAACGTCGAAGTTAACTTCGAAATAGCGCCTGACGCTTGTAGCCGCGACGGGCGCTATTTCGAAGTTAGTGCCGCTACTTCGAAGTAGCGTGCACGTGTAGACACAGCTTTGATGTGAAAGGACTAGCAAAGCATCATTAGAGGATAAGATCTCAATTGTATATTGACCTGGGTATGAGGCTGGTCCTTTAGGCTGCATCTACACTATGAGATAAATTTAATATACAATAAAATTGAATACTTAATCTCGATATAATTAATTTGAATAAAGTGTCCACAAAGTTCTTGAAATTTGATCCACCTTTTATCCGTGTTGTATCTCTAAATCCCCATTGCCCCGTGCAAGTTCGACAGCATGAGCACTGCATTGTAGGTACCTTTCCCACAGTGCCTTAGCCCTGGTTGCTTGTGGGTGTTTCATGTTGGAATCCCTGAATTCCAATCACTAGCCCATAATTCACTGAATCAGTAGCCACGCAAAAAAAGAAGTGGAGATTGTGCCATTTCCTACTGCAGCATTCCAGCACAAGCATGGATCCATGAACACTCCAAATCAGCACAGATCATTTTGGCAACTACAGCGGCTATCATGCAATTTGTCCTTCAGTTCCAAAGCTCGAAGGCACTTGTCTATCCTCGTGGTGGTGGTGCTGCTGCTGCTGCTGCTGCTGCTGACGAGGATGGTGTTTTGCTAACTGCAGACCAAGAACGTAGAGCTGGTGGCTGCCATGAGTGCACTGTTGACAGTGGAGTGGAGTTTTTGGACTCCAGAGACCAGCACACACTGGTGGGATCACATCATTTTAGAGTCCTGGGAGAACCAGCAGCAGGTACAGAACTTTTAAATGCTCAGGTCCACCTTTATGGAACTTTGTGATGCACTGGCACCTTCCCTGCAGCGCAGCAACACCAAAATGAGGCAGGATTTAATGGTATAGATGCAAGTGGCAATTGCACTGTGGAAGTTTGCAACCCCCAACAGTTATCGGTCAGTGGCAAATCAGTTTGGGGTGGGCACATCTACAGTGGGGTATGTGGTGATGGAGATGGCCCATGCAATCTGTTAACAGCTCCTCAAGAAGACTGTGAGCCTGGGAGATGTACAGGCCATAGTGGATGTCTTTTCTTACCAGAGCTTTCCTAACTGTGGTGGGGCAATAGATGGCACACACATCCCCATCATGGCCCCAGTACACCTGGCGCTGGAGTATATTAATTCAAGGGGGTACTTCTCCGTGGTCATGCAGGGGTTGGTAGATCACAAAGGCCATTTTACCAACATCAACGTTGGATGGTCAGGGAGGGTTCACAACACGTGTGTATTCTGAAATTTGGGACTGTACTGAAAGCTCCTGGATGGGACTTCTTTCCCTAATCAGAAAATCAAGATTGACGACATGAAGATGCTGATTGTTACATTGCCCTGTTTTCCCTCTGCCTTCCTGCCTGATGAAACCCTAAAAAGGAACCCTAGAACCCAGCAAGGAAAACTTTACTTACAGGTTGAGCAAGTGCAGAATGATCGTGGAATGCACCTTTGGACATTTGCAAATGAGGTTCAGATGTCTATTGACCAGTTTGACATTTCTGAAGTTAATGTCCCCACCCTTATTACAGCATGCGCTATTTTGTACAACATATATGAATCAAGGCAGCAGAGTTTCCCATCTATGTGGCATTCTGAAGCGAAGGCCATAGGCAGGGCTTACTTGCAGCCGTCTGCACTGCCATCCACCAGTAACCACGCCCAGGCTTCAATAATAAGGAACAGTTTAAAAAACAGCTTTATGAATTATCTGTAATGCACATGGTACCCATGTTTGTCTCTGCCGTAATGCCAATGAATCAACCGTGCCATAAGGAATGAATGCTCTTTTTTGGTGGGACAAGGGAGTTTCACTGCCCCTCCTCCCCTCCGCCCAGTTCCCTCAGCTGTGAGTCTGCTGCAGACCAGGGAGTTTCACTGCCCCGCTGTGCCTTCAGTGGCACCCACCTTCCCCCCATCTGCACGGTTCCCTCAGCTGTGCATCTGCAGCAGACAAGGGAGTATCACTGGGCAGCTGGGCCTATAGTGGCATTCACCCTGCCCCCACCCGCCCATTCTGATTTGTGTTCCCCCTCTCCACTCCTGCGGGACCAGAAATCACACCAAGCTCAAAGGAATGATTTTTATTTTGGGGTTAGGAGATGTTTAAGTGGCTGGGAAAAGCAGCCTTCTCTAGGGTGCTTGAATAGCCTTTTGCAATGGCCCTTGGGGCTGGAGCAGTAGGGGAGCCTTCTCCTCCCTCCCCGTGTGCTGAGACTCGACCTCCCCTCAGGAGACTCGTCACGGGTAATGCAACGATGGGGGGTGGGTGCCCTCTCCTCAGAGTACCCTGGCCAGCGGGTATCAGCTGATGCCCTGCTGGTTTGGGAGTCCCTCTGCAACTCAAGCAGGGAGCACAGGATCTCCATCTGCTGAGTAATGGCTGTTATGAACTTTACAGCAACCTCAGTCTGCTTTGCCGCGGCCTCATTCATTTTGGACAATTGCTGCTGCTGCAGATCAAGCATTCTCTCGTTGAATTTTACTTGATTCTGATGCCACGCAGCTGCACTGTGACACCACTGAGCAGTGTCCTTTGTCGAGTTCTTACACTCTGCATGAGTGTCTTGCATGTGCTGCATGATCGTATCCTGTTTTGCTTTCCTGCGTCTCCTGTTTTCTTCTGCAACACTGGGCACTGGGTCTGGAAAATGAAGGTCAAAATTACAATACAATTGACATCATGTGTTTTGAAGTGCAATGAATGGGTCTTTCTGTGTGCTATCACTGAAAGTATACTTTTGGAGGACACATGGGTTATTAAGGATGGGACCATAAATGTGCCTTTCACAATATCTCACTTGCCATCACTTCCCCAGCACATTGCTTTGTGGACAGGGTAAGTTATAAGCAACTGCCCTATTTTGGTGGGAATGGGAAGGTCTTCAAAGCAGGGGCAGCCACCAGGTGTCCTGTGGCGGTGACAAATGGATGGCTGTGTGTGGGGCTTCAATGCACAATAAAAATAACGTAAAGAAAAAAATATCCAAAGAAAGGCTGGATGTAAAGGGACATGGGAGAGGAGAAGCACAGCAGAGGAATCCCCCACGTGGCACAGGGGGATTCCTGAGAAATGAAAACAAATGGTCCTTGGTAAGGGACATGGGAGGGGAAACATCCAGCAGAGCCCAGCAGACACATGGCAAGGTGGGGCGTGGCTGGAGACGCGTGAAAAATTAAAAGAAATGCTGGTTGGAAAGGGACATTCATGGGAATCCCACCCAGAGCCTGCGAACCACGTTGCAGGGTGGGGAATGGAGTGCCTGCTGGCTTCTGCAGGCCAAAGTAAATGGGCAGGAAGCATGTTTAAAAAAATGCGAATTCCTGAACTTCTGCAGGTTGCCGAAGCAGATATCACTCTCCTAAAACTAACAGATATGGAGAAAGAACAGCTAATCCTACTGTGTGACCAAAAGCCTGGAACATTTGCTAAAATGCTGTGTGGCGCCATGACACCAGATCGTTATCTGGTTGCCTGGCGTGGCCAGGTGTGCTATCGTGGAAGCCGCAACAAGTTAGGCCTGCCTGAGAATCTTGTGAAAAAATACAAGAGTGCCTGGATGAGGCCTTCGAGGAGATCTCCAAAAAAGAGAAGCGCTCCATCCCAAGAAACATTCACACATTGTTCTGAGGGGCACAAAAGCACAGCTAGGAAACCTCTACCTATGCAAAACCCTATAACTATACCCACCCTCAACCTGCTTCTAGCATGCAAAATAAAGACACACCCAACCACTTGCTCCAGAGGGCTTGGGGACTGGCATGGAGGGGCCTGCTGTGGAGGGGACTGCTTCCAGGTCTATGGTGAGGGGCTCAGGGCTATCTGGAACAACTTTCTCTGTCCCCTGCTCATTGCTCCCTTCCTCCTCTCCAATGCCCTCTTCATCCAGTCCATGCTGCTCCTCCGTGCTCAACCCAGAATCTGTACCAAAGCCTCCACAAGTATTAAAATTCAGTTCAGGCTCTGGTGGTGTCATTCCCCATCAGCATGTGGAGCTGTTGATAATACCAGCAGGTCCGTGGAGCCTCCCCTAAACACTGGTTGGCTTTCCGAACTTTTTGATAGATCTGCCGGAGTTCTTTCACCTTCATCCAGCATTGCATGGAGTCCTGGAAGTAACCTCAGCCTACCATCTTGCATGCCATCTGATCGTAGATGGCCGTGTTTCTCTTGTCCACCGGAAGTCTCTTCGCCACCAACTGTTCTCCCCAAATGGCAATGAGGTCCAGAATCTCCTGATGTGTCCAAGCTGGGGCTCTCTTGCGAGCCTGAGGAGTGCTAACAGATCACTACCCTGAGTGCTCATGATTGCACGACAGGGCTACCGATAATTGCTACCTATGAAGTGTGATGGCTACTGATGTGGTGCAACACGATAGGCAAAGGGATTTTTTCATAATAGACACCCTTTTTATTTGAAGGGTGGGCTGCTAAATTCCAATTCAAATTTTCATTCAAATTCAAATTTAATCCAAAGATTGCAGGCTTACTTTGACCTTCTTTCTGCACACCTGACGGCAGTGCACAATGAAGCGTCCATACTAAAAGGGTCACTGCGTAGCTTTGTGGGATACATACGAGACACTTCTGGAGGCTAACAAAGTCGAATTAAGGACATGGTGCCTCCACACTAGCCTTGATTCAAGATTTTAAATTTGAGGTAGATGCTATACCCATCCTGGAATATTGATATTCTGCATAATCAGCATTATGGCTCAATAAACCAAGTTAACAGTATTACGTGTGACGACAGTCACATTTTAATATTGAGCTAAAGGCTTGAAATTCGAATTTATCTCATAGTGTGGATGCAGCCTTTAGAAACCTACCATTTGATTAGACTGATTTTAAAGAAGCACTTGCCAGTGATTTTGTTGTGATAGAAGACTGGCATACCTCAGGAAACCGTTGATGACTTCTTGTTAGCCAGTGTTGTGAGACAAAAGTTTACTCTCATCTACAGGCTAAGCAGGTGCAGAATGGTGGTAGAATATGCCCTTGGCCATCTACAAGCCAAGTTCAGGTGCCTTCTGACCCACTTACACCGAAGAGAAGAAAACATTACCCTTGTCATTGGGGCCTGCTGTATTCTTCATAATATTTTTCAGAAAAGTGAGAGAATTTCATGCCAGCATGTGGAGCAGAGGCAGATCTCCTGGCCAATAATTTGCAGCAGCAGGACACAAGGGCAATCTGGAGTTCACCAGCAGCCCAGACAGATGCGCCACACAGCCCATTAGCTGGATGGCGAGCCCCCCACACTCCGGGGACCCTCAGGAGGCCCCCACTGCCCAGCCCGAGAGGTTGCCTGAGGAGAGCCAAGGCCAGAACAGGAGGAGCCCCTCCTCGACAGAGGCCGAGGTAAAAGACCTCCTCAGCATCCGGGTGGAGAAGGAGGTGCTGCTCCATACCACCGGGCAGCCCTGCAATGCAGCTGCCTTCGAGCGGCTGTCACTGGGACTGCTGAAGCGGGGACATCCCCAGCGCATGGCCACTCAGGTCCAATGCAATCCGGAGGGGCGGGCGGGCGGGCAAAAACTACAATTCCCAGCAGGCAGCACTGCCGTTTTTGCCGGACGTGGGAAGAAGCTGAGCACGGGGCCTGCAGGACAGGGAGCTGAGGAGTCTGGTGGTGGCGGCGGGCTGTGACGGGTCCCAGGAGAGCTAGAGCGCCCCAGGGAGCGTCGGCCTGAGGGGTCCTGGAGCTCTTTGAGTTGGGGCTGTTACGCGGGCCCCTGTGCTTGTAGCTCGAAAGCCACCGGCCTCCCTGCGGACTTGGTGCCAAAAGTGCCACCTGCACTAAACACCCATCCGCTGTTGTGCTCCAGGCAGGACTGTTTTCTAGCCAAGCGCACTGGGCCGGTGTTCTGGCACCTTTCCCCCCCGTTATTTTAGCACTGGGGTGGCCAGACTCTGCCAGTGGACCCTTTTGATCCAGCCTGTGGAGCCAGCAGCACCAGCATTTTGGAAGCCAGCTAGACAGCTCTGAGCCGAATGGGGCTCCCTAAAGAGCCATTTGCAGCTGCTGCCACTCACTGCTCCAGCTCCCTGCCTGCAGTGCTGAAAGAGTAAAACCGGATTTAATTGGTTTAATGAATGGTAGGCGGGATCCAGCCGTTTGAATCAATTAAATTGAGTCCTATTATTTCAGCGTGGCAGGGCGCTGGGAGCTGCTCTGCTGTACGTGGGGGGAACAGGAGGTCTGGGCGAGCCTCACAGCCATTGTGAAAAGGAGACAGCAGCCCAGCAAAGGAGCAGTGGTGGGGCAGCAGCGCATGGAGCTCCTGGGTAAGGTACATTAATCCTGAGTTGTGGGGCGGGGGGGTAGGTTTGGGGCTTAGAGGGTTAAGCCGGGGGGGGGGGGCAGCAAGGAGCTGTGAGGGGTTTAAGCTGGGGGGTGCTGAGAGGGGTTTAAACCTGCGGGTGGGGGATGAGTAGGGTTGTGGCTGTTTTGTGTTTGGCCCCCGGAACGTGTAAAACATTGCCATGTGACTCCCTATGAAAAAACTTTAGCCACCTCATTTTAGCATTATTTTTTCACCCTCTTTTAGCTCCAACAAAAAAAAAAATACAGCTTGTTTTCTTGTGCACCAAAAATACTTAAGTAAATGCATAGGGTGGAACTGTGATTTAAAAGTGGGCAGATTTAGATGGCCTGTCCAGAAGAGGGCCCAAATGCCATTCAAGGTGGTTGGTATAGTTAGCCAGCCCGAGAGGAACATTATTCAATAGCAGCAGCCAAAGCTGTGACAACAGCCTCACGAATGACATCTGCAGTCCGTGGGCTGGTGAGGAGGGGTTTGCAATTTGTGATTGTAACAAAGGTGGGAAGGGCTCTTTGGTGTCAGACCTCAGTTTTCTCATACCAGCGTTTTTGACACATTAAAAGTTAATGTGCGAATGTCGTAAGAAGTGAGGCATGGATTTAAGACTGACTTGATAAATAATATGTAATTACCACAACAATAAAATTCTGTTTCCCCGTCTGTGATGGATGTTTCCTTCTGAATTGCAGCTAATACTTGCAAATTAAGTGCCTTCATCCTTTGGGGCAAGCCTGCTGAAATAAATATTTGTCCATCGGGTACCTAGCACTCAAAATTACTGCCACAACTTCCTGGCTGGGTCAGACAGAATAGAAAAAAGCAATTATGATGCACAGTTTTGGTCCTGCACAAGAAAATTAAGAGAGAGGAAGCCATGCTAGTCTATACACTATCAAAACAAAAAGCAGTCAAGTAGCACTTTAAAGGCTAGCAAAATAGTTTATTAGGTGAGCTTTCATGGGACAGACCCACTTCTTCAGGCCATAGCCAGACCAGAACAGACTCAATATTTAAGGCACAGAGAACCAAAAACAGTAAGCAAGGAGGACAAATCAGAAAAAGATAATCAAGGTGAGCAAATCAGAGAGTGGAGGGGTGGTGGGGGAAGGTCAAGAATTAGATTGAGCCAAGTATGCAGACGAGTCCCTATATTTTGTCTTCCTTGATTACTGTTTTTAGTTCTCTGTGCCTTAAATATTGAGTCTGTTCTGGTCTGGCTATGGTCTGAAGAAGTGGGTCTGTCCCACGAAAGCTCACCTAATAAATTATTGTGCTAGTCTTTAAAGTGCTATTTGACTGCTTTTTGTTTTGATAGTATATAGACTAGTATGGCTCCCTCTCTGTTACTATTTTATCATCCCGTTTTTGTCTTTCACACAGTGACTGACTGAACTGATGTGGTGTGTGATCTGATGCCTGATCCAGCAAGTGACATCTGTTTTTAAATGAAACCAATGTCAACAAGTGCTCGATGTCACTTTGGTGCCATGTTAGTCCAATGGCCACCGCCACATTTGTTTACATTGTTAGAACTTGAAAACAAGGTAATTTATGTGCCACACATCTGATCATGTCCCTGATCACAAGCCATGTCACTTTAGTAGACATCCCACCTAAGAATCTGTAGTTTGGCTAGTTGCAAAAATTGTTTAACAGTGAATTGTGGTAGATGCTCTTAAACTTGGGCCCAAGGGCAGTGCTGCTTTCACGTTACAGTATTTTCAAGTTTTCCTTCTGTAGTGATCCTGTGTTGTGCTTGTCGTTATTTGGGGAGTGTGTTGAAAGTTTGTTAGATGGTAACAACTATTTGCATTCAATCTGTAATGAGATTAATGGCAACATTTGTTTTTGAATACCAAGCATTTAATATTACAAGGCAGTGCCAATGTTTATTATCCTGTCTATGACTAAATAGTACTGTTCACCAGTGTTCAGAATCTGTGCGATTTGTTTAGTGGTTTGATTTATTTCTGTGCCTTGGAAGGGTGTAGCTGCCAATAGGAACAAGATCACAGGTTATTTTTCATCACCCATGTCTAAGTGCTTAAGTGCAGGGCTTCCTTTGGTTTTCCACATTTTGTTTTGACATAACTGTTGTTTATCTTGCATATGTGACCTGGTATCATAAGCAGGGGAAGTCAAAGCCTTTCCAAACTGCCTTACTGGGCGCTGTCTGTGCTTCGCTGGGGACTGTGCCACAGCATCCACTGGCTGCCCAGAGCTCCAGGGCCAGAGGAGGCTACAGCCATGCCACTTGCTGACAGCCGGGGGCTGCACTGTCCAAGCCTGGGGGCCTGTGGCCCTACTGTGTTGTGGTTGGGGGAGGCTGGGCAGAGAGGCCAGTGGCCACAAGGCAAGGCAGGGTTTTCAGTGGGTGGGGGGGCAAAGCTGGGAATACTTGCCTCCCCAAGCCCAGGGGTCATGCACTACTGATATTTGGTCCCCCTTCTTGCTTACAAATGGGCACCTTTTTTCAGTTAAGGCAGGAAAAATGGTGGGAATCAGTGTCACTATGCCTCATGAGTCACAACTGAGAATTCCAAATTCAGGACAAGTTCCTGGGGAAAGGGACAGATGTGCCCCCAGACTGGTCATTATGGTTCCATGAAATCTACCAAGCCAGGAACGAAAGTAAACTTATGCCTCACCAAACTGGCTAATCAGATGCCAGCAAAGAAGTATCTTCAGATATTCCAGTCCTAGAATCAATGCTCAGATGCTATACTTAATTATCCGTGGTTATTTGAAACCAATTATGTAGAATGGCTCTTCCAGTACCAAAAAACCAGCCCCATAGCCAGGTTAATATATAACTCAGATCTTACCCAATACCGTATTGTTTCCAGTCCTTTAGTAGAGGCATAAGGGACTGGCAAACAAGGGTGGTTTAGCTAGGAGAAGTACCTCCACACGGCCTCTGCAGCGCTGGCACCCCCTTCTGCCAACGCCAAACTCTTGTGGGGTTCTGGTAATGAGCTTTGGGAGTCTGCAAGTAGCATGCCATTTGCAAACCTGAGAAGATCATTTTGTATAGCTCTGCCAGCAAGAGCGCTGGGCAGAGTGCCACGTAGACATAGCCAGAATGTTAAAAAACAAACAAACAAAAAACAAACCCGCATTCTTTCCATTTGGTTTGTCAGGAAAAAAATGTAAAACCATAGTTTACATAGTTGCCAACCTTGGTAACAATTTTTGGACCTCTATGCTTTACATATTGAGAGTGTTCTGGTATGGTATGATCTGAAGAAATGGGTCTGTCCCACGAAAGCTCATCACCTAGTAACTTTTTGGTTACTCTTTAAGGTGCTGCGTGACTGACTGCTTTTTGTTTTTATAAAAGAGGGCTGCACGGCACTGCCCTAGGCTGCTGGGAGCGCAACCTGCTAGCGTTGGTGCTGTCCCCACACAGCTGCCTTCGGCACAAGAAGTTCCCAGCGGGAGGATGCTGAAGACGGGGAGCACTAAGTAAAAGAGAGGCTCCGGGGGGAGCGCTTACACCGGTGCGGCGCCGGCAGCAGCAGTTGCTAAGCGCGCAGGGAGGTCCCGCACGGGCCGTACCGGAGTTCTCCCGCCAGCCCCGGGCCATCCTGCGGGTGACTCCAGCTCCCGGGCAGCGCTGGGACAAGGCACCTGCCCAGCCCGGTGTCACTTAGGCGCAGCTTCCCGCAGCACTCTCGGGGAGGAGGGGGGAACTACAACTCCCAGCGAGCAGCGCGGCGCGAGGAGCGCAGACATCCGCTGAGTGCAGGGGCTGTTAGGCGGGCCCTTGTGCGTGCAGCCCGGCGGCCACGCGCCTCCCCGGCTCTGTGCTGCTGAGCTGTGGCAGCAGCTGCCCACTGCGTCCGCAGCCGTCCGGCGCGAGCGGGCCGCATTATGAGCGCGGGGGGCCGTTTCTTAGCAACGTGCCGCTAGTCTGGGGCCGCTTGGCCTGGCAGGTAGGGCGGCGAGGAGCTCCCGATTTCCTTCCCGCTGCTGCTCCTCCCCCTCCCCGTTCTCCTGCTCCTCCCCCATCCCCGAGCGCGGGAGCGGCGCCGAATGGAGCTGCAGGCGCCTTGTCCTTTGGTGTCCCGGCCAGTTGTCCCTCTGTCCTAGCGCCTTCTGCATCAGCCCCTCGGGAGCTGCAGCTCGTGAGAACTTCACCTCTGTAAGAGGTGGTACCTGTGTTCTGGCAGCGCAGCCGCACTGATGCTGTTAGTAGAGCTCGAGCTTGGCCTCCTCACATGCCAGTGAGTTTCCCTAGCGTGGTGGTGGAAAGGCCTGAGCCCTCCTATGGTGGTCATTGCTGCCACTGGTGCAGCTGCTGGCATACAGGTGCCAGCTGGTATTTTCCTTTGTAGACTATTTTGCACAGAGCTTGGAAGCTGCAGGTATGACTAGTTGGTGTGTTCAAATGTTATCTCAAAGAATCTATTTTCTCCTGTTCACTTGTTGTTTTCTATTTTTTTTTAACTTTAAACGTGGTGAAGCATTTGTTTTTGACAGAGATGGGGGCAGCTATTCAAGAGGGTATAGATGAGCATGATTATGCACTGAGGAAAATTTGTCAACGATAAAGTGTATTTTGGTTTATTTTTGTCCAGATAATGGAGTGTCTCAGCTCCACTAAAACTCAAAAGTTTGTATCAACAACACAGGATGAAAGTGAAGATGACATTGTGTTTATTAGGGTAAGTAGATGTTGACACAATAACTAATGTATACTTTTACTAGTTAACTATAAAAGTGTTTGAAGATTTGAATATGTAACATTGATTATCTATAATGATTTTGTATTTATAATCGAAGAGGAACCAAAAACACCACTAGACTTATCTGTCCACAATCCCAGCAAACTGCTGTTAAGAAGTAGGTTTGAACTATATAGAAAATCTTGTGGTATAATATGGTGAACACAAATAATCCAGGGCATCCTTTTTACCACATTCTGTCTAACCAAAGTTCAGCTGAATTTTTTTCTTGTTAATAAGATTCTAAATAGTAGTAGTGAAACAAGTTATATGATGGAGATACACATTTCATAGAGCTGGAAGGGACTTTGAGAGGTTATTGAGTCCACCCCTGCCCTCTTGGCAGGGCCAAGTGGCCTCCCCCCCCCTTTTTTTAAATTAACTGATTTGCCCTGGATCCCTAAATGGCCCCTCAAGGATCAAGCTCACAACCTTGGCTTTAGCAGGCTAATGCTCAAACCACTGAGCTATTAGTTTGTTTATTAAATTATGTTGTAGGGCAAAGCTATAAACACTTTCTTATTGTCATTTAAACCTATTTTCCTGTGCCATCTGGTGTGTGCAGAGCTGCTGCACAAAGGATGTGGTGACCCTGCAGGAGTCTGTTCGTGCTGGGAGGCAGCTCACATGCTGCTTATTGGCCCAAAAGGGCTGGTGGCCAGCCTGACCCCCCAACTCTGTGGCAAGGAAGGAGTTGAAAAGGCCTGTTGGAGCTGGTGTGCTGTGGAATTGTTTGAAGTGTGCTGTGTTACTGAAAAAGTTAGGAACCACTGGCATAGTGTATCCGTATAGGTGATATACTGGATCCAATATGTTAGTGTGTAGGCATTTAACAGCTAGAAAAACAACTCTACTTTTTTAAAAAAACCTCTTTCAGGAAGGGCCTTTGAGACCAGTGCTTGACTGCATTGACCTTGTCAATAGTGATGATGAAGAACCTAGTAGCAGCTTTAATGCTCATGTAAGTAGATTTATTATGACTCAATTAACTCCCCAAACCCCTGCAGTTAACACATTAATTTTGCTGTGCATTTAAAAAAAATTAATGCAGTTAATCCCAGAGGGAGCTGCTCTGGAGACATCCCTCATAAGGCACAGTATTGCAAACCATCACCAGAGTGCACAGAAAAAAGTCCCAGCTCTGCCAGGAAAACAGCAGAAGGAGCGAACCCAGATGAGCAGCTCTACGAGGGTCTGTTGTGGAGGGGACAGGGACCACACCATAGGCAGTGCAGAGTTAGGAGGGGGACTCAGCCTCCTAATCAGATGTGGTGGAAGGATCTGTCCCACCCCAGGAGCCCAAGAGAAGGTGGCTTGGGTGAACCCTGCAAGGGAGCGGAGGACAGCTTGAGCTATGACTCAAGCTGTTCTATTTAAAAAAAAATGGTCACCTGGGAGGAGAGGTGGATGGGTAGGGTGGAGTGACCATATTTCCCTATGCCAAATACAGGACACCTGGCTTCCAGTGATGAGGCTACTGTCCCATGTCACAACTGCCCAGCAATTGTGGCTACTGCTTGATGGTGGGGCACTGGAGATGGGGGTTCTACAGCCTCAAGGCGGGAGTACTGGGAATGGAGGCTGTAACCTTCCAGCTGTGGAGAATGCCACGCCACAAAGGGGGTGGGGGTCCCACAGCTACCAGGAATGTGGCTCCCAAACCACAGAGAGGGAGTTGTCGTGCAAGCAGGGGAAAGGAGAGTTCCTTGGGTGTGGAGATTGCTGCCCCACTGTGGGGTACTGGGATGGGAGTGGTTCCCCTGTGCTGTGCTCCCTATATCCCCCACGCAGCACAGGAACAGAAACAGGGCTTCTGAGTCACAAGAGGGGAGTTCCCTGGCTGTTGCTGCCCTATGGAGGGGCATAGGAGTTTCCAGGCTACCTCTCCATGGAGGATGCTCCTCAGCTGCAGGGCTACTGCCCCAATGCAAGGCACCAGGGGCCACAGCTGAGGACGTCTGGCCAATCCCCAGAGCTTGGGCGCTGACTTCCACCCCTGTTCCACCTGCAGCTGGGGGCTGAGCCCCCCATAACTCTGCACGGCCCATGGCAGAGTCTCCCCTCCTCCAGCTCTGTGGTGCCTGCAGCTAGGGCTGAGATAAAAAAGGACTCTTGAATAGGACACAAATATATTGATTATATAGTTTATTTTATTGAATTATTCCAGATATTGATATAGTTCTGCTTTGTTTTCATGATTTGTAGATAAAATATCAGACAAAGTTAATGGAGCAAAATCGCAACAGTTCAGGTCTTTTGAATGGGAAGTTTATGTTTAAAATACTTCCTGATGGTTCTTTGTGTAAAAGGACTGTTATCTGTAGCTATTGCAAGGCTGAGTTCCAATACCATAGAAGCACTTCAAGTCTGAAGTACCACCTTCGTGCTAAGCATGCTTTAGCCTCTGGCTCTTGTGCTACAGATAACCCACCACCAGCAAACCAATCCAGCCATCTCCAACAGACTAAAGAGTTTCAGGATCATTACAAGCCCATGGATCAAACTAAATATAACATCTTAACCAATGCTATTGCAAAGTGGATAGCTATGGACTGCAGGCCACTCAACATTGTAAATGACAGAGGGCTAAGAGATGTTATTCAAATAGCGTCTTCCAATCAGTCATACACCTTGCCCACCCAAGGAACTATTGCATCTCGAATAAATGACCTATATGACAATGAGAAGACTGTAAAGTTGGAGCTTCTGAGGAATGCGCTGTCTGTTGCTTTGACTGGTGATCACTGGTCATCCTTTAGCAATCATAGTTATCTTGGTGTCACAGCACACCTGATTGATGCTGCATGGAAACTGCAATCGTTTGCTATAACAGTAGTTCATACTGAAGAAAGACATGCTGAAGCATGTGCAGAGAGTTTCATTGAGGTTGCAAAAGAATGGAATATTCAAGAAAAAGTAACAACAGTTAGTACTGACAGTGCACTTAATATGGTAGCAGCAGCCAGTCACTTGCCATTTGAACATGTGACATGCATTGCTCACAGTCTGCAGCGATCAATTACGCTAGCCCTCAACGATGGTGGTTTTGAAAATGTGTTGGCAAAATGTAGAAAACTTGTGGGCCATTTGCAACGCTGTCCAGCTAACAGCACAGAGCTAGGAGTGCAACAAGCTGCAAAAGGACAGAAACAAGAACCTCTGGTACAAGATATTTCAATCAGATGGAATTCCACATTGGCTATGATTCAGCACCTGCTTCACAATAAAGCTGCTATCACATCCACATTAGCTCTTCAACAGCACTGTCTATTAGTGCCAACAGATAATGAGTTTGAAAAACTGCAAAAGTTAGAAACATTACTTGAGCCCTGCAGGTTTGTGACTGAACTCCTTGGGGGGGAACTGTATGTTTCCTGCTCTGTGGTTTTACCCGCACTCTGCCATATATTTCAAGTTATGGCAGTATCTGATGATGACCCAGCATATGTTGTTAGATTTAAGAAGACTTTTACAACAGATTTTACAAAACACAAAGAAGGTACCAATCTGAGGTTTCTAAAAATAGCTACAGCATTAGATCCCAGGTTCAAGAATCTGAAGTGCCTTCCAAAATCTGAGAGAGATGAGGTGTGGAACATTTTGTCAGAAGTTTTAAAAGAGCAGTCTTCTGATGCAGAAACTAAAGAAACTGAACCACCAAAAAAACCAAAAATCAGCCTTCTTCTGGTGGCTTCTGAGTCAGATGATGAAAGTGAACATGCTTGGATCCGCACTGATTTGGATCGCTATCGGGCTGAACCCATCATCAGCATGGATGCGTGTCCTCTGGAATGGTGGTCAAAGCATGAAGGAGCATATGAATCTTTAGCTCATCTGGCACGTAAATATCTTGCTACACCGGCTACAACAGTACCATGTGAACACCTGTTTTCAGCATCAGGTGACACAGTACACAAGAAGCGTGCAGCATTATCTCCTACAAGTGTGAGGAAGCTTGTTTGTCTCAATGATTGGCTGAAAAATAAGTAGGACTGAATGTATAAAAGTTTTACATTTTTTATTTTTCTGTTAAGTTGTTTACAGAATTCTGCAGTTGAAAGTTCACCTTTCATCAACGATTTAGATATTGGCATAGAAAGCACGCTTATTATGTTTGCAGATGGTACCAAGCTGGGAGGGGTGGCAACTGCTTTGGAGGATAGGGTCATAATTCAAAATGATCTGGATAAATTGGAGAAATGGTGTGAGGTAAACAGGATGAAGTTTAATAAGGACAAATGCAAAGTGCTCCACTTGGGAAGGAACAGTCAGTTTCACACATACAGAATGGGGAGAGACTGTCTAGGAATGACTACAGCAGAAAGGGATCTAGGGGCTATAGTGGACCACAAGCTAAACATGAGTCAACAGTGCGATGCTGTTGCAAAAAAAGGAAACATGATTCTGGGAGGCATTAACTACGCGTGTTGTGAACAAGACACGAGAAGTCATTCTTCCGCTGTATTCTGCGGTGGTTAGGCCTCAGCTGGAGTATTGTGTCCAGTTCTGGGCACTGCAGTTCAAGAAAGATGTGGAGAAATTAGAGAGGGTTCAGAAAAGAGTGACAAGAATGATTAAAGGTCTAGAGAATGTGACCTATGAAGAAAGGCTGAAAGAATTGGGCTTGTTTAGTTTGGAAAAGAGAAGATTGAGGGGCAACATGATAGCGGTTTTCAGGTATCTAAAAGGGTGTCATAAGGAGGAAGGAGAAAACTTGTTCTTTTTGGCCTCTGAGGATAGAATAAGAGACAATGGATTTAAACTGCAGCAAGAGAGGTTTAGGTTGGACATTAGGAAAAAGTTCCTAACTGTCAGGCTGGTCAAACAGTTGAATAAATTGCCAAGGGAGGTTGCAGAATATCCGTCGCTGGAGATATTTAAGAACAGGTTAGATAGATGTCTGTCAGGGATGGTTTAGACAGTACTTGGTCCTGCCATTGGGGCAGGGGGCTGGACTCGATGGCCTCTCAAGGTCCCTTCCAGTCCTAGTATTCTATGATTCTATGATAGAATTTGCACTACCATACTTCAGTAACGTGAAGTGTTTTTACAATGTTTTCTAACAAAATAAGTATAAAGTGATCACTATACTCTTATGTTCTGTCTTGTAATTGAAATCAATGTATTTGAAGATGTAGGTGGTGTCCAAAAACATGTAAATAGATGGTATTCTTAACTGTTTAATTGCGTGATTAACTATGATTAATTTTTTTAAGCGCTTGACAGCCCTAATCCTTAACAGTATTTCGTTTTGGGCATTATCATTTGCAATGATTATTCCAAAAGAAACCCAGAACTGATTTTTGTATCTTTATGTAGAATTTTATTAAAAATGTAGACTCCATATTCGTGTGCAAACCCAAGTAAACCTTTAAAAGCATGTCTGTCTTTTGTGTACTTAAACACTAACGTTGGCAATGTGATTTTACTCAGCTAACTGCAGGAGTTTTGTGGACTGGAATTTTAGTGGCTTGTGCTAATACATGGTTTTTCCTTATCTGAAAAGTTTTTATTCCATAGTCCAGACTGCAGTATTTTTCTCCTGACTGGTTGTAGGCATAGCACACTTGAGCTAGCAAATAAAAATATTGCGTCATTTGTAAGTCATTTATAGAATCCCTTGGTAAAGCAACCTGACCCATCCTTCTCCCTGGGGTTTGCTGATATATTTTTTTTAAACTATCCAACTAAGCAGCACTTATGTTTAATGTAATTTTGTGGTTTAAAAACAGAATAAATTTTATATTTTATATCTTTTATCGACATTTTTTGCCATTACTATTTCTGTTCTTATCCAACTAAGCAGCACTTGTGTTTAACATAATTTTGTAGTTTAAAAACAATAAAATCTATATATTTAAGTTTTATCTACATTTCTTTTGTTATTTGTACTTCCATTCCAAGATACTTATGTACCAAAGAGAACAAATCACAATTTTCTATATCTAATTACGGATTTATTCAACTGGTCCATAATCCTGTTTTTGGCTGCATCAATCCCTTGCCCCAGGCCCTGCAGCCTGGGGCTTGCATGGACCGAGCTCCCCCAGCTCTGCAAGGCTTTCCCCATCACTAGTCTGTGTAGGGTACCCAGCTCTAGCAAGCAGATATGTCCCTCTCATTCCAGGGCTGGATCAGAATGTGCTCACCCTGGCCAGCCATCTCTCTTATACAGCCCTCCTGGACCCTGGCTGCTATAATCCTTTCCCTGATTGGCTCCCATGACAGCCCTCTCGCAGAGCTGTTTTAACCCTTTCTCTACCAGTTCAGGGCAACTGCCCTTTTACAAGGCTCAATGTCTTGTGTTCACTTTTGGTCATCTGTGTATACAAAGGAAGAAGAGAAACTGAAATGGATGCAGAGGTGAGTGACAAAGATGAAGCAAAGGATGGAATGCAAGTAATAGAAGCAAACGTTGAAGGAAATGGGTATGTTTAGTTTGGAAAAGAAGGGATTGAAGGGGAGTGTGATAATGGACTTCAAACTCTTGAAAGGCTTCCATTAAAAAGATGGGGGAAAGTTCTCTTTTGCCACAAAGGGCAGGACCATGGGCAATGGGTTCACACTACAGCATACCAGATTTAGATTAGATCTCGGGGAAGAAAAAACACCAACAATAGGACAGTGGAACAGATTGCTTAAGTGCCGGGTTTCTTTTGGTTTTCCACGTTTTGTTTTGACATAGTTGTTGATCTTCCGTGTGTGGACCCACAGGTGGCTGGTATCCTAGGCAAGGGAAGGTAATATCGTCTCAAACTGCCTTACCGGGCTCTGTCTGTGCTTTGCTGGGGGCTGTACTGCAGCACCCACGGGCTGACCAGGGCTCCAGGGCCAAGGGAGGCTGCAGCCATGCCATGCCACCTGCTGCACTATCTCAGGTTAGGGGCTTGTAGCCCCATTGTGTTTGTGGGAGGGAGGCTGGGCATAGGCCAGTGGCCCCAGTGCAAGGCAGGGCCTCCAGCAGGGAGCATTGTTGGGATTACTTGCCTCCCCAAGCCCTGGGGTCATGGACTGCCGATATTTGGTCCCCCTTCTTGCTTACCAGTGAGCACCTTTTTTCAGTTAAGGCAGGAAAAATGGTGGGAATCAGTGTCACTATATCTCAGTGAGTCACAACTGAGAATTTCCAAATTCAGGACAAGTTGCTGGGGAAAGGGACAGACATGCCCCAAAATTGGTTGGTATCGTTCCATGTAATCTACCAAGCCAGGAGCCAAAAGTAAACTTATGCCTCACCAAACTGGTTAATAAGATGCCAGCGAGGAAGCCTCCTTAGATATTCCAATCTTAGATTCACTGCTCAGATGCTCAACTTAATTATCTGTGGTTATTTGAAGCCAATTATGTCAAAAGGGCTTTTCCAATCCCAAAGAACCAGCCCCATACCACGGTCAATATATAACTCAGACCTTATCCAATAACCATATTGTTTCCAATCCTTTAGTAGCTAATATATAAAGGTTTATTTACCAAAAAGAAAAGTGAAAATTAAACTTGTCTAAAGGACTGAAATACACACAATGATTGCAAAGTTCTTGGTTCAGGCTTGTAGCAGTGATAGTTTAGTCTTTCAACTGCTGACTTGGTAAATCTCTGGTTGTTTCCAAATCCATTGGAAGGTTGCTCCACTGGAAGGTTCTAGTCCTTTGGTTAAAATGCTTCCATTAGTGTAAGTTTATAGTCCAGAGCTTTGAGCAGTTAAGAGGCAAAATGGAAGAGCTTTGAAAGCCTTTGTCAAGTGGAGGGAAACCCATTCTTGTCTCTAGAAAATTACAGGTGGTCAGGTGACCAGAATCAGAGAGGTAGCCATGTTAGTCTGTATGTTCGAGAACAAGAAGAACTCCTTTGGCACCTTATAGACTAATGGATATTTTGGAGCATAAGCTTTCGTGGGTAAAGACCTGCAAGCATGTTCAGCATGGTTTGCTTAGTCATACTGGGGCCCATTATACATATTCTAGTGCAGAGGTCAGGAACTCCTGGCACACAAGCCACTCTTGGCATGTAAGCTGATTTTCTTCAGCATGCAGCAGGAGCCTTGCCCTGCCCCTCCTCCACCCATGCAGCTCCCAAGCCTGGGCCTCTAGCCACTGGGACACGGGTAAAATGATTTGCTCTGTTCTACAGCTCCCAGCAAACAACCACACTAAGGAAGCACCTCTTCTACAGTAACTTACAAACTGCTGATCTGAATGTACAGTTTATCATGGCGGTAACCGGTATTAAATGTGATGAAAGTTGTTTGCTTTGTTGTTTCTACCTTTTACTGAATCACTAAAGCCATTGAGTGGGAACTAGCTTTATCTTTTCCAAGTGAAGGAGAAGTTAACAGTTTTGTTTGGAGCAATTTTATAACTGAAATGTGTTCTTTGGACAGAAGTAATAGGAAGAGCTCTTTAACACATATATTGGTAAAAAAAAAGTCTGTTTGGTTTGTCAGGAAGTGTTTCTCTGTTAAAAATGGAAAGCTATAGTTCAAATACTTCCCTATATTTGTAGAGAGAGCCATATTTTATTACAGTATGCAGGTAAATTCTGTTTGAGGTTTTATCCTTTTGATGCAGAAAATAAGTTGACTTTTAAAAATGAATATGCATTGGTTTTCATCAGTGACTTGCCTATAGTGTGCTTTTGGAAATTCAAGCCAGTATCAACCTAACGAGAGCATGCTAACAAAACCAAAACAGCTGAAAACAAATTTTGAATGATAATTTTATTTTTCTATCAGTTTACAGTAGTTTTGCTTCACTGTGAAAGTTTGCATGCCTACAAGAGTTTAACAAGTATATTTCTGAAAGTCAAATAGAATGTCTTTACTCGTCAGTTTGAAACTTTTATTTTAAACTGGTTGTGAGTTAACATTCATCTTTCTAAATGGCTGTGTCTACACTAGCCCAAGTCTTCAAAATGGCCATTTCAAAGATTACTGATGAGGTGCTGAAATGCATAATCAGCGCCTCATTAGCATACCACCGGCTGCAGCTCTTCAAAACTGCTGCTTTTTGCTGCTGCGTGGCTCATCCAGACGGGGGGTCCTTTTTGAAAGAACCCCGCCAACTTCGAAATCTCCTTATTCCTATCTGCTTCAATAAGGGGATTTCGAAGTTGGCAGAATCCTTTCAAAAAGGACCCCCATCTGGATGAGCCGTGCAGCCACGAAAAGCTGCAATTTGGAAGAGCCGCACCCGACGGCATGCTAATGAGGCGCTGAATATGCATTAAAGTGCCTTATTAGTAATCTTCGAAATGGCCCTTTGAATGGCCATTTTGAAGATATGGGCTAGTGTAGACATAGCCAATATGAAGTATTTATTGATATTGATATTTGCCTAGTTTTACAACAGGCTACCAAAAAAAACTCTAGTAAAATTAGTACAACCTAAAAGGTCACTCAGACAATGACTTGTTTCTGCTGTTTCATATGCCTTATGCTGAAATGTAAGTACAATATTTCCAGGGGTTTTCTTTTCCGGTGGAAGGTAGTGGAACTGCATTCTGCCATCTTTTCTCTAGGACTGCCATTTAAAAAGGCCGTTGGGGTGCTTTGAGCTGGATGTGTCTCTTTAAGCAGCCACTTGCAGCTCTTGCTGCTCCGCCTCCAGATCCCTGCTCTTTCAGTGCAGCAGGTCAGAGAACTGCCCCGTCACACTGGCTACGTCTACACTAGCCCCAAACTTCGAAATGGCCACGGAAATGGCCATTTCGAAGTTTACTAATGAAGCGCTGAAATGCATATTCAGCGCTTCATTAGCACGCAGGCAGCTGCGGTGCTTTGAAATTGACACGCCTCGCTGCTGTGCGGCTCGTCCCGATTTCGAAGCGCCGCAGCCACCTGCGTGCTAATGAAGCGCTGAATATGCATTTCAGCGCTTCATTAGTAAACTTCGAAATGGCCATTTGCGTGGCCATTTCGAAGTTTGGGGCTAGTGTAGACACGGCCACTGTGCGGGGAGCTGCGCAGCTGCACAGCAGGGAACATGGTGGCTAGCGAAGGAGCAGCAGCAGGTGGTGCTCCTTTTGAAATATAAGTGAATCTTGGGGTGGGGAGGCAGTTGCAGGGGTTAAAGGCTGGTGGGGGGTTAAAGCCTGGCTGCAGGCTGGGGTTGCAGAGGGGTTGCGGGGGTTAAGACTGGCAGCTGGTTAGGGTTGCAGCAGGGCATGGAGTTAAAGCCTGCTGGGGGGGAGGCTTAAAGCCTGGTAGCAGGCTGGGGCCAAAGTGGGGGTGTGGGTTAAAGTCTAGTGGTGGGTCTGTGCCAGGGACATGGGGGGTGTTAAGCATGGTATGGGGTTGTGCCTATGTGCAGCAGAGTTCTGACATATTTTGCCTGAAAAAAACCAAAACACTGAATAGTTCTATTCCAGTTCATTTATTTAATAAATTGAGAGAAAGTCAGCACATTTTTCTGGCGTAGTAATCTGTGATACTTTTCCCATGTTTTTGTAAGAAAATTGTTTTTAAGTGAGGTGTACCTTGGTTCTATGCAAAACAACTCTGACCCCCACAAAAGGTAATCTGGAAAGGTTGAATGGCTCTTGTTTCAAGACCTCAGTTTACCTTGCAACCATGTTTCTCAACCCCTGGTAATGGTTCAGGAGAAAAATCCGTGTGTGGATGTGTATGTTTGAAGGAGGTACTTTAAAAAAGAGGGTTGCACAACGCTGCCCGAGGCTGGCAGGAGCGCTCCCTGCTGGTGCTAGGCCCACGCTGCTCATTCAGCACATGAAGTTTCCCTACAGGAGGATACTTAAAGACTGTAAGCAGTAAGTAAAAGAGGAGCCCGCGAGGCTCTAGGCGGGGGCAGCAGCACCAGTTGCTAAGCGCGCAGGGAAGCCCAGCACGGGCCCCACCCCGGACCATGCTGCGAGCGACTCCAGATCCCGGGCAGCGCTGAAACGAGGCACGTGCCCAGCCCGGCGTCACGTGTGCGCAGCTTCTCGCCCCACGCTCGGGGATGGGAGGGAGGGGACTACAACTCCCAGCAGGCAGCGCGGCTGTTCCCGCCGGGCCTGGGCGGAAGCTGAGCGCGGCACGTGCAGCGTGGGGAGCGCAGACGTCCGCTGGGTGCAGGGGCTGTTAGGCGGGCCCCTGTGCGTGTAGCCTGGCGGCCACGGGCCTCTCCGGCTCTGTGCTGCTGAGCTGTGGCGGGGTCTGGGGCAGCAGCTGCCCAGTGCGTCCGCAGCCGTCCGGCGCGAGCGGGCCGCATTATGAGCGCGGGAGGCCGTTTCTTAGCAACGTGCTGCTAGTCTGGGGCCGCTTGGCCTGGCAGGTAGGGCGGCGAGGAGCTCCCGATTTCCTTCCCGCTGCTGCTCCTCCCCCATCCCCGAGCGCGGGAGCGGCGCCGAATGGAGCTGCAGGCGCCTTGTCCTTTGGTGTCCCGGCTAGTTGTCCCTCTGTCCTAGCGCCTTCTGCATCAGCCCCTCGGGAGGTGCAGCTCGTGAGAATTTCACCTCTGTAAGAGGTGGTACCTGTGTTCTGGCAGCGCAGCCGCACTGATGCTGTTAGTAGAGCTCGAGCTTGGCCTCCTCACATGCCAGTGAGTTTCCCCAGCGTGGTGGTAGAAAGGCCTGAGCCCTCCTATGGTGGTCATTGCTGCCACTGGTGCAGCTGCTGGCATACAGGTGGCCATCAGCAGCTATGGGCTCAGGGCCCATTGGTGTCCAGTGCCTTCCTCCTTCCATCTTTCCCTGTCCAGTGCAGACTGGCTTAGTTTTTGCATACAGGTACCAGTTGGTGTTTTCATTGTGTAGACAAGGCCCTGTTTTATGTAGTGTTTGGAAGGTGCAGACATTAAGTTGCTGTGTTCTGATTCTAACTCAAAGAATGTACAGTAATGTACAGTTCTCTGTTCCAGAACTCTCAAATAACTGTCATTTTAACCATAAGTAAATTTTAGTTATGTTTTCCATTAGTGCGATACAGTGAAAGTAAGAACAAATAAATACAGCAAATGCAGTATCAGTGTACTGTGTACAGTACTATTGTTGGTAAATAAAGCATTCTGCATACATTTTTGTTTATTAATATCTAATCTTATTTTTCTTTGGTATTGTGCATTACTAGGTATACTTCTCTATTATCTAGAACATTTGAATATCTGGCAACCTCCTGGTTGCAGGGCTGCCTGATATGGAAGAGTTTATTGTGTTTTTTGCTGTTTGCTTGCTGTTTTCTATGTGTGTTGTTTACAGCTCCACAGTGGTGAAGTGTTTATTTTGGATGCAGATTGGGTGTGGGTGTGGGGAAAGCTATTCAAAATGTTATAGCTGTGTATGGTTATTCAGTGAGGAAAACTAAGTCAATGATGAAGCACATTTTACTTTATTTTTGTTCAGATAATGGAGTCTTTCACCTCCACTAAGGCTCATAAGTCTGAATCAGCAATAAAGGATGAATGTGAAGATGACATTGAGTTCATCTGTGTAAGTAGATGTTGCCTCAAGCAATAGATATGTTTGCCAGTTAGCTATACAGAATGTTCTAAGATTTGAATATGTAATGTTGATGATTTTCACTGTATCTTAAATAAAATGTTGGGGTCATTTTAAAAACTCTGAATTTCAAAGCAAAAGAAAATACTAGTGTACAGTAGTCCCTCAAGTTAAGTGAGGGTTCTGTTCCACACACCCTTGTGTAACCCAAATTTCACAGAAGTGGGGGGTCTGGCTTTTTCCTGGTGGAACACACATTCTGCAGCCAGGGAAGCAGCAGAAAGGTAGGTCCTTGAGTGTGGGCGCAATTGGGGAGGGTTAAGCCTGGCAGTGGGTTGTGGTCGTGGGAGACGGGTGGAGGGGTGCTAAGCCTGGGGTGGGTTAGGGCTGCAGTGGGGGCGAGGGGTAGAGTTGAGGTGGAGCCCTGCTCGGGTGGTGAGTTGCGCTGTGGTGGATTTAAACGGGGGCCGCAGAGCAGGGGTTTGAATCAGGGCAGGAGGATGGAACTGGAGCCACACGTGGGGGGGTAGTTGAACTGGAGCCACATGTGGGGGGTGAGCCGTGTGTGGGTGGTGAGCTGGCAGGAGGGTTGAACCAGAAAAGGGGGAGGTTGAGACGGAGTCATACCTGAGGGGCGGTGAGCTAGAGCCAGAAGCAGTGGGTGGTGGGGGTGAACAGGAGCTATGTGTGGGTGGTGAGCAGAGCTGAGTGGGGTGCTGAACCAGGCCTGTGTGGAGCCTGGGGTGGGGTGACTTCATTTTGCTCTCATGAGACACAGCAAGCCTTAGCACACCTAATAGATTGGGGTTCTGATGAATTAACCATCTCAGTGAGAGCTGAATAGGAGATTCAAGGGAGCAAAGTTAGTTTTTTGTCAGACATGCTTATGGATAGATTGTATTCTGGTATCTGTAGCACAGTAGAATGGTGTACTGCTCCAAGAGTAACTCTTCTGAAGTCAGTGAGACTAAAAGTGAAGCAAGGCATGTGGCTCATTATGTAGTGACATGAAAATCTCACTTCATGTTACTTGCTAGAGAGAGGAGAGACCCAGGGGGTAGATACCTAATAGCAGCTTAGTTAGGATGGGGATTACTGTTTAATGCGCGCAGTGCACAATGGATATAGAATGCTCGTGTGGCTTCTAATTTAGAATTCTTCCTTTGATATCAAATTTTGCAAAAGATGTAAACAAATCTCAGTCATCCCAGTTATGTAGTTTACATATGTGCAGATTTCTTAAGGCTGTCAAAGTTTGAATACAACTTTTAGAAATGTGAGTTGCTAAATTTTTTTGAGGTAAGTGAGATTGTATAATACTACATGGTGTGGGCCTAAATACTTAGTCAATGAGGTGGTGTTATGACAGCAGGAAATACAGAAGAATGTAGGGATAACTTTCCTTTACAGGACAACTACTTATGACTAGTTTTGTTCACACACAATAAGGAAGGACAATGCAGGTTTGAGCACCCGGTGGTTAAAAGACTGAGTGAGAGAACACGACAAAAAAGCAGTCCTGTAGGACCTTAAAGACTAACAGTATTCTTTATTAGCTTTTATGGGACAGACCCACTTACTCAGATCTGAGACTATACTAAATAAAACAGTAGTCCACAACATTATATAGTGGCCATTGTAACTTTTTAATGAGTTTTCTCTTTAGTCACCCTTGTCCTTACTTGTCCAAGGCATTAGCTCTGTGTGCATCTACTTACGATATGTAGAGGAAGCTGTAACTCAGAGCAGACAGGCACTGTCTCAGGTACCATACTAGGTCTTTTGTAGAGAGAGAGAATTCTTCTTGTCTGTGCCATAATCCTCTGCCATCTTTAAAAGCACTGGGCCAGGTCTACTCTGAAGGGGGAGATGGAATTAAGATAACATAGCTGGAATAGATGTACCTTAATTTGAGCTTCCACTCCTGCTCCCCTGCAGGAGGTTTACAGAAGCAAATGTGCCCATGGACTTTTGTTACTTCCAACAAGGGGCAGGAGTACAGGTGCCAGTGTGAAGTATCAGAGAGGTAGCTGAGTTAGTCTGTATCTTCAAAAACAACAAGAAGTCCTGTGGCACCTTATAGACTAACGTATTTTGGAGCATAAGCTTTTGTGGGCAAAGACCTGCTTCATCAGCACTCTAGGCACTCTGTGGGTTCGATTTAGTGTGTCTCTACCAGGCATGCTAAATCAAACTCCAGAAGATCGACTGCAGCAGTGTCCATTTTGACTGGAATGAAGGTATGCCCCTGGAAGAGGTTACAGTGTGGGGAGCCTAAAATCCCAAGACTTCCTCGGTGGGGAAGTTGCCTAGTGTCCATGGATCTATCTTTATGTTAAAGTACAAGGGGATTGTTTGCTGCCACTGATCAACCCAGAGGCAGGTGAGACACATGAAACTTGGACAGCTGCTAGAGCAAGTGACTCTGTCATCACTTTCCTTTATCTCCATATTAGTTAGGGTTGGTGACTTTCTAATCCCTGACAGCCAAACACCCCTGCCCTGCTCCTTTCTCCAAGGCCCAACCACCTGTCCAGCCTCTTCCTCTGAGGCTGTATTCTGCCCCTCCGTTGCCTCACTCATGGTCCAGCCACAGCCCTATTGCTTGCTCCTTCATCCCCTCAGAGTTGCCAGCTGCATCAGCATGGCACAGATTAGTCCCTGGAATGAGAGGTCGGGGTGGGGAAGTAGGAGCAGAGCAGAAGTGGATGAGGCCTCGGAGCAAGAGGCCAAAGCAGAGGGGGTGTGGATTGCTGGAGTGTGAGGGTTGGGTAAGGAAATTGAAATACATTGGGGCAGGGGGAGCCTCCAGAGAAAGAGACGGGAAAATCCAGCACAGTGGGTCAGGAGACAGGTTACACTCTCTCCTTCCATCTCCCCAGCCTTGTGGGCATATACTCTGGAGTGCGGTCCAGGAGCCAGCTGGGCAGGGGTGGTAAGAGCAGCTCCTGCTATGTGGAGCCATCCCTATTCTTTTTTTCCCCCACAGATGGTAGGGGCTGACACATCCATTTTCCCTTTTCAACTGGACGTTTCATTTGAAAACCAAACACCTGGCAACTCAGCTATCAGTGTAACACCTTTTCCCCCGTATTCTGGAGAGAGCAAGCACTACTATTGCCAGTCAGAAGAGCACTTCCTCTCTCCCTTTGATGCACTGCTAGTTTTAAAGACTTGAACCTGAGTCCACTCTCCAGCAGCAGGCTGAGGCTTAAAGTACCTGGTCTGCACTTGTGGTTAATGGAAGTGCTCACCCCCACTTCCCCCACCCTCAGCTTGAGCTTTTACAAGCGGGTACCTGAATTGGTGGGGAGGACTTTATTTCCCTCTCTCTATAGTAGGTTATCAACTTGGTAGGCAGGCTAGGTAGTTGCTTGCAGTCACTTCTTTCTCCTGCTCTGGTCACCATCAGTAGGTGCTTGGGCAAATCCTGCCCTCTATCTGGGAGTGATGGAAAGTTTCGTAAGCACCAAACTTGATATAAAAACTGAATAGCGAGTTGGACAAAAAGTTTAAAAAATGGATTTTTAATTAATTTTAAAAGAACTTTAGAATATGAAAAATAGGGATGGTGACAGAAATCCTTATAAAATAGAGCGTATCCTGTATTTCCAGTGGACTTGACTCAGCCTGGCTGCTGATCAGATACTTAATGCACAGTATGTGAAAGTGGGATTGTCTCCTTTGCATTAATTCAGTACTTTAAAAGTTGCAGGCAGTTTCTGAAATCATATTATATGCATTTGTCTTCCTACCACCTACAGCCACTAGTACAAAATGACATGTACATTATTTTAGATCAAAGCAATTTAAATCACCAATTTTAATCATAATTTAAATCAACAAGTAGGATTTTTTACTTGTATTTTTCACTTTTATTGCTTTTAGCTTTTGAAGTTTCAGAGAAAGTCATTGCACTGGAGGAAGCCCCCAGTTGAGGTCCTAGAACCAGAGATTGTTGAAGTTCAGAGCAATCCTTCAGCAGCAGTAATATCTTATGCATGTGCAGGGTCTGGGAGGGGTTGTGACCAGAGGCAGTGATTCAGGATGGAGTGCAGGGCCTTGAATTGTAATCTTGGGCAGGAAGATGCAGGGACGGAGTGGGGTGCTGGGTGCACCAGGAGTTACTTATCCTAGGTGGCTCCAGGGCATTGGCTGAGTGGGACCCGCAGTCAGTCTCCTTTCCTACAGTGCCCCTGCATACCTCTCAAAACAGCCAGCTGCTGGGATGTGCAAGGCTGCAGGCTTGTAGAAACTCATTCAAAGTAAGTGTGTGTGTGTGCGAGCGCGCGCGCGCACGGCATGCCATTATTGGGGTTGTGGGGGTTTGCAAGCTGCTAACATTTGCAAACAGGGCCTAGGCATCCCATTGGCTGGTTTCGGCCAGTGGAACAACGAGACGGTGCTGGGGATGGGAACAATGCATGGAGCAACTTCTTAGGGGCACATGGCAAAAAGATACACACAGGCCCCCACAGACAGCAGTTTTGAGTGGGGTAGGCCATCCGGTGCTAAGTAAAAGATTTTATCACAGTTTGGACTTAAGAAACCCACTAATAGCACTTCTGAGCATGCCGTGGCATGACGGACAGATAGTGTATCCATATAAGTAATATACTGGATCCAATATATTAGTGTATAGAAATTTAACTTGAAGAAGAGCATCTCATCCCTCTCTCTCTGTTTTTTTTTTACCTCTTTTAGGAAGGGCCCTTGAGACCGGTTCTTGACTGCATTAATCTTATTAGTAGTGATGATGAAGAATCTAGTAGCAGCTCTAATATTCATGTAAGTATATTTATAATATCTCATTCTTGGGAATTAGCGTTTGAAATGATTCTTCCAAAAGAAACCCAGAACTGATTTTGTATCTTTATGTAGAATTTTAATAATAATTTAGACTCCATATTTATGTGTAAATCTAAGTAAACCTTCACAGGCATGGCTGTCTTTTGGGTAGTTAATAAATACTAATCTTGGGGATGTCATTTCACTCGGCTAACTGCAGGTGTTTTGTGGATTACAGTTTTAGTAGCTTGTGCTAATATGTAGTTATTCCCTATCTGAATTTTTTTTAAGTGAACACTTTGTAGATTTACAGGTTGTTTACTTGTGTTAATAAATATCTTATTAGGGAAAAGGAAATAGGTTGTGCTGTGCCAGCTTCTAATGCTAAATTGTCACAGAACTTTAATACATTTCACTTTCAATACTTAGGATTGCAATGTAATACATTATGCTTTTGAAAAATGTTTATGGGCAGTTGGTAAAATGTTCTTCTGCTTGGTTTTTTGAGTGGGAGTAACTTTTTATCCTCAGTTTTACTGGTATTTCCGTGGTGTATTCCCAAAATGAACAGAATAATTACACCTAAAACATATCATACAATTACGATAGGTATGGTGAGTAAGGTTAATACCTTTTATGGGATCAGCTTCTGCTGGTGAAGGACATAAATATTTGAGCTGCGGTGTTCTTGAGATCTGGGCAAGGTACACACAGTAAAGTAGCTAAATACAAGATGGAACATAAAAGTAAGCATAAGGAGTTAACATGGCTTGCAAGAGACTATTAAGAAGCGGGCAATTAATATCTTGTAAGTTATATGACACAGAATGGTTAGTCGATTGTGACTTGTATGTCTGCTGAGTCCTTGGTTTTCAGTGTTAAGATTTTCGGCTCTGAGACTTCTCTTTTGAAGACATTTAGGTTTCCTTTGAGGATGAGGACTGAGCGATCGAATGGAGAGTAATCCTTGTGTAGAAAGAGTTTGCTCATGGTCATAGGATATTTTTGTCTTGCTTGAATTTTTCTTTCTGTGTGACTGCATTTGAGGACATAGCAATTGTTTTCTTTATTCACATAATTGTTGTTGTGCTATATGATGCTGTGGATAAGATACACCATATTTGTGCTGAACATTTGTAGGACCCAGGGCTCTTGAAACAAGTGTTGGTCAGGGTGTTGATCATCCTGATGGTGGACATATATCTGTAAGTTTTGCATCTGGTGGTGTGGCGGAATCTAGTGCTGCTCTTAGTTTGGTATATTCTGGTCTGTGAGGAGCTTGTTGTATGATTCTATGATCAGAAGAAGCAGTAGAGCTGGAAGAGGTCTAAAAAAGCCATCAAGTCCAGCCCCCTGCCCTAAGCAGGACCATCAGCTGGAAGAGGTCTAAAAAAGCCATCAGATCAGCCCAGCCAGGACTTTGTCGAGGCAAGACTTAAACACCACCAGGGATGAATCAGTATCTTGAGAGTGACAGGTCCTCGGGGGGAGGCCAGCACTTGAAGTCAGCTGGATGGAGAGGTCAAGAGCCCAGGGCTTGTCGTCTGTTTGAATTGGGACTGCAAGGGCACAATAAGGCAGAACCAAGGAGCTGGAGAGCCAGTGCTGCGGCCCAGAGCAGAACCAGGGAGGCATCAACAGTCATTGGAGCTACCCCAAGCTAGAGAATCAGAGCAGCCATCAGAGATGAAGCAGCATCGCAGTGATAGTTGTGAGCTGAGTCTCTTGCAGCATGTTTATGTATACTTGTGTAGTGGGGAAGGAGGAGATGGTGCCCTCTCAACAGACTTTGGGAAAGGGCCCCAAGGGCTAGACCCAGAGAGGCATGTGACCGGACAGGAGAACAAAACTGAAGTAGGGATTTAAAATCACATTTAATGAGTTAACCAGTTAAACATTTAAATGTGGGAAGGATGGGGCTGAAGTGGCCCCCCTGCTACCAATGGATTTCTGTGGCTGCGCTGGAGTGCCCCCCCACTTGCGGTGACCCCACCGAGCTGAAGCAACCACCTTCCCACGGCAGGTGGGGGACTGCTCCAGCTCCTACCGGTTAAGCGTAGCCAGTCAGCCTCATCCAATTGGGATGAGGCTAACGGGTTAATCATTAACATCTCTAAACTGAAAATTCTGTCAGAGAACCAATTCATCCTTGGCAAGTGCCATGCTAACAGCATCATGGCAGCACATCAGGGTCCTGGAAGAGGACACCAGAGCTATAAATTAGTTGTTACTGTCAAGTTTGTTGCACTTCATAACTGCTGCATTGTAACTTAAGTCATTTCCTCACTGTGCTTGCGCTGAAAGTGTTATTTAATCCCTAAGGATGCATCTTTTGGCACAAATAAAAATGTGATTAATAGTGTGGGACCAGTATCCTGGAGCAGTGAAGAGAGGGACACTGAGGATGCTTAATTAGGGCATACTACAAAGAATAGGGCAGACAATCCCCTGAAACTGGTGGCTATTTTAATAATCAATCAACCCAACAATTAAACAGAATCTATAATACCTTGCTGTTTACATAGAAGTCAAAACAGAGTTTCTTTAAATCAGTCCAGCCTTAGTCTTCCTCTTAGATGACCAAATCGGAGACGTTGGAGACCACTAAAAATCTTGTTCATCGTGTGAAAAGTTCTACCACTCGCAAAGGTTTTGCTATATTAATTCCCAGGTTAATGAATAGTTGAGATTTTGCCTAAATGCACACTTACTGGCAACTTGTATTTATTAAACTAAAATTTTTTATAAAAACAGGGAGAATTATTGGTTAAAAGTTCATAATCCATGTAGACATGAGTACAGTTTAAAGTTAGTTTCATAGTTGAGATGGTGAGATTGAGTTGTGAAGATCTGTTAGCATGACCTCTTAGGTTTAGTCCAATGTCCAGTACCAAGGTGATCCAAACGAAGGGGGAGACCTAAGTCTTGCAGCCCATGCTCCCACTAATGGAGCATAAGCAGATTTAAAAGATGAAAGGATCATGTCCCAAGAGTTCTTTGTACAGAACCTGGGCAACACAGACACCCTGGGTGAACAATAAGCTTTTGAAGTAACTACACAGATTAATATCAGGTAATTATCCATTAAGCAGTTGTAATACAATTTACTACAGGTTGAACCTCTCCCGTCCGGCACCTCGCGACCTGACTGGTGCCAAACGAAAGAATTTGCCTAGACATGGGAGGTCAGTATTGTCTAGCAGCATTACCAATACTTCCACTATTTACTAGGCTCTTAAAAGATACTAAGGGGTAAATTGAGCTAAATAGCAGCACAGAACACTGAGAGCCAGGACTGGTGGCTGTAAACAAACTTTATGGGACCCATGGGAAACTTGGCCACACCCATAAGTGGTTGTCTAGCTAACTAAAATCATTCTGGATTACGGATGTTGCCGGACAAGAGTGCCAACAAGAGAGGTTCAACTTGTACAAACTTGAGAGACAAACTATGACAATATTTTATCCAATTTTTATCTAAATGTTAATATTTTCTTCTGACTTCTGAAATAACAGAATTCAGCCATAGATAGGAAACATTTGGTTACATCGTTAACCTTTAACAAGATGTAGGTAAACATCATAATGGTAGTAGCTGCTTCTTCTAGTTCTTTAACTATACAAGTTTATATTTTAAAACTTCGGCCTATTTAACACACAGTGACTCTTCTTACCATACTTGTCTTTAAAGGTTGAATTAGAGTCCATCTAAAAGTTACTTAACCTTTTCTAGCCATGTATGTCACAGTGATTATGGGTTAAAAGGGCAACAGGTGAGTAAGGAGTTGTTTCCTCTAAGCTGGGGTGACAAATGAGTTCACAGTAGCCTGTCAAGGCTGTGCAGGTGGTCATGGCTGTATCAGGGAGAGAATCCTAACCCCAGACCAGCTGCAGAGTGGAGAGATGCTCTCCCCCAGCTCTGGAGCTGCTGCCTTAACCCCAAGCCTTTTATTCCCAGCTCCACCTCATCCCAGAGCCCTTATCCTCCCACAGCCTAACCCTTTCCGCCAACCTCAGACCACTTCTGAGTCCTCATCCCCATGGATTTCATGCTGAACCACCTCCTGAACTCAGAAATTCTTAGCCCCGACCCTGCCACACATCACATTCATACTGTTGTGCATAGCACAATTCATTCCACATGTGCATGGGACAAATTAGAGGAGATGCTGGTTATGGGTATCCTTGTACCTGCTCAGTGCTGCCCATAAAAACGACTGATGTGAGCACTCAGGTACTCTCAGCCCTCCCTGTGTGGTACTTGTCCTGCTCATACAGGCCTGAGAAGGTAGATCAGACTGAACAGGTACCAAGACAAAGTGAATTGGAGCAGAGACTCTCATCTTGTCGTCATTCTGTTCAGCTGGGGTACTGAGTGAATAGAGAAATTATCATACGGTGGAGGGACAAATCCCCCACTTGCACATGTGTTTCTTGTATAGAGTCTGTAGATGTATGTAGTTAAAGTTGAACATGACGCCCAGGAAGTTGATGCTGCTGTGGGGATGTTATAGAGAGTTTGATGAATGTGTGTTGTGGTTGTTGAAAATGTGGTGGAAATGTATGAGGGCGTTGAGATCCTCCTTCCAGAAGATGAAAATACCGTCAATATATCTGTCATAACATTGGATTAGTAGTTCATATTTCTAGGACTTCTTCCTCCAGGTGGCCCATGAAGAGGCTGGCATGTTGGGGAGCTATCCTAGTATCAATGGCTATTCCCAAAGCTTAGACAAAAAGTTTGTTGTCAAACATAAAGTTGTTATGGATGAAACGGCCATTGTCTTGTAGGTATTGACCTATAGGGAGGTGCAATAATGATTTTCTAAGGGAGATTATTAATGTTGCCGCTTTTCTGGAGGAGGTTGGTTGTGTCCTGAAGGAAACTGGCCTTTTGTGTGGTGGGTGGTTTGGAGGGTGGTACCATAGAGTCCTGGTATTCCTACAGTGCAACTGATGTGACTAGATATGATGGGTCTTCCTGAATTTCCTTGTTAAGTATTTCAAGGACTTCTTCCTCTTCACTGCATCATGTCTATACTTGTCATCATCGCTGACTGCATTCTACTGGGGTGTTGACAACAGTTTCTGTCAAGTTAACATTGCTACCAGTTGGAAACTCCTAAGAAATCAAATGCAAACTATCTTTGTCTTTTCCAGTGTTCTGGCTGGATTAGGAGAGAGCAAGCATCACCAATACTCATTTGGGATAAACTATTTGATAGTATTACAGGGACTGCTAAATTGATAAGACCAGTCACAAGATAGCTCATGGAAACTTAAGTTGCTGTGTCTGCACTGAATAATGTCCTTGTGCCTGGAAACCACCTTTGCTTGACCATGCTGATACCTTTTTATTGTCACGAGAGCACAATTAAAAAGCAAGCTTTTATTTTGTAGAGAAATGTAAAGTGTAAAGACTACATTGATTATCAGAAGGAAAGGGTTGCTTCAACCCTAGATCGCCTAGCACGCCATGTGGAAGTAGAGAAACAACAAAAAGAAGAGAAAACCAAAGCTTTCAAGGTACAGTGGTTATTTTTAATAATAGTTGCTGCACAGTCTGAGCCCCACGTGTATGTTCCATATTTATTTATTAAATATTTTAAACTGGCATGTCTTTGGTCTACATCAGAAATTGATTGATCTGAGATGAATATACAGTAAACCCTCAATGTAGCAGACCCTGTTTTACCAGACATCAGTAATCACGGATGTCTGCTATTCTGCCCCCGCCCCCCCCCCCCCCAAAAAAAAAAAAAGTACTGTACAGTACTGTAAATGGCAACTCACCAAATACACCAACATCCGTGTCCTGCCCTCCCCCCTGCCATGCAGCTGGGATCACTGCAGATGTGGGGTCCCTGAGTGTGCTGCTGTGGGGTCCTCAATTGAGTCTGGGAGAGCCGCTGCTGCTGGGTCTTCCCCACGACCAACCCACCTGTGGCTGGGACTACTGCAGCTGCAGGGTCCCTGGCTGCGGTTGAGACCATCGCAGCTGTGGGATCTCTGACCGCAGCTGGGAGAGCTGCATCTGTGGGGTCCCTGGCTGTGGCTGTGAGCGCGGGGGGCTCGGAGCTGGAGGAGGTGCTGTTCTCCGGGCAGAGCACTGCTGGGACCTGCAGGAGCCTCTGGGGAGCCACAGTGCCAAGCGGAGAGGAGCTGGAGCCAAGAGGAGCTGGGAAGGTCAGTGAGTAAACTGTCGCATATAACAGACTTTCTGTTTCAATGGATACCGCTCCCCCCAATTAATCCGTTATGTCGAGGATTTACTGTATTTGGGAGGCTAGCAAATGGAGTCCTTTGTTCTTAGCTCATTGGTTAATGTACAGTACAGCTGGTAGGATCCAAAAGCCCTTGGCTGTTAGGTGGCCTTTGAGTAGTAAGTATTACTCCAGTTCAGAAAAGATAAATTCATGGGGGCTAGGTCTATCAATGGCTGTTAGCTAGAGTGGGTGGGGACGATGTTCCTAACTTTTGTTTCACAAGCTGGGAATGGGTGACAAGGGAAGACACACTAGATCAGTGTTTCCCAAAGTGTGGTACGTGTACCACTGGTGGCACTCAAAAGGATTTTAAGGGGTGCACAGCAGAAAATAGATTACCAAAAATCGGGAGATAAGCACTGGGTCAGCACTGGAAGAGTGGGTGTGCCAATAAGACAAAGGCCCAAAAGGGATACACAGATGTTCTAAGTTTGGGAAACAGTGCTCTAGATTATGATTACCTGTTGTGCTTATTCCCTCAGAGGCCCTTGGGATTGGCTGCTGTCAAAAAACAGAATACAGGGCAAGATGGATCTTTGGTCTGACCCAACGTGGCCATTCTTATATTCTAGTGTCTTTTGGGGATATAGGCTAGTGCGTTATCATTTAATGAATGAATTTGGGTATCAGGCAATATTTTCTGATGATTAAACAGCCTCTCTGAATTTGCAGTTGTAAAGCAGATGTCAAAGGCCATGGATTTCTCTGATTCAACATTTCTATAAAGGACAGTTCTAGAGTGTTGCCTTTCATAATGCATTCTTTTCTTTTTAATCTAGTTTGACCACATTAATAGTTTTCTTCTGCATGTCATTGAATTATAATTAGAGATGGGGTTAAAATTAGTCAGGTGTGGTTAGGTGGCCTGGATTCTAATACTGTGTTACTGGTTGAAAGTCACTTACTCTTAATGCTTTCATTTTATCTCTAAAAGGGAGATAATGATGTTTATCTGTGTTTGCATAGTATTGGAGAGCTCTGGATGAACAGCATTATGTTAATCCTAAATAATATTGTATTGCACAACTTCTCTCCTGATTCAACTCTTGTGGATAATGCATCTCACCTGTGGAGTTCAGGGATAGTCCAAAGATGTTGATGGAGGCCCCAGAACTAAACCCACTCTTCAGTTCATGCCATCAGATTTTCTGCCTCACAGGGGTAAAACAAGCTGGGAGTTCAGTGTCTACTGACAATCTTGTTTTGTAACTTTTTTTAATTTATGTTTATTTTTTGTGCAATAGTAACTTCATTCCCCTCTCCTCAGGTAAGGAATCCGTGGAGTAATGAGGGTCTAACTCTGATTTTCCTGACACCTCTTGATTTAAATCTCTGTATCCCTAGCAAAGTCGCAGCAGATGTTGAGCAGAATCCGAGAGGTGCTTTAGGCACTTCTCAGAGAAAAGGCTCTGCCTTGCTGCCCCAAGCAGTCAGCCTTTTCTCTCCCAGGGCATGGATTTTGAGAGAACATCCACTGCTTCTACAAGTTGCTAATCTTTGCTTTGTCTGGGTTTTGAGTGGAAAAGGCATGGTGAACTTTGGCTTTCTCTCAAAGCCGCAACTCCACTGTGGGAAATTGTATTGGGAATTTGACGATTCCCAGAGAGGAGAGCACCTCAGTCTGCTGTGGGTAAGCCTGACAAACGCCATAGACTTCAGGTCCCAAAAAAGACAAAAGTAAGGCAGCAGTTCATATTACTTATGGGGTAGTGGAGTGAAAATGTAGGCTTAAATCCTTTCTTCTTTGCCTTTGCATGCTGAAGAGAATTAGCGGGGGTTTTTCTCCTCAGAGGTTCCATGGCAGTGCTTTTTAGCGGGCACACCATCCCAGCTTGACCTTGAGCTTGTCTGTACAGGCTGTCACTGAAGCTGGATGGAAAATGCTAATTCATCAAAACTGATACGTTTCACAGAAGTGGGTCAACCTCAGCAAAATTTTTTTAAGGAAAAAAAAGTCAATGGCCCTTTCCAAAAAGGCTGAGACATTCTATTTTGGAACTTTTTATAATGTAAAAAAGAAAAAAATATTGAGACAAATTGATAAAGTAAAAATCAGAACATAATTTTCTATTTTATAGAAACAAAAATGCTTGAATGGACAATTTCTTTTTGCAATTTTATTTCATGGGAAATTTAGAACATTTTTATTTTGATATGGAATGGGGAGAAAATGAAAAAATTTGGCTTTTTTTGTAAAACAGAAAATTCACTTCCTCCCCAGCTCTTTCTGTTGCTCCTATGAGGCTCTGCATCAGACTGCATTATAATCAGAATTGTACCTTCTCATGGCCTTCCTGTCAGGGAAAGGAGCTCAGAGTCTAAGGGGGCAGAAAAGGGAGCTCTCTCTTTCCCTCCTCCTTCTCCATAGGCTGCTTCCACATGAAAGCCTAGGGAATATGTCAGAAGAGATTCATGGAAACCATTTTCCTTTCAGCTGTGCTATCTTGGGATTACAGAGAGGTGATCAAAATTGCTCCTCTTTTATGGCATGAAACACTAAGTGGTACTAGATCACTCCTAATGTACTTACCTACCAGTTTGCGGGGAGGAGGAGGATATCCTCCCAGGTTCCTGGGGCTATCTAGCACAATTGAGGCATTAGCCCTGGCAACCCTATTTCATTGAGTGGTCACTAGACCAGCATGTTATCTCCCTCCTTTGAAAATTCAGAGGAAATAGAGTAGAATGCCTGAGTTACAAACACCTCCTGAAATTTCATATGAGAACAGGGACCCACATATTTGATTCAGTGTAAAATTAGAGGTCATTCTTATAATTTCATTAATTCTAAGGCCAAAAGGGCCCATTCTGACATTGTCACAGGAAATAATGTAAAGGTGGAGAAGAATCTGATGCATTTCAAGATATTTTCCACATAAAGAACAGATAAAAACAGAAAAAAGGAGACTAGAAGTCATTGTCACCTTCTTAGTTACCTTTGCTGGCCCAGAAGACTCTGAAGACTTGATAGAAAAGTGGTGAACCCCCACTGTACCTGTGAAAAAGATCATACTTCTCAAAGCAGAACTTCATCTGAGCTAGATCTCTTTCACATTAACAGCTGGGGCATTGGAAAAGGAGAGTTCAGCAGGGATTCTCTATTAACGTCACTTACTCATTTTGGTATGCAGACAGAATTCAGTTAAACATGTCATTCCTTGATATCGTCAGATTTACATTTCTTGTCTCAGAGGAAAGAATGCTCTTTGGGATAGGGACTGTCTTTGTATGCTGCTCAACACAATAAGGCTCTGACTTCTAGATACTGTGGTAATATAAAGAATCTCAAAGTTCTGGTGATCTTAACTACATTAGAGATGTTCTGGTGTTGATGATTGGAGTACTACAACCACACACCATAGAAACATGGATACCAGACCTAGTAGTGTTCGTTGGCAGGTCCATTATCCATTCTTCATATCTGATGACAAGATGAATCAGAGTGACAGGCTTAACAAGACTGTGGGAGGATCTTGTAGCCTGTTACTTCCCTGAAGATCAGTTTTGGAATTCCTCTGTCTATATGAGAACCACTCTGCTGTTGTGAGTACAAGGCTGTGTCTACACTAGCCCCAAACTTCAAAATGGCCGTGTAAATGGCCATTTCGAAGTTTACTAATGAAGCGCTGAAATAAATATTCAGCTCCTCATTAGCATGCGGGCGGCTGCAGCACTTCAAAATTGACGTGGCTCACTGCTGCATGGCTCGTCCTGACGGGGCTCCTTTTCAAAAGGACCCCGCCTACTTCGAAGTCCCCTTATTCATATGAGCAGATGAGAATAAGGGGACTTTGAAGTAGGTGGGGTCCTTTCAAAAAGGAGCCCCGTCGGGGCAAGCCACGTCAATTTCGAAGTGCCGCGGCCACCTGCATGCCAATGAGGCGCTGAATATGTATTTCAGCGCTTCATTAGTAAACTTCAAAATGGCCATTTGCATGGCCATTTCGAAGTTTGGGGCTAGTGTAGACACGGCCCAAGACTAATTATAGCAGCTCTGGAAACTTTTCTGGTCAGGTAAGTTCTTTCCACAGTTGCTGGGAAATAATTCTTCCATCGTTTTGTTCTAATCCTTCACTTTTCTTTGGAAGGATGTAGTGTAAATGTGTATTCCTGGAGCACTGAAGATCTTGATCATATGAACTTTACATGCCAGTTGTACATTATTCATCTCATTCAATCCAAAATACCATGGCTAAACATACTAAAAGTTAATTATGGGCAAGATGTTAAAATCCTGCAGTACTTAACATGATAGACATTTGGGAAATCATACATACTGTAGGAACCCTAGATCCCACTACGAGGTCTCTGATGACTTTGTGGGAAGAAAAATACATGAGCCTCTTCTGAGTAAACTTTGTAAAGTTTATTTCTATTCCTCTGCATAAGTAAAACGGTAAAAAGGTGCTAGTGGGCTGGTTCCCACAGTATTTCTTAAATTTAAAAGCTGTTTTATGTAGAGACATTTGTTCTGCCTGTTGTTCTCTTGTAATTATTAAGCTCTGTATTTAGTTGCTGCCCCCATTTCTTAATTGATCATTTCCTGCTGGCATCCTCTAACCTAATTCAAGCTATCCTTGTAGCCTGGTAAATGAAAAGCATAGGACTGAACAAATTGAAATTGTTTCTGAAGGATGATGTGGACACACAATTTCCTAAATGTTAATACAAAGTATCATGTTGTCTTATTGCTAAAAATTGGTTGCAGGGGAGTTAGTACAGCTTTGAAGAACTTTTTCTCGTGGTCAGAGCTGAAAAATGGAAATTTAGTTCTAGGGCTTCCAGCAGCAGTGTTGGACTGCCTCCTAATTCCGCAGGTGGGGGACAGTGCTCCCATTAATTTTTCCCACCCCTGAACAGGATGAATTTTTTAGGTGTACCAATGACACATCACCTTCATATTGGTGCACATAATTAAATTCATTTATGGGGGTGGCGCCAAGGTGTCCTGAGTGTGCAGTGAGGCTTAGCGTTGTGGCAGAATGTTGGGCTGAAGGAGTGTGAGGTCTCCAGCAGGGGTTGCAGGCTCTATGGTGGGGCTGAGGTTAAGGGGCTCACCATATTTAAAAAAAACCAAAAAAGGTCAATGTCCTTTAACCTAATCTGTTCACCCTTTAGGAAAAAGTAGACTCCCAATATGCTCATGGATTGCAGGAGCTGGAATTTATCCGGGGTCATAGTGACACAGAAGCAGCAAGATTGTGTGTGGACCAATGGCTAAAAATGCCAGGTATTTCTTTAGAAAGGGTGGGAATTTTAAATATGGAACTTAGAGCTTTTGAACAATAAATACTTATTAGAGCAGTGAACATTGCTCAAGTAATATGAAGTCAAATAACCCATCAGCAAAACGTGTTCTGCACCACTTCTAAATTTTAAATGGTACATTACACAAGAAATAATCCAATAATTTAATTAAGTGTTAGCAATGCATAAATGACTCACAAGAGATCTCCAAATCTTAAAATATCAATTTTGTGCAGTGTGGCATTTTAAATTTCCTCTGGGGTGGTTGCTATAAGAATTCTTTGCAAATGCTTTTGCAACCAGCTAACTTTAATATAATGTTCCCAGTTGTAAGAATACTGTAGTAACATAGCTACTTGCCAAGGTGGAATTGTTGGATGAAAAACTTTATATTGTGTGAGTCTCTGTAGTAGGAGACCCAGAAGAGAAATATTTTGCCTATATAAATATAAGTTCCAGTAAATACATGTCAGTTAGAAGGAATTTCAAAGGAGATTTCAAAGAGCAACCCTGTGAAATAATATGGAATATACCTAATAGAGGTTAGCTTTATACAATGTACAAATCACATTATTCTCTTAACTGTAAAACAAATCTGTTGAGTAGTGGGATTAAAAAAACCCTAAAGGGATCAGACCCTCTCTTGGTTATTTCACATTGTATGGTCAGTATAATGTAGTCCTTGAATGTTTGCTTCAGTTTAAAAAAAAAAAAAGCTTCTAAAAATAATATCAAAATTGTTTGTACTTATTCTTCAATATAGGTCTCAAACCAGGCACTGTTAACACAGGAAGAAAAGCTGTACCGCACAGAACTGGCCAAATGCCAATAAATAGCAAACCCATTTTATGCCCTGTAATGCACTGCAACAGAAAATTTGATAATGGTCATCTTCTGTTAGGTCACCTGAAAAGGTAAGGGTATTTAAGAACACCATTGAGTTATCTTTATCTTAGAGTATTTTGTTTCATGTTACATTAAATGTCTAGCATCCTGCCTTGTAATCCCAGTGTTCCTTGTGAAGAGAGGATGTCTGAGTACTCAGACAGATATTATGCAGACTTCATGCAAGCAACTTTACAATATTTCTTTCTGTAAATACATTCAAATTGAAAATAAGTCTTCCCCTGACTAAAAGGTTCTGTTTTTTCCCTCTCCAGTTGGCCATCAAGGTAAGTCTCCTTCCATTGTGACTACATCATTGACAAATACTTGAATTGACATGACTAATTAAATGAAGCTGTATATTTAACATTTGTCATGTTCTGTGTTTTAATGGAAAGTCAGTAGGTTTGGGTTGTGGTTTTGCCTGATTCTTCAAATGGCACGCTTTGTCCCAAGCCCCTCTTATTCCATTACTTACAGAGTGAGCTAATTATGTTGCTAATTGTTTTCTTTATAGATTTGATCATTCGCCATGTGACCCAGCAATTACACTACATGGATCTCCAGCTAATGCCGTCGCCTGTGTGGCATGCTGCAGTAGGTTTGCCACGTCTCAGCAGTATAGGGATCACCTTTTATCAAAGGCAAGAACTTGTTGATGATTGACAGTTTGCAAGGCCAGCCAGGCTCTTCATTACTTTTGCAGATATAGCGAAGGGAGCTATGATGTCTGCTCAGAGATTTTGGAGATAGACATCTATATGTATATATTGCCGTTTATGTGACCAGTGACGTTCCACTAAGTCACAAACATCATCCACTACATTGCTTAAGAATGTACCAAAAGTTGGCCAAGTTATGATCCTTCACATTGTTTTTCCCTGTTCTAGTTGCTAGTAGCACAGACTTGTTCTGCTTAGGTTTGCAGGGACAGAGCAGGGCATTTCGTGCTCCACCCATCCATCCAAAATCACTGTGGTGCCAGATATAGGAACTGGAAACTGTGGGGAGACAGTCTCCTGTTCGCTCACAGTGCCTCCAGTTGCCTAAGCATCGTGCGGTGAGAGTAGTTTGACTTGAATCTAGAGTGGTGAAAGAAAGGGTTTTCCATTGCAACTCTATTTTGCCCCTAATTAGTGTGTGCGTTTTGATGTAGCCTTTAATGATGTGATCACAGACTGTTTTTTCCTCAGAAGCCCTGCCTAATTGAATACATAGGATGCTTTGTGCTCGGGAAACAATTCTGGGGGGTGGTGTCGAAGCCTACTCTTTCTTTTGTGGCAAAAGTTGGAATATATGTAGTGAATGAGGCCAGGGACTCTGGGAAAAGAGAGGGCAATTTCAAAGTTTTCATAGGGTTCCCACTAATTGTGTCTTACTTATTTTCTGAGTCACCAGCGTGAGATTCTGGAGTCAGTTTTGCAGAAATGGTCAACTAAATTAAATGTGAGCTGTCTCTTAGCATTTTATAGTCCTTTTTATGTTTCAGAACTGTGAAAAACCAAGTCTTGTGCATCTTAAAGTAAGATCCCAGAAATGTTGTTCTAATAATTTTGACTTTAATCTCTGTTCTTTAGTATCACATCCCATCTTTAGAATGGGAATAATATCTATAATTCACAAGGATGTTCTGTCAGCAAATTCATTAATGTCAGTGACGCTCTCATGCTATAATTAATGAGGAAGGCTATGAGGAAATTAAGTCTGTATTTAGTACTAGGCCTGAATAGCATGCAGGAACAAGTTAACAATGAGGATAAAACAAAACCGTACTACTTTTAGCGAGCACCCTCTATCCTGTGCAGTGATCTTGGGGCGGGGTATACGCTCATATAATTAGATGCTGTATCGTAATGCACAGGGCATGGAGTAAGGTTTTATGAGCAACCTTAATTCTGGCACTTTATAATTTTTGAATGCTTGAGTTTGTGATCTTAACTTTCTTTCAGAATAGTGTGTGTGTAATTGATGACCGTGTTTATACAATTATGTGAATTCACAAAAGTCAAAGCAAACTTTTAAACCATTGTCCTCTGAAATTTCCATTGTATTAGGAGTGTCATTTGGACTGTAGTAGGGTTAACTATAATCTGTCCAAAAGCACTTTTGTTTTTGTTTTTTTTATAATACACCAACTATGTAGATTTTCAAGATTATTCTAATTTGAGATTAGTTGATCTCTTCTGAAAGATCTTGTACAAAATGTATTTTGGACTTCCGTATGTTTTGTGTCCCACTGGTAAAAGTATAAAGAATATCTATGCATTAAAATGGATGTATGTTCAAAATGAGAAGTATTTTTATAGTCAGGATAGACTTTTTTACTAATCAGATTTTTATTTTTCAGATAGATGAAAAGGATGGGCATATAAAAAACCTCCCTCCACAGCTTATTCAGTGCTTTGCATGTCCGTACTGTTTCTTTCTGTTCAGCATAAGAGATGAATGTCTGCAGCATATGTCTAGAAAGAATCACTTCCTTCAAGCTTTTAAATTGAGTGGTATGTTGTATATTGAATGTAGCATCTTTTAGGTCCTTGTGATAATTTATGTATGCTGTATGAGATTATATGTGTTTTGTCTGAATTATTAAAAAAATATATTTACATATTTTAAGATATCTGAAATTGGGGAAAAGACACACCAACTGTACAGATGAACAGGGTTGCTTTCATATGAAATTAATGTGTTCTAGTCTGAGAGGGATTGTACAAAAGTATATTTTGGAATTCCATGTTTTTTTGTATCCCACTGATTCCATATCACATTTGCTCAATTTTTAAATATAAAGATTTTTTCCCAATTGCCATATCTTTCAAAATAAGCTTTGGATCTAAAAGTAAACTTGGATTTCTCCTAATGCATCAGAGCCTGGCCTCAGTTGCCAGGAAATTGCTCTCCTATTTGGTTGTTAATAATATAAATATCTGAAAGGTGAGTTGCAAAGGAAAAACACATGCCTGTTTTTCCTCTTTGATCCACAGTGATGCATAATGATGGCCACAAAGGTTTTCATAAATTATTACTTGTTTTAGATAAGAAACTATTGGTTTTATTTTGTATACCTACAACATGTTACACTTTGTGCAGGCATCCAATAAGCTTCCTGCCCCATAGTGTTTAAAGTCTAATAAGGAAAAGATGAGAGGACACAATCAATATATGCAAAACCTTGGTAAATGTATTATAGATATTTTTTCCTACACCTTGTATACCTTTTTTGGGTAAAACACATTAGTAAGAGCAAGTGAGAAGTTGATAGGGCCCTTGACAATAACAGCAAGAGGCTTGAATTTGCTGATTTGAAAAACAGCTGGGGAGGGACCAAGTGGTAGAATTCAAATGGGAAAAGAGGACATGGTTAGGCAGATGGGCAAGGAGTGTGTTGCTAATAGCTGTGTTCTGAGTGAGAAAATACTGCCTTTGGAGGTTGAAATATGTGGCTTCATTTTAAACCATCTCATATTGCAGGTGAAAGTGGAACCCCGCTTCCTTTATCTTTCCCATCTTTTGCAAAGAAACTTCTGATAGCTTTATGTAAAGAGGTCCCATTCCAAGTGAAGTGTACTTCTTGCCATCAGAAGTTGCGTTCACATATGGAGCTCACTGCTCACTTCAGGTTTGTGAGAGTCTATTGTCTATATGCAGTGAACTTGTCTGCATAGATATGTATTTTCTCTGAGGTGTTTAAATACCTAGTAATGTGGCATCAAAGTCTCACAAGGTTCCACTTCCCTCATATTCCCCAGATAATTGAATGGGAACAATGATGAATTGTATTTCAGCTACTGCTACTATCTGGGATGAGGCAGGGAGTGCTGGTACAGATCTGTGAAAATGCTGCGTGTATTTGGGATTGTGATCCAGTGGTTTTAGATTTGGAAAATATTTTTGAAATGAGTCAACTGCTAAATACTGTTATGTATAACTTAAACTATAATTTCTTTTTTTAGCTCTCTGTATAGGGCCACAAACTTACTAAGTGCTTTACTGGGTAAGATGTGTTCCCAGTCATAGAACACAAACAAGGTACAGGTACAAGATGGGATAAACTTTCAAGAAGGGAGAAGCCAAAGTGGAAAGGAAGTGTTCCTGGAAAAGTGGGTTTTAAGGTGTTTGAAGGAGTGGGCAAATTAGACAGCAAATGGAAGGCTGTTTTGAAGCACAGTGTGCAGCATAGCTAAAGTCATGGAAGCCAGGAAGCAGGAAGAGCATTTGAAAGAGCATAAGGGACATGCGGGGCGGTAGGAGGAAAGGAAAACAATGCGGTAAGCAAGAGCAAGACTGTATGGGATCTTGATGGTAGGGAGGGACAAGGTGCTTGAATTTAGGTCAGAAGAGGAGAAGCTAACAGAAGGATTATGTGTGGGAATGAAAGATAAGAGGATCAGAATGACTTAAAGGGAATGATATAAGCACAGGCGTTTTGTATATGTTAGGTGAGTGTTAGAGAGAAGAAGGAAGACCCAAATGATAGTTTACAGTAGTCCAAGAGAAGGCTGAGGTATAAATAAGAGTGCTAGCAGTGTGTACAATGGATTTTGGAGTATCTTTTGCAGTCTAAATGCCTGTCTTGCTGCAGGTGTTCTCAGAAATATCCTAGCTCTTTGCTAGAGTGTCCACAGTCTGTCTTCTACTTCTCGTTAAACCTTAAATGAGGGCTGTGTGAAACCCGCAAAGCTATCCCACAAAAATGGATTTTTAAGCCCATGATAAGTACCCACCAGGGCCAGTATTGAGTTGTTCATACTGTTCAGGCAGCTGGGTCAGTTGAAGTTCTGTGGCTGTTGTACTGCTTTCTTTTCCAGGGTTAATCAGAAAAGGGAGAGTCTGGGTCACTTGTGTAATAGTGGCAGCCAGCCTATTGATCTAGCAGTCATGGAGCTTCCTGCTGGAGTAGAGCTGTGTGGAATTCCCACTCGATAAATGGGGGTGGGGGGGAAGAGAGTGTAGATGGATGATCTTACCGCTTCCCCCTGTAAGGAGATGAGGTGGTAGAATTCTTCCTCATTTCCCTGCTCCCAATTCCTCTCCCTTCTGGGAGAAAGTATGTGGGAAGGGTCTTTTCCAAGTATCTGCTTCCAACAAAATGACAAGTGTACTCAACCCAGTCCATTAAGTGCAAGTGATTCACTTTTGAGCGTGAGTCTTACTGATTCTGTGGATCTAAGCTCCTCTGACCTGTAAGCAAGAGAGAGCATGTCATTTCAAACCCATTGAGACATTAAAAATTTACTATGTTTGTAAAGAATCCACTAGATGTCTACTATTCATTGGGTTCCTTTCTATATGTATTAAACTTATCATATTTCAGTACTGATGTAATATAAACAGTAAATAATATCAATTTTTTAAAACATCTGGGTGTGGTTGTCTGGAATGAGCACCTAGTTCTCTCTAATGTGCAGAGATTTTATAAAAATATGTGGTAGGTACTGTAAAGTTTGACAAGCTACTAGGCTTATTAATATACATTTAGAAAAGACATAGTTGTAGCCATGTTGTCTCCAGGATGTTAAGGAGGGTTGGTGGATGAAGTAATACCTCTTATTGGAGCAACTTCTGTTGGTGACAGAGAGAAGCTTTCCAGCCATAGTATGGTTTTTTTAACGTCTGGTAAAGGTATCTACAGCCTCGTCCTCATAAGAAAACGTGCCTAATTGTTTCAAAAGATGAGCCTGGGAGCTTGAATTCATTATTTTGCTAGAGGCTAAAAATCATGGACTGAACATAGCTACACCGGATGTATGGCTTATTACAAGCAGAGTAACCCACTAGCCCATTTTCTTATGCTATGGCTGCAGAGATGTTAACGAGCTACTCTACTTTAAGTGGCCCTTAGAGCAATGGTCCTTAATGAGGACTATGCAGATTTTTTTCCAAGTGTACATTAACTCATCTAGATATTTGTCTAGTTTTACAAAAACACTGGTAAAATCCATAATGTCTAAAATTTCATATAGACAATAACTTACTAAACTCCTTTTTATACTATATGCTGAGAAGCAAGTACAGTATACTCATATCTGGCATTCTATCATTCAGAACTCTCAAATAATCCACGTATTAACCATGACTAAATTTTAGTTACGTTTTTCCACAAGTATGGTATGGTGAAAGTAAATACACATAAATACAGTAAGTTTACAGTGTACAGTACTACTGTTTTGTAAATAAAGTACTCTACATACATTTCTGTTAGTTTCTTAATATCTAACCTTGTTTTTCTTTAGTGTTATGCATTTCTAGGTATACCTCTCTGTTATCCATAATGTTTGAATATCCGGCATCCTCCTGGTCCTGGGGCTGCCGGATATGAAAGATTTTACTACTTAAATTCAGAAAACCAGTGAGAAGTCCTGTGGTATCTTATAAACTAACAGATTTGTTGGAGTGTAAACTTTTGTGGGTAAGGACCCACTTTTTCAGATTCAAATTGATTAATTTTATGATTGTATGGAAAGTAATCATATTTTCAATAATAGTGTGCTGTGATATTTGTGTGATTTTTTTTTTTTTTTTTTTTTTCCCCTGATTTTTTTTTTTTATCCAAGCAAGTGTTTTTAATTGAGATGAAGTTTGGGGTGCACAAGACTACTTAGACTCCTGAACGAGGTACAGTAGTCTGTGCTGAGAGCCACTGCCTTAGACTATATGGATACTAGTGATGCTAAACTATCTGTTCTGCCTTGCATTTTGCTGTGACACTGGGAGTACTTTTCCCACAGGCTCTGTGTGGCTCAAAAGCTTGTCTCTCTCCCCAGCTGGTTGGTTCAGTAAGAGAAACTACCTCTCCCACTTTCTTCCCCTTTTGTCCTTAGTGCTTTCCTGGTAATTATTGTGGTTGATGGCAGATGTGTATTGAGTATGTAAAGGATCACTTTGTTAGGTGCATCTCTAAAGTTTGGAATATTTAAAGCTGTGAATATTATTTTTATATCCAATTTAGAACTCGTTGTCGTAATGCTGGTCCTGTATCACTGTCAGAAAAGAGCATCTCTCAGGTTGCAGAAATATTTAAAGCAAGAGGCCACTGTCCAACCTGTGACAAACTCTTTGCAAATGAAAGCCAGGTCAACCAGCATAGCCATGCAACTCAACACGAAGTTAAAAATATTACCACAATGGAAAAGTCCATCTTGATATTCTGCCATATTAATGAAAGAAATAAAAGCCCATCTAATTTGAGGCAGATTATAAATCACTCAACATCTTCACTTCTTAAGAGACCATTGGCTTTGAGTGAGCCTGTCTGTGAAAATGAGTCTACCTTTTCAAAACGGAAAAAGGATTTAGAAACAAAAAATCAAGAGGTTGGAGTAAGTCGACGTCAGGACAACGCTGGCAAAATAAAAGCCTGGTTCTGTGAATGCCTGCTGAAGTTTTCTACTGAAGAGTTAGTTGAAAATCACATTTTGGCAGCAAATAGAATCTGTCACAAGTGTGGGGTGTGTGGGAAGCTTGCTGAAAACTCAAGCATCATCCGTCTGCATATGAGTCGGTTCCATGGAGGTGCACACTTAACTAACTTCATTTTCTGGTGTCGGGCATGCAATACAGACCTACAAAGGGAAAAGAATGTTATGGCACATGTTACTGAATTTCATGGTGGACATTCTTACTATTATGAGCAGGAAGCTGTAGAAGACGAACCTATGGCATCCTGTTCTGGCACACTGTGTAATATCCCCATTAAATCAAAAGAACATCTTCCTATTCCTGTGGATCGGTCTCTTGAGAGAAGTCCTATTTTAGGAAGATGGCAATGCTGCATTTGTGAGGAAATGTTTGAGTCTGAAGACAGCGTTAAACAACATTGTACATCTTTAGGCAGCCATCAGTTTCACAGATATTGCTGTGGCTTGTGCAAAAAGAATTTTCATAAAGCAGAAACACTACATCGGCACTGCCAAGAGCAGCATAGCCATAAGGTACTGGTTAAATATTTTTGTGGCCTTTGTGGTGATCTCTTTTTTGATGCTGAAGAAGAATTTCTAATGCACTATAACAGTTTCCATAGCACAGATTACATGTTTGTGTCTGAAGAGTCAATAAAAAGTAAAGATGATGTTATAGTATTAGAAAAAGGTGACTTGCTAACCTGTGGCTGCCGGGAAGAGTACATTTCAAGAGTAAACAGAAAGGAAGATCATGAGAATTGTCGGAAAACCCTACTGGGAAAAGGCAGTCTATGGTTTCGTTGTTGTTTATGTTCAGCGACAGCACAAAACTTCGCAGACTTGAATGACCATCTCAGCAAAAGTCACACCCCAAGGAAAGACCACGAAGAGGTGTATGTTGTGCGATGTGGTGCATGCAACAAAAGTTTCCACGATATTCAGAGTGCCCATCAACACTATCATGATAAACACTGCTTCTTGCAAAAACCTAATATAGCCCATTTTGGATCACAGTCAGAAAGCAGAGTCTTCACCTTTAAAGCCAGTGGGGCTTGTGTAGACAAGAAGCCCGAAAAAGTAAGCTTTCCAGATGATGTAATGAAAGTTCAAAAAGAGCCAGAATCTCCTTCTCTAAAGAGAGAAGAAGATGGAAGGAAGGAAGGAAGTGAGACTGTAGCATGTTCTAAAGAGCCTAGTGAAGAAGGTATGTGGAAATTATGGCTTTAGTTTGTTGTTTAATGCACAGTAAGAACATTGTACTAGGCTCAGACATTGTTCAACGGTACATGTAAATGTACCATGTGCCCATATCTAGTCTGTACATATGAAATAATGTAAACTTGGTTTTATGTTTAAAGGTGTAATTTTAGTAAGTTTTTGGTGTGAAATTGTGATAACTACAGTTGAACTTTTCGTTACTAAATGCTTTATATAGACTAAAACTCCCCAATCTGCCATTCTGTCATCCGGCCAACATCCATCGTCCAGTAGGACCACAGATCTTGGAGGACCAGAGAGTCTCTGGTTGGTAGGAGGAGGGGCTAGCTTTACCAGCAGCAGGATTCCAGGGCAGGGCAGCCACGGCTGGTCTGGCTGCAAGGTGGGGCTAGCAGCAGCCAGGGAGCCCAGGCCAGGAGCAGTGGCCTGAGCTGGTAAGCTGGCATCTCATTGCTGTGGCCGTGCGGTAAGCCACAGCCCCTGGAAGCTGCAGCCATGGCTGTGCAGGAAGCTGTGGCTCTGGCCACGTGGGAAGTGGCGGCCCTGGCAAGCTGCAGCTGGGGAGGGGTGGCTGGGGATCCCACACAGAGGGAGTGGGAGTTGGGAAGCTGCAGGCAGGGGGCTCAGGAGCTCATGAGGAGCAGAGCTGGCCACCCCTGATCTGGCAGGTTCCCTACTCAGGGACTGCTCAGGTCTTAAGGTTGCTGGACCAGGGAGGCTGGACCTGTATGATCAGGTTCAACCTCAGTTTCTTGTATGTACAATGCAAATAATTTACCAAGACTCAGTGAACCATGCTTAACGTGGAGTTCTGTACTGACCACAGGAAAGGACAGCCGTCTTCAGATGCTGCTCATCTTCCGCTTTTTCTCCATTCACTTACTCATTCCATGAAGGGAGAAGATAGTTTAGTAGTAATTAGAAGTCAAAGTTAGGAAGAACTATGTGGAAGTGCTGAGAACCACACAGGCAGAGAGGGTAGCTTTGGAGTGCAAAGTGGATGCCATTCAGGGAAATTATGCTTTCAACCTGGTATACGTAAGGAGCCACCTATTGCAATAGCTGGCATCCTATAGGGAGATACTCGTTGAAAGTTATGAGCCCAGAACTGATCATTATTAGATGAAAAAAGGACTTTGGAGCTCTTTGGTAGCACTTAAAATTTTCTGTCACCAAGAAAGGACCAACTGTAAAGAGACCCAAACAGATTTTTGTTGAATCCACTTCATTTGATTAAGAAAAATGGCTGCAATGTGGGGTCCTAACAGGGACCAGAAGTCCTTGGAAGACTAGGGGAAGGAGTCTCCTATGAGGGGCGAGAGAGACTATACACATGGGAGATTTTATTTTTATAGTGTGTGTGTGCATTCTTTCTCACTCACTTACAGTGATGCTAGTATCTCAGCCTATTATAAAGGTTGCCTGATGCTTTCTGTTATAAGACTGGATTCATTTGCTTAAAGCTTTGCCAGAGTATAATCATTTTAACTGAAGTTTCTATGGACATTGTCTGCTTCAGGTTGTATATTTCTGGCAAATGATTCTGTAACCATTTCCAGGTGTGAAGCTAGGGAAAACTAGTTTTATGGCCATCTTAAAAAATTCTGGTAATCTTTTCTTTAAAATGCTGCCAAGCTTTTGAGCAGAGACTTGAAATGTGGTAAGGTGTGGCCTTTGTTCCAGGAATGTGCCTTGTGCTTTCTCTCCATGAAAATCTGTACAAATTTAGTCAATTCATAAGCTATTGCACAGGCTCAGGTGACACTTGATACTTGGTCACAGCTAACATCCAGCATTATTTGTTTGCTCTGAGCATGCTCCAGCCCAGACCTAAAGAGAAGCGAGCGGGACTTTCCCTTCAGTAGCAGCATTTCCTGACTGCTTTAGTCCATGATAAGTCCATGTCTTAGTTTTGAACTAAGAGATTCCCCTGCTGGGCACACAAAATGCGGAGGAGGAAGTCCCCTGGAAAAAAAACATGTTGTGAAAAAGCTGGATCTGAGGAGGAGAAGTAGTAAATGAGATGAGAAAACTGATACTGGGAGTCAGGAAGGGAAATAGAGGGATGGGTGATCATGAACACATGGGAATTTGGGACTGTGGACAAGAAGTCTGAACTAGGAACCAGTGAGGCTTGAGAGACAAGTGAGAGGTCTTCTGAGGAGCCAGAGTACATAGGAGGAGCTGGGAGTGTTTGGGCTAAGAGATGGGAACACAAGTATCCAGTGGGAGTAGGGTAGGATGCTGAAATTGTATGTATCAGAGAGGTACCCGTGTTAGTCTGTATCTTCAAGAACAAGAAGTCCTGTGGCACCTCATAGACTAACATATTTTGGAGCATAAGCATTTGTGGGCAAAGACCCACTTCATCAGATGCATGAGTGGGGGGTGTTTTCAGAGGGGTATTTAAAGAGTAGGGTCCCAGTTAAAGGTAGGGCCAGAGCTGACCACACAAGACACCCCCCACTCGTGCACTCATACCCCTCTGAAGCACCCCCCCCCCCACTCATGCATCTGATGAAGCAGGTCTTTGCCCACGAAAGCTTATGCTCCAAAATATCTGTTAGTCTATAAGGTGCCACAGGACTTCTTGTTGTTTTGAAATTGCATGAAGAGCTTTTGTAAGGAAACTGGGACTGGCAGCCGGGGGGGGCAGGGAATGTGGTGTGTGGGTGACTAGAGACTGGCAGTGGGTCCGAGATGAGAGAGCTGGACGAGGAGCCTGGATAGGTAACATGAGATGGGCTGGGCAAGGAGACAGAAAGGAGAACAAAAAGATTTGGGTGGTGGTGGGGTCTGGTTTTGGCCTTGGTGAGGAGGAGGGGATGCAGAGTTCAGATGGTGAAACTAAAATGGGATGAACAGGAGAGAGCCTGGGGAGTAGTCTGAGGAGTAGAGAGTAGAATTGGTGAGGAGAAGAGAATTGGACTGAGACAAGGAGCCAGGGGTGTGAAGAGAATGGGACTGGCACAGCAACAGCTTGGAAAGAACTGGACAAAAAGGGTCAACCTAAAGGGAAACAGGCCTAAGAGTCTGTGCCCACTGGAGCACACGCCCCTGCAGAACTTAGAATGGAACCCAAGATTCCAGAGTTTTTCCTTTTTTCCACTTGTCAGCAAATATCCAGTTGTGTATCATCTTCCCTAGTAGCTGATCAACACAGAGAATGAAAACCTGTAACAGTTGTCAAGTTACTGTTAACTTAGGTGGGAGAAGTCTGTGCTGTGTATTTAAGGGTCCATATTGGCTGAAGGCCCTTTTGGGTGTCAAGATAAAGTCACATGATTGGAATGTGGTTTTGCAGGGTTTTTAATTAGCTTTTTGTGTACAATTTTCTGTGTTAAAAGGTCATTAAAGTTGCAAACTGCAAGCACTGAAATGTTAGCAAATGGTAGGATTAAGGCATTCTAACCGTAGCGGAGCCCCTTTACATGTATTAATTATAAGTTCTTTTGTTACATGCTGTGCTTGACTTTCCAAACTTAATAATGATCCCTTAAACGTAGTTTTTGAGTCTGTAATAACTTGGTGCAGCTTACATTATTAACTGTCTGGGTTTTTCTTTGCCCACAAAAACATGTTTTTGTTATTATGTGGCCTACACTTCCTGTTCGTATGCCATGTCTTTTGCGGGTAACAGCATTGGCCAAAAATAAATGGGTGATCAACAGCTTGAAAGTTTTGTGGAAAGTTAAAGTATATAAAGGATATCTTGCAGACTTTGTGTAGATAGTTTCAGTTTGCACTGCTGGTTATTATGTGCATCAAATACATAATCCTAAATGGTGTGGTCTCCATAGTAAATTTACAAATCACTAAAAGCTACCTCAAGTGGTTTAAAAAAATTGCTAAGAAAATAATTATTCAGTGGTTATAGTTTCAAGAGTTATTGCTTAGAATTCTTACAGACCAGCAAATTATGTGGATTTCTTTTAAAAGCACAGTTGAGATGGGAGATGTACAGATTGAATAAAAATGCACGTGAATTTATAAATATATTTTTATGCAGTGGAAGACAGTGAGCTGCCGGATTTCGACTACCTGCGCACCATGACTCACATCGTGCTGGTGGACTTAGACAACTGGGGAAGGTTTTTCATTCATCTGCCAGCCAACCTGAACCAAGGGACGTTTGTCTGGGGCTTTCAAGGTAAAAATTACTTAGGAAAATCACATTGGGGGCGTAACAGAAACCTACGAACACTAACTTAGAATGAAACTCAAAGAACAGGATCTTGTTGCTCTCCAAAGTGGACCTTTTAATGCATCCCACCAAATGTTTGGATTCGGCCTGCTGTGGCCTGGTGGGACCCTGGGGCAGGCTCCCAGCTGCTGCAGCCCCACATGCTGCTCGACGTGGCCATCTGCTGCAGCCAGCATGTCACTCTGTGCGGCATGCCCCTTGGAGGAAAGGAGTCCCTATACCCTATTCCTACCCCTTGTACCTTTTTCACAGCCTCCCATTGGAAACTGGCCAATGGGAACTACAAGGGCAGTGTTTGCAGGCACCTGCAGCACAAGAAAACACCCAGTCCTCCTCTCCTCAGGACACTGGCCCAAGAATCGGGCTGTTTGAGTGGTGTGTGGGCCCGTGGCAGGCAGAAAATCTGCCCAAGGGGTCTTGCTGGGCCACAGCGGGGGGCCTCCCACAGTAAGTACCTTCTGGCCAGAGCCTGCAGTGGGCACCCCTCTCCTACAACCCAAGCCTTTGCTCCAGGTCAAAACCTCTCCTGAACAAAATTCCCTCCCAGAATGGACACCTGCACCCCAATCTCCTTCCCAGAGCTTCCTCCTGTACCCAAATTCCTTCCCAGACTCTACACCCTCTCCATTAAAATTGTAGAAAAGTGCAGCCTCTGATCACTTACCATATTCTTGTAGTGGTCCCTCTATTGCCCACCCGTGCACCATACAAATAGTTTATCCCATACATCAACCTCTTTTAGAAATATAGACTAGTTTTACACAGTTTTAGTCTATGAAGGTTTTCCACTCCTCTCCTCGAATTGCTTGACTGCAGTTGCTCAAGATAATGTGGTGGTATGCATCTCTTATCGTTTGCTGTTAGGAGGACACAGCAACTGGAAGCCTCCAGAAAAGTGCAAAATCTTTAATTACCTTAATAAGATTGGATGTTTCTTCCTTCATCCACGATGTGGTACCAGAAGAGAAGCAGCAGATTTTGCACTTTGTATGCATGTAAGTCATTTGATCTATTTTGTGGTTTGATTTTTGTTGGTGATAAGATGTATGGGAATTGTGTATATGAAATGTAATACATTAGTAAAGCAAATTATGGAACAGTCATGATGAAAATTGGAATAATAAAACTTCAGATGAAAAGAACGGGTAGTGGGTTTGGTCAGAGAAAGAGAGGAGTGGTTTAAAAATATAATACTTAATGGGAAAAGCCTTCTGTAAGGGAGTTTTTTTTATTTCAAAAGCTTGGCTGGTAAACTGAATGTTTAGTTTAATGTCTCCCTCACCTCCACATAGGCTGGCCGTCTAGATGAGCACCTGCCCAAACAAATTCCTTTCACTATTCTCTCTGGAGACAAAAGTTTTCTGGAACTGGAGGATCAGTTTAAGAAGACTCAGCGGACAGCTCACATCCTAAACCCTCATGACATTGATGGAGATATGATGTGTGCCTTACTAAACAGCATATCAGATACTACAAAAGGTAGCACATAAACAGTAGAATCCAACCAATAAAAGACATCACTGCTGATAGCAACAGCTATACTGTTATTCTTGGTGTTTCTTTGATAAATATTCCTATTTATTGAAGTAATCTACAGCTAAAATTACATTTTTACTAATATGATTTTAACTGGGAGGCAAGAATATTTCAGAAAGAAATAGTTTAACATATCCAAGATTGGAATTATGGATAGAAAATAAAGTGAGATTCAGCTTGGAAAAATGCTAATAAATCTGGAGAAAAGAGGTCTGGGGTACAGATGACAGGTTACCCAGGTCTTTCCAGTATAAAACCTTATTTTCAGTTGAATGCTTCTTTGACAAATTTTAAATATTTGGGCTTACATTGTATGTTCTAGTCATACCGTGCAGGCAAACTACCCCTGGAAAACTTCAGCCAAAACAATTTAGCTGAAACTAAGGGGAATTATTTTGCCTGTTTAAAAAATGTTCTTGAGACGTTTTCCGTTTAAATACTTTTGAGCAGATGCTTGAAGTTTGGTCAGGGGGAGTGGCTGCTGTGGTCAGGAGTGTGTCTTTGGCTCTGCAAGTGAAAATCCACCAAAATTTAGCCAAGTTTATAAGCTTCTGAAAAACACTCATTTGATACCTAGCCAGTAGACTCTTTTCCTTACAGTGCTTCGAAAGATTGACTTGGTCCTCTTGTAGCACTAGTGCTGAATAGAATTTATAAGCAGCATTTGCACAGAGTGATTAGGGATGCTTCCTTTAGTCCAGGACTATGAAGACTCAGAAGGATTTTAACTCTAATTGCTGTTCATAACTTCTTGGGCCCAGGGTGGAGCTGGATGCTGGAAATGAAGCAGCCCACTTTTCCTATACACTGTGATGACCTGTTGGCATCCAGGGAGCACAGAATAGAAATCTATCAGATTTGAATGTAGAGGAGATGAGTTCAGTGTGAAAGAATAGAAGATTTGGCACAAGGAATTTTGTGAGAGACAGATTATGGGGAAGTAGAGAAATTGGAAGTGGCAGGTTGGTGGGGAAAACTAGTACTGGCTGGTGAGAAGGAAGGCTAGAACTTGCTAAATATGGAAATTGGGACTGGGCACCCCTGCATGGGGGAAAATCTGTAGCCCATTGGTTCTGGAGAGGAAATAATAGAGATCAGTCAAAGAGCAAGCAAGAGGTAGATAACTGGGACTCGATGATCAAAGAGACAAGGAGACAGGGATGGCTGAAGTGGAAGACCTGAAATTGGAGGAGGGACCTCAAAGGAGCTAGAGGCTGTAGTTTTTTGGGGGAGAAGACAGACAAGACATGCAGGCAGGAGAGGGGGAACTGGAACTATCCAGGCAAAGATATAAATATTGGGATTTGAATCCTGAGGAATGGACATGGGGGATTGAGACAAGGAAGAGATTCCTGGGACAATGACAGTTTGCTAGGAATTGGGCGTAAGGGGTCTAACTTAAGAAAAGTGGCAGAAGAGTTTGTGCCTGCTTAGACAAACTCCCCTCTGGTATCTGAAATGGAATGATTTCAGTGCCTTACCGTTCCTCTGCTATCAGCAATATCTGTTAAACTCATGGCAAAGTACGTCTCATCCTTCTCTAGGGTTTGGTCCACATAGATGATGGCAAGCCATTTTGCTGTCAGTCAGTGCTTTCTGTGCAGTGGTGTTAAAGATTCCAAACCAGCTGATGACTGCACATGAGGGTTAGTATGATGCCATGTGATTAAATTTGATTTTACTTTGCTTTTTTAAAGAAATCTAGGTAATCATACACAAAACTATATTAAAATAATATTCAGATTGCAAAGTCACACACTCAAAAGTTAAGAGAGGAAGCCGTGCTAGTCTATACACTATCAAAACAAAAAGCAGTCAAGCAGCACTTTAAAGACTAGCAAAATAGTTTATTAGGTGAGCTTTCATGGGACAGACCCACTTCTTCAGACCAAGAAGAAGGTCTGTCCCACGAAAGCTCATCTAATAAACTATTTTGCTAGTCTTTAGAATGCTACTTGACTGCTTTTTGTTTTGATACTCAAAAGTTAAGAAACTGAAATCCCAAAGTTAAGGTTACATGTGTGACCTTTAGTTTAGTTTAGGGTGTTTAACGTTTGAATGGGCCTACATAACTAACTAATACAGATCATTATATACTACTATCGTGCCCTTGTTGTTATTTATGACTCCATTGATTTTTGTCATGCTGAAATTTTATCTGTAATGATTGTATGTTTACTTCCAGATCATTGATGAACACACAGCATCCCATTTGATTTTGGTGCAGTGCCCCTAGAAACACCTCATTTGGGGTGATTCTTCACTGGTTTATTTTTGAGCTCTGTCAGTTGTCCAGTTAGTGGTACTTTTAATTTATGCTCTGTTGCTATTATGTATTGTTAACTTAATGAGAATGTTGTGTGATACTAAGTCACATCTTACAAAAGTCTAAATTTATTACATCTACACTATCAACTTGATCATCCAATCTTGTAATCTTATCAAAGAATGAAATTAGGTTTGTTCGGCAAGACTGACTTCTTTCCATAAAATAATGTTGACTGGCATTAACTGCATTCCTATCCATTATTTATTAATCAAATCAGGTAGCAGCTTTTTAATTATTTTGCCCAGGACTAATGAGACGAATCGACCTTCTCACAATGCCACTTGCCCTTTTTGAGCATTGTCGCTGTTCCAGTGTTCTGTAATTCTCCTGTTAGTCCAAGATTTATTAAAAAGTAACAAGTTAGAGGTCTCTTCAGCCAACTCATCTGGGACTCCTGTATATTAATAGTACCTGCTTATTTTAAAACCAGTAGATGTTGCCTGATGGACTGAAAAGTACTTCATCCTCATGTAACACAGGTACATCACTCTTCTTATTTTCAAATACAGAATGGAAATATTTATTGAATACCTCTGCCTCTTCTCATCATTATTAATAATTTTACTCTTTTCCTCTAGTAATGGTTCTATACTATTTCTAGGAGTTCTTTTATTCATAATAATATGCTTTTAAAAACTGCTTATTGGCCTTAGTCCTACTAGCCAGAGATATTTGCTCTTGACTTGTTGAGCTTCCTTGATCAATTTTTTGCACCCATAACTTCTCATTTAATATCAACTGTTATCTTCCCTTTGTTATTAGATAGTCCTTCATTTCTAATTACTGTGTTCGGCTTTAAGCCAAAGTTGTCCTCTTGGTTGTAGAATTTTATCTCTTTGACCATCTAATAAACTCTTCTTAAAGAACGCCATTTTCATTCCCAGTTTTTCTATTTTTTCCTCCCAGTTAAATCAAGGTAGCAATAAGAAAATCCTCATTTTTTTTAACACAGTGTTTTTAGCTGGTCGGTGGATTCCTGATAATATGCTTTGTCACTCTACAGAGACATCTGCTGGCTCAACTGAAGCATTGCTGAAATAATGAGGCTTGTGTGTGCGGTGTTTTGAGAAGAAAAAGCTGTGGGCTCACAAATGCATTTGACGCAAACCTCCTTTGTCTGAGGCCCCGTATTTTCAGACCCAGTGTCTTTGCTTTCCCTTGAAACACCCATGAGCAGTAGAGCTATATCCTAGGAGATAGCAGCTTTGAGGAGAGGTTTGGTTCATCAGTGGGGCTGGTGGGCAGAAAGGAGAGAACAAATATGGTGTAGTCAGCTTAATTTTCATTTTTCTTCATAATTCACATTTTGGTACCAATCATAGGGATTTCCTGTAAAGGTTAGGAACAAAAACTTTTGCTAATCTCATAACATCCAGTTAATCAAGTCAGACATCTACAGTTTTATAGAAAACTACCTTCACATGACCTGTTTCTCCTTCACACATGATAAAATCTTCTAGTAAGTGGACTGGGCTTTTAACACCCTAGTCCATTCTGTTCCTTTGTCTAATTCACTTGCTTTCAATGATATAATTTGCATAATTATAAAGGAGTAATATATGAGCTCCCCATGGCAAGAAGCAGCTTATTCAGCAGCAGAAATTTCTGCTGTCCCCTCTGCCACACAAAGGGTTACAATGTAATGTGTTCTATAGATTGACAAACAATTGATGTACCTACTTGCATGTATCAGGCTATCTGCTTGTTACCTCGCCTTGAAGCTTGCTCTAGGTGTCTCAGGCAAAACATCCCTATTCATCACTTTTGTTAAATCCTCTTATCATATGTTAGATCAGGATGTACCTGAGCTAATCTTCTGGAGTGGGTTCACATGCATACTCAATATCTGTTGCTTCTTAGTAGTACCCTTTTTTGATCGGTGCTATCACTACCCTTGCCAAGTTCATGTATCAGACAGTGAATGTCAAAACGTCTGTTTTTAATACGTCTTGTCTTTTACCAGGGCCCATGCATCATGTGTTCTCGCACTCACTCTCTCCCCCCTCCTCTCATCCACCAAGGCCTAGATAAAAAATGTCGTGTATTGCTACATAAAAGCAGCTAGACTGATGCTCATCTTAATCTGTATTACAGGTTGCACCTCAGAATCTGGGACTCTCTGGTCTGTCAGGACCCCAGATGTTCCTATGTTATAATTTGTATTACCGTAGCACATAGAGGCCACAATCATGGATCAGTATCCTGTTTTCCTTGCTACCAGGCAGACACAGAACAAAGATTGTCTTTGTACAAATGAGCTTTCAACCCATAAATAAGACAAGAGACAACAAATGGATACAGACAGATGGGAGGAATACAAGGGCATGTCTCCCTTATGGTCAAAATTATGTTGACTTAAGTTAGGCGAGTATACAGCCACTTTTAAATTGCTTTTGTGTATCCACACTGTGCTCCTTGTGCCAGTGGTGTATGTCCTCACCAGGAGCATTTGTGTCAATTGTACTGTAAGTGGGGGCATTGAAGAATAGCTTCTGAAAGCCAAAAACAGTTGATGTAAGGAACAGTGTCTATATTAAAACAACAAGAAGTCCCGTGGCACCTTATAGACTAAAAAATCTATTGGAACAGAAGCATAAGAGTTACTGTGATGTGGTCTATAGCTGCTGGTAAGAATTTGTTTCAGCTTGGTGGGCTGTCTGTAGGTGAGGGCTGGCCTGCCTTCCAAGGTCTGTGAGAATGAAAGATTGTTGTCCAGGGTGGGTTGTAGGTCACTGATGATGCGCTGGAGAGATTTGAGCTGGGGGCTGTATGTGATAGCCAGTGGTGTTCTGTTGTTTGCCTTGCATGGGTAACCGCATTTGCACCGGTTCCTCAGACAGTGAAAAACACCTACAAGACCTTTACCAAGCTTTCCTGGAACTACGATAACCACCTCAGGAAGTGAAGAAACAGATTGACAGAGCCAGATGTTTTCCCAGAAGTCACCTGCTACAAGTCAGGCCCAGCAAGGAAAACAACAGAACACCATCAACCAAGGATTAAACAGACTGGGCGTGGCTGGCCAATTACAAAAGCAGTTTCTTCTCACTTGATGTTCATAATTCCACATTACCTGCTGATAATGGGCCACATCCTCAGTGACTGAAATGATTTTGTCAACTCTGGCGCTCCTCTTGAGTGGAGCTCTCTCCTTTTCGTTAGCCTGTAAATTCAGACCTTCCTCAGGAACTCCAGCAGGTCTTTGCCCGTGGAAGCTTATGCTCCAAAATATCTGTTAGTCTATAATATGCCACAAGACTACTTGTTGTTTTTGAAGATACCGACTGACTCGGCTGCCCCTCTGGTAAGTGTCTGTACTACCATTGCATCAGTCTAATGACGTTGACTTGTGGGCGGGGAGTTAAGCCACTGTAGTGGGACAAGATACACATTTGTAGGAGTGAAACTTCAGATGCTTTTGTAGTTGGGTCGAGGTAAGTTGCCTTGTGTCAACTAGGCGTAAGGAACAAGAAAACATTATTTGTTAGCATGATAGACTTTGGTCTCTGTGCACTAGCAGCCTACCTACTGACAAGCTTTTATAGGGAGGGATTTGAAGAAGAAGAATGAGGTAATTTTATAGATATGGGGCCTCCTCACAAATTTAAATTTAATAAGCAGTGGAGGCTGGCATCATGAGACAACTGAAGGTGGGAGTTAAGTATAAAGTGGGTACATAACTGGTTGGCTAACCATTCCTAGAGAGTAGTTATCAGTGGATCACAGTCCCATTGGAAGGGCATAATAAGTGGGGTTTCTCAGGGATCGTTTTATGAAAGGTTCTTTTCAATATTTTCATAAACAATTTTGATAATGGCATAAAGAGAACACTGAAAGTTTTCAGATTATATAATACAGAGAGCTTGCAAGTTCTTTGGAGATAGGATTATAATTCAGAATGATCTGAACAAAGTGGAGATATGGTTGGGGGTAAACAGAATTAATTTTAATAGGATGAATGCTTGTTACTCCACTTAGAAAGGAACAGTCATTTCACAAATGTGAAACAGGAAGTTAATTGCCTAGGAATGAGCATAGCAAAAGGGGATTTGGGGGTTATAGCAGACCACAAGCTAAATGAGTCAACAATGTGACACTGTTACTCCAAAAAAAAAAAAAAAGAAAAGCAACCACTTTCTGGGATGTATAAACAGGAATGGTGTAAGCAAGACACATGCAATTATTCTTCCACACTACTCTGTGATGATTTCCCCTCAATTTGAATATTGTGTCCCAGTTTTGAGACTGACATTTCAGGAAAGATGTGGACAATATTGTGATACCCCTGAAAAGATCACTGATAAAGCTTGCAGATGCCACAAAAACTTAAGAGCGGTAAATAATGAAGACAGGTTACTGTTTCAAAGCAATCGGGATTGCTTGGTAAGCTGAGTAAAAGCAAACAATATGTGTTTCAGTACTGCTAAATGTATGTATCTACATACATAGGCCATATTTACAGGAAGGGGGATGCTATTTGGGAAAGCAGTGACTCTTGGTGCATTGCTATGGCCAAAACAGCTAATGCATTTTTGGGAGCATAAATGCGGATATCTTGAGTAGGAGAAGAGAGGTTTATTTTTCCTCTGTATTAGGCACTAGTGCAACCACTGCTGGAATATTTATGTCCAGTTCTGGTGCCCTCAATTTGAGAAAGATGTTAGTCTATTGGATATGGCCCAGAAGAAGAACCACAGGAAAGACTGAATTATTAGAAAACATGAGATATAGTGCTAGACTTAAAGAACTCAACTCTATTTAGCTTAACAAAGGGAAAGTTAAGGCATGATTTGAGTATAGTCTACTAGTACCTATATGGGGAACCAGTATTTAAAGGAGGGCTCTTCAGTCTAGTGGGGAAAGATATAACAAAGTATGTGCAAAGGCTGTAGCTCGACAAATGAGGCTGGAAATAAGGTGTGAATTTTTACAGTGAGAGTAGTAAACCACTGAACAATTTATGAAGGGTTGTGGAGGAGTCTGTCACTGACAGATATAAAACCAACCTTGAATTATTTGCAGGAAGATTTCTGGTCTTTGTTACACGGAAGGCCAGACTAGATGATCATAATGGTCCCTTTGGGCCTTAGAATCTACATATTTAAAAGGAGACACAGGACAGTCTTAAATTTCTCCTCTTAAACTTTCTCATCAGCAAGTTCTCATTTACCTATCAGCTTGTGATGGAGAAGAGAGTAACGGCATCCTAGTGTATTTGTAAAGGCACAAAATGGAGTCTTTATTGTTTGAACCCTTTATATTAACACTGTCTCCTTCTAAAAGCTATGGTCTGGTCCAGTCTCAGTTACTGGGCTCAGTGCAGGCAAGGGTGGATGAAATAAGGCCCATTTTATGTGGGAAGTTGAAAATAGTTCCTTTGGCCTTTATAATCTTGGAATCTGAAACTCATTTCCTTTGCACTAACAAGTGATGAGCTCCATTCTCATTTTCTCTTGTTCAAGGAACAGATAAAATCCTGAGGCAGTATGTATGTGTTTCTCCGATGAGCAGAAGAAAAACAGAGTTCAATAAATTAGACAAAAATTAATAGTAGTAGGCAGGGAACCATAAACAAGTATGAAAAACAACTTACAAATTTTACAAATCTACACTCTTCCATCTGTCTTTACCAAACAGATGATTCAACAACTTTAACACCTTCATTGACGATGCTTGAAAAAAGCCCTTTGCAATGTGTTTGCAACAGGAGTGAATAATGCAGTTGCGGTCTATGCCAGAATATCATTTTATGCCACCAGTTCCCATGCAAAGCATCTTAACTAGGCCTACTCAGAAGCTACCTTTTTTTAGGCCTTATAGATTTCAAAGAATCAAACGATTGTCCTGCAGGGCGGTGGAATCCTATACCAGAACAGTCTGTTTCCAGGCAATTTAGCACCACATACTGGTCAGGTGTCTTGCAAGTGATAACTGAACTTCAAATTACCACTATCAGAGATGCTTTAAGTAGTGTTTGTGAATGGCAGAATTTAACATGTCCTGTGTCACATTTTACTCTGATTTGGACATTACGTTAGCTACCCCTCTCCCCCCCGCCCCCCAGCTGAAATGGAGATCACTTTGCACATCTTGACTTTCCTCAACCGCTGCCAGTTTTAGAGTTTTGCTGACATTACAAATTTGTCCTAGTCAGTGTGTCAAACCAAGTTCAGAATACCTTTTGACTGGGTACTTGATCTATGGGATGCATTTCTTGTGGATGATGGGACTGTACAAGTGCTGAATGCACTGAGAAGTTGAGGCACACTTTCAACACTGCTTGCAAATTCCAGTGCATAATTGGTGCATTCACCATAGTCTTGGTAATTTATCTAAAATGGACTAGATATTCTGGATGTTTTACAGGCCTGTCCTGTAAACCTGTTAAGTGGCTTGAGCAAGAGATCAGGGTACACTCAAGTACCCAATGCATAAATTTGACAAAATATTTCTGCCAAGACTTTGAATGCCTGATCCAGGTCTGGGAACAGTTGTTGAAGCCGTTCCTGGATTTAGGAAAGTTTCAGCCACATTGTTATGCAAACCATGCATATAATAACATTTGACATTTCAGTTCAGATTTTAAACAGTTTATATGCACTCTCACAAGACTTAAGTTACGAATATAAATATGTCCAGTGGATGTGAAGACTGGAAATTATATGCTTAGACCCTTCCCTAATTGGACTTTGCTAAACTCGACTACTTTTTTCAGTGTACATGATGGGTAACACTTTTTTTGCTCCATTTTAATAGATAGTTATAATAAGCTACAGTTCAAAATCAGTGGGACACAAAAGGAGCAAAAACACTTGACATCATGCTTAACTAGTATGTACATGTATGTGTATATCTAGTCAGTTCAGCCCATAGTCATAAATTGTGTAATACAGTTTGCGATGAGTCTAATATCAGGTATTAGAATTAAACTAATTTTCCCCCGCGGCAACTTCAAAGTGCCAGTTCGCGTGTAGCCATGGCTAGATGCGAGCCGGCTCTTCAAAGTTGCCATGGGGGAGAATTAGCTTAATGAAGTGCTGCATATGCAGTGTAGCACTTCGTTAATAATCTGCTGACACTCTGCTGACCATGCTCCCCTCGAAATAGGGAGCTAGTGTATACACAGCCTTAAAGTAATGTAAGAGTTTAGCTGTGCCAGTAAAACGGGATGTGCCTGGAATGGGATTCCTTCTCGTAAAACCAAACAGAAGAGAGAGAATCACGAAATCAAGTACAGTCCTCAAAACTGACATAACTGAGCTAATGTTGAAAGAGACTGAACCAAGATGAACCAGAAAAATAGTATGAATCTGTTATAGGATTGGTTCTCAATAAGTTTTTCAGAAAAGAGATATAGCAGAGAAATTTGGAGTAGTGCTTTGTTTTGGCACAGCTAAATCAATGCTTAAAGTTTTCAAACTAGAAGAAAATCTTACTCGAAATCAAATTGACTATAGCTCTTTTCTGTGAAAACAGAGAGTGATAAAAGGTTATAGGAATGAAGAAAAAATACACTCGATGGAATTTCCATTTAAAAAAATTTACTAAAATTTTAACAACCCTTCTTAAAAGAAATTCTAAATAAAAATTAACTACATAAAGGTAACATGGTATTTTTTAAAAATACAAGCACTTAAATAAAGCATGTACATTTTCCTTTTATTTGAAACAAAAAAACCCACCCTTAATTGAGTTAAGGACCTGAGCAATGCTGCATAAATCTGCTAGTAAATAAATACAGAAAAACATGGGATATTATAGCCCATAGCAAAATGCAGAGTTTGTTTTTTTTAAGCTTGCTCACAATAAAAGAAAATGAAAAATTAAGCAGTTCAATTTGGGATTTTTTTGAAACAAAGAAGGAAAATGAACTTTGATTTTTTTTTTGTTTTTGTTTTTTTTACCTAACTTAAATCCATATTAGTAGTGGCTTGCCAGAGCAAACAGTTTCTCAGAAGCATTATATGGTATGTTTTTGAGTTGTGTAAGTTTCAGACAGTGAAGATGATCAGTCATGAATAATGAGTATGCAGGCTTGAGATATTTTTAAAAAAAAAAGCATGCTAACCAGGAAAGCATGTGTCAGACTCAGAACCTATTTTCTCTCATGTATGTAGGCATAAGTCAGTTTAGGATTAATTGTTTTATCTCAACATGGCATTTAAGTCTCCTGCAAGGGAGCTGTAAACACACACGCAGTCACGCATGAATAGGTTAATATTTGTCAAACATTTAACTATTGGTAAATAATTCTGATTGTTTCTCCTTTATGTTCGTTGTTGTTCCTTCCATGCTGTGCTTTACTTATTCATTTGTGTTGCATTAAGATTTTTTGTGTGTCTGGTTGGGGGAGGGGATTGAAAGTTAAAACACAGCAACATAGGACAGCTTTATAACTGTGAGTTGAACAAAGCAAAACGTAAGTGAATCTAATGTAAGTATAATTTACTAAGATGTACCAGATATTACCAAGCATTGTTACTAAGATGTAATTTCCTCCACATCCTAGACTTATTTTTTAAAAAAGTACTTATTAGCATAATTTATTTAAATTCATATGGAGTTCTGGGAGGCAGTTAATTGTAAAGCTGGTTTTCCTCTTAATTTTGTTCCAGTTTATGTGATCACTGTTAGGGCCCTACCAAATTCGCAGTCCATTTTCGTCAGTTGCAGAGCCATGGGATGTTTAAAATTGTAAATTTTAGTGATTGAGGCTTTTTAAATCTGAAATTCAGGTGTTATAATTGCAGGAGTCCAACACTAAAAGGAGTTGTGGGCAGGTGGCTAGGTTATTGTTGGGAGGAGTTTGTGGTATTGCTACCCTGACCTTTGCTGTGCTGCTGGCAGTGGCACTGCTATCAGAGCAGGGTGGCTGGAGAGAGGCGCCTGTTAGTCAGGAGTCTAGCTCTGAAGGCAGTGTCAGCAGCATCAGCACGGAAGAAAGGATGGCATTATATGGTACTGCCACCCTTACTTCAGCACTGCTGCTTACAGAGCTGGGCCCTCAGTCAGCAGTCACCACTCCCTGGCCATCCAGGTCTGAAGGCATCAGTGTCAAAAGATACAATGATGAGGTATGGTATTGCCATCTTTACTTCTGTATTGCTGTGTGGAGGGCAGTACCTTCAAAGCTGTGCACCTGGAGAGCATCTCTCTAGTTGTGCTGCTCTGAAAGCAGTAAAGTAAAAGTAAGGATGGCGATAAAGTAACCCCTCTAACATTGTGAGCCCCTGCAACCCTCTTTTGGGTCAGCACCCCGCCATTTGAAAAAGGGTGGTCAGCCCCTATGAAATCTGTATCGTATAGGGTAAAAGCACACCCAAGACAAAATTTAATGGGGGCCAGGAGGGTGATCCAGATTCCATGGTCTGTGACACATTTTTTTGGTAAGTGTGAATTTGAGAGGGCTCAAATAATTGGCTATGTAATGTTTCCTTTTGAGAAGCTAGGGACCTGTCTGCGCAGCTGGCCCAGAAAACAGGGGTGTTATTTGACAGTGTTTTCAGCTTGCTGCACATATCACCATATAGATTAAATGTGTTAAAACAGATAACTGTTAAGCGTACTGACAAGCATGAGGCTTACTGTCTCACTTAATGGTTAACTGGTCCTTGCCAGTGACTTCCAGTGTGGCCAGCTGTGTTGTGCTGGGCATCCCCAGATGCAAAGGAGAAGGTGAGTTAGAGGGCCTGCCCCCCGCCCCCCGCCCCTCGGCTGCAGTGGGACTGGAGGAGGGGCCCCACAGCTGTGATAGGACTGGAGTTAAAATGGTTAAATGAATAACTTTTTTAACATCCTTAATATAGATACTTGGACAGTACTTTGGAAATCCCAGCGCACCTTAGCATACTTTCTGGCAAGCTCATGCACTATAGAGTCATACTCTGGGTTGTCATGTAGACAAGCTTTATGAGCCACATAAAACGGATAGGGAAGTGACTGTGGCTCCAACAGTGTGATAGAAAAAAGTATGCTCTTTTTATTTAAAAATATTGTAAAATTCCCTGAGGAGTGATGTCTGTCTTCCCGTGGTCAACAGTTGTTTGTGTAGGGAATGCTGTAAAGAATGACTCGTGAATCCCTATCTTCTTCTTCGAGTGTCCCCGTGGGTGCTCCACATTAGGTGTCGGGCTCGCCCGGCGCCGCAGATCGGATCTTCCAAGCAGTTTCTGCCGGACCGCGCATGCGCCGGTGCGCACCACTCCCCCGCGCGCTCCCGGCCACGTGCGCGATCCGGTCCCCGCCAGTTCCTCTTAACCGCCGTCGGCTGCAGACGGAATCCGACTAGGCTAAGGCCAAATAGCGTATTCAACGACTTTATCTGTTTTTCTTTCAAAGTTTTTTTCAGATACTTAGGCTACTATGAGTTAGCCGGTTGTTATTTTGCAAAAAAAAAAAAAAGAACAAACAACAACAAACAAACTACGAGCGGGACAGCTTCAGCCAGTCCCAGTAACAAGCGCCGGAGGCCAGGAGCTACGGCCATCAGCCCTCCTGCTGAGGCAGGCCATCGGATGGGGAAAACAGCACAGGGAAGGTGCTAAGTACCCACTTAATAAAACTCAAAGACTCACCAACAATGTCCTCTTCAGGCTTTAAAAAATGTGAGTCCTGCCGAGAGGCGATTAAGGAGAGACAGGGAGATGCGGCTTAAAATGCTGCTTTGGATAAGGCCCTCCAGCCAGACGTGCCGGAGCGGCCGCAGCAGGAGAGACCCTCCGGGGCCCATAAAAGGAAAACTGCCTCCCTCACTCCATCAGCACAGAAACGGAGGAAAGTCTCCCCAACCCGATCCCTGCCGGCAGCAACAGCGAGCGGGACGGGAGGAGCGCACAGCCCCCAGCCGCAGCAACAGCTGATTGGCGGCGGCAGGGAGAGCCACGTGGAAGCGGCTCAGCCTCCGATGATCAGCCAGCCGCCCCGCACCGCAGGCAGGGCAGCGGCTTAAAACTGCTTTTCATAAGGCCCTTCAGCCAGACGTGCCGGAGCGGCCGCAGCAGGAGGGACCCTGCGGGGCCCATAAGAGGAAAGCTGCCAAAAAGGGAGGAAAGCCTCCCCAGCCCGATCCCTGCTGGCAACAATAGCGAGCGGGACAGGAGGAGCGAGCAGCCCCCAGCCACAGCAACAGCTGATCGGTGGCGGCACGGAGAGCCACGTGGAAGCGGCTCAGCCTCCGATAATCAGCCAGCCGCCCCGCACCGCAGGCAGGGTGGCGGCTAAACAAGCGCCGGTACCAGCGGCACCGACCCCCGGGGAACCGGCGGTGCAGAGCGCGCAGGCACGCAGCCTGCAGGCACCGGAGCACACCGCACCTGGGGCACCGCCCTCCAGCGTGCCGAGCTCGGTGCGCACGGGGCCGGGATCCCCTGTACGTCAGGGGGCAGAGTTACCTCCTCAAGGGAGGGGGAAGGCTGCACACAAGAGGAGGCATTGCAGCCCCTCTCCGCACAGGGCTGTGGAGTTGCTTTCTCACAGCCCTCCGCTTATGTTACAGACTCCAACCAGAAGGCAGGGGTCCCCCCTAGCCTACCCGGAGCCCCCTTCTCCATTTTTTGCAACCAGCCTCACCCTGGCTGGGACCACCTTCACCCTTCCTGGGGTTTGAACCGCTGGACTATTATGCAAAATCGCTCTCTCCAGCCCTCCCCCAGACGCAGAGGGTATGCACCAAGGGAGTGGTCTAGGTCACCTTCCCAAGAACAGTGCCTATACTGCCATGGTCGCCCCTACCACGCGGGGCATAGACACCATCGGCTATCTACCAGGGAAAGATCCCCACAAACGATCTCGTACCCCCGAGGGCAATTGCGACCGGGGACAGAGACTCAAGCATCTCAGGGGGGACTGGTTATGGAACCCCGAGATTTTCCCTCGCAAACCTCTAGTGAGAGGGTGTACCATCACCAGCAGGAACCGGAAGGGTCCACAGAGACGTATCCCAGTGGTTCCTCGCTCTCCTCCCCGGATGAGGCTACGGCCCCGGGGGACGTCCATCCTCCGGACGATCTCAAACAGTTCCAAGAGCTGTTTTACGAGGGTGGCCTTCACGCAAGGCATCCAGACAGCTAAGGTGCAAGAGAAACACCATAAGCTCCTCAAAAATCTGAGACCTCCGGCCTCCTCCAAAATAGCAATACCGCTTAATGACGCAATCTTGGAGTCTGCCACTATGATGTGGCAGACTCCTGCGACTATTCCGCCTGTCCACAAGAGAGCGGGAAAAAAAAAAAAACAACAACAAAAAAACTTCGTGCCGACAAAGGGCACGGAGTTCCTGTTCAGCCACCCACAACCAAATTCCTTGGTGGTGGAGTCGTCGCAATGTGGGGGAACAGACAAACATGCCAAAAAGCTAGAGCTGTTGGGCAGAAAGGTCTACTCCTCCTCCACTCTACTGTTGCGAATGGCAAATTACGCAGCGCATCTAGCGAACCATAATTTCGATAACCACATTAGGTTAACCTCCCTCATGGACTCGCTTCCAGAGGGCAAGAAACCAGTGCTCAAGGCCATCATGCAAGAAGGCTACGCGGCCTCGAGGACGGGAGTTCAGATCGCCCTGGATGTTGCGGACTCAGCAACAGCGTCCCCAGTACCACAGGGGTTACGAGCAAGGGCGACATCAACAGCACCAGCAGTACAGAACTCCCAGGCGTCGTTCCCAACACAGCCGTGCGTCCTCGGGGCAGGGCCAAAGGCCACAAGTTTGACACACAGATCCAGGGCTGCGCCATCACTACCGTCGCAAGGTCATCCGAAGCGGTTATTCCACCATCGCCTCCGACCATTCTATAACCAGTGACGAAGGATCACCACAGACAAATGGGTGCTGGAGATCATAGCCACGGGGTACGCCATCCCCTTCCAGTCGCTCCCACCGCCATGACCTCCACCCAGGCCCCACCTCCAGGAGGCCTCCCACGTGGCGAGGCTCAAGCAGGAGGTAGACCATCTCATGCTCATAGGGGCAGTGGAAAGAGTGCCGGAGCAACTGCAAGGGAGAGGGTTCTACTCCAGGTACTTCCTCACGGGGAAAAAGACAGGAGGCGGGAGGTCCATCTTAGATTTTCGAGGCCTCAACCGGTACCTGCGCAAGCAACGCTTTCGGATGATCACAATCGCCTCCATCCTTACAGCACTATACGATGGAGATTGGTTCGCAGCCCTCGACTTATAAGACGCGTATTTTCACATAACTATTCATCCGGCTCACCTACGATTCCTCTGGTTTCTCATGGTAGGCAAAGAACATTTTCAATACAAGGTCCTACCGTTTGGCCTCTCCTCGGCCCCCAGAGTCTTCACCAAGCCCTTGGCAGTGGTGTCAGCCTACCTGCACAGACAGGGGGTATTTATATTCCAGTATCCGGAGGACTGCCTACTCAAAGGGGCCTCGAAGAAGGAGGTACTACGCATAATATGCGTCACAACAGGCACGTTCTCTCGCTCGGCCTGGTTATCAATCTGACAAAATCAAAGATAGACCCCACGCAGGACATAGAGTTCGTAGGGGCACGCATAAATTCTATTACAGCGAGGGCGTATCTACCAGAGACTCCCTTTCGGGCCGTTGGCTCCCTCGTGCAAGTCTTCACCTTCAGCCCTACGGTGCTGGTTCTGACGTGCTTACAGCTGCTGGGCCACATGGCAGCAGCGGCGTTCGTACAACAGAACGCCAGGTTACACATGCGCAGCATGCAGCACTGGCTGGCGAGCGTATACAACCCGGCAGCACACACTGTTCACAGGGTGGCGTCGCCCACAACAGAGGTGCGCAAATCCCTGCAATGGTGGGTAAACCCCGAGAACCTGCTAACAGGGGTACCCTTCCACCAACCACACATATTGTTTTTTCTTACTACAGATGCCTCCCTCATAGGGTGGGGAGCACACATGGGCGAAGAGGTGACGCAAGGGCTGTGGTCCTCCACGGAGCAGTCACTGCACACAAATATACTGGAGCTCAGAGCAGTGTTCAACGCCTGCAGACACTTTTGAGACCATATAAAAGGCAAAGTAGTCGGGATCAGTATAGACAATACCTCCACCATGTTTTATATGAATCGGCAAGGAGGAGCTCGGTCCCGTGCCTTATGTGCAGAAGCAGTCCGGTCGTGAAACTGCTGCGTCGCCAACAATATAACCCTGGAAGCCTCGTACTTCCCAGGTGCTCACAATGTGCAGGCAGACCAGCTGAGCAGGCGTTTCGCACTCATGCACGAGTGGCAGATCCGTCCCGATCTGCTGCAACCGATTTTTCACGCATGGGGTTTTTCCCCAGATAGACCTGTTTGCTACTCAGCACAACAAGAAGTGCCCACGATTCTGCTCCAGGGCAGGACTGGGACGGGGGTCCCTGAGGGACGCCTTCGCGATCTCTTGGAGGGGCCCCCTGCTTTACGCTTTCCCTCCCACAGTGCTCATCCACAAGGTGTTGCAGAAAGTCAGGAGAGAAGGAGCCTGAATGATCCCGATAGTCCCAACGTGGGATCGACAGCAATGGTTCCCCCTACTCCTGCGCATGTCGGACCGGCCACCGATGCCCCTTCCGGTGGCGCTGGATCTGCTCACGCAAGCCCAGGGGTCCATAGTGCATCCGCACCCCCAAGGCCTGCGACTACAAACGTGGTTAATCCATGGCTCAGCTCCCTAGAGAGCACATGTACGGAGGAAGTGCAGCAAGTCCTAGAAAGTAGCAGGAGGACTTCCACCAGGAAGACCTACAAGCAGAAATGGACTCGCTTTACGGCATGGTGTTCTACCAAACAGCTAGCCCCCCTTTCGGTGCCTATGGCTGTGATATTAGAGTATTTACTGGACCTCGAGAGGAGGACTCTCGCTATCCTCATTTAAGGTCCACCTTGCCGCCTTTTTGGCATTCACACACGGAGAGACAGGGCACACGGTGTTCGCCCATCCCATGGTTACCAGGTTCCTTAAAGGGCTGATAAACCTATACCCCCCCCCTCGGAAACCGCTTCCACCTTCGTGGAACTTGGACCTGGTGCTTAATGCGAAAAGGGGACCACCGTTTGAGCCTTTGGCCACGGTTTCCCTCTGCCTCCTTATGATAAAGACGACCTCTCTTCTCGCAATCACGTCAGCTCGCAGGGTGAGCGAGCTTGCGGCAGTTATGGCAACGCCACCCTGCGCTGTTTTTTCCAAGGAGGCGGTAACCATACGGCTGCATCCAGCCTTTGTTCCTAAAGTTTCTTCTGAGCTTCATACTAATGAACCTATTGTTTACCCTCGTTTTATCCAAAGCCTCATAACTCTGACAAAGAGGCGCGCCTACGCCTCCTGGACGTGAGGAGGCGCTAGCTTTCTATATAGACAGGGCCAAGTCCTTCCAGAGAATGGATAGACTCCTAGTCTCTATCGCTCCCAAATCAAAAGGAGAATGTCTCTCTTCGCAGAGAATCTCGAAGCACATCGTATCTTGCATTAAAAAGTGCTACAAACTCAAAAAGACTCCTTTCCTGGCCATGCCCAGAACTCATTCCACTAGGGCGGTGGCAGCATCAACAGCCCTTTTTCAAGGGCGTTGCGCTAAAAGACATTTGCAGAGTGGCGACCTGGTCATCCTGTGACACCTTCGCCAAACATTACGCCCTTCACAGGGTATTCCAAGAGGATACCCGTCTCTCGACAGCGGTCCTCTCGGGGACAAGCTGCACATACTCCGATTACCCACCTCCTATCTTGGGTTACTGCTGGGTAGTCACCTAATGTGGAGCACCCACGGGGACACTCGAAGAAGAAAGAAAGGTTACTCACCGTAGTAACGGTGGTTCTTTGAGATGTGTCCCTGTGGGTGCTCCACTACCCGCCCATCCTCCCCGCTTCGGATCTCTGTTTAGTGTTTTGCAGGAGCATCCGAGGCGGTTGGTCAAGGAACTGGCGGGGACCGGATCGCGCACGTGGCCGGGAGCGCGCGGGGGAGTGGTGCGCACCGGCGCATGCGCGGTCCGGCAGAAACTGCTTGGAAGATCCGATCTGCGGCGCCGGGCGAGCCCAACACCTAATGTGGAGCACCCACGGGGACACATCTCGAAGAACCACCGTTACTACGGTGAGTAACCTTTCTATGCTCGGTCATTTTCTTACTAAGGCTGTGGCCACACTTGGCCAAAACTTCGAAATGGCCATGCTGATGGCCAAATTGAAGAATACTAATGAGGCACTAAATTGAGTATTCAGTGCCTCATTAGCATTTGCATGCCGCCAGTTGTTGTTTTGAAACGCGCGTAGCGCGGCTACACAGGGATCCTTTTCAAAAGGACCCTGCACATTTGAAATCCCGTTATTTCTCTCAGCGGAGGGGAAAAAGGGGATTTCAAAATGTGCGGGGTCCTTTCGAAAAAGACCCCTGTGTAGCCACGCCAACCTGCACGCATTCAAAAGCGGTGCTTTTGAAACGCCAGGGCCGGCAGCATGCGAATGCTAACGAGGCACTGAATATTCAATTTAGTGCCTCATTAGTATTCTTCAATTTGGCCATTGGCATGGCCATTTCGAAGTTTTGGCCAAGTGTGGCTACAGCCTCAGTCTTACCAGTTCAAATAATAGCTGCCTGTAGATGTTGAGTCGGACCAGGAGAGAAATGATTATTGTGGATTCCACAAGTCAGAGGCTTAGGTAATGGTAGAGCAGTTTCCCATTGATACTCCTTTTAGGGCATTGCCTTGGACTCCTACTTAAGTGAAACAGCAGTATTATATGGGTGACGTTATTGGGTGCTCTAGTGAAGTCCAGATGATAAGTGGATATCTGTCCTTTGTCCACTGACAGAGAATAATCCATCAGTGACAATTTCAGGTACGTAGCCTAGCCTTGCATCTATATGTGCTGGGTCCTATGATAATAGATTCAGTTAGAACGTGACAGTAAAAATTAAAACATTTTAAACCTGTAGTATATTAATTTGTTTACTTCCCTTTTATGGCAATAATTGGATTTCAATCACTGAAAAATTATTCAGCCATCTTCCCATCCTTCATGTGCTTGTAAATCTGTCTGGGGCCTCTGTAAACAGAGAATAATGTATTTTCTAGTTTGCTCAGCCTTCTGTACTCTGTCCTTGACTGACAATGAGTGCAAACAATTTTAAAGATATAGCTACTTTTCAGTTGAATGGTATTAAGATATGTATGTACATTGTTACTTGGCTGCCTTCTAGCCACAATTTGAATATCTCTCATCTTTTTACTTAGAGGAGGATGTGGAATTACAAGATGCTATCAAACGAAGTCTGGAGGAAACGTAAATGAAGATTCACTCGTATGCTATCAAAACTGCTTACTGAAGTGGAAGCTTCTTCATCCATTAATAAAGGGTCAGAAAATACTGCTTTAAAAATGTGTTTACTCCTTTAATTGTTAAACTTGTAATATAATATGTTATTGATTGTATTATGCAACTAAACTGACAAATAGATCTTACAGATGTATTTTTTGCAGCTTACTGTATATAACAAAGGAAAATAGTTAAGCCTTTCATTCCTTTTCCAATGATACTTGACTGACTTCAAATGGAGTTTTTGCTCGAATATAGTTATGTAAGTTGAGGCAGGCTGATCTTACAAATGTTGTGGTGTGTCTTTAAAGGGTCTTTAATTCTTTCATTGTAAAAATGCCATTTTCATTTTACTTTTTCAGTGTACCCTTTGCAACAGATAAAAAATAGTAAACCTCAGTTTATCTCAGACCACCTTGCCTTACTGATCATTTTATAAAGAGAAGCTTAGTCCCCAGGCCTGCAACTTACAATTCCTGGGTTCACCCCTATGCCTGCATAAAGCTTCACTCCTCATAAGGACAGAGGTATGCCCAAATGCTGTAAATTGCAGGATCAGTGTCTTAGTATGTACAGTTATTTACTGTTATCTTTACTTTTATTTTTTATGTGTGCATTTTTTACTTTGAGTGTGAGAGCTTGTTACTCTATTTGGTTTAAAAATCTAATCAGCTATGTACCCTGTCTTGTTTAAGGCTGAAACAATGTTTGTAAATAAAAACACTGAAGCAGAACTTGCTTGCAAATCCCTCTTTCTTTGAGGTTCAAGTGAAATCATTTAAGCAGGCAAGTCCTTTCTGTATTGCAACCTCTATAATATGCATTGTTGTTTGTAAAGAGGCAGTATTTCAATATTTGATTATAATTAAAAATGTTATTTTATATTCTGTCCTAAATTTTTTAAGAGAAATAAGTCTAGCTTTTCTATTTTCAAGCTTTTCAGTCCCCTTCTTTCCTCACCAAAAATACATGTGCATGGTTTTACCTAGCTTATTTAGCATCTATTGGTTATAGATGAAGCAAAGATTAGTGAAATAAAATAACATATCACCATTTGATTTTTGTGTAAGCAGTTGCTGACTTATCTGTAACTGGTGTAAATCTAAAGTACATCATATACAGAAATACCTGTTCTCTAAAAATGAGCAAGATATATTAAAAAGGAATACAAAATTTTACTGAATGTAAACCCTTACAAAGAGTAAAAATAAGACATCTGTAATTGTGTAAACTTTAGAAATACACTATAGAATTGTAACATGGATTTCAGTGTTTGATATTTGTTATCAGTGTTATAAATAAAACTAACCTGAAGCCACTCATCTAGAGAATCTCGTGTGGAATCTCACAGTCTTTAACAATCATACAAGTAGCTGAAAGCAACTCCTTTGCATCCTGGTAAACATTTTGGAAAGGGCTTTCACTGCTCTTGTAAACAAACAAACAAACTTCCATATGGCTGGACTTTACTAAAACAAGACAGGTTTACAATGCATACTTTGCTTCTCTATAGAAGAAAAAGGACTGTAAACTATCTAAACTCCTACTTTCCACATGGGGCCACAGTAGTGGTACCCTTAACTCACCCAGCAACATTGTCTATCTGTCCAGCTACACACACAGCCTGGCAGATGAGTTGGCCTTATCTCGGGGGCTCTCTTTTTGCCCCACCACCTGCACAAACATAATACAATTCTTCAGGGATCTGGAAGCCTACTTTTGCCATCTCAGACTCAAAGAATACTTTCAACATGACATCGAACAGCTCACTGATCCACAGATACCCTCCCACCTACAGTACAAGAAGAATTCTGCATGGATGCCCCCCAATGATTGAAATGACAGGCTAGACCTATACATAGAGTACTTTCACCAATGTGCACAGGCAGAAATTCTGGAAAAGCAGAATCACTTGTCCCGTAACCTCAGCCATGCAGAACACAATGCCATCAACAGCCTCAAAAACAACTCAACATTATAATCAAAGAGTCTGACAAAGGTGGTGTTTTTGTTGTCATGAATAGGACAGACAACCAAAAGGAGGCTGCCAGGCAACTATCCAATACCACATTCTACAAGGCACTATCCTCTGATTGCACTGAGGACTACACAGAGACTACACCATCTGCTCAAGACACTCCCTTCAAAAGCACAGTAACAAATCGACACAGACATAACCCTGGAGCCCCAACGAGGTTTATTCTGTCTAGTACCCAAGATCCATAAACTTGTAAACCACATCCATGCCATCATCTCAGGCATTGGCACCCTCACCACAGGATTGTCTGGATATGTGGACTTTCTACTCAAAATCTATGCTACCAGCACTTTCAGCTATTTTCAAGACACCACTGACTTCCTGAGGAAACTACAGTACATTGGTGGCCTTCCTGAGAACACCATCCTGGCCACTGTGGATGTAGAGGACCTTCAGGCTGTTAGGAACAGTATCCCTGATTGATGTGAAGGCACAACTGGTGGCAGAGCTTTTCAACTTTGTCTTTACCAACAACTGTTTCAGCTTTGATGATGAGTTATACCTTCAAATCAGTGGCACCACTATGGGCACCCACATGACCCAACATTTTTATGGCTGACCTGGAACAACACTTCTTCAGTGCTCGTCCCCTAGCGCCCCTCCTCTACTTGTGCTAAACTGATGACATCATCTTCATCTGAACCCATAGGAAGAAGGCTCTTGAAGAGTTACACCATGACTTCAGCAGTTTCCTTCCCCACATCAACCTCAGCCTAACCAGTCCACACCAAGAGAATGGCCATACTGGGTCAGACCAAAGGTCTATCCAGCCCAGTAGCCTCTCTGCTGACAGTGGGCAGTGCCAGGTGCCCCAGAGGGGGTGGACCGAAGACAACGATCAAGTGTTTTGTCTTCTGCCATCCATCTCCAGCCTCTGATAATCAAAGGCCAGGGACACCATTCCTACCCCTTGGCTAATAGCCTTTTATGGACCTAACCTCCATGAATTTATCTAGCTCTTTCTTAAATTCTGTTATAGTCCTAGCCTTCACAGTCTCCTCTGGCAAGGAGTTCCACAGATTAACTATGTGTTGAGTGAAGAAGAACTTTCTTTTATTAGTTTTAAACCTGGTACCCATTAATTTCTTTTGGTGTCCTCTAGTTCTTGTATTATGGGCACAAGTAAATAACTTCTCCTTATTCACCCTCTCCACACCTGTCATAATTTTATATACCTGTATCATGTCCCCCCTCAGTCTCCTCTTTTCTAAACTGAAAAGTCCCAATCTTTTTAGCCTCTCCTCAGGTGGGTCCTGTTCCAAGCCCCTAATCATTTTAGTTGCCCTTTTCTGAACCTTTTCCAGTGCCAGGATAGCTTTTTTTTTTTAGGTGAGGAGACCACATCTGTGCACAGTATTCAAGATGTGGGCATACCATAGATTTATATAGGGGCAGGAGGATACTCCTTGTCTTATTTTCATCCCTTTTTTAATAATGCCTAACATCCTATTTGCCTTTTTGACTGCCTCTGCACACTGCGTGGATGTTTTCAAGGAACTATCCACAATAACTCCAAGATCTCTTTCCTGATTAGTTACAGCTAAATTAGCCCCCATCACATTGTAAGTATAGCTGTGGTTATTTTTTCCAGTGTGCATTACCTTACACTTATCCACCTTAAGTTTCATTTGCCATTTTGTTGCCCAATCACTCAGTTTGATGAGCTCTTTTTGAAGTTCTTCAGTCTGCCTTGGTCTTGACTATTTTGAACAGTTTAGTGTCATCTGGACACTTTGCCACCTCACTGCTCACCCCGTTCTCCAGATCATTTATGAATAAATTGAACAGGGTTGGTCCTAAGAATTGGTTCCTTGGGGGACACCACTAGTTACCCCTCTCCGTTCAGAACATTTACCATTTATGCCTACCCTTTGTTTCCTGTCTTTTTTAACCAGTTCTCAATCCATGAAAGGACCTTCCCTCTTATCCTATGACAACTTAATTTACATAAGAGCCTTTGATGAGGTAGCATGTCAAAGGCTTTCTGGAAATCTAAGTATACTATAACCACTGGATCTCCCCTGTCTGAATGTTTGTTAACCCCTTCAAAGAACTCTAACAGATTAGTAAGACATGATTTTCCTCTGCAGAAACCATGTTGACTTTTGCCCATCAAAGTATCATGTTCTACGTGCCTGACAATTTTATTCTTTACTATTGTTTCAACTAATTTGCCCAGAACTGCTGTACTTACTTATATGCTTCCAGCTTCCATCCAGAGTACACTATATGATCCATTGTCTACAACCAAGTGGTAAGGTACAACTGCATTTTCTCCAATCCCTCAGACATAGACAAACACCTACAAGACCTTTACCAAGCTTTCCTAAAACACAATACCCACCTAAGAAAGTGGAGAAACAAATTGACAGCCAGATGTGTACCCAGAAGCCACCTGCTACAAGACAGACCCAACTAGGAAGATAACAGAGCACAACTGGCCATTACCTACAGCCCCCTGCTGAAACTTCTCCGGCACATCATCAGTGAGCTACAGCCCATCCTGAACAATGATCCCTCACTGTCACAGACCTTGGAAGGCAGACCAGTCCTCGCCTACAGACAGCCCTCCAAGCAGAAACAAATTCTCACTATCAACTATACACCACCCCGCAGTAACTCTGACTCAGGAACCCATCCGTGCAATAAATCTTGGTGCCAACTCTGCCCACGTATCTACACCAGCAACACCATCACAAAACCTACCCACATTAGCCACACCATCCAGGGGCTCATTCACCTTTACATCTATTGTTGTAATATATGCCATTATGTGCCAGCAATGTCCCTGTGCTATATACATTGGCCAAACTGGACAGTCTCTACATAAAAGAATAAATGGACATAAATTGAATATCAGGAATGGTAACATATTAAAAACCTGTAGAACACTTCAATCTCCCTGGACACTCAGTAGCAGATTTAAAAGTAGCAGTTCTGCAACAAAAAATTTCAAAAACAGACTCCAAAAAGAAACTGCAGAGTTGCAATTCATTTGCAAATTTGACACCATCAATCAAGTATTGAACAAAGAGTGGGTATGGCTGGCCAACTACAAAAGTAGTTTCTCCTGTCTTGGTGTTATCACCTCCACATCAGCTGCTGGAAGAGGGCCACATCTTCCCTGACTGATTTGACCTCATCAACTCTGGCCTTCCTCTTGATTGGTACTCGCTTCTTTTCATGAGCCTATGTATTTAAGAGCTGCCTCTGGAATCTCCACTACATGCATCTGATGAAGCAGGCTTTTGCCTACAAAAGCTTTTGCTCCAAAAGAAAGTTAAGTCTGTAAGATGCCACAGGACTTCTCGCTGGTTTTGTAAACAAGCTGAATGTGACAATAGGGTAAGTCAAAGACTTCTACTCCCTTAGCACTTATGTTAGGAAGGCAGAGGTAAGATACATTTTACTGTAGTCACATTTAAATCTGTACCTGCAGCTCTCATGTGAGGGAAGTGCCATTTGACTCTTGAAGCTGGTTTGGGACACTGTTGTTCAACTTCCTGAACACCAGCCCAGTCACCAGAGGAACTCATGGTCTTACTAAAACAAGCTTTCACAATAAAATATATTCAAAGGAGTTTTTCAAACTAAAAAGTAGGTTTGTAAAATTATTTTATGCTAAAAGTCCCATTCTAACCACAATGTATTCCTGATCATCCAGACAAAATCTGTGCGCCCAAGTTATTTGGATAATTGGGAGTTCAGAGCATAAAGGGACAGGCAGGAGACATTCAAGAGCGGGGGACTTTTGTTATCTCCAGGAATTTGTACTTTTCCTCCTCGTATTCCTACCTGGGATCTCTGCTGTGCCCTATTCACTGAGTCCCATGACAGCGTGGGTGCAGAGGGCTCCAGGCACTGCTTGAGGGCCAGGAACACTTCATTTCTGTGAGCCCCAAGAGAGACCCTTGGCCAGGACTCTACTGTGCCCCACCAGTATTTATAGTCTTTGTATCTGTAGGGATTAGCATAATTGGCCCTGCAGCAGCACTTAGAGACCTCTGCAGCTCTGCTGTCATGGCCCTAAATCTCACACTTCCATGACAGCAAAGATGCAGAGGGCTTCCTGTATTGCTGTAGGAGTCAATCAGCAGCAGGGTGCCCTCTCTGGCAGCCAGGGACTTTTACTCTTCGAATTCCTGGCCCCTGGGGTCTCTGCTCTGTAGTCCAAAATTCCATATAATTTGAATCCCTTCCTTTTCCCCCAGCATAAGAAACATAAGGGACAAGGAAGAGATTTGGATATTTGATTGTTTGGGTTTTGGATCAATGGAAGTATATTGTATAGAGTATTATGAAAGTTTACTTCAGCTGAGACACTGTTTCTCTTCTAGGCCATAGCAATGGGTAGGCCCAAGTATATAATCTGTTTATTCCCCTGCAGCGTTGAGTATCTTGGTTTCTGAGCACTTGTCAATTTGCATTCGTCATCCCTCATCGCAGCAAATGTTGCAATAAAAATAAAAGCTGATAATACCTGTTTGTGACTTTATTCTGAACATCATATAAAAGGCACTATTCTTGAGTATTTTTGTATTACTTTAAATATCAAAAGGCAAAGCGGTCATAACCTTAGAAGATTCCAGCATAGAATACTAGGACTGGAAGGGCCCTTGAGAGGTTCCTGCCCTCATGGCACGACCAAGTACTGTCTAGACCATCCATGATAGACATTTATCTAACCTGTTCTGTTCTTAAATATCTTCAGCGATGGAGATTCCACAACTTCCCTAGGCAATTTATTCCAATGTTTGACAACCCTGACAGTTAAGAACTTTTTCCTAATGTCCAACCTAAACCTTGCTGCAGTTTAAGCCCCTTGCTTCTTGTTCTATTCTCAGAGGCCAAGAAGAACAAGTTTTCTCCCTCCTCCTTATGACACCCTTTTAGATACCTGAAAACTGCTATCATGTCCTTCCTCAATCTGTTTCCAAGCCAAACAAGCCCAGTTTTTTCAGCCTTCCCTCATAGGTCATGTTCTCTAGACCATTCTTGCTGTTCTTTTCTGGACCCTCTCCAATTGCTCCACATCTTTCTTGAAATGCGATGCTCAGAACTGGACACACTACTCCAACTGAGGCCTAATCAGCGCAGAGTAGAACAGAAGAATAACTTTTCATGTCTTGCTCACAACACGCCTGTTTAATGCATCCCAGAATCTTGTTTGCTTTTTTTACAATGGCATCACGCTGTTGAGTCATATTTAACTTGTGGTCCACTATAACCCCTAGGTCCCTTTCTGCTATACTCCTTCTTAGACTGTCGCTTCCCATTCTGTATGTGTCAAACTGATTGTTCCTTCCTAAGTGGAGCACTTTGCATTTGTCTTATTAAACTTCATTCTGTTTACCTCAGACCATTTATCCAATTTATCCAGATCATTTTGAATTTTCACCCTATCCTCCAAAGCAGTTGCAGCCCCTCCCAGCTTGGTATCATCTGCAGACTTAATAAGCGCACCTTCTATGCCAGTATCTAAATTTGTAATTTGTCCTAGTTTCCATTTTTTATGATTCCTTTTTTTATTTAGGGATTATGCAAGATATCCTGGTTTTAAGCCAAGGCGGTTTTTTACCATATTTTCTATCTTTCCTACGTGGCAGAATAGCTTGCTCGGAGTCTACTACAGGCTACCTACCCAGGTAGAAGAGGTAGATGAGGCTTTTTTTAAACAACTAACAAAATCATCCAGGTCCCAGGATTTGGTGGTGATGGGGGACTTCAAATATCCAGATAAATTATGGGAAACTAACACAATGTGGCACAAACTATCCAGTAAGTCCTTGGACTGCATTGGAGACAACTTTTTATTTCAGAAGGTTGAAAAAGCTACCAGAGAAAAATGTTCTAGATTTTATTTTAACAAATAGGGAGGAACTGATTGAGAATTTGAAAGTGGAAGGCAGCTTGCGTGAAAGTGATCATGAAATCAGAGTTCACAATTCGAAGGAAGGGTAAAAGAGAGAACAGCCAAATAGAGACAATGGACTTGAGGAAAGCAAATGTTGGTAAACTCAGAGAGCTGGTAGGTAAGGTCCCATGGGAAGCACGACTGAGGGGAAAACAACTGAGGAGAGTTGGCAGTTTTTCAAAGGGGCATTATTAAGGGCCCAAAAGCAAACTATACTGCTGCATAGGAAAGCTAGAAAGTCTGGTAAAAGACCGCTGTGGCTTAACCAGGAGACCTTCCTAACTGTCAGGATGGTTAAACACTGAAATAAGTTACCAAGGAAGGTTGTGGAATCTCCATTGCTGGAGATATTTAAGAGCAGCTTAGACAGACACCTATCAGGGATGATCTACGTGGTGTTTGGTCCTGCCAAGAGAGCCAGGAACTGGACTTGATGATCTCTTGAGGTCCCTTTGAATTCTAGTGTTCTGTGATTCTGTGAGCAGGAGAGGAGGTTTACAGGCTTTACACATTCAGGGGGCACCTCCTTAAGAGCAGCAAACATGACTGTCATGTTGCTGTCTGGTCAGTCCTAAAGCTGTTTTCCAAGGTCTCTCATTAGTAGTGCCTCTCCCTCTGCTCTGTTTGTTGCCCTGGTGTCTGGCTGTTCGTAAGTACTGGCCACCTGATCTGCATCTGCCCTCCAGCCTGGCATGAAATTTTCTCCCTTATTTTCACATAAATTATGAAGCAGACAGTGGGCTGCTACCATAAGGGGAATGTTTGCTTTCACTGAGGTCTACCGACGTCAGGAGACTTCTGAACCTGGCTTTTAAATGGCCAAAGGCACATTCTATTATCGTTGTGCACTTGCTCACCTTGTAGTTGAACTGCTCCTTACTGCACTCCAGGCTGCCTGTGTATGGTTTCGTGAGCTCAGGGATGAGCTATTTGGATCACCCAGGATCACTACAGGCATCACATCATCTCCCAGGGTGATTTTCTGGTCTGGGAAGAAAGTCCCATTCTGCAGCTTTCTCTACAGACCAGATTTCTGAAAGATGTGCTCATCATCTTCCTTTCCTAACTATTCCACATTGATGTCAGTCAGATGGCCTTTGTGATCCACCACTGCATGCAACACCACAGAGTAGTACCTCTTGCGATTTATGTACTCTGGCAAGGTGATCCAGTGTCAGGATGGGGCTGTGCATTCAGTCTGTTGCCCCATTGCAGTTAGATAACCCCATTGCAGCAAAACTGTCCACTATGTGCTGCATGTTTCCCAGAGTCACTGGCTTTCATAGCAGGATATTGATTGGCTTGGCTACCTGGATCACAGCAGCCCCTACTGTAGATTTGCCCACTCTGAACTGATTGCCCACTGACTGGTATCTGTCTGGCATTGCAAGCGTCCAGAGAGCAATTGCCACGTGCTTCAGCACTATCAGAGCAGGTCTCATTTTAGGTATTGCAGTGCTTCCAAGCAAGGGAAAGTAGTTCGCAAATTTCCCTGAAAGTGGCTATGTGCATTTGGAAATTTTGTAGTCACTGCTGATTGTCCCCTAGCCGCAGAACAATGCTGTCCCACCAGTCTGAGCTCATTTCATGGCACCGGAACTGGCTCTCCACAGTGTACAAAGCATCAAGTGCTGCCAGCACCTCCCCATTCCTCTTCTCCAGTGTCTTAATTGCTCTGATGGCTGCTTGGGCTCTGCATGTACCTCAGCACAATGCGTGAGGTGCTCATAATACTTGCCACAACAGTTTTAAGTTGTACTGGTTCCATGTTAGCTTTGTAATGGCATCCATATAGGTATGAAAAAAGGAGCATCTACCGTTTCTGCCATTGCTTTCCAAAGGGTGGGGGAGGACACAAGTGCCCTATTGGGTACTGATGACACACACACAATGACCCCTGGCATAATTTAATCCCATCACACCAGGACAGAAACCCACAATGCAATGGGGCAGCAGGAACTGTGGGATGGGTACACACAATGAATTGCTGAGTAAGTCAAACCTGGCAATTCTAATGGGGACATATTCCATTGACTTTATGTACCAGTGTGGACATGCACCTTCAACTTTACAAAATCAGGTGCTATAAAATCAACCCTAACAAATTCGACCTAATTTTGTAGTGTAGACATACTCTAAGACCACTGTGTTTTTTCTGTGGATTTTTTAAACTGAATTCTTTGCCTCATAATAGCTGTGCAGACTAGGTAACAAATAGGGTTAATTATATTAGCATCTTAAAATTATTAAAATGCTCAGAAATAAGTATTATAGCTAGCAATTGGAGTTGGAGCCTGAGGGGAAATCCCAGTAGATGGGTCTGTGCAGTAAATACTGTGCAATGTGTGGGCCCTTCTAATCGTTACCAAATATGGTTAAGTTTACAGAACTAATGAGGTCACAACATATTTTCTTTCATACAAGGAAAGTTGTCTATCACCCTTGCATGCTCTCTGAGAGATATTTACAGTAACTGCCATAATTTCATGACAGATCTGTTTTACAGTTCATTTAACAAGAAACAAAACAAATACTGCTGAACCTGAAAGTAAGGTCCCTTTTCACTAAGGAATTCTTTACAGGAATAGTTACAATGCATTTACCACAAATGTAACCCCCAGGAGTGGGCTGTGCAACAACTATTAATGCATATCTGCAAGGTCCATACCAACAGTTCCATAACATGCTTTGACCTGGTCCTGTTTCAAATTGGGCTCAATAAAGTACCTGACGGAATTTCTAGGATGCATCACCAGGGTCTACACGGCTACATAACATTTGGAATGCTGGTGTGGGATAGATTGGAACCCTAGTGTGCCACAAATGAACTTCAAATAGACAAGTTCTAAATTAGTTAAGTTAGTTCTTAATCTGCTTTACATCTAGGTTTCCTTAACATGTTTGAAAAAATCATATTTTTCTTAAATATTTCTTGCAGGAATTAAAATTCAGTTATAACATCCTGATTAGATCCAATGATGGTGAAAGTGTTATAAAATGGGTGAAAAATGTGTTTTGCATTAGTTTGGCAAACTTTGGACGATAAAGGAGCACTCAAAGTAGAGACGGGCACTGTGGAGAAAATAAATTATTTTTTTTGCAACAGTCTTCCCTGAAGAGGATGTGAGGGAGATTTCCACACCTGGATCATTCTTTTTAGGTAACAACTCTAAGGAGCTATCCTTCAATGAGGTGTTAATAGATTTGGTTTTAAAACAAATTGATAAACAGTAATAAATCACTAATTCCAGATGGTGTACACCTAAGAATTCTGAAGGAACTCTCATGAAATTACAGAATTACTACTGTAACCTACCATTTAAATCTGCCTCTGTACTGGACAATGGGAGGATAACTAATATGACATTAGTTTTTTTTTAAAAAGGTTCCAGAGGCAACTGTAGTGATTAGAGTATTAAACCGAGCTTCAATACCTTGCAAACTAGTTGAAAGTATAGTAAAAAACAGAACTATCAGACACATAGGTAAACATGATTTGTTGTGGAAGAATCAACATGGATTTGTAAAAGGAAATCAAGGCTCACCAATCTGTTAGAATGTTTGGACTTGGTCACAAACATATGGACAATGGTGATCCAGTAGTGAATGTAATGCACTTGAAAAAATTCAACAGCTCAGTTGTTACTCCACAAGTAATTTTGTTGAACATTTAGAACCTGTGCTCTATTATCTACACTGGCTGCCTGTTGGTTTTTGGACTGATTTTAAGGTCCATTTATCACACTTGGCCCTATATGACTTGGGATAACTAAGATAACACATTTTTGTGCATGAGACAAGGCCACATTTGTGACCAGAACAGGTATCTGAGCTGAAATTCAATTGGGAAAATAGGAAAGAAAAAAGGACTGCTGGTGTTTCTTGTTAGGACCCCCACATCTGTGGAACTTGCCTCTTCTCTTGACCCTCGTCGGCAACAATTGGAATTAAAAACCCTTAGGATGGCAAGTGATGAGTAGGGAATTGGGAGCCCAATGAATACTCAAAAAAAGTTTGGTTGTTTTATTATGCCAGAGTAGTTTCTCTCAGAGAGAGTTGATTGCTAAGTTTGTTATGCATATGTTGAATTTTTTGCATATCAAAGGCACTTTGCTTCTGGGATGAGGGCTCTTTTATTTTGTTAGTATAAGTCTCAATAAGTAAGTAGCAAAAAAGGAGACAAGGAATCTTAGTCATCCCATTGTATATAGAAAACTGGGACAAATAATTGAACACAGGACAGGGTAGGGAAAGGGATGTCTCAATAATTTAACTTTAAACTCAGACAGCTTGGAACATTGTGTCTTTCTAAATGGATGAGCCTGAGAGAACACTTATTGTGGCTTATTCTCTGCGAATACTGCAGACATTGTGTGTGCAACACCAGACCCATTTATTGAATGCCAAATGTTGGTCTGCTGGGAAGGCTAAGTAGCATCTGCTCAAATCCGCTTTTAGTAGCCATCAGGTGGGATTGCCTACTGTGAGCTTTGAGCCTTGTTGCCCTAGATATTCCACAGACACAAAGTGGTGGCAATTGAACCCTGTAGGTGACTTGAGCTACAGCACTGCGGTACACAGAAACCCAAGTATGCAAACCGGACTTGACAAGTCAGTTTCCTCACTGTTAATTAGTATGTTGTGGGTGATCTTGTAAATGGTAATGCTATGTTATAAAATGGTTTCTGAAAGACTCCATTTTGTAAAAGCAGATTCCTTTTTAAAAGGTGCTTGATAACAACCAGCATCAGCAGAGCTGGGTCAGTCTGGTTCCAACTGGATTTCCCCACCACAAGCTCATGAGCATTCTTTTACCTCAGAAGTGGCACACTCAGAGCTGTCAGCCACCTGAACTTCCACACCACTGAGTTGATAAAAGGCCCTGCACCTGTCAGTCAAGGGGCAGGCTGAGTCTCGGAGAGTTCCAGCTGTCGGCAGAGTCCTAGAGCAGTCTCTCTGTTCATTCCACCTGAGACCAAGAAAGACGTCTGAGGCAGCCCAGGCTTCCAGCACTGAGGGATTCCAGTAGTGCTGTAGTGAAGAAAAGAGCAAAACCTTACCATTATAGGTTTGACAGTTGTCACTCATCTCTCCGCTGGGATCTCCCGGGTATTCCTCCTGATGAGTTTCCAGTTAGCTCAGTGGTTGAGGTCCCAGGCTTCACATCGTATTTCTCTTCCATCGACATTGTAATGTAAACTGCCTTATTGTCTGGGGTCTGTACTATCATTTTCTTACTTTTGCACTTGGATGTTATGGGTTCTAGGCTTTATGCCTGATTAATAATTCCAGTACTGTGTTCAGGGTTACAACATTTTATGGATGCTGCCTGTTTGTTGTTGATTATTTAAATATTTTTCCCTTTTCCTACTTATTGTAAATGTATCCCCTTTATACAGGTATGAACTTATTTTAGTGCTCAGTTTTCTTTCTAATCTACTTTAATTGGGCCAGATCCTTGGTGGTAGTAGATATGGTATTAACCAGGAGGCTTGCACTTCTGAGACAGGGACAGCGTAGATTCTGGGCTTGCTTAATTTTGTAGTTGCCTTTGTCCCTGAGGTAACAACTGTGAGTGATTTTCCCTGATTCCTGCCCATTTCAGCTGCCACCCGCCATGTAAGTGCTGCAGTAGAGCTAAATTATGGCTGTGTGGTATACGACATAGTAATGGCAACGAAGGGTCCTTTGGCACCTTACAGACTAACAGAAAAGTTTTGAGCATGAGCCTTCGTGAGCACAGACTCACTTAATCTGATGAAGTGAGTCTGTGCTCACGAAGGCTCATGCTCAAAACTTTTCTGTTAGTCTGTAAGGTGCCACAGGACCCTTCGTTGCTGTTACAGATCCAGACTAACACGGCTACCCCTCCGATACTTGACATAGTAATAGGCAGCCTGTTAAAACAAACCAAAGGGATTATTTTGTCACACAACATATAATCAACCTGAGGAATGCTGCCAGAATATGTTGTAAAGGCCAAGATTATCCCAGGGTTAAAAAAAATGGAGTTAGATAAATTCATTGAGGAAAGGCCCCTCAATGGCTATTGGCCAGGATAGACGGGGATGATGTCCCTAGTGACTTGTTTGTCAGAAACTGGGAATGGGCAACAGGTGGATCAATTGATGGTTACCTATTCTGTTCTTTTCCTCTGGTGTGGTTGGCATTGACCACTATGGGAAGACAAGATAGATGGACTTTTGTCTGACTCGGTATGACCATCCTTATTCTTATATTATTAATCCATGCTGTCTTCATGAAGTAGAAGAGTGTTTTGGAGTAACAGCATTGCACAGATGAGGAAACTCAGAGAAGTTAAATCAAAGTCAGTTTACCAGTGATGTAGCTTGGATCAGGATTTCTGGCTCTTGATTCACCAAACTATGCATTTGAGTTCATAATAGCTTGTTCTTTAAGGTTGGTGGCTTTCCCATGTCTCTGGACTGAAATATTTAGTAGTAATGCTTCTCTTTTATGGCTACCCAACAGAGTGACATGACCCTTAAGAATGAGAAGCAAAGTGACTTATGATGTCAGTAGAAGTGGTTCAAGCCAGTATAAAGAGTGTCACTGGAGTGCAATTTAAGATTGTCTCTCAGTTGGCACCAAACATACTGATGCTTTTCTTTCTCTGTTCTTCCTCCACCCTTCATATTCCAACCTTATTTTCTATGGGGAATTCATTCCACTTGGTCACTGAGAAGGGGCTGACTGGGGCTGCAAGTAGGCAGAAGCTTTTTTCTTTGGTAATGTGCTTTGTTAGCTTGGCCTGACCACCTCTGAGCCTCAGGGAGGGAGCTGAGAGGACCTCAAGTGTATCAACAGAGCAGAGAAAAAAATTTTTGTAGAGTAAGCAGCAAGAGGATGATGCATTTAGATGAGTCAGAGACAGGATTAACACTAACTGGACAAAGAAGAGCCTGCAATGGCAGAAATGGCTTCATCTGAAAAGAGACAGATGTGCTTCCCTCACTGCAGTAATAGTCACCAGACACCTTGCTTTCCATCCCTTTCTGGGACAGTAACCATAGAGGTCAATGAGCTCTGTGTTTCTGCTGCAGACAGCACTCAAAAGTAGAATTTCTGTTTTCACTGGATGTAAAATGTAGTGTCCCTTTTTAATTGGAGGTATCCTCCAAGATTAGGAACAGAGAGGTTGCTGTGTTAGTCTGTATCTTCACAAAACAAAAAGCAGTCATGTAGCACTTCAAAGACTAACAAAATAATTTATTAGGTGATGAGCTCTCCTGGGGCAGACCCACTACTATTTCCGGTACAGCACTATCTCTAGATCTGAAGAAGTGGATCTGCCCCACAAAGCTCATCACCTAATAAATTATTTTGTTAGTCTAAAGTGCTACATGACTGCTTTTACCAAGATCAGGGAATGTGGGAGTTTTCTCTTTGTGCACCAGTGAAGTGAGTCTGATGGCTCATACACCAACAGAGGAGCCAATCTGTCCCAGTGCTTAATTTATGCCAGGGCTGAGCCCTGATACCTCTAGGTTTAGCAGTTCATACCCTCAGCACCTCTGGACATATTGGCTATGTCTACACGTGAAGCCAACATCGAAATAGCTTATTTCGATGTAGCAACATCGAAATAGACTATTTCGATGAATAACGTCTACATGTCCTCCAGGGCTGGCAACGTCGATGTTCAACTTTGACGTTGCGCGGCACCACATCGAAATAGGCGCTGCGAGGGAACGTCTACACGCCAAAGTAGCACACATCGAAATAAGGGTGCCAGGCACAGCTGCAGACAGGGTCACAGGGCGGACTCAACAGCAAGCCGCTCCCTTAAAGGGCCCCTCCCAGACACAGTTGCACTAAACAACACAAGATCCACAGAGCCGACAACTGGTTGCAGACCCTGTGCCTGCAGCATGGATCCCCAGCTGCCACAGCAGCAGCCAGAAGCCCTGGGCTAAGGGCTGCTGCCCACGGTGACCATAGAGCCCTGCAGGGGCTGGAGAGAGAGCATCTCTCAACCCCTTAGCTGATGGCCGCCATGGCGGACCCCGCTATTTCGAAGTTGCGGGACGCGCAACGACTACATGGGTCCCTACTTCGACGTTGAACGTCGAAGTAGGGCGCTATTCCTATCCCCTCATGGGGTTAGCGACTTCGACGTCTCGCCGCCTAATGTCGAAGTTAACTTTGAAATAGCACCCGGTGCGTGTAGCTGTGACGGGCTCTATTTCAAAGTTAGTGCTGCTACTTTGAAGTAGCGTGCACGTGTAGACACGGCTATTGTATTATGTTATAAATGTGTAAGCAGTGCAAGTGAGCTTTCCCCTGACATCTAGTGATGAGCTGTGGAAGGGGACTTGGGGAGCTGATCTCTTTTGCATGGGTACACCCACACTGCTTAGGTGCTCAACATGATGAGATTGCTTGGTCAAATGATCACTTTTGGCTGGTGTTGGATCCCCCATCTCCTTGTTACACACCATAGATCTGTAATCACTGATACCTAGGTTTAAGCCGTTAGACCTCTTTGGGCCGTTATTTGTGATGTAAAAGGCTGTTCACTGTTCACCAGCAATGGGGTTCCCTCACCTTACAGCTGAAATCACGGAGTTGTTAAGTGGTGGAACTTGAAGACATCCTGGTGGATCAGCTGGCAGTGGGGTCAGTGGAGACACATGGCAAGAGGGCTGGCAAAGAGAACTAGAGCAGAGCCCTGCCGCACCAGCGCATGATCCGCCAGCGGGCTGGCTGGTAAAAAGGCATGGAGTGCTGATTGGCTGGCAGGGCAGCTAGCAAAGAGAAGCCGTGAGCAAGTGTCTGGGCAGTGGAGTAAGCAAGGTACTTTTTTACCGTCCTCTCACCACATGCCACCCAAGGTGGGAGGTGAACTCTGCAGATGCACCTCTGAATTCTGGGTCTGAACTGACGAAAGACTCCTGGAGCATCAGGAACACTATGAAACCACTGTATGTTCTGGGAGGGTGGAGGAGGCATTGGTCAATGCAGCCTTCAACAGGCAAGAGTTTTAAGGAGGGAGGAGAACAGAGAGGGGAGCATGTTTGGCAGTAGGTGCTCAGCATGCACTTTTTCCCCCCATGGATGCTCTAGCCCAGGAACACCCATGGAATTGGTGCCTATGACAATTGTGAGTGGGGTACGGAAAGGGCTGAGCATCTTTAATTGCTTTTTGGTGCTGAATGTAAGAAGCAGAGGGAAAAGAACACTGCCCACCTAATTTGGGGGGTGGGTAATTTGCTCCGGGTCTCGGTTTGTGGTGGTTTCCCAAATGAACGCCAACTTATTTGCCTTTTATTAAAAGGTTTTTGTTCCCCTCAGACGTCCTGCTTGCAAGAGGGGAAGTGTTGCCTCTTACTGCCCCGGGGTGGTGTACAATTAGCCCAGGCCTCCGGACGGGGGTTGTAGCAGTTTTGTGTTGTTGACAAGGCACCCTAGATATTGAACCTGACTTCTGGCCCCTGTTGCTGCCAATTCCCATCGCAGAAGAGTTACAAACGCTACAAAAATCCTTGAGCCCCAATACCTCTTTCTGTGTAAATTAAGTAGTCACCCTCCACCCTGGTGGTGAGTCTCTGCCCGCTCCCAGGGGCATGCAGAGAGTGACGTGATCCCCTCTCACTCTGGGGGCTGACGGGTGACACACAGCCCGCCCCAAGCAGGGTGTCTGGCTTGTCCCTCTAGGGGCGTGTGGAGAGTGTGTCGCTGCCCGGGGCAGCACGAGGCTACCCCCACCCGGGGGCACTGCTGTGCGCCATGACTCGCCCTGCCCCAGGGCGGAGCACCGCCTCCGGCTCTCGCACCCCCCGCACGCAGCACAGAGGCAGCACCCGAGGGGGCAACTCTCCGCCCCATCCCCACGAGGCGCTCGGCTGCGTCTGCGGGGCGGGAGCCGGCGGCCGGGCACCTTTTTTGGTACTGGTCGGGGTCTAGGTCGGGAGGGTGGGGGAGGAGCGGGAGGCGGAGCCGCAGCAGCCGCAGCCCCGGCCCTTGCCCGTCGGCTCTGGAGCGGCGGGAGCGCCATGGCCCAGGCCAGGATCAGCGCTAAGGCCGGCGACGGGCAGCTCCGCGGGCGCTTCTTCCGCTCCTCCTCCATGGCCGACTGCTCCAGCCGCCTGCTGCAGAACCTGGACCAGCTGGAGCTCAGGTCCGGGCCCCTGGCGCGGGCATGTGGCACTGCAGAGCGGTGGGGCCCGGCTGCCGCGGCGGGGGAGTGGTGGGCGCCCGGCCGGCGTTGCAGGGCACTGGGGGAGGGGAGTGGTGGGCGCCCGGCCGGCGTTGCCGGCTGTTTTGGGCAGTAGTCGCGCTAGTGCGGCAGTAGGTACCGCTGCAGGATGTCGGGCAACTGGAGAGGGGTCTTGCCAGACATATGCTGTCAGTGGTGCTCTTGTGCGTCTATTGGACGCCGTAGGGGTCTGATGCTCGTGCTGGTTTCTTTTCTCCCATGTGTGCCTCTGCGCCTGCCATTGAACTGGAAGGATGAAGTTTGCTGCTGCTGCGATTTAAACCGGCTGTGAGTGAAGAGCACAGCTGCTTGCAGCGCAGTGTTGGCAGAGGGACTATATATAGTTTCCAGGCTCATAGGGGTAGAAAGACACAGTCATTATAGGCCTGTATGGTCTCACTTTTTACTGAATGGAGCCTGTTCGAATTTTGCAGGGACAGGCAGCAGGGGAGCTGTTTGCTTTACAAGAGGAGCTTCATTTTTCCTTAGAGGATCATGTTTCTCAAACAGTACAGGGAAGCTAGGGCATCATTCAGCTTTTAGTAGGAGGGAGCAATTGTAACTGATTGTGGAAGCTAGGTAGGCTCCTGAAAGTTCTAGCTTTGGACCCTTAACACAGATATCATTCATATAAGTTTGATACTTTGCTGTATTAAAGAATGAAGTCCTGCTGCTTCTAGGCAACACCACCTTCTCTGAATAAGTATTCATGTGGGAGGGACATGTAATTTGATATACATCATGTTGTCATGAGTGAAATACAACTTTTGGTGGGTAATTGTCAATAATATAAATGGTGAAATGCAGTTGAACCCACTAGCCTCCTACTGCTGTTGTCACTGCAGTGTTTAACAGAGTTTTAAAAAGAGCTAGATAAATTCATGGAGGTTAGGTCCATTAATGGCTATTAGTCAGGATGGGTAAGAAATTATGTCCCTACCCTCTGTTTATCAGAAGCTGGAGATCCATGACAGGAGAGAGATCACTTGATCGTTGCCTGTTTGGTCCACTCCCTCTGGGGCACTTGGTACTGGCCTCTGTCAGCAGAAGGAATACTGGGCTGGATGGACTTTTGGTCTGACTCAGTGTGGCCATTCTTATATTCTTATGACATTGGGGATATGGAACTATGAAACTGTTAGCTTAATAATATAATCCTTAACCCATAACTAGGGGCACATCTATACTTTTGGAAAGATGAACCAGGTCAGGGTCAATCTTCTGGAGTTTGTTTTTGCATGTCCGATAAAGAAGTCAATCTGTCTGGGGTTGGCAGTTGACTCCTGTACTCCTCGCTATCACCACGACAGATATCCAGAGTCGATGTGATGCTGAGAGGCTATGCCAGGGGTTGGCAACCAAAATAGCAAGAAATGCTCCTCCTAATGCCCTTCAGTATGCCATCAGCTTTCTTGGCTACAAGGGAACACTGTTGACTCATATGCGACCTTTCATCCACCATAAGCCCTAGGTCCATTTCTGCTGTACTGCTGCTTAGCCCGTTGGTCTCCAGCCTATGACAGTGCCTGGGATTCTTCTGTCCCAAATACAGTACTCTACACTTCACCTTGTTGAACTGCATCAGATTCCTTTTGACCGAATCCTCCAATTAATCCAGGTTGCTCTGGTTCTTCTCTCTAACCTCCAACATATCTACTTCTCCCACTACCTTGGTGTCATCCGCAAACTTGCTGAGGGTGCAATCCAGTCCCTTCTCCACGTCATTAATAAAGATGTTGAACAGCACTGGCTCTAGATCCGAGCCTTGGGGCACTCCACTTGAAACTGACTGTCATCCAGATACTGAGCCATTGACCACTACTTGTTGGGCTCAACCATCAAGCCAGCTTTCTAGTTATCCTAGAATCCATGGATCCACTCAATACTTTCACTTACGGGTAGGAATATTGTGGGAGACTGTATCAAAAGCTTTGCTGCAGTCAAGGTATATCACATCCACTGACTTCCCCGTGTCCACAGAGCCTGTTACGTCATCATAGAAGCTAATCAGATTGGTCAGGCATGACTTGCCCTTCATGAATCCCTGTTGACTACTTTTCATCACTTTCCCCTCTTCCAAGTGCTCCAAAATGGATTCCTTGAGGATCCCCTCTATTATTTTCTCATGGACTGAGGTAAGGCTGATGGGTCTATAGCTCCCTGGATTGTCTTTTATCCTTTTTTAAAGGTGGGGACAACATATGCCTTTTTCCAGTCATCTGGAATCTCTCCCCATCTCCAAGAGTCTTCAAAGATAATGGCCAAAGGCTCAGCAATGACATCTGCCAACTCCCTCAGTATCCTTGGGTGCATTAAACCCAGACCCATGGATTTGTGTATTTAGATATGAGTTTTTCTAAGTAGCTCTTAACTCATTCCTTCCCCACCAAGGTCTGTCCTCTGCCTTCCCGTGGTTCACTGTCTAGCACTGTGTTGTGGAAGCTGTCCTTGCCTGGGAAGACTGAGGCAAAAAAAAGCATTGAGTACTTCAGCTTTTCTTACATCATCTGTCACTAGGTTACCTCTTTCATCCAGTACCGGCCCCACACCTTCTCTGATAACCCTCTTATTCTTATCTCAGTCACCAGCTCTCTCAAACTCAATACCTCTCTCATTCTCCCCCCTCCCCCAGCTCTGTTTGCCTTGGCTGCTTTGAAGCCTGCAGGCGGTCAGCTCAGCTGGTCCTTGTTAATTCATTGCCTGCAGCCACACCCTATTACCTTCACCTGGGAGATTAACTCCTTCTATTCTTCCCCCTGATTTAGGCTGGGTCCTGGGCTGCCTTCCACCTGGGTTCTGCTGGCCTCGCCCTGTTACAACAGATACAGTGTTATATCCACAATGCACTGCACGTAGTAAAGGGGGGCGTTATCAAACGTTTTGAGATCACATTGTTTGCCATTTAGATATGAGTTGTTCACTGTTGGGCTTTTAGACATTCATCATTTATTCAAAATAATCAGGAGGGGTCTTTTTTTTACTTTGCAGTTATAGCCTTGGAAGCCACAACGAAGTCCTTAAAGATCTACATGTGGCTCCAGAGCTGCAGATTGCAGACCCCTGGGCTATGCCATTCCAGATTAATAGTCCTGGAGATTGAAGCCCTCCATTTGTTCCAAGAATAAATGTGTAAATGGTAACAGCAGTGTACCATGCTGAATATCACAACGTTTCTCAGTCCTGACCCCATAAGGATGAGAGGACCACCTGTTACTTTGCAGGAAAGTGCATTCCTTGCCTTTCATTGGTAATATATAAAAATCTCGCTGACAAGCAAGACTTTTTTTCTGCCGGAACACCACAGAATAGTGTTCTGCCACCTTTTTTTTCCTAGAGCCACCATTTTTAAAAGGTGGCTGAGCAGCTCCAAGTCACATGTAGCTTTTTAAAGCATGTAGCTGCTGAGGCTCCCTTCTGGCTCCCAGGGCTCTGCTGGCTGAAAGAGGATTCACATGGGGGAGCCAGAGAGAGCCATCACAGCTGTGTGGGGAAGGAAGGTAAGTGATCCTGGATTTGAGGGTGGGGAGGTTAAGCCTGGGGACAAGGGCAGTGGTTTGGGGCTGTGGGGAATGGCTTGAGCTCCACTTAGTTCGAACTGGGCCCTGCTGGGGAAGATGGATGGGGTCCCACATGGGTCAAATTGGGCCCTGCTGGGGGGCAGCTTGGGCCCCACATGGGGCAAGACCAGTTCAGGCCTCTCATGGGGAGGGGCCTGGCTCACGCATGGGTTGATTGGGGCTCCACGTTGGTGTGGGGGATGGCTCAAGCCTGTGGATATTGATTTGGTCCCTGGGGAAGGGGGGTGACTTGGACCCCACGAGGGGGAGAGCAGTTAAGCCATTGAAGGGGCAGTTGAGCTGCTGGGAGGTGGCTTGGGTGTCCCTGGGGGGCAGTTTGGGTCCCTCACAGGGTGGTTTGTGCCCTGCACAAGGGATGGTTTGTGCCCCAGATGAGGCAGTTTGTGCCCCACACAGGGGGTTGGTAAAGCCACCGGAGGGTAGTTTGGTTCCCCCTGGGGGCATGGTTTGGGCCCCGCTTGGGGTGTATAAGCTGCTGGTGGTGGTTGGGCCTTGGAGCAGGGGTGGTTTGGGTCTTGAGTTCTACCACCTTTTTTTCTAGAAAAAATGCACTGCTGACAAGTGCCACTTTGTAGTGATGCAACATACTGCACAAATGCCTAGAGTAGCCACCAAACGTGATGCAGTGAGTTGTGGTTCTGGCTGGATTTTTTTTCTTTCACCAACACCAAAAATCCAGAGCAAGAGCCAAGCATCACTGGAGCACCATCTGCACATCCACCAACCAGTTTTCCCCATGAAAGTGTATTTTCTTCAAAAAAGTTGGAAGTTGTTTTCATAACATCAGAAGTGTTTGGTGTGGTCATCAATTCCTTCAAAAAAAAAAGCAGTTCTTTTTCACAGCTCCATTGTTAATGAATCGAACGTAGACAAGCAATTGATGGCATTGTGCTACATCAGTGGTATGATCGCACTGAATTGCAAAAAAAGGAGAAGCCAGCACTGCCTCCATAGCTTGAAGTTTAAGCTCTTTTGCCAGGTTATTGATGTGACGTTTTCCAGAATTGTTGGAAGCAGATTTCTGATAAGTTTTTCTTGTTTTCAACACCAAGCACAATATCAGCTGGTTTCAACAAGCAAGGCTTCACAAGAGTTTCTCCAGTTATGTGCATTTTCTTGGTTTTAGCAATGAGCAATGGCAGCTCATAGGATGCTCTGCTGCTTTGGCCGATGCTTGATGCTCCGGTAGTGTCCAGCTTCATGCATTTCTGATTTGAAGTTTAGGAGCAAAAAACTCTTTTTGTCTGTCAAAGCACTGTAGTTCTTCGTCAATTGTCGCTCTAGAGGACTAGGTCTCAAGGTGTCATTTCTGAGAATTGTACAGTATGCTATGCATTAAGGGTGATCAATCCCATTTTTTTCAATGACAGTGAAGCCCTACTTAATGTAGTCTTCATCGTACTTCCTTTTCTTAATCATGGACATAATATATTAATTAAAAACAATTTAAAAACATTATTTTTCCTGACTTTGTGGGTGAGGGGCAGGGTACTTCTGGGTGTCTGGGCAGGATACTCATGGGGTTCTGGGCAGGGGGGCAGGATACTCATGGGGGTCTGTACAAGGGAGGGGACAGTTTGGCTGGTCCATAGGGGTCCCACAGTTGCATGCCAGGTCCAGGGTCTCGGGAATCATATGTACAGCTTCCCTTCCCCAAACAGCTGGTGCGTTTCCTGAAAAGCCAGTTCTCTTGTCCATCGTCACTTCCTCCTGCCTTCTGCCTTCCTGTGCGTGGAGCCGGGTGGGGAGAGGGAGTCCCAGGTTCATGCCATCTCCAACTGCGCAGGCAGCTGTGGCTGCCATGGGGAGCAAGGAGCAGGGTGTTCACTGCCTGAGCAGTTGGAGCTGGTGCAGACCTGGGGCTTCTACTCCCCCAACCCCATCCACCAGGCAGGAAGGCAGCAAGCAGAAGGAAGTTGCTGGCAGGCAACAAACTTGGCTTTTCAGGAAACACACCAGCTGTTTGGGGAGGGGAAACAGCGTATGCACTTCCTGAGTTGCTAGCTCTGGTACGCAGATGCAGGACTTTCCACCCTACGCCGCAGGAAGCCAGCACTACTCCATTTTTACAGGAGGTAATGCCAGCATGGACTCTTTTTTGGCTTCATGCACCCCCGCCCCCAGAAATTTCTTCAAACCCTCCTGGGGGGGGGTCATGCCCCCCAGTTTGGGCACCTATGCGTTAGAAGGAGAGTGAACCATGTGACTGCTTGGTACGATAATTAGTGAACACTGGGATAGAGAGGAAAAATTGTCAGTAAAAACAACCAAAGGTTGATTTATAAAAACAGTGGTCGGACTGGAATACAATACATGCACAGCAGGCAGGACAGTATAGTAGTCTGCAGCCTCAAAGATGTAAGGCCAGGGATCATCAAAGATTTAATTTCATTTCTAAAGTGCCTAGACTGGGAGAGGATTGGAAATCATATATTAGAGCTCTCTTGGAAAGGTGAGGGCCATGGTACTCTTCACTACTCCTCCCATCATCCCCTCCCCAGGCATTGTGTCTGCTTTCATTTGAAAGGGTGCATTACAGTGAAGTTAGGCTCGAGTAGTGTGGGAATATATGTGGGAAGCCATTTTAATTCTGACCCCAATAAAAAAAAAAGAATAAAAACTTAGTTTTTTGGTAAAAGGAAACAAAAAAATGGAGTCACATGTTTGTTCACGATGGACTATATAAAGAGAACTTGGTCAAGATATTATGGGAACTTAAATGGTTATTCAGTGCCACGAAGCCACATCTCTCTGCACCTTTGCTACTTAGAGTGGAGATGGAAGAATTAGAAATAGCAGTAACATAAGAGTGAAAGTAAAAGAATCTTTAGAATGTCCCTGTTGTGGGGTCATTTATGCAGAGTTATGTGGCACAATCGACCCTTCCATCTTTGGTGTGATTGACAGAGGTACCCTGAGAACTGCGAAGGAACCAAGATGCCCCAGGAATCCTTATGTTCCATGCAGCTGTGAACCCTGCATTCCCATAGTTCCCTAGGATGTCTGCCCAGGAAACTTCAGAGAGCTCCCTAATTTTTTTTAGCACATTTTTACATAGAAGGACTTGATGGTGTTTATATCATAGACATCCCATGATAAAAAAGTATGGCTACAACTCTCAGAGCCCAGGTCAGCTGGCTCAGGCTCAGGCTACAGGCATAAAAATTGCAGTTTAGTCATTTAGACTCAGGGTAGATCTCAGACTCTAAGACCCTTTCCCCTATCACAGGTCTCAGATCTTGGGCTTCAGCACAGGTGTGCATGTCTACACTGCACTTTTATAGCCCCACAGCCTGAGCCCAGCAAGCCTGAGTTAGCTAGCTGTGTCTGTGTTGTGGTTCTTTTATCACACAATGGGTCAGAGGTCAGCAACCAAAATAGCAAGAAGAGCCATTCATTCTAATTTGGTAGAAACCTCAATGATTCAAGAGACACTGCATGTGAATATGAGACAGTGCTTAATAAATAACCTCAAACCATACTTTTTGTAACCCCTATTTTAAGAACAACACACAGACAATGATTTGTAATGCGATACATGTTTACGGCAGGATGTTCACAAACATTTTACAAGCTTTATTTCCTCACACTTAACATGTATGTTTGTACCACTGTCTTCCTGACTTTCACTCCTGAACCTTCTCTCTCTCTGGAGGAGGCTATTTTGCTATTTAGATATGAGTTCCTCATTTTTGGAATTTTAAACATTCACTGTTTATCCAAAATAATCAGGAGGATTGTATTTTTTTTTTTTTGTTTTTTGATTTTTTCAATTATGGCATCGGGAGCCACAAAGAAGTCCTTAAAAAGTCACGTGTGGCTCCACAGCCACAGGTTGCAGACCCTGGTATGGGTGAATATGATATTGTCCTAAATTAGCATTCATATCACTTGTCTTATAAATCTTCAGTGTTCTTAAAACTAGCTGGCAAGGCAATGAGAAAACTAAGGAAGCACCTGAGAGCATATTATGTGGCTGAAGTGTGACTTTATTTAGAGATTTTTTTCTTCTGCTTGGTTCAGGGTTGAAGCCTTGCGTGATGCAGCATCTGCTATGGAACAAGAAAAAGAAACCCTGCTAGAAATGATCCACAACATACAGAATTGCCAAGATATGCGGCACATCAGTGATGGTAAGACCTGCCTTTTCTTGGAGTCTCATTTGAAACTTGTTTTGGGGAAATCAGTGGGCACAATCATAGAAGGTTGGGGTTAGAAGAGACCACGCGATGTCAGCCAGTCCAACCCCCTGCTGGAAACATTCCAGCCAGGACTTTGCCAGCTGAGCCTCAAAAGCCTAAATTACAGTTATTTTTTATGTGCAGATTAAGCTGAACTATTTGAAAATGGTGGGACAACAGAATAAATGTAAGTCTATTTGAGCTAATGGAGTGTTACTTAAATGGATCCTATTATCTTCGTTGCCCTTTAGTTCAGTGTAGGGAACTGGATGTGTGAAAATAACCCTTTTGTCATGTCCAGCCCATCACCGCCTTTTCAAAGTCAGAACCAGCTCACCTGGGCTTGTGCTGGGTGAGGTGTTCATTTAGACACATGAAGACTGATGGACACAATTTAGTTTCACCCGTCTCTAAAGGGGAGAACTGGCATTAAGCAATCATATTTATCCTTCATTGTCTTACAGAGGCTATGTCTACACGAGCCAAAAACTTCGAAATGGCCATTTGCATGGCCATTTCGAAGTTTACTAATGAAACACTGAAATACATATTCAGTGCCTCATTAGCATGTGGGCGGCCGCGGCACTTCGAAATTGACACGGCTTGCCGCCACATGGCTTGTCCAGACAGGGCTCCTTTTCGAAAGGACCCTGCCTACTTCGAAGTCCCCTTATTCCTATCTGCTCATGGGAATAAGGGGACTTCGAAGTAGGCGGGGTCCTTTCGAAAAGGAGACCCATCTGAACGAGCCGTGCGGCGGCAAGTCACGTCAATTTCAAAGTGCCGCGGCTGCCCGCATGCTAATGAGGTGCTGAATATGTATTTCAGCGCTTCATTAGTAAACTTCGAAATGGCCATTTGCATGGCCATTTCAAAGTTTTTGGCTAGTGTAGACACGGCCCGAGGGTTTTATTTTATTTTTTTAACAGTCTCCTCCTATAATTAATCCTCATAGGTTACCTTGATATTCAGGTGACCAACAACAGAAATTGGATGAATAGGATTTTGGCCACTATGTCTATGAAAAGTCAAGCAGGGAAGTGTTATGTTTATCATTGGTTACAATTTGTATTGTCTCCCAGTAGCAGATGGGGTATCGCTTCTGTCAAACAAGTGGCTGTTTATATAGCTGTCTGCTTCAGCTGTTTATCCTCAGTTATTTATCTGCCCTGAAAAAATCTCTGATGTATTTATTCAGGCTCAGTTATCTATCTATCCTGAAAAATCTCTCATTTATGGTTTAACTAGGATCTATTCCATTATCCCACTGAGCAGGTGACTGCCCCACCTGATATAAAAATACAGTTCACTCACCCAGCACAGTGTCAAACCACAGCCCCTTCCTGATATTTAATTTTATTCTTATTCTTAATAAGTTAAGAACCCAGTGTACCCCTTTTCTCTGCACTTAGCTGTACTACTGCATAGCATGCAAGAACTAACGCAACAGTGCCAGTAAGGTGCTGTTTATCCAGTTCTATTTTATGTAGCAGAATACTTTTTTTGGCAACTCTGCTAGAAGTTTGTGTTACTATTGTGACTATAAGTAGCTCAGTTCACGCATTTTCCTTTTATGGAGAAAAAGAAGCACTGAAGTGTAATTCAGCTAGGGAAGGTGGCTGGGAAAGTAGCACACTCTTATTCAGACAGGACTCTGAACAAAAGCACTCTGTGTCATTGCAGTGATACATAACCTGTTACTGCTGCTTGCATTTGAAGAGCCAACACAGCTAATATTGAAGAACAGGTTTCTGTTCCATTTTATGTATCAACAACAGACTTGTTTAATAAGTTCCAGTCAGTTGTATGCCTGCAAGTCAGCTGAAAGAATGAAGCTGGCTAGATGTCAGTTTAGAGTGCAGAACCACAGTTAGTCAGTGACAGCCTGGCCAGGGCAAGCAGTAAGGGGGCTGCCAGGGCTGAAGTGCAGTGAGTGTCAGGGAGGGGCAGCAGCAGGTTCAGGGGCTGGAGGCAGGGGACCTCCCTAGGTCTGGCAAATTCCCTCCTTTGGGACCAGTAAGGACAGAGGGGTGTTGGAGCAGGGAGGCGCAACCTGTACCTGTAAACTGAGCACATTTGGTGTGAGATAGAGACACAAATTTAGGTCTCTGTTTTCATTTTCCAGGCACTGTTCAAAATAGACTCACTGTTTAAACTTTCTGATCTGCTTTAAAAATATAGATTTTTTGCAAGCCAACAAAAGAGAGTATGGATCTACTTCTTTCACTAGGGCAGGGGTGAGCCACTGACCCATAAACAATTCAGTCAGAGGTCACACAAGGGAGAAGCAAAGCAGAGCACAAACAAGAAAACCCCATACACACCCAACTGATGTGGTCCCCAACTGGAAAACAACAAAAAAGGGCACTTCCCTCATTTCCTTTGTGCACCATCCCCATAGGGAGGCCAGGGCTAGTACATTTTGTGGGCTCCTCTAGGTTCTGGCCAAAAATGAGGGGGTTCAGTGTGGGAGGGGGCTTCCAAGAAAGTGGGCTACAGGTGGGGCAGTCTGGGTGGGTGGGGAGCCTGACCAGGATGGGCTGCAGTATAGGGCTGGGGGTCTGGGCAGGAGGGGGTACAGGAGTTGGCTGTCAGTGCAGGAGGGTTTGGGGTGTGGGGTCTGGAAGGGAGGGGTCTGGGAGGGAGGGTGCAGGAGCAGGGTGGGGTGGGGAGCCAGGGTGGGAGGGAGGGTGCAAGAAGGGGGTGAGATGGGGGTCGGGGTGGGAGGGGGTGCAGGAGCTGTGTGGAGTCTGAGCAACAGATGCAGCTTACCTGTGTAGTGCCCCCAGACACATAGGGCTCTGTGCTCTCCCTCCACTGGTCCTAGGCACTGCCCTCTGCTGCTCTGATTGGCTGGAATTCCAGCCAATCAGAGCAGTGGGATAAAGCCTCTGGCCAGCACTGCTGCTTCCCCTTCTCTTTCTCCAGCTGAGGGAAGGGCAGTGGGCAGCAGTGGCACTGTGTGGAACTGCTTCCTTCTTGCTCCCCCCACCTTACCCCCCCACCCCAGCAGAGCCCATGGGCTGGATCCAGCTGTGGTTTGCATGACCTGGCCTGCGAGACTGGGCGCTCCCCACCCGTCACACCACAACAGGCCAAATGCTGGGGAGTGGAGCCCAGAGCCTCGGGGTCTGGATCCAGGCAAGCCATGGTCCAGATCTGGACTGTGAGCCAGCGGTTCCCCACCCTTGCGCTAGGGCAATTTGACTGTATATGTGAAGTTGTTCACATCTGAAGGGGCTGGTTTGTAAATCAGAACATTTTATTTTTAAATTCAGGTGAAAGAGAAGAACTTAGCCTGACTGCCAGTCGTCTGATGGGCCGAACCCTCACTGTTGAGGTTTCTGTAGAAACAATACGAAATCCACAGCAACAGGAATCCTTGTTGCACGCCACGAAGATGATTGATGAAGTCGTCAATAAGCTCCTTGACAATCTGGAAGATTCCAAAAGCCGTTTAATGTCACTTTATGGCGCTTGCACATCTGAGGTACCATCCGGACCCATTGACCAGAAATTTCAGTCTGTTGTAATTGGATGTGCTATTGAAGATCAAAAGAAAATCAAAAGAAGATTAGAGACTCTGCTTAGAAATATAGAAAACTCTGAGACGTCAGTCATGTTGTTAGAACATCCAAAATCAACTGTCCAACAGCTTTGCAACAACAAATAGGATTAAAGTATTACTAGCTATTTTGGTATATCAAAATTAAATCTCCATAAAGAGTGCATGGAAAAGTTTCTTTTTTAGCACTAAACGAATAATAGTTTAGCGTTCAGAGTGCAAACATTAAGTAAACACCGATAACCCTGCCTTAAGTATCAGAAAGAGCATAGGTATTTTCTTTCACAATGAAGATGTGATTTAAGAATGTTGTCAGGATTGTGCCTCCAGAATTAAACTTCATTGGTGCTACTGCTGCAAATTGTAATTAGTGTGCTTCTGCTGCTTTTCTAAAGCTCATCAGAATCTAATTTCTTCCTCTTTTCATGTTTTTGAAAACACTGTTTTTGTCCTGTACTAAGATTTCACCTAGCACAATTTTTAACCTCTGTGTAAAACAGACTTATGGGAAAAAGACAAGTCACACAGTAAACAAGAACAAATATTTGACATGCCATACTCTGTATTTTCAGTAACAAGTATCTTTGTTCATGATAATTAGTACTTAGCAGTTCAGTTAAATATGCTTTATAAAAGAAATACATCATCCCAATTTGACAAACGTTGTGGTAAAATAACTCCCAGAAGGTCACACGGCACGTATTGAATAGAACCCAGGACTTCTGACTTATATTTCCATGTCCAACCACTCAACACTGCTGCCTTCTATCCTCTTTATTAACTAATGATCAGCGTGGGACTGCTAGGGGCTAATAATTTCACTGTAATGTACAAAAGGAATTATGCTGAGTTGCTTTCATGTCCTGCAAATCTCAGATACTTTTTTCACCATATTAATCTTCTGTGAAGCATAATAAAATGAAACAGCTGGATCCACAAACATTTTTAATTGATTGTATTCAGTCCTGATGTAAGCAGAAGCTGCTCTCACTAAAGTCAATGTAAATTCCTCCTGCACATGCTAAAGTGGAGTTTGACCCGTTTTCTCAAAACATGTCTTTTTCATGTTCATGACTGGTGTTTCCATTATAAAGGAGAAAGCTTTTCCAAGTCTTCCCTGAGTCATAACATCACATACTGAGTGCAACTGATTAATAAAAGTCAAATGCTTCAAGAAATGTTTGTTAAATGCATTTATTCTGAGAGCCCACTCCTTAGTTTCTGCTTGGCTCAGGGAGTCTAGCCAGGTCCCTGAGCAATGTGGAATTTCACAAAACTAGAGACACACTCCTTTGGCAAGAAGGGGTTCCTGAATTTATTTGAAGTAAGATGCAAAAAACAGCAAACAAAAAATGAGCAAAGTGACAACATTAAGTGCAAAACAGGGAGCTGTGCAGTACCCTAAAACATTCCATGAAAGTGCAGGAAAGCTGTTTTATATGCTGTGCATTGTACCAACTGATTTTATGAGAGAGGCTAGATATGCTAAACATTTTGAAAGTCCAAACAAGAGGCATTAAAATGGACTAAGAAAGAAATCTAAAGGTGTAGAAAACAGTTAAGTGGCTCTTTAATATCAAGCCTGAGGAGCAACGTTACAGGAAAAATGAAATGATCAAATTAACAGATTCTGTCTCTGCTGTGACTATACCCTGCATACGTTGGACGAGCCAAAGCCAAGAGGATTTTAGAGTGCAAAGTAGCTGTTACACCAAGTGCAGATCAACGTAGGATGTTTCACCAACCCATTTTATATAACTGTCACTTTGAAGAATTAAAGAAAAAGTTCAGTCCTATGAAGAAATGAGTGTTGAAACTACCGACACTGAACACAGACATGTACTTAACATTCTTGCTGTTCCATCCGAACAAGCAATGCTGCCATATCTTCAGTGTATGCTGTGTATTTTGGCTGAATCAAGTGACACACCTTGACATGGTAAGATCAAAACAGAAAGAATATTGTGCTTATTGTGGAGCAGTCCAAGAACTGAGAAACAAGGATGTTCTCGAGTTCTAGAGATGCATGATGGAGATTCCCAGCTTTTTCAGTAGTTGCCATATGATGCTTAGCAGTATCAGTCAACATGGTACATGCTGAACACTCCTCCTCCTAAAAATGTGCTTGGGGACAACAGATGACATATTAAAAACAATCTGTCTATGTGTAACTTGCTATACCAACATTGCAACAGTTTGCAAAATGGCCTTCACCTGTTGTTCTATGCTTTTGTTTTTTTTTTAAAGATTGCACAATAAACCTTATATAATTTAAAAAATCACTTACTTTGACAATTATTCCATTCAAGTTTCATAGAAATGTTGCACTAGTACTTTGTTAAATATTACACATTTGATTGGCCTAACTATCCCATGATTATGTTCATTTTTGACTGTTCCATTAATTTTACCATGATGAAGTCTCATCCATATCTGACACATCATAGTGAAGAGATACAATCTTATTACATAAAATTAAAATGGTTTAATTAATCTTAAAATACCTAGTTGGTGTCTTTCTAGCTTTTTCTTCTCCATAGTTAGTTGCATATGTAACCCCAGAGGCGCTGAGACCACTGACAAGGGAGAGTGAAGTTTCTTCTCTACAGCCTTGGCTGACAGCCAGCTGGCTTTTAGCTCATGTGGTAGAACACAGGGCTTTAGACCCTATGGTTGCTGGTTCTTTCTCTCCTGCTGATCACATGGGTGCATCAGCCGCACACATACTTCCTAAACTCAGAGTCAGAGCTTTACAGACAGCTGTACGATCCCCTCTGCAGAAAGTATTATTTATTCATAGGTTCCAAGGCCAGAAGGGAATACTACTTTATGATGATCTGGTCAGATCAGTATTGCACAAGCCAGAAAATGTCCCCAAAATAATTCCTGGAGCAGATCTTGTAGGGAAAAAGAAATGCGAACTGGATTTAAAAATTGTTAGTGATTGACTCCACCATGATGACCATAAGGTGTTCCACTAGCTAATAACCCTCAATATTAAAACTACTTGAATTCCCATCTGAATTTGTTTAGCTTCAACTTCCAGTCGTTCAGTACTGGTATACAGGTTGAACCTCTCTTGTCCATCACCAGTGGAACCTGACTAATGATGGATGAGAGAATTGGTTGGATGATGGGAGGTCAGTGTCGTTTAGCAGCATTACCAACACTTTCACTGCTTACTGGGCTCTGAGAAGACATTTGGGGTAAATTAAAGCTAAATAACAGAACACTGAGAGCCAGGACTGGTGGCTGTAACTTTATGGGATCAAAGGAAACTTGGTCACACCTATGATAAGTGGTTGTCCAACTAACTAAAATCATGCGGGATTACGGGTGTTGCTGAACAAGAGAGTTCCAGATTAGAGCTATTCAACCTGTACTTTTCTCTGTTAAATTGAAGAGACCATTATTAAATACTTGTTGCCCATGTGGGTATGCACAGAATGTTTACGTTACTCCTTAACCTTCTGTTAGCGAAGTTAAATATGTTAAGCTCCTTGCATCTGTCACTATAACACATTCTCCAATTTAATTATTTGGGGGGCTCTTTTCTGAAGCTACTCTAACTAATAAATGAACAATGGTTTGTTTTTCACTCACTTAATCTAAACTAAATATCGCGCTACCACAGAGAGCAGCCAGAAGCAAGTATGTTTTAAAAGAAAGAACCAGAAGAAAAGGAAAAGGAAAAAGGCTAAAGTAGGTGATGTTCCCTTTATTAAGCCTGCCAGAAGGTAGGAAATACAATTAAAAGGTAGTAAGAAAGAGCTCTTAGAGAGGGAACATTTTCCGATGAAGTGTTTCTATAATTTTAATTTCAATGAGATAAGATGTATCTAAATTTTTTTGTAAATGAGATGACAAAAGAAAAACAAACCCAAAACCTAAACAAGGGTGTGTGTTGTCTCAAAGGCCAAATGTATTTTTTAATCCTGCTAATATGATTTGCGCTGAGCCTCTGGAACTTGTTTCTCCACAAGCCCAGGGTCAAAAGCCGTGCTTTTTTTCAGCAGCCCCAGCCATGGGATTGACTGGGCGTGTGTGTGTGTGTGTGTGTGGTGGAGGTGGGGAGACAGCTGAGTACTGGCTCCTCTTTATTTACCAAAAAGGCACTGGTCCAAAGTAATCAAATAGTGTGTCTTTCAGAGCATACCACATAATATACCTTTTTGATAGAGTCTCTGAAGAAATCTAGGGTAGGTGGCAGTTTTTAGATGATGAAGGGAGTGGGCTGGTTGACTAGCCAGCTAAGCGTGTGTGGAATTGATTTCAATGTCTAATTTAATTGTATGGTTAATTACAATAAGCTGCTTAAAGGCTTGGATGGGTATCTTTAAAAAAAAATCTAAATAAAACAAATGTGAGTTCTCTAATCCAACAGCAGGCCAGTGCAGACAATCCTAGTAGTTGATGGAAGAAAGTGAAAACTTTAGTTACCATCTTAAAGAGAACTATCTTGCTTGAATATATTCTAGTAAGCAGCAAACAGCAAATCAGAGACAGCACTGACGTGTTAGTTTTGATAGATTAAATGAGCTCAGATGATCAAAGGTATTAATGTAGTGACAGACGGGGCCAAAAGTCACACGTGCATCTGTGTTTTGAGAGCACAGTGACTTCCTCCTGTTTAGTCCTACAGCAAAGTCACCACTACCATTTTTAAAGTTTTACTAAGGATACAGGAGAGGGAAAAGTTTTGAAATAAAACATGAAGTGAGGCTTTCAGTTTAACAGTGTGCTTTATTGTCTTTCCCTTTAGTTAGAAACTAGAAGAAAAGCCTCCTTTCTAACAGTCTGTGAAAGAGTATTAAAATGGTAATAACTGACTTCATGCTAGGGAAGAGAAGCTGGTTGAAATGGTCTGGACAAGCTTTGAAATCTGGTCCAGTTTCCTCGCCAACAGAACAAGGCAAACACAAAAGAGAAGAGAAAACAGCAAAGACAGAAAAATACAGCTTCTGTCTTGGATGCTGATTCTCATGTGCAACCTCACTGCTGGAGAAACAGTGGTACAGCACATCTTATCAGTCACCCAGAGACTTGGTCAACTTGTACTACTAATATTCAACTGTTTAAGGCATTACTTTCACTTGCCTTTCTGGTGAGCTTACAGCATTGTTACAAAAGGTACAGGCTAAGTCAGATACTTATCAAAAAGTGAGAGGAAAGAAAATGAACCAAAGTCTTATATCCCAGGTGGTGTCTGGGATTCAGCCAGAGCTGGTGGAAATAGTAGTGTCACCTGGCTTGGTCTAGTCAGGGAATTTCTCAGGATTGAGCCAGAGGGCTAATGGCATCTTGGTAGATCAAAGCAGGGAAATCTTTTTTTGGGTCAAGGGCCACTGACCCCCAGAAAGTAAGTGAGAAACAAACATGCAGGTGAGAAACAAAAGCCCCCACACAGATGTGCTCCCCAGCCCCTACCCAAATGAAAAACAGAAATAAAAGCCATTCACTTGACTACTCCCAAGCTCCACTCCAGGGCTTAGGGGGAATGGGAACTAGTAGATTTTTGTGCATCTCCCCCCCATGCTCTAAAGTGGGGCCAAAAATAAGGGGTCAGTATATGGGAGTGGTCTGGGGTGGGGTGAAGGGTCTGGGGAGTAGGTTAAGGAGCAAGCTGGCAGTGCGGGGTCTTCAGGGGTAGGTAGGGTACCGGAAACGGCTGGGGGCGGGTAGATGGGTCTGGGGAGGCGGTAGGGTGCAGGAGTGGGCAGAGAGTGAGGGTCTGAGCAGTACATCGAGTTCAGAACCAGACTGGGGTTCTGGGGGGGGGTGTGGGGTCTGGGTGGGAGATAGGGTGCAGGAGTGGAGGGGTATAGGAGAAGTGTGGAGTCCGGCAGTAGGGTTACAGGAGCAGAGTGCTGGCACAGTTTAGTGTGTGGGAGCATGCTGGGGGTAGACGGTGTGGTCTCCAGGGGAGGGGGCAGGGTATGGGGGTGTGGGTGCTTTACCTGGCATATTTGGGGTGGGGGGGTAGAAGGGGCTCCATGAGGCCCTGCATACTGCAGGGGGTGCTCCCCACTGGCACCGCCCTCCCACCACTCCCAGTGGCCATGATTTGACCAATGAGAATCATGGGAAGCTGTGCCTGCACCAAGCACTTCCCTGGAGCACACAGCCTCTTCCACCCCCCCGGCACATCAGGCAGAGCCCATGGGCAGAATCTGGCCACAGCTTGCCTAGCTCAGGCCTGTGTGACTTGGAGCAACTCCTCCACTGCAGAAGCATGAACCAACTGATGCCGGCATTCCAGCCATGTTGCCCCCTCCTTGCCTAGAGTGCCAGCAACAGCTTGCACTCCTTCAGAGGATACAAGACCAGAACCTCATGGGCCAGATCCAGGGTGCTCCAGGGATCAATGAAAGTAGCAGTAGCATGAGGGATGAAGCTGATTTCCAGTATGTCTGTCTTCCGGCTAACTTGATTCTCCTCTTTAAGTCTTTTTTTTTCCTTGTACGACCTCAGAGGGCACGAGCGGCAGAACAGCCCAAACCCTCATTCCATTCTCCAGTTAGGCCTAATTTCGAACACACTAATTTTAATCCATTAAGTTCTGGTCCCATTCATCTTTTGCTTACCAAAAATTAGCACAATCATTGAGTTCTCTCAGAAAGCCTTATAATTTGGTCTAATTGACTCTTTTTGTCTCTGTTTTGTACTTTTTCTCATCAGCATTTTGTTTGTTATAGGTGACTGGAACAGTTGCTTACAATAGGGGTAGGCCTGTCAGGTCCCAATCATTACACTTGCACTTAATTTCAAGTAGCTTGGCGTAAGTAAATTTAGATTTGTTCTCTAAATCAGACATCTTGGAATGAGGATATAAAATAATATTGCACAGTACTTTCATAGTATGTTGAATTCACCCTGGGAGATTAAAAAAAAGAAAGTCTTTATCAAAGCGATGCTTCATTTTCAAAACAGGAGAAGCCTATATTTTGTAACAATATCACTGGGTCTATTTTTTAAAACATTGACTGTAAGCCAGACCAGTAAAAATTACTTAGCTGGAAGCAGCCAGAGTCCTAGGAAAAGGTTGAACTTAAGAAAGCATTTTCTTCCTTTGATTGAAATATCCAGTAGCCTTTAAAAATAGCTTGTCCTTTATTTTATAGTCAGAAAGCATCTAAGATTTTTGTATATGAAGATAGCACAAACCAACTCCAGGGATTCTCTCTCCTTGGGGTGGCTTCCCTCCTCATGTGCTAGTGACTTTCTCTCTTAGGTTAGAAAATGGGGTTGGAATGGTGTCCTGGCATAGCCACTTTCTTCTGCATTGCAACATGGAGAGCTCAAGTGGGAACAAGGGAAACTCAAAGAAACAACCACATGTGGGAAGAAAGGCTGTAAGAGGACACAGGAGGCAGACTCACACAGAAAGTAATCCTTTGGCACCTTATAGGCAAATGGATATTGTGGAGCATAAGCTTTCGTGGGCAAAGACCCGCTTCATCAGATGCATGATTGGCAAGAGGACAGAAGGAGAGGTCCAAACCCTCCTTATCGAAAGCGGTGGGGATCTTTGACAAGCCTTCTGCAGTAATTGACCACAGCACATTGGTGTCTGTTCTGACTTCTCCAGCCTATGCAGAGAGAAGTACCATCAGCCACTACTGCTGCTGCTCTCCTCTCTGTATCGATGGTGCAGGGGCCATCTCCCCACCTTCCTGCCTTACACTTCCACAGAGGAGCTGTTTATTACCTCTACTCCAAGCACTCCTCTGCTGAGAGCTCTTTAACCTAGCCTGAGGCTCTCCTAGTGTGACACCCTGGCAATGGGTTTTTCTAGTTCCTCAGATTCAGAGGAGTACAAGTACATATCTCCTCAGAAAAGTACAAGGAGGCACCCTAACCTGCCACATCCGCAACACCACTGGGCACCCCCACCTATACCACCCAGCTGGCTGTATTGGGTCCCAGGGGGGTGGCATTCAGACAGCATGGCCACAGCTCATGCACAACCTTCCTTGTGTGGAGGGGCAGACCCTGCACCAACAAGCATTCGTCTACCAAGTCAAAGCTGTCTGGGATTGAAGAATGTGCCTCACACTCAAGGGGGAAGGACCACTCACCCTCTCCCCTTCCTTCACACTTGTCCTCTCCGTCTTCGACTGCTTCAGTGGTACAACTTGCCACCTCCGATAACGATTCCAAGTCCTTTCAGGACCTCTTTAGGAGAGTCACACAGGCTCAGAATACCCCTTCCAACAACAGGTGACTTCAAATACAAATTGACAAACATTCTGCACATAACTGACTGGCAATTTCAATTAATGAGGCTCAGCTAGAGCTGGCCAAACTCCTCTGGAATATCTTGCCTTGATCAGGCCCACCTCAAAAAAGCTAGAGGGCAAATACTATCTGCCACCTCTCTGCTTTCAAGACATCCAGGACCTTGTTAACACAGTGCTGACAGGTCCACAGGTGCAGCTCATAATGTGCGTACGCCTCCTGGGGCATATGGCTACCACCACATATGTAATGCAAAACTCACGGTTGCATTTCTGATGTTTCCAACTCTGGATAGCAACCATTTACAAACCAGTACATCGAAACCCACTCAAATGGGTGACGGTCCCAAGCGATGTGTGCAACTCTCTCTGATGGTGGACAGTGCGAGACAACTTGTTGGTGGGAGTCCCCTTTCAATGACCACAGCCCAAGGCTCTCATGATGACAGACGCCTCCTTGTTGGGCTGGGGAGCGCACCTCAATGGACAGTCCATGCAAGGTTGATGGTCCACAGCGGAGTCGATCCTGCATATAAACCTACTAGAACTCAGGGCAGTATGCAATGCCTGCAAGCTTTTTCTACCAAGCATTCGTGGCATGCCAATCAAAGTCCTCATGGACAATGTTGCTACAATGTACAACATCAACTGCCAAGGGGGAGCCTGTTCTCGGCCCCTCTGTGTGGAAGCTATGTGCCTATGGAACTGGTGCATCTGCAACAGGATAACGCTAACAGAATGCTCTCTACCCGGGATCAACAATACAGAGGCAGATGCACTGAGCAGATGCTTTGCGCTGGATCACAAGTGGGAGATCCGCAGATATATCCTCCTCGCTGTGTTTCATCAGTGGGGGTTTCCAGCCGTGCACATGTTCGCAACACATGACAATTGCCAGTGCAAACTGTACTGCTCCAGAGTGGGCCTGGGAGCACACTCTTTAGGCAATGTGTTCCTGATCATCTGGAGGGGTCCACTGTTCTACACATTCGCACTGATGGTGTTGGTTCCCAGAATCTTACAGAAGGTCAACAGGGATGGTCATACTCATAGCACCAGCATTGGCACGTCAGCACTGGGTCCCGATCCTGCGCAGAATGTCGCTATGAGAGCCTCGTCTCTTACCCTGTCCTGTAGATCTACTGATGGAGAAGACGGGAACGATCCTACATCCAGAACCGCACACTCTACACCTCACGGCTTCATCAATCGCTGGTTCAACATGGCGGAGGACCGTTGTTCAGACCAGGTGAAAGCTGTCCTCATTCAGAGTAGACGAGAAAACACACAAAAGATGTATTGTGTGAAACGGCGATGATTCATCTGATAGTGCTTGAAAAGACAACTAGTACTGGATGAGACACAAAGTCAATCAATACGCGACTACTTACTAGAGCTACAAAGTCAAGGTCTAGCGCTGGTGTCCTTAAAGGTACATTTGACTGCTACATCAGCCTTCAGACATATGGTAGATGGCACGTCAGTCTTTGTGCACCCAGTGATGGCACGATTCCTCAAAGGCCTAGTGAACATGTATCCACCAAGGCATCTGGTAGCGCACCCTTGGAGCCAGGAGATGGTCCTAGAGACATTGTCGAGAGGCCCATTTGAACCCTTGGCCACAACTTCATTCAAATTGCTGGCGCAAAAGACCATCTTCCTTCTTGCAATCACGTCAGCCCGAAAGGCAAGCGAGCTATCAGCCCCGCCATATACGATCTTCAACAAGAATGGGGTGACACTCAGGTTGCATCCCTGTTTCTTTCCTAAAGTTGCCTCTGAATTTCATGTCAACGAGCCAATAGTGCTCCCAGCATTCCACCCTAAGCCACGTGCTTCAGCACGGGAAGGGCAGTTACATTCCTTGGACTTTAGAAGAGCCTGGGCCTGCTACATTGACAGGACTAACCCCTTTCGGAAGACTGAGAGGCTGATGGTTTCCACAGCCCATTGCTCAAAAGGTGAGGCGAGTTCCTTGTGAGTTCCTTGCGAAGACTCTCTAACCTTATCACATCCTGCATCACAACCAGCTACTCACTGAGGGGCGTGTCCTTGCCATGCCAACCGAGGGCATATTTAATGAGAGCAATGGCAGTGTCAACAGCGTTCTTCAGAGGAGTCCCCCTTCGTGATATCTGCAGGGCGGTGACCTGGTCATCCTACTACATGTTCGTGAAGCACTACGCCGTCTACTGACAGATGACTGAGGATACCTCCTTGTCCACAGTGGTGCTGTCTCTCCTGGATGAGATCTGAATCCGGTACCTGTCTCCTAGTTTCCTGGTGGGGAACGACTGCTACTCAGTCACCTAAGGTGGACCACCCATGGTGACACTCGAAGAAGAAAGAGAAGTTACCTTCGTGCAGTAACAATAGTTCTTTGAGATGTGTCCCCGTGAGTGCTCCACCATCCACCCTTCCTCCCCACTTTGGATTCTTCTTTGTGCTTTATGTTTCAGATCCGGAGTGGTTTTGAGGAACTGGATCAAGCCGGACCACACATATGATGAAAAGAACACCAAGAGGAGAAGAGGAGCTGCGCATACGCGGCCTGGCAGAAACGACTATCAAGATCTCTGCTCTGCAGTGCCAGGGCAAGCCTGAAACCTAAGGTGGAGCACCCATGGAGACACATCTCAAAGAACCATTGTTACTGCATGAAGGTGAGTAACTTTTCTTTCCCTCCTGACCCCACCCCAGTGGGGAAAGGAACAGAGCTGCCAGCCCCACCTGCTGACCTTGCACAGAGCTGCCGTCTCTGCATATGGGGCAGGGGTGACAGTTCTGCTCCTTTCCTTGCTAAGAGGAGCTGCAGGAAAAGGAGCAGAATACTGGCAGCTCCTCCAGCTGCTGTAGCTCTCCTAGCCCTGCCCCCAGACTCCAGCCTTGTACACAAGAGTCCCCACAACCCAGCGGAGGGGCTGGGGATGGCCAGCAGGGAGTCCTTCCTCTATGCTGTACCAGCTAGAAGTAACTTGCTCCTACATTACACATAGCCAGTGCACATACTGGTCTTATCCCAGATCAATCCCAGAACTTCTACCTAAAAACAAGGCCAGGTGAAAATAGTGAGTCATATGACTAACTTTTATTTGGGTATAAGCTTTTGTAGGTAAAAAGTCCTTCGTCAGATGCATGGAATGGAAATTACAGTGGTAGGGCTATAGATATTATACACACTAGCATACCATAGGAAGGGAATTACTTATGAAATGCAGGACCCGTGTTAATGAGGCCAGTTCAGTCAGGTGGATATGACTCTCTCTCAGCAGTTGATAGGGACCTGTGGATACCAAGAGAGGGAAAATTGTCTTGGTAGTGAAATAACCATTTTAAGTCCTTATTCAGTCCTAGGTTGTGTTAAAATTTGCAGGTGAACTGTAGGTCTGCTGTTTCTCTTTGTAGTTTGGGTTTGAAGATTTTTTTTTGTGAAAGGATGGTTACTTTTAAATCTGCGACTGTGTTTCTCACAAGGTTAAAGCATTCTCCTACTGGGTTTTGTATGTTACCTTTCTTGTCTCCATTTATCCTTTGGCACAGTGACTGTCTGGTATGGCCAGCACACATAGCAGAGCGGCACTACTGGTACATGATGGCATGTATCATGTTTGTAGGTGCGCAGGTGGATGAGGTAGCATGGCTGCTGTGGTTAAGATCTGTGATGGTGTTGCTTATATAGAAATGTAGACAGAGTGGGCAACATAATTTGTTCCAAGAACAGATTCCTGGGTTAGAGTTTTTGAGGTCTGGTATGTGGCTGCTGGTATTTGCTTCAGGTTGCGCGACTGTAGGCAAGGACTGTCCTGCCTCCCAAGGTCTGTGAGAGTGAGGAACCATTTTTCAGGATAGATTGTAGATGTCAGTGATGCACTGGAAGGATTTAGGTTGGGGCTTTAGATGATAATCAGGGGCGTTCAGTTATTTTCCTTGTTGGCCCTGTCCTGTACTAGGTGATTTCTGGGTACTCTGAGTCAAGGCCAGCTGGTGTTTCTATTGGATTTTCTTTCTAAAGTTGTTCATTTTAAAGATATTTATAACTACTTTTTTTTTCTCCTCTATTGACAGCATATTAATTAGAATCAGTCACACCAGTCTGGAGTGCGTTGCTCCACATGGAGCTGTTAGGGAGATGGAAACTTGGTCACAGCCATTGAAGCATAGTGATTTCTACCAATTTCTACCTAGAGAAGCAGCAATATGCTATGCAAACCAAATGACATTCACATACATATTAACAAGCTGCTATAACCCAGTTAACATCACTTAAAACAGAAGGCTAAAATTAACTGTTGATGGTTTTACAGAAACAGCACACACAATGTATTCATTTTGAAACATTTATTTTTCTGGTTGTTTGTGTATTACCTATAAGTCATGTTGACAAAAATTTCTAAAAAAATAAGTGTATTACAATCACTTGGGTACATGATGGTAACAAAAAGTTATAAATTTAATTTTTTTAATCATTCCGATTCACAAAAATATGCAACTTAGATAAGTCACTCATTAGTAACAAGGGATTTCTATTTTAGTATTGAGAGCAATATCCGTTTTGGCCCAAACTAATATTTTGTTTAGTACATTTTGACGAAGTTTAGTCAGCAGCCTATTATTTCACATGAAGAAGGAATACTCACTAGACATATATAATATGTCAGTATTACCTTAACTCTACTCATAACCTGAGACAAACTATTTTTAGTATTACCTAAATAAGGTTCACTTTGCTTTTTGGTCATGGCCTCTCCCATCATACAAAGAGAAATTAATCTTTCAAATGTAATTGTTTGAAAGGCTTTTCATCTTTTTTAATAGTGGGTGAAATCTTAAATGTATTACTTTTGCAAGACTCAGTGTTAATTCTTCTTGCTAGTTCTGATGAAGTATTAGGAGAACAATACATAACATTTCTCAATACAGCATAACTTGGATTTATAAGCCTCAGATTTACTGAAAACTTGTAATGATCAGTAGAAGTGATTTTTTTTCCTTATACCAATATATTAAAGTCAATTTGATGAAGTTAGGCAAGCTGATTGGACTAAAATTGTTCTTCATCTTATTAAGCAAAAATGTATAGAGATGTTTAAAAATCTAATACAGTTTATTGTATTACTGGAATCCAATAAGCTTATATACTGTGTAGTTGTAAGTTGAGTACCCACAAACAGGTTAACCAGTGCAAATAATGAATATTCATATAACTTGATTAACTGATAGCTCTCAGACTTATGAATTAACATGTTCAAAGTGCATGTTCACTGAGCATTATGCACTGTATTCAGGCACAAACTGAACAGTACAATGTGTACAACTGCTCAGTTCCCTCTACTATCAAGATACGATCCATTGAAGTGACAAAAAAGCTATGGTGTAGTGTAAGCTATAGTCTGTCCTTGTAATCACTAATTACGAAGAGGAGTAAAACAAGTTTAAATGTAATAAAACAAAACCAGAAGAATCATCTTGAAAATATGGTAATGCATACTTGGACTGAAAGGATAAGCTTTCCCTTTAGGAAACAATGAAAAAATCAGAACGCTCTGAAGCTTTAAATTAATATTTTTAAAAAAGTTAGGTGAGGTTAACCAAACCAGACCAAACCAAAAAAATTAAAATGACTTACCCTGCAACTCAAAGCTTCATTATTTCCAAAGGAAAGTGAATCATAGCCATCCTACTTCATACCAAATAGCATCCCCTGCTGAAAAGTATGATTATACAGACAGGCCTCACTGAACAAAGCACTCCCATTCATTGAATGGATACAATGAAATAGTTAACAGATGCTTCTAAAAATTGCTCCTGTAGCATACTGACTAGTTTACTAAACACTCACATAGCTAAGGCATAACTAATTACTGAAGGTTTTCCTTTAATGGCAGCATCATCGGTCTATAGCAGCACACATAATTGTGATAGGGTCCACAATCAGAATATATAATTGGAATGCAGTAAGCTTGGTTCCTACTGTACCTATAGAACAGCATTTCATTTGTTGAGATGGGAACAATTGTTCATGACACAGGATGCACAAAAACCCACTGGTACAGTTTTCTAACAGAGGACCGCATCCTTTTCTACATCATCACAATGACATGCACTGATGGCAGCTTGTTACCGGCTCTGTATGTCTAGTTTCAAAGAGTAAAACATGCTGCATCTCTAAAATATTTTGAGAGTGCACATTAATGTGTTTTTCTCTTTGGTAACATTAGTTTATATTAAAAAAACTGATCATATGGAGCTGTATGAATGCTAACAGCCTAAATATGTCTGTTATTCATCCAAAAGTTAGAAACTACATCTGAGGAAATAAGGAAGTGCCCAAAGCAAGTTATTAGTTTGCTGCTGCAAATCTGCACGCCAAAATCCTTTTAATTGTTTATTAGCACAAATGCAGAGTAAACTATCATACTATTGTCAGAGTTGCATTCTGCATCTCCTCCTGCCATATTGGAAACCAGATGCTTACGAAGTTAAAAGATAAAAAGAAGAGCCACGTTAGAGGCAGGAAGGAAAACAAACACACTACTTACTTACTATCCAACTGCAGCTACTTATGTGTGCTTAATTTTAAGCATGTAAGTAGTCTCATTGTAATTAAATTTAAGCCCCCCTCATATTTGTTAAGTCTGATAAGTTTCAGCGTGGTATAGAAGCTTTTGTCAAGTTTTCAGTTCTGAAAAAAGTGTTTATAATGACAGACCTTAAATGAAGAAATACAGATGGCTATTATGTGTAATAAAGGCTCTTACTCTTCAGTACTTTGTACAAAGTTAAATAAGGCAAAAAACTGAAGTTACAGACAGTCCTGCTTTTTTAAAAAATGTAAACTGACAGGCTACCAGCCTAAGGTACAAATTTCAACATTAAAAAAGTTTCACAAAATTCTGCACAAATATACACTTTACTTGAATCCTGAAATGCTGAGATGTCACGGTATGTATGTGAATGATTCGCTCTCCTACTAAATCCTGCTACCATTTTCATGAAATTGACTAGAGATGAGATTTGGCCCCATTTAAACATCCATACATTGATTTAATGCACTTTTTAAAAATAAAGGCCTTTATCCAACAGAGTAAGTAAGAAACACTGCAGTAACAACTTTTCTTTTCCATAAGAGAAGAGGGCATTGAATGCCTTAATGCTCATCTCATTGCCAGCAATGGGAGAAGCAGCAAGAGCCTGTCAGCAGAAATAAGACACAATGAAAATATAACATATTAACATACAATGAAGCACATCAGATTATTTTAGTGTCTGTAAGTATCACCATGCACAGTTTATCCACATGAAAGACTGGTGGTCCAAGTGTCCACCTCAGTGCTCAAGTTTTCAGAAATTAACAAGTCGTATTTATTGTATGAATTAAAGGAAAGGCAAATCCTTCCTTCAACACATACAAAGCACAAATGAGAGCACAGACTTACTGCATTATATGTTTACTGGACAAGAAATTCTCCCATGGTATTGGGAAATATAATAAGGAGAAAAAATGATCAAAAACTAAACTGAACTGTTACACTAACTAATTAATGTATAATGAAAATCAATTAATAGGAACTGTGTAGCAATCTATACTGAATACTTACAGCTCCAGGTCATGTAATTTGCACTCTAATACATCCAGTTTACAAACTATTACAGTTTTGAATATCTTAAAACAATATTTTTGCATTTGTTTCTGGCTGAGCTGTGTTACAGAAAATTGTAAAAAATTAAAATTATACAACACCATACAAAAAAACAAACAAAATGAATATTTTTAAAATATATGTTCCAGAGACAACAGGGTAAATTTTTCAAAAGCACCTTAGAGAGTTAGAAGCCTAAGTCCTGCTGACTTTCAATTAGACTTAGATGCCTAAATGTTTAAATACAATGGAAATGCACACTGGAGTGATGACATTTCCAAAGTGCACCAATGTGTTGTACACTAACCAGCACATGAAAACTCTGCTGGCATGAACTAGAGGTTCCCTACTGCATATCTGTGTTAATGTGCACTAGGGAACTTTTAATTCATGCCAACAGGAATATGAGTCACTGTGGTGCAATGTGGTGTGATTTAGAAATCATACCCCTCTAATGTGCATTATTGTGCCTTATAGTGACCCATAAGACACTTCTGAAAACTTTATTCCTAAGTCTGATACTTCAGAATTAGACTTTTAACCAGCAGTATAACACTGAATATGAGACAGCATATCATCAGTTTAATGTGTGATTTACTCTTCAGCTATAATTTGTTGGATCTGCCAGAATACAGTTTACACCTTAGGATGGTTTGTTGATACCCCACTCTGTAAACGAAGCATATTTTTCTAGTTCATGCTACATGAACATATTAGATGTAAATAATGTATTTTTGGACAGAAATACAATTAAAATTTTATGGATTCCTTTTAGGTGACTGATAGCATCAGAAACAATACTACTTGTTTATCCTGTTACGACTGTCAAAAACAAACTTTGCAAAAATACCTGTAGGGTGAGATAAAAAGAAAAAAAAATTGTTGGCACACTTTTTTATTAAACCTAATATATAAGGCCCAAAGCGTAGTGAGTTAATTAATGTAAACAGAACTCTCTGGGAAAACATAATTTGAAATGTAAAATTTTAAGGAGTGAAAATAATTTTAAGGGTGCTATTTTAATCAGCTTTGGTATTCTCTTGTGTGGCCTGAATATTTGTACCAAATATCTACATGCACAGCTTACTTAACATTCACATAATATACAAACATATTGCACCAATAAAATTGCCAGAATATGTATTAGTGTAATCTGACAACTGTGATATCTGTGTTTTCCTTCACATTTTATTTTTCAGAGTCTTGATTATCTACCACACTGCTATCAAATTTGCTGGTAAATTTTAATGGAAAAAAGTTACTCCACAATGGGTCATACTGTATTGTATGGATATTTGTAAGCACTATGCTTGCATTTTTAATATGCTTAACAATGCAGCCCAATCTATTAACAGCTTTGTACATCATTCCTTCGAACAGGAAAAGATCATCTAATGTTTAAAAAATGCACAGGGGCAACAATGGTTCTGTATTTTTTGCCACCAGGGGTCTCCCTCTACATACAAATAAACATTGCAACAGCAATATTATTTAAATCCACCATCTATTAAGGACCCTGTAGTTGCAAGGTTTGCTAGAGCATTGATAAATACTTCTATAGCTGGCTGTATTCCTTATTTAATTGCACAACTTGATCCAAATAACTGTCATTCCTTTGCTTTCCAAAAGTGGTTCTAAGGTATGCTGCAACTGCTAAAAGGACTTCTGTTTTTCTTGGTCCTCTGTTTGTTTGGTCTAAGGTTGATGACATCTCCACCATTAAGTGTGCTAGAACTGTGGCAGGAATGACTTCCACCAGCTGTATTAAAAACACCTACATAATTTAAAGAAAAAACAACAACAGATATTTATACCTTTTATATTCTAATTCTTAAGCCAAAAAATTTACTAATGCATAGTAAGACCTCTCAAACATGATCTCTTAAATTCCAAAACCGTTACTTATTCTTGTGGGTCACTTGCAGCTAAAGTTCAATAAACTTTGTTTCTAAACTAGAGCCTGCTGGACTTAAATACATGCCACTGTGGCGTTAAGTACTACCACAACAAGTATACCTAAGAACTGGACAATGGCATACTTACTCAGATGCTAAGCCCATGGCAACAAAGTTTTGCTTAGTCGAGTAATACAATAAACAAACATGACAGGGCTTTGAAATTACTATATTTGTTGGGATAAAGGAGAGGAAAAAGGGAGTATAAAAGAAGAGTGTTTTAAGGAGAAAAAAAATCAGTTGCTCAAAAAAAGTACTTTAAAGAATCACAGTTCAAAGCTTCCTTACAAAAGGCAAAAATTTACAAAGCTCTTCTCATTAAATGCCAGATCTTTTCACAGTGAGTCTCTTGTATATCTGTTCCAGGATGACTAATACTAACTACATAAAAAGGCAAGTGTCACAAAAACATCCATTCTCAAGTTCTTTAATGATTTTTTCCCCAAGAACTGAATAAAAAAGATTGTTGGTGAACACTGACCAGCAACACTAATACATTAGTTAGGCTATTTTACAAAACAATAACAGACAATATAGTAAGGTAGAAAAAAAAGCCTGAATCAGATTCCACTGACTCCAGTAGGAGACGGATGAGATTCTTAGGTAATTAATAGCCAGCTTTGTCAGCAGAAAACTGTCTCACTACAGTTTACAGTTTCATACTTACCAATTTTATTACTACTTGTATGTACTACTTCTGGGTCTTCAACTGTTTGTTGTTTGAGCCTTTGAAGATACTTTTCAGCCAAATATTTAAAAACTGAAATATAAAAATATATACTTAACAGAGTGTGAAAATTTAAAATAGGGAACTCCACTTGGACATCTCTGCAAAACTTCATATATCATATCTCATAGAACTGGAAGGGACCTTGAAAGGTCACCGAGTCCATTCCCCTGCACTCACAGAAGGACCTATCACCATCCCCAACAGATTTTTTTTTTTAAGTCTAACCTGCTGCAGACCTTGGAAAGGCCCCCTCAAAGATTGGACTCTCAACCCTGGATTTACAAAGCCAATGCTTTAACCACTGAGCTATCCCTCCCCTCACTGAGCTATCATTGAGAACAATCTCAGCTCATCTTAGTATTACAGATTTGTTTTGAAAACAAAGCAAAGTTGTAAGCATCTGATTTGATACCACTGACCCCAGTTCTGCAAGCACTTCTACATGGGCAGACCACCATACCAGTACAGAGCCCCCCAAAGTTCCACATGGGTATACAGAAAGAGTCACTTGTAAGATCAGGGACATATCTAGTTTATTTTTTATACCACAGTTCATAGCCACATACATGCTGTCATAAAGATAAGATCTTTAGGAATTTATCAGACATAGGTCTTATGGGAAGTGTTATAAGAATAACAGCAATTATGCAAAATAAGCTTATAATTAAAAAAATGGGCAATGACTTTACTTAGTACTAATTTAACTGTTGCTACATTGATGAGGCTATGACTATAAATAGTCTATTATACGTGAAAATTTTCAGGAGCCATACACAGTACCAACAATTACCTAAAGTTGTTTAGTAAGCTACAGGTTGAACCCCTCTAATTCAGAACTCTCTCGTCTGACCAACCCCACAGTCCATAATGATTTTAAGTTAGCCAGATGACCATTTGTCATGGGTATGGCCAAGTTTCATGTGGTCTCCTTTGTTTACAGCCACCACTCCTGGCTCTCAGTGTTCTGTGCTGTTATTTAGCTGTAATTTACCCCTAAATATCTTCTAAAAGTCCAGTAAGCAGTGGGAGCATTAGTAATGTACTAGACAATATTGACCTCCTGCCATCTGGCAAATTCTCTTGCCTGGCACTGGTCAGGTCCTGAGGGTGCTGGATGGGAGAGGTTTAACCTGTACTTTAGTAATGCACACATGGGTGGATTTTTAAATTTACTTTTCCCTTATAAATTTGTTTTCCAGGATGAAAATCTAAGTGAAGAAGAGAAATAAGTAGTGCACTTCTGGATTTTGTCTGGTGATATGAGATTAAATTAGAATGACAGAATATTCTGGCCATGAATGCCAGAATCACCCAAGAAAACCACCATCTGAAATGTATGACTATTATGAAACTGAATTTGTGCATAAAATGCCAGTATTATAGAAGTTGGTATGACATTACTGACAGCTGCATTTATGTTCAAAGTTTTATGTTCAACTGTACACTGTTAAACAAGTTGGAATTAATAAATACTTAATCCTGATCAGTAAAATTTTCCAAAAAGCATAATTCATACCTAAATTACTTCAGAACTTTTGAAAATTTTTCGTTTTCCCCTGAGGTGTGGAAGAAGAAATGCCAAAAAGAAAATAAATGTTACCTAAATGTATCATTGACAATCAAATGTAAGATGTTATCCCCTACTATGACTACAGTGCAGTGCCAGGAAATGAGGGACCAAAACATTATAAAACCGGTAAGTTAGTTTCCAGGCTCCAGGCTACCCAGATGTGCAACATTCCATAGCAGAGGACAGGACAGAGTCCGATATTTGCTGTATCTCTTACCTTCAGTTACATTTAGGTCCTCTTTCACTGATGCTCGGTAGAACCTTAACTTTAATTTTTTTGCCAATGCTTCTGCCTCTTCACTGCACAACAGAGAGAGAGATTTGTAAAATACTGATTTGTACATTATGCCAGTGTTTGTCAATACTGTAGATAAAATTCCTTGGAATTAATTTAGTCAGAAAATCATGTAAAGAGGTAGCTAATCTCTAATTACTTTATGACTTGTTCACTTTACCAATGAAATGTTTTGTTGGAACATTCCTCTTCAATCAATGAGTTTAAAGGTGAAAGGCAGAAGACATGGAATAGATGGAAATTGATAAGTTTTTTTTTTCTTCCTTTGGTTGGGTTGTTAAAGTAAGTAGGAGACCACAGTACAGTAGGTTCACAACATTCACGAACTTAGGTTCACAAATTCAATTATTCACAAGTGCCTGCAAGCAGCTGCTTCCCCAGGGCCCCAGGAAGGGAGTGCCGGCAGCTGCCGCTTCCCTGGGGCTCTGGGCAGGGAGCATCGGTGGCAGACGCCACTTCCCCAGAGCTCCAGGCAGAAGCCTCCGGGTGGGAGCAGCCGCCATGTTCACAAAATTTACCATTAGCGAGTATTCTCAACATGGAACCCTTGTGAATGTTGAGACCCTACTGTATGCTTGCATTGTGAAGGGAAAATGAGTGAATTTTAAGGAGTTGAGGGAGAACATGAGGTGGGAAGGAATGACGAGGAAGGTTTACAGAAGTAAAAGATGTGAGAAACAACAGTGTTGCTGACATGGATTTAAGAGGAGGCCACATTTGATTTTGTCTGTTTTCTTGTTGAACGTGAGTAATATATCGTGTGGGCATAGGAAGGAAAAGTTGAGCTTTAGGAGGCTATCAAATGGGGAGAACAGACAGCAAGGACAATTGGTGAAGAAAGCCACGTGAGCAAGAAGTGCTTTTAGCTACACCAGGAGTACTACGGAACTAAAGGAGAGAGACTGAATTAACAGTAGAAGTATTCTGCATGGTCATCCAACTTTCTCCACAGGCACAAACAGGAGCAGAGGAAGTGAATGCTTGGGGGAATGAGAGCTGCAATTTTGATTCTAGGGCAAGAGACAGAGTGGAGCAGAATGAAATGATAACTCCATCTATGGAGGAAAGAGCACAGAAGAGGAAGCTGACAGTGGCTGAGTTTATGGATGTTAATGGGCTGTAAATTTCTATAATATGAAACTACATCACCTTGAGAAAACACAAGTATGTGAAAACAATTTCAAAAAGAGAAAAAAGTAAACATACAATGGCACATTTAAAAAAAATTTGCTTGACATGGTTCGGCCACTATGTGCACTTACTAACCAAACTAGAGTATATAACCTGCTTTGGCGCCAACTAAGTTTAATGACTTGTAAAATCTGAGTGGCAGAGAATGCATATTTTACAGTTTTCAAGAGTCCAAAATGGAATAATTTCTCATTTGGGCCCAGACTATTTAAATGGTTCTCTGTTCATTTCTGAAGATGTTTAGAAAACAAAAGGAAAAAAAATTAAGCTTGAAGTGAGTGTCCCCAATCTGGCACGCGTAAGTACTTTATTCCTGAGAGGAACATCACTAAGGTTTGTGGAATTTTTCAAGTGTGGTTGCAGAATTAGGCCCTAGGTTTTGAAACTTAGTAAACATATGATTGCTTAAGTCTTCACCATCAACTCTCACAGATTCTGGCTACGTTTATGCTATGAAATAAAGCTGAATTTTATATACTTTGTATCAATGGGTTTTATAAAGTCAAAGTTGATGTAGTGTGTCCACACTAAATTGCCAAAATTCTATGATTGCAACAGTGCACTGTAGGAACCTATCCCACAGTTCCCTCTGCCCTGTAGCATTCTGCGTTTTTTTGCTGGTGCTCTATAATAAAAAAAAAAAAAAATTCCCACAAGTGATTGTGAGTGTATGATGTCACCAACTCAGACTGCATTGCCTCCATTCTCCTCTCTTTGAAAACAAATAGCCATTTTTCAAAAGGAAAGAAGGAAAAGCAGGGAATCTCAGAGGACATTGGTGTCTAGTGGTTAGCATTATCCAGAAGAAGAGAAGGAAAGACAGAATGTGTTGGTTTCTAGTAGTGAGCATCTCTTCCCGTGGTGAAAACACACCAGACAGGATCCATGTAACTAGCAAGACTTCACATTATTCTGAAGCAAAGAAGATTTAATGAAAAAGTGGTAGTGTATCTGGCTGAACGAGACAAGTCTGAGAGAGAGAGAAAGAGAGAGAAAAATCTGTGAGTAGTCACCACCTGGAACTGAAGAATGTTCTACGGAGTCCATTGCACTGGATGTCTCCAGCATGAGGCGAGGAGACCCTATTAACTCCAGACTCATCAGGAATCCTCGACTAAATACAACAGAAAGAATGCCAGATGGCTTAGGTGTCTAGTGGCTGCTGGAAGGAGCTTGAGAGGAGAAGGAAAAGTTAAGGAAGCATTAGAAGATAGAAAAGCTGAGGGAAGAATGAAGGGATTCCCTTGCCTCTTCTCCTAAAGAAGCCCAAGCACCAGCAACTGCCTGTGAGAGAGAGAGAGAGAGAGAGAGAGACGGGAGACAGAGAGAGCACATAAAGAGAAGTTACTCACCTGTGTAGTAATGATGGTTCTTCGAGATGTGTCCCCGTGGGTGCTCCACAGTAGGTGTCGGGCTTGCCCCGGCGCCGCAGCTCGGAAAATCTTCAGCAGTCTCCGTCAGGTCACGCATGTGCCGATGCGCGTCGGCTCTTCGCGCGCTTACGGTCAAGTACGCGATCCGGTCCCCGCCAGTTCCTGATCAACCGCTCCGGACACCCTTGAAAACACACAAACAGAGCTCCGAAGGGGGGAGGAACGGGTGGGTAGTGGAGCACCCACGGGGACACATCTCGAAGAACCATCGTTACTACACAGGTGAGTAACTTCTCTTTCTTCTTCGAGTGGTCCCCGTAAGTGCTCCACAGTAGGTGACTACCCAGCAGTAACCCCCCCCCCCGAAAAAGGAGGTGGGTACCCGATTTATGCGCAGCTTGCCCGTGAAAGGACTGCTGTCGACACGCGTGTATCCTCATCAAGCATCCTGTGCATGGCGTAGTGCTTGGCGAAGGTGTCACAGGAAGACCACGTCGCCGCTCTGCAGATACCTCTCAGCGTGATGCCTTTGAAGAAGGCCGTTGATGCCGCCATCGCCCTCGTAGAGTGGGCTCTTGGCGGAACTGGCAGAGGTGTCTTGTGACTCTCGTAACACAGTCTTATGCAAGACACAATGTGATTTGAAATCCTCTGCGAAGATAGCGCTTCTCCTTTTGACCTGGATGCAATGGACACCAGGAGTCTGTCCGTTTTCCGGAAAGGTTTAGTTCTATTGATGTAGAAGGCCAGTGCCCTTCTTACGTCAAGTAAGTGCAACTGTGCCTCTTCATTTGAGTTGTGAGGCTTAGGATAGAACGAGGGCAGCACTATTGGTTCGTTGATATGAAAATCTGAAGAGACCTTCGGAACGAAGGCTGAGTGTAATCGTAAGACCACCGCTTCTTTTGAGAAGATCGTGCAGGGTGGTGTGGACATTATGGCCGTGAGCTCACTCACTCTGCGAGCTTCGTGCCTCTGTTGTAAGTGACACCCTCTTGTGGATGGTGTGGATTGAGGGTTTGTATATGGTTGCCAACCAATGCTGCAATCCTCGCATATGCAGCCTGGCATTTTGCACCACAACGTGGTGGTTGCCATATGCCCCAACAGTTGTAAGCACGTGAGAACTGTAACAGTGGGGCTGTACATTAGTAGTTGTACGAGAGATTCAATGGCACGAAAACAAGCCTTGGGTAAATACACCCTTGACGTGACTGAGTCTATCGGAGCCCCTGTAAACTCTATATTTTGCGTGGGGTCGGTCTTTGATTTTGAGAAATTGATGATGAGGCCCAGTGAGGTAAATGTGTTTGTGGTGATGTGTATCATCCGTAATACCTCCCCCCGGGAAGTTCCCTTTAGCAGGCAATCGTCCAGGTACGGGAAAATGAAAACTCCCTGTCTATGTAGGTATGCTGACACCACTGCTAAGGTCTTGATGAAGACTCTGGGTGCTGAAGAGAGTCTGAATGGGAGGACTCTGTACTGGAAATGATCCATACCCACAAGGAACCGGAGGAAAACGCCTGTGGGCTGGATGAACTGCGATATGAAAATACGCATCCTGTAAGTCGAGGGCTGCAAACCAATCGCCATGGTCAAGTGCTGTGATTATTGAAGCCATCGTAGTCATTTTAAGAACATAAGAACGGCCATACTGGGTCAGACCAAAGGTCCATCCAGCCCAGCATCCCATCTGCCGATGGTGGCCAATGCCAGGTGCCCCAGAGAAGGAGAACAGAAGACAATGATCAAGTGATTTATCTCCTGCCATCCATCTCCTGCCCTTGTTCAGAAGGCTAGGGCACCATACTTTATCCCTGGCTAATAGCCATTTATGGACCTAACCTGCAAAAATTTATCAAGCTCTTTTTTAAACCCTAATAGAGTCCTGGCCTTCACAGCCTCCTCAGGCAAGGAGTTCCACAGGAGTTTGAAGCGCTGTTTGCGTAGGTACTGGTTCAGTGCGCGTAGATCCAAAATGGGTCTCCACCCTCCTGTCTTCTGCTCTGTCAGGAAATACCTGGAGTAGAACCCTTTGCCTTGAAATTGTTCCGGTACTCTCTCCACCGCCCCTATGAATAGGAGGTGGTCCACCTCCCGCCTTAATTCCGGTAGGTGAGAGGGGTCTCTGAGCATGGGTGCGGTGGGAGGATTTGGTGGAGGTAAAGGCTGGAAGGGGATTGTGTATCCCGTGTTTACGATCTCCAATACCCACCTGTCCGACGTGATGCTTTTCCATTGTGGGTAAAATGGCTTGAGTCAGTGATGGAACATGTACCGAGATTGGCACTGAGGTATGGTCTTGGCTTCGCGGCTCTCGACATATCCGTCAAACTTGCTGTCTTGCACTTTGCCCTGCGGAGGCGCTGCCCTGCTGAGGCTGGCGCCTAGGGCCCTTATAATGTGTTTGTTGATGACGTCCCTGATCATACCCCCGTTGAAATTGGGTACGTTGCTGTTGGTAACCATAACGGCGCTGCTGAGGATAAAATTTCTTCCTTCTGAACGGTGGGGTATATATCCCCAGAGTCCGAAGTGTGGCTCTGGAATCTTTGCTGGAGTGTAGGACTGAGTCGGACGATTCAGCAAACAATTTATTTTGTTGAAGGGGAGGTCTGCAATTTTGACCTGTAACTCCTTTGGAATGCAGGATGTGTGAAGCCATGACTCTCTCCGCATTACCACTGCAGTGGCCACGGCGCGGGCTGCTGTGTCCGCCACATCCAGTGCAATCTGCACGCCTGCTCAAGAAGCCGCGTAGCCCTCTTGCACAATTGCTTTAAGAATTGGCCTTTTTTTTCCCCTGGAAGGAAGTCCATGAGGGCAGTAAGCTTGGAATAATTGTCGAAATTGTGATTCGACAAATGAGCAGCATAGTTGGCCATGCGGAGCAACAGAGTAGAGGAAGAGTAGGCTTTTCTACCCAGAAGATCCAGCTTCTTTATGTCTTTGTCCAATCCCCCAGATTTGTACTGGGACGATTTGGACCTGTGTTGGGACGATTCAACCACTAGCGAGTTTGGCTGTGGATGACTAAATAGAAATTCCATACCTTTCACAGGGACGAAGTACTTTTTGTCCACTCTTTTGTTGTTAGGAGGAGCGGATGCTGGGGTCTGCCATATATTAGTGGCTGCCTCCATGATTGCATCGTCCAGAGGAATAGCAATTTTAGAAGAAGATGGAAGCCTGAGGTTTTTAAGGAGTCTGTGGTGTTTCTCCTGCACCTCCACCACTTGAATATCTTGGGATTGAGCTACCCATTTGAACAGCTCCTGGAACTGTTTCAGGTCATCTGGGGGAGAAATGTCTCCAAGGATCACGGCCTCGTCTGGCGAGGATGAGGAGGCATCACTATGGTATCTCTCATCCAATTCCTCTGGATCCTGGCTGTATTGATGTGATTGCCTTTGTGGAATTTCGAGGTGGGGTTCAATGTCTTTAGACCCAGCCTCTGATTGGGGAACTGGTGGTGTTCCCCCAGGTGGAAGCAGAACACTGTGGCGTTGAGGAGTGGTCGACGGGGATCCATAGTGAGACGTCGACCTCCTATGATGACGCCCCGCATAATGATGGCGGTCGTAGCAACAGCGACAGGGGCCTGGTGATGGAGACCTGGACCATGATCCAAGGATGTAAGGGTGGTGCCTGGAATGTCGAGACCTCTGAGATGATACCGACATACGAGGAGAGCCTCTGTGAGAAGACTCGTAGGGATCTCTGCTAGATGCTGGAGAAAAATGTGCAGATCCCTGATAGGCTCCGAAGAAAAGGAGAAGGACGTCTGTGGCAGGCTGAAGGTGTTGCTGCCCGTCGAATCTCCGGTGGTGATCGTGGTGACAGAGGCAGTGCAATTACCTCAGGAGAGGGGCTGCGGTGCCTGGTCTTCGTTTTAGCCTTTACCCTCTTGGGTGGTCCTATTGGTGAACTTGGTACCGGAGCAGGTGTCATGCTGATATCCACTGCTCCTGGTGCCGTCGTCGCCGGTGCCGTCGATCCCGGTGCCGCCGTGTTCGGTGCCGATGTCCTCGGTGCCGTCGTCTCCGGTGCCTCTGGGGAAGTCTCGATCAGTGCGCAGTAGCCGGTGCCGAACCGATTAGTGCCCGCACAGCTCTTGGTGCCGTCTCCCCGGTGACTGCAGGGCCTTGAGTGGTTGCATGTGCCGTGGCTTTACCAGTGGAGGAAGCCAGCGTGTGCAGGCCCTTTGCTACACTCGTCCCGCTCCCAACAGTAAGAGGCAGGGATTGAGTAGGCGAGGCTCTTCGCGGGCCCTTTGTTACACTCGTCCCGCTCCCAACAGTAAGGGGCAGGGATCGAGTAGGCGAGGCTCTTCGCGGGCCCTGTTACACTCGTCCCGCTCCCAACAGTAAGGGGCAGGGATCGAGGAGGCGAGGCTCTTCTTTTCTTCTGCGCAGAGGAGGTCAAAGAGAAAAGCCTTCCTCTTGTGCGGTCCTGAAGAGCCCTCCGCATGCGTTGCCTTCGATGAGGCAGGCTGAAGTGCTTTGTCAACTAACAGCATCTTCAGCCTCATTTCTCTATCTTTTGTAGCTCTATTAGTCAACTTGGAACAATGGGAGCACTTCTGGGGAACGTGCGTCTCCCCAAGGCACCGTATGCATCTGCTATGGCCATCTGAAGCAGGCATGGCCTCCGGCAAGATTCACACTTCTTAAGCTGCGGGATGCATCGTTAAAACTTAATTCTGAGTCCTTAGGTGCTAATAGCACACTTAACAGTATGTTAGGTGATGTTAATAACTGTTGGCCTTTGAAGGCCGACAAACAAAAGCAGCGGGCCCGACCGGAGGCGGCCGCTGTGGTTTTAAGATAGTCTTTAACTTTTAACAACTTTTAACAGAGTAACTAACTATAATAACTATAGGACTGCTAACTATGAACTGTTAAAAACTATTAACACGAGAAAAAATAAGACTTATCTGTCTCAGGCATTGGAGCCGGAGAGGATTCCATCTGCAGCCGTTGGCGGTTGAGAAGGAACTGGCGGGGACCGGATTGCGCACGTGACCATAAGCGTGCGAAGAGCCGACGCGCATTGGCACATGCGCGACCCGACAGAGACTGCTGAACATTTTCCGAGCTGCGGCGCCGGGGCGAGCCCGACACCTACTGTGGAGCACCCACGGGGACCACTCGAAGAAGAAGCTCCATTCTGTCACAGGACATCCTCCCCCAAGCCACATGATTTGGGAAGGGTGCATGTGCTCCAGTTGACTGTGCCATGTCAAATGATACATCAGTTGTCCACTGGTGAAAACACCTTTCACAGGGCAGCACATCAGGGAGCTGTCAAGCCAACAAACTAGGGTGCATGTGCTCCAGATGACTCTGCCATGTCAACAGGTACCTGAGTTCTCCCCCAGTGAAAGAAAACCTTTCAGAGGGCAGCACATCAGGGAGTGGTCAAGCCCACATCTTGATACCCCTGGTTTAAAACCAGGTCATATGGAGAAAGGTAGGTAGGGAATCATGCCGCCAATAGCTACTTCAATTTCCTTCCCCCCTGGGTAAAAATGCAGCAAACAGGCCATTGCTGAAACTGTGGTTCCCCCAAGCCACATGCTTTGGGAAGGGAGAGTACTGTAGCAGTGTGCCTAGGCAGGGGGCCAGCCCAGAAAAGTTACACTGCCCTCTGTGGGGCCAGCCCTGCAGTAACCTGTTGACATTTCTCCATCACTTGTGTGCCTAGGCTGGAGGGCCACCCTTGCAACAAAGCTCAGTTGGCAGGGGCCAACTGAGGCTCCTGTTGACATGGTGCAATCAACTGGTTTCTTATTAGACAGGGGGCCAGTCCAGAAAATAGGTGTGGCCAGGGCCAATGCCTCAACAGAAGCTGAGGCTCCTGTTGACATGGTGCAATGAACTGGTTTCTTATAAGCCATCCCCCCCGGCACGTGTTGCCTAACGGGGGCCAGACAGTCCCCAAAAATCTTTGCCACAGCAGGAGCCACTCCCCGACACCTGGTGAGCCCCTGGAAAATGTGCAGTGCAGAAGCCTTCACCCCATGCAGGCCAGGACATGCTGCTGTCTGGAAGCATGGTCCACAATGCACCACCAGCACATGGTGTGGTGGGGCTGGGGCTAGGCCACCAGCCGTGTAGCGCTTGTGGAGGAGGGGGGCTGCCTCATACAAACATGAAGCACAGAAAAGAAGTTTCTTGGCCTCTCCTGCTACATCCTGTGCAGGGAAGAAACCTACACCCCACACAGGACAGGACATGTCACCCAGCTGTCTGATGGGCCACTGTTTGGTCCCAACCACCAAGCTTCCACATAGTATGGTATGACGTGGTGGGGCTAGCCCACCAGCCAAACTGAGACCCTGGCTCTATCTTTCAGGGCTAGATGTGATCGCCACACTGATCATCAAGAAATGAATTTAAAATGCCGGCTCCCTTTTTCGTACTTCCTGCATACCTGGAGAGCAGGGAAGATGGAAGTGAACAGAATGTACATCTGTGGGGTATTGTGACATACCCGTGGGATGCCTCTGGAAGTCAGGACAACTGATTTAAAGTAACATTGTTTCCACGCTGGCATTACTCCGAGCTTTTGAATTCTAACTTGGCATTACACCACATCAGATGATTGGCACAAGAATGTCGAGCTTAGCACTCTTCAAATTTGACCTAATGGTATTTATATTGTAAAACTGAGCTAAGTACCGTAAAATTGACTTTACACTGTAGCGTAGACATGGCTTTTGAGAAATAAGACAGCAACAAATCCTCCGATTTCAGAAAACAATATGATCAATCACCTACTTCTTTATACAAGAATCATCCAGGAGGTCAATCTTATTCTGCACAAGCACTGTGGGAATATCTCCAACTTCAGCCACTACTTTCTCTTTCCAGGTGGGAATTGTTTCAAAAGAGTCCCTATCAGTAGTGGAAAATACAAGCACACAAGCCTGGGCCCCTAAAAACAAAGACAATTATCAGTTAAGAAAGAGAAAAATAAAGGTAAACCTATAAAAAAGTATTTGGGATATGGTAGCTTTTCATTTTATTTCATAAGAGCCAAATACTATTGCTGTACTTTGTCAAAGCAGTGGTTAGGAAAGCTCAAAGATTAATGACCTGTGATCTTATTTGGGTCATTAATGTTGTTCTTCAAGATAGCTCTGATTTTGCTAAATTGAAACCTACTTCAGCAGAGAAAAATGGGGTGGGAGTGGGGAGAGGTCAGTCTGTCGCTCACTTTTACTAATATGGGAGGCCACAAAGATACTACAGTAAACGCCAAACAAACAAATACCTGGATAATTTCAGTATCTTTTAAAATACTTCATCTTGTAAGTATGCCATCTACTTTTGAGATTTTATTTGTTACATTTAGGTTACAAATTCAGATGAAATAATGCTGCATTTTGGAGATTTTTGCTTGAAAAGTTTGAAAATTTTCAGAGTTCTACTTTGTTTTATGAATAATTTTCCCCAAAAGCTTAAAAAAATAATTTTTAATTCATGCGTATTTCTCTTACGTTGTTTTGAAGAAAACTGCCAACATTAAACAGCTTTACAACATTTATACACAGGTGCAGCAACTCTGTTGCCCTTCAAATAAAAAGCAGTCTTGTAGAACATCAGAGACTAACAAATTTATTAGGTCATGAGCTTTCATGGGTAAGATCCACATCTTCATCTCACCCAAAGCTGGGGATTTTCCATGGTCCCAATTATTTTCATCACCCACCACCAATAACCATTTATATCTGCTATATCTTTCTTCCCACAGAGTGACATGAACTACACAGTATACAAGGTAAGGACATTTCACAGACATATAATGGCATTGTATTATTTTCCATATTATTCCTCTTTCTGGTCCTTATGCATCCAACATTTTGTTTGTTTTGTTGACAATAGCCACATATTGGACAAAAGTCTTCATTGAGGTATCCACAGTGATGTCCAGGTCTTTTTCCTGAGCTGATGGACTTTTCTTATTCTAAAAGATCTGTGTGTGTAGATCAAATTATTCACGCATTGTGCATTACTTTATGTTTGTCAACACTGAATTCCATTTGCCCTTTTTTCCCATTCACCTAGTTTTTAGTAGTCTCTGAAGCTCAGAAATACTACAGGACAGGCACCTCCTTTTGTACGTTTAAACAGTTAGTGTAGTTAGAGAAGCCTTTTAAAGTACCCAGCATCCAGATCAGACTCTTGAGAGACCCCTGTCCCATTTCCTTCTGAATGCTACAGCACAGAGGCAAATTTCAGAAATTGGCTTTGGAGGAAAGAATGTGGGAGGTAAGGATCCTAAAGTAATATGATTTTTCTTCTTCTAAGTTTGTTGAATTACAGCTCAAATTCTAACTTGGCCTCAACGTTCACTCAAAACTGCCAACACGCAAATATAACTCTTACTCAGGCAAGGTCCTACTAATTTCAAAAAGAGTTGGTGGGAATAAAAACTAAGTAAAGACCCTTAGGATTTCTTCCCACAGGTATACAATATGTGCTATATGACCCTTAAAGAAAAAAGAAAGTACAGAGCTGCTCACCAAATGAAAATTACAAGAAGGCAGATTTAGATGAATTAACTCCTCACTCACACCTTACAAAGCAGATCCTTATCCATTTTGATGCACTTAACTAGATAGCAAGCTATCGTATGTCATATGACACCGGCAGCAGAGCCACACAGCAGGATCATGCTGAAAGATGACCACAGAATCAAACAAATGTTTACATCAATGTCTTTCAATCTTTCCACTCAGTGATATGGCTCACCAGAATTTTTAGAAGTTCATTTAAAGCACTAAAGCATTATGGACTCTCAGCCTATGTCTACACAACTGCCTAAACTCAACATAAGCTACGCAATTTATGCTACGAAAATTACATAGCTTATTTCGAGACAATTTTGAAATAGGCTATTTCGGTATGTAACACTGTCTAAATAGCATCACCTGTCGAAATAAAACACTATTTTGAAGCATCCCTTACCTCTCCTTCAACAAGAAGTACAGGGATCCTAAATTAGAGCACTCATTATTTTGAGAAACACTTTGAAATGATAAGCATGTCGCATAGATATGGGGAGCTATTTTGGGATACGGGAGTATCCCGAAATAGCTTCCATTGTGCTTCCATAGCCTTAGAGTGGTGTAAGAGCAAGCTATATTATTTTGACTTTCCAGTTTAGTTTTTTTTCGTTTTAATTCATGCTAAATGCTAATAAATTGTAAGGTTCTGTTTAATTACAAAAGTTTCTAACCAAGTTCTCTCTCTCTGCGCCTCACACTTATCCTTATGGGTTCAAAAATCTATCCACCTGTTAGATTAATTAGGTTCTACCCTGTTTAAATTGCACCTCTGGGAATTTCACATTAGATGGCACTGAATAAAGTCATATATATATATTGCATGTTTGGGAATAAATGCTCAAGAATCTGAAAAGGCTCCCTCCCCTTTGAAAAAAATAGGAATAGTAGAGACAACTCATCTGATCTTTGTATTACTGTTAAATATAAAACATCCCTATTACTCAAAAATAATTGGTTAAGTCAAGAGCATTAAATTTTTCTCAATTTATCTATTAAATTAAATAAAGATTAAGATGTAAAATATAGAGGGGGTTACCTCTGTAATAGGCCTTAGTTATTGCATCAAACTCCTCTTGACCTGCTGTGTCCCACAACATCAGTCTGACATCTTCATCATTAACTCTGAAATACATGTTTCATCAACCCACTGAATACAGAGATTGAAAACTAAAGTGACACTCAAGACAAAGCACACATGTATTAAAAATTCTCTTCTTTATAACGTATTTGAGAATGAAAAATAATTTTTCAACATTGATACTTTTTACTTTACACTTCACTCTGCAATAGCAAAAAATGACTAATTGCAATCTCTTAATGGCTCATATAATCTAATGCAATACTGTTAAAATCAAATTTCCAAGAGTACAGGAAATGTTCAAAGACAAAGATCATGTTTTTTTTAAAATCATACTGGGCTTTGTAATGCCTGTGTCATAAAAAAGAAAAAAACAATGCAAAGAAAACCTATGCTTCAACACACATATTTAATTTCATCTAAAGTGATCTATGAACTTATTTTTTCCATGAACTTAATACCTTCACCTCCTGTAAGTGTGATATCATCTGCTTGCATTATTAATAGCGTAGGGGTTTGAAAAAACTATTTCAAACCACATAACAAACGTTTCTTTTTTAAAACAAGGAATGCAAATATCAGCATTTTACCACGTACGCACCTTCTTAGAAAAGGCATCAGGTGTATCAAAGTTTTTGAGATTTCTATTTTATTACAAATTATGAATCTTGTACTTGAGTAGAAAACTGAATGATCTAAATACTGTATAAAAGCTTTGCTTCTAGCCCTCTGAACAAGACATAAAAAAGGCCCCACAGGGGCTACGCTGATCTTTTCTGGGCATTTCCACATGCCCTGTTAGTCACAACTATACTAAAAAAAAATAAAGACAGAAGTAGCACAATATCTGCTGAATACCTACTGTATTTGTCTCTCCAGGAAATCTACTCCAATAGTTTTTTTGTAGTCTTTTGTAAAAATTCCTTTGCAATATCTCTGAATCATACTGGACTTCCCAACTGCTCCATTTCCTACCACCACCACCTTGATGGCCACCTCCATGTCCTCCTCCAACATCTTTGCAGCTGATAACTTCTTTTTACTTCAGGAACATGAATTTTATCTCCAAAATCTGTAATTGAAGTAAATATGTTCATAAAACATTGTGAATAGAAAGAGGTCTTGCAGATAGGGATTGGGCTAGACTCTCAAATCTGGTTTCAGTTTCCAGGTATGCCACACACTTCTTGTGTGATTTTTGAAAATCATTGTATCTACAAAATATGGATAAAATACTTTGTCTGACTTGTTTATTTAGATTAAACTGTTAAGGGCAGGGATTGTCTGGTAACTAGACCTAGGAGTCCATGACTCTATGTTTGCTCAGGGCCCAATATAATAGGTTCCTAGGGCTGTTTGGGTTTCTGGGGTTTCAATGATATAGATAAACAGCAGTAACAACAGTGCAGTGTTGAAAGTACATTGTTTTTACAAAAGATGATAGCAATTTCTATTCTAACATGAACCTCGTGTAAACTCCGAAAACAATTATGTTACTATGTAACATGAGCTGCTTTTGAAACTAGAGCTACTATTAGTCTTAAGCAACTTTACAAATCTCCTATTTTGAAAATACACACGGTACCTCAAGAAAAGGCAGAAATATACATCCACAATATACAGAGGTAAACACATGAGGTTTTGGTGTCTTTTGTTTTTATCATTAGAAATGTAATGGAATTTCTCCTATCTTATTGACAGAATTTCTTCTTGGCAGGTCCAACCAGCAATTGTCTAAAATCAGAGTTTAGGGCAAAAAAGGATCTTCTGGTCTCAGAAGATTGTGAAAATGGGAGAATGAAAACAAACCCTTCTATTATGCAAATACCTATATTTTGATTACAAGAATGGTGTTTAGCTTATGCTCCTCACCAGGCCTGCCAACAGGGGTGGGAGGCAAAGAGGACAATTGCCCCAGGACCCGGTGATTCAAAGGGATCCAGGACTCCCAGGTGCTGCAGCCGTGATTGGAGCCCTGGGCCCCTTTAAATTGCAGCTGGAGCACCACACTGGACAGACAACACAGCTCTGAGGGCTAGAGACGGTGGTTGTGCCCTGGTCTGGGTGGCACTGAGGTTCAGCTGCCCCCAGCTTTGCCCCTTCCACCCAAGGCTCTGTGCCTTGTGGGTGGGCATGGCCACGCTTTGCCCCGGGGTCCACAGCGGCTATCTGCCCTGCCGCTCCTCACATTCCATTTCTAATAGGTATATCAGGCTTGACATTATTTCCACTGAAATCACTTAGGCTAAGGCTACATTAGCAGTTTGCAATATGGTATTTCATTTAGCTGGGAGAACTATCAGGGAAGCTTCACAAACAGAAAATAGCCCAAATGCTTTTATTATTGTCTTTCGGAAGAATGCTTAGGGTGGTCTCAAATATAACTGTGATAAATCAAACCTTTCACTATTGCTCCAATACTGACCTTAGGGGAACAGAATTATCCCAGCTGGTCTCATACCTGCTGCCTTCTATTCCCACCGCCGACCCCCTCTTTCCTATGTTGATTTTTTCAGGGCATTTCCTCACTCACTTGCTTTCCCACCCTAGAGCTTTGCTTCCCCTACCACTCAGTGCCCCGGCCACGGTGATCAAACCACAGCTGCTCACACTGCGCTGCAGCCAGGGCACCCACCGCTGGGAACCGCCTCCCAGGGCAGGGCAACCCAACCCCGCAGGGTGGCCCCCACCCCAATAATCCAGCTGTGCATGCCCTGTCCGCGTCCCCATCAGCACAGCCCACCCTGGCATCACACAAGAGAGCACCGCCCTGCGCCAGCAAACCCGGTACCCTGCCCCCCAACCCAGCCCCCCTCCCCCACACCAAGCATCCCACCCCCCAACCCCGCCCCACACCCCAAACCCTGGAACCCCGCCCCCAACCCAGCCCCACTCCCCCAAACCCGGCACCCCGCCCCCAACGCAGCCCCACTCCCCCCGACTCAGCACCCCACCCCCGCACTCAGCCCTGCTTCCCCAAACCTGCACCGGGCCCAGAGGCTCACAGATCCGCGCGCAGGCGCTGGCCGCGGCGAGCTCGGGGCCGCCGCAGGCTGCGAGGCGGCGGCTCAGACTCCAAGCCCAAGAGGCGGGAGGAAGCCGCAGAGCGGAGCCCGCCCAACCCGGACGCACATCCCGGCTCCCGCACCCGGAAACACCGTCAGGGCGGCGGGCCCGGCGCGCAGAGGTCCCGGCCGGGGCGAGCTCTGAGGCGGACCTGGGGGGCGGCGGGCTCCAGGCTCTGCCTCAGGCGCTGGAACCGGCTGTTGCTCAGTGTGAGATTCAGCGACAACCGCCGCTCCCCGCCGGGGAGGCAGATGGGGCCCGGGGCTGCGCCGAGCGGCGGTTGGCTCGTGGAGGGAGCGGGGCTGATGCTGGAAAAGCTCCCCCGGGGCCGCACGGCTCCTGCGTGAGGGCCGGAGGAGCGTCGGCGCCAGCCTGGCGGCTCCTTCTCCACCCTCCGGGCCAAAGGAGCTGGCGGGGGGGTGGTGCCCAAGCCCGCCCCCTTCAGACTCTCTGCGCCAGTACAGGGCTAGCGTTAGCCTGAGCCACCTCCGTGGGGCAACCCTCTCTGCCTGCCCCACATACGGGACAGGGAGATACGGGGGGCAGGGCCGGCTCCACCAAGCCCTAAGGAGCTGGTGCCTCGGCCCCAGGGCAGCAGCAGCAGCTGCCAGCCCTCCCCTGCCCCGGGAGTCCCGGGGAAGGTGCAGCCGCTGGCGCTGCCGCCCCCTCCCTCAGCCCCCCGAGGGCCTAAATAAGGGAGGGTTGGTCACCTTGCACCTAATGTACGTGTAGAGGCTGGTTTGGACACTGCTCGCACCTTCCTGCTGGGCCGCACACCTGAAACCTGGAGCAGTGTAGCTGGTACAAACCCTGTGAGGGCTCCCGTGGAAGCAGTCTGGAGACTCAGCCCTTCCCACTGACCTTGCTCTTCGCAAACACCAACGGAGGGAGGAAGAAACTGTTTTATGACTGACAACAAGAAGTCCTGTGGTACCTAAGAAAATAACAGATATTTTGGAGCGTGAGTTTTGATGAGTATTTGCCCATGGAAGCTTATGCTACAAAACATTGGTTATTCTCTAAGGTGTCCCAGGACTTCTTGTTGTTTTTGAAGATACAGACTAACTCTGCTACTCCTCTGATATTTGTTTTATGACTGTGTCTCAAAGTGCTAATTTCTTAACACAGAGCCAGGCGGAGAACTGATTTGTTAGGCTATTAAAATGTTTGTTGACCCACATTGTTCAAGAGGAACAGAGTTAGCCGTGTTAGTCTGTATTTTAACAAAACAAACCACCAGTCATGTAGCACTTTAAAGACTAACAAAATGAATTATTAGGTGATGAGCTTTCGTGGGACAGATCCACTTCTTCAGATCTGTATAATAATTATAATTATAATCTATAATTATATCCATCTGTTAGGTCTCCAAATGTAGTTTCTAAATGGGAATCTTCACTGAGAAGGTGTGTTTTCACTGGTGTCTCACAGGAGCTTGTTGTGGTCCTTTCACTAATTAACATTTTTATCAACTGGATAGTGCCTTTCTTCATCAGATTGAGATGTTAGGCAGCAATTGGTGGAAACTTTTGAATATCTTTAAGAAAGGGTTCTGTCAAAACAAAAAAGCAGTCCAGTAGTCTTTTGGACTGCTTTTTTATTTTGATAGTATAGAGACTAGCACGGCTATCTCTCTGTTACAAGCGGTTCAGTGTTATCCCTCTCAAATCTTATCAAATTTAAGATCAGTTAAAGCCTTTCTCACAGAGTCCAAATGCTTTGCAACTGGTTTAATGCCATCAATTCAGGCTGACCATCTTGTTGTTGACATGCCGTGAAGGGAAACAGGCAGATGCTGCTTCAGAATTTCCCACTTTTGAGGACTTCTTTTGAAGAGGTTGTACAATTTCTGGACTGTTCCAAAGTATGTGGTTGTTTCCTTGCATGATTCAGTGCAACCAACAACAAGTTTTAGTGTGTGCTTGCCACAACTGGAGAAAACACAGTTTGTATTTTGCTCAAGATGGACTGCTATTGTACTTCCCAATCATATTGGATCCATTATCATACACTTGGCTAATGCTGATTTGAACATTTAATTTGAAGCTTTCCAGAATTTCTAATATACAAACACAACAAGAAGTCCTGTGGCACCTTATAGACTAACAGATATTTTGGAGCATAAGCTTTCGTGGGCAAAGACCCACTTCCTCAGATGCTTTGCCCACGAAAGCTTATGCTCCAAAATATCTGTTAGTTTATAGGGTGCCACAGGACTTCTTATTGTTCTCGAAGATACAGACTAACACAGCTATCTCTCTGATAATATACAAGCAGCAATTTTCCAGGTTTTTTTTCATGAAATTATCAACAAAATGAATCATTTTTCAATTAAAACCTTTGAACTTCCTGCAATTTTAACATATTGAACAACCAAGGCCCTCTGTTCCTTAAGAGACCAGTCTGGACTTGCATCAATAATAATTGAAAAGTATTTCACATGTCATATCTCTTCAAGAATTATTGTTTGCACTATTGTCTTGCACAGCTCAGTAAATTCATTTTGTATCCTGGTAGACAGATAGTGGACTTGCATGTGTTGTCCTCTCTCTTGGGATTCATGAACATGCTTAACATGGCCTGATAAAAGTGGATCATACTTGCTTAAGAAGTGTAATTATACCAAGAAAGCTTCTGCTTGTAGGTTCACTGATACGTTGACAGGAACCAAACAAAGCCAATCCCCGTTCAGAAAGAAAAAAGAATGACTTTCTGTATGCGCTGCAGTAATTTTCTCCACTCATCAGTTTCTGTGTTTATCTTACTCAGGAGTAACTTTTAAATGAACTCAGCTCGTGCTGCTCTACATCTAATTTCCATGTAATGTAGTTATTATGTGATACTCAAGTTTCATGTGCAGGTATTTGGTCTTTTAACTTCCTCCAACATCTGCTGATGCTCCAACCGGATGGATCAGGAGTTCTGATGCATTTGAAGTATTACTGTTAAAAATGAAACCACGTACACAGTACAGAGCCTGGTTTTCCACGCTCCAGCAGTGCCAGTCCCCTGTATAGGTCTCTTCATTTGGAAGTTTTTGTCAGCTGACAAGTGGGAAAAGCATGATTTTCAATGTCTTTCAGTATATTACATGGAATCTGAAAACAACTAACTTTGAGAAATGACTGCATTTGAGTAACATGGTTCTTATCAAGAAGTCCAATATCAGGTTCTGATGCTACTATTGTTACACTATGTCCTGTGCTAGACATAAATGCTTGCTCTAGCTGTGCAGCATCTCTGGGGTTCTCATGTTCTTCCTGCACAATCTCTAAGTTGATTCTGCCTCTATTGCTACTGTTTTCATTTCTGAGTCTTGATTAACAACCTCATTTTGAGGCAATGACATTCAAATTTCATTTGTGAGTACATAGTTTTCATTATCAGAATTGGGAGTGTCCATGTCGCTATGGTCACCATCCAGTGGCTGAGGCATTTTTTCTACGAGAAGTGATGTTATTGACTTCAAACTCTTTACTGCTGCTTCACTCTGTTACTTTCACCATGTCTTACTTGCATCACTTTCAAATTTTTGTTTCATTTTTATTCAGGGGTTCCTTTAAAACACAGTAACATACAATAAGTTAATTCAGTAAAGGTGATTGATTTTACAAACTTTTAATTATATATACTTCACGATGAATACTATATAATAACAGTTTGAGGGTGCTATTTATTATGGCCCCTATGATCTTATTTCAAAGTCTTGAAAGTTCATCTGCTAACATGTTCCCATTATTAAAGTCCTTTAATAACAGGTGCATTATTATCAATATGAACATGGGGTGATTGCTATATTAGGTATCAAGTTTATTAAACAACTAGAATTAAAAGTTTATCATCACAGAAAGGCCTTTGAAGGTGAATCTAAAATTGGCATACAGCTGAGCTGATATGGTTATTGTACATGAAGACATAAGAAAAACAGGAATAAAAAATCTTTTATGCAGAGATAAACAACTTATTTAAATGTTAAACTCACCCTCAGACCAAGCAAAATCACTTTAAAATAACAGAATTAATTAAAACTTTCAAAACCTTAGCTATGCAAAGACTGTAAAGAGTGTTTCATAACATAGAATCACTAATCACAAAAGCTGTTTCAATCACACAGACAGAAACTAGGATATGACTGAAAAATTGGCAAAGGCCTGAGGTCCCACAATGATTTCAATCAATTTTTTGCAGGTATATATAGATTCTTTTGTTGTCTCTGTTGTAACTGCAAGGTGGATAATAAATGGAAAGAACTTGGTAGAAAAATACCAAAAATTGAGGTCCCATTGTCTCCTAAGGCATGGGATAAATGATCCTCCTGGCCCCGCTCCACTCTATTAGGGCCTGCCACCTCACCAAATAAGCAGGCCAAACTCACCCTAAAACAGTAGTATTAAGACGATACTACACTGCATTATCTGTATTGACTATAACAGCCCTCTAGCAGCTGTTCAGCAGCAATCAGTTTTCTAGTTCAATTGTCCAGGGTAGAGTCACATATACAGTAAACCCTCGATTTTATGGACCCTGATTTAGTAGACTTCGGGAACAATGGATGTCTGCCAGCCCCCCTCCCCACCGTTGTTCCTGAAGTCTGCTTAACTGGGGCCTGTAACATCCTAAATTTTCCTCTGCCACAAAAGTATGTTATGAGACTTGCCACTGCCACACGGCAGCTCGGGTGGCAGCTCCCTCCCGGCCACCATGGCAGGGCCATCAGCTCCAGCCACGTGGCGGGGTCCCTCCAGCTGCATGCAGTGGGGCTTTTGCTGCCACTTGCGGTGGGACCCCCAGCCAAGGCAGAGCCCTTGCTGCTGCGCGTGGTGGGGGTCCCAACTGCAGTGAGGCCCCAGCTGCGGAAGCAGATTCCAGTGGTTCTTCTAGTGGTGGCAGTTCTAGCGGAGGTGAGTTGCAGGCATTTTTTTTAAGGCTGGGACTAGGGCTGGGGGAAAATGGTTGGGAGGTGGATGAGCAGTAAAACCATGTATTTAATGGACTTCTGGGTTTAACAGACACCCCTCCCCTCAGTTAGCCTGTTAAATTGAGGGTTTATTGTGCCAGAAGTCCCCCTCCTCCCTTTAAATATACCAGGGTGCTTTGGATATGCCCTTTTTTTTGTTGCCCACCATGGAAAGCATCCAGCCGTATGCACAAAGAGATTTCCACCTACATGGTGTGTTTCTGCCTTCAGCTGGACCAAAGTCCTGGACTTCCTCAGCCTGTGAGGAAAAGAGGTGATGCAAACCTAACTAAGGAACAACAGAAGACATACAGATATGTACATGCGTGCATATTGTGCAAAGGGCATTAAGCCTGGGGCACAAGAGGAATGATCAGTAATGCCAAGTGAAAGCCAAGGGGCTTTGATAGGCATATCAGAAGGACAAGAAATATGGGGCTGCCCCACAGATCTTCTACCTCTACAGTGAACTATGCCTAGCATGTCATACATGGTGGGAACCCTATCAGTAACTCAGATATGACTGTGAACACTTTGTGAGAACAAGGCAGATGCTTCCTGCAGTGCAAGGAAAGGAGGAAGATGATGGAAGGGCTGCAAAGGCGAGTGCAACTTGCAGTGCAATCCTGGAGCTCTTTGAAATGTCATTGGAATTGAGCAAGTGCTGCCAGGTGAGCACTAGATAAGTCCAGTAATGAAAGGGAAAGAAGTTAGGTAAGTGTATTGATGTATTATTTTTATAGTAAGGTTCCAAGACTATCACTTTTTGTTAGTTTGAAGCCTAGAATGTCTGGCAAGCCAGAGTGAAGCAATGGAAACTGCTCCAGGCAGTTGAGAGCTCTTTTTTGTTCAGAATATCATCAGATTCAGTCATCACTGGAATGTATGATCCCCCACTATGCAATTTCTCATATTTTCCACCATTCCCTCTTTGTGAATTACACCCTGTGAAAGCATGGCCTGCCATCTACATCTGTACCATGCCAAGAACCTGAGGTCATTATGATATCAGAGGCAATTCAACCAATCACCAAATATAGTCCACAGCAAATTTGTCCACTACAGTTTCATTGGTTGTATTGTTATTCAGTTTTGTTTTTTTTTTTGGGAATCCAAAGCTTTTGGTAACTTTATTCTGTGCAAGGTGCAGTCAGGGAATACATACATCTGAAACATGGTTGATATAAACAACACAAATAAGACTCAAGCACCCCGACAAAATACTTTCACTTACAGCTTCTATTTTATTTTCAAGCACATTCAAAAGCAGTAGGTTACAGAGACAGATCAGGTTACCTAAATGATCTAGAGTGGTCAATAACACCCTGCTGTTGCCCAGCCTTCTCTCTGATTCTAGGAACCTTAAGCTGGGTTCTAGCAAAGTCTGCTTAACCAAGAACTTTTTCACCTTTTTATGCTCAGTATCATGCAGTTTGTTAATCACCAATAACCACTGAGCCAGCAGTTTGTTAAGAAAGAAGTCCCATGCTGTTACACAGATATGATTTGCAGAGTTAGATGTCTCATGGCCTGGACGCACAGCAGCAGTGAAATATAGACTTCCTATCTTTCAAAACTGCATACATCAGTAGTTTAAACGAAAGCCCAACAGGATGGTGCAGGGTCATGCTCAATTTTCGTGGTCACTCTCCCTCTCCTCCTCCTCTTGGCCTACCTCATTAGGGCAAGGCTGGTACAAACACCTATGAGCACAACTACTTTTGGCAAAAAGTATAAATATCAGTATTTCAGTTATTGGCTGTGGGCTGGGCATTTTGCTGCCATGTTAGTGTTTTCCCTAAAAGTATTAGAAAGACTGGATGCTGGATCATAAGGACCAGCTGCCACATTTCTTCAAAATTGCTCACCCAACACCGTAAGCCACTTATAAAATAACTGAAAATTCATATGTCGCCACCACAGCACACTCCTTTTCCATTTTCCACATGCAGAAATCAACACAAATCTTCAAGGACTGTCACTGATTGTTGCATCCATATCAACTGTCTTTACTTGCTGTTTCTATAACAATATTTGTTTCCTTTTTCTGTGCCTGAAACCCCTCCTATTCTCACTCTTCTCCCTTTTATAAAAGTGGTGCCTATGTGCCTACTTAAAGCACAAAAGAATTTAATTTTGATTCATTACTTTTTAAAAGTACAATTAAAATTAACATTTTGGAATGTGCATATTGTCACTTCACCTATCACTCTGCTTAACACACAGCATTTTAATATGTTTATAATGGAATCAGGTACAAGTGTATTCAGCAAAGCACAGAAATTCAAATAATAATGAGTGGAAATATTGGAAACACAGTTATAAATAAAAGAACCTATAACATGCATTCTGTACCCTATAGTTAACTAGATATTCTCATATTTTGTAACATAATGCTAGCCCCAAGCCCTTCCAGTATTTTCCTGGCTTGGATGTGATTCTTCCTTCATGAAATCGACACGGTAACAGCTTGCCTCCTAAGAGAAAGAACCAGTACATCTCTTTGGTCCCCAAGATACAGCCATTCCAGCCTTTATAAATGTAGATGGAGACATTCCTCCCTCCCCTCACACAGTTTTATTTCTTTCTGCAGATTTTTTGCTTGTAGATTTTGCAGTTTTCTACTGCCACTGAGCTCAGTATGTAAATAGACCTTCATTGTAAAGTGTATAATACACAATTAACCAGAAGGGAAATGAGCATTTTATCTCTTCCCTGAAAGGAATGTCATAGGCATGTCATCTGCTGGTGAGCCCAAGATTTTAAGAACACAATTTGCAGTTTAAATACATAACTCCTTAATTATTATCCATACATACATTTGGAATGATTATCATGACTGCTAGCCTATAGAACCTTGATTGAAATACACATGCCAACTGTGTAATTGCTGTAAATGCTCCATGTATCCCTTATGCCTTCTGCCCTTTGGAATAAAGAGGTCTCTGAATCACAATATTTAGGTACCTAGTGTACAGCTTTATGAACAAAGGGTAGGCTGGGTCCCTGAGATTCACTATTGGCATTTTAACATCACCAGTGTGAATGTGCTGGTCAAGGAAGAATGTCGCTGCTTGTAGCTCCTGGAAGAGTCCTCTATTCTGATAAATGCGGATATCATCAACCTCCCGTGACTATCCTACATTAATGTCATGAAGAGTCCCTAGGATTCCACTAGCTCTTCCATGACCATGGAAAAGTATCCCTTCCAGTTATGTATACACTGGAAAGGTAAGGTAATTCCAGAATAAGGATATGTATCCCATCTCTTGTCTCACTACAGTTTAGTGTTTTGTGCTTGTGTCTTCTGTGCGCTTTCAGGAGTTGTCCATTTAGCAGTTCCTAAGGTCTTGGCCACCTGCTCTGTCTACCCTTAAATTACTACAATTGTACAGCAGTACTGTTATAGCACTTCATTTGAAGTTAGAAATATGAAAATATGTGAAGTATAAACCTTTGTTACTAATGAAGTCATGCTAAGTGAGGGCCATTAGTAATACTCATGGAGCTTAATGGCTTAATCCTCTGGACAATGATATGCGAATGGACTTATTTTTCCTGTAACCTGGGAGATGGCATTCTGGTGGCTCCTACCAAGACGTGCCCAGGCCTGCTGCTAGGGGAGAGGGATAAAGGGAAAAACTACCCTGGTGGCCAGCAATTCAAAAGGGCCTGGTGCTCCTGGTTGCTGCTTCTGCAGTAATGGTAGTAGTGGCCAGAGCCCTAGGCCATTTAAATATGCTGCTGGAGTCCCACACAGTGTGCTCTGTGTGGTGCTGAACGGCTGATGAGTGTGGGGTGGGAGGCTAGACATAACCCTTCCCCTTCCCCTTCCGCCTGAGGCCCTGCCCATTTCCAGGAGTGTAGAACTGAGCTCGTGCCCCTCCCTGCACCTGGCCCAGGGGCCCAGTGCGTCTATTAGCCTCCCTGTATGTGTCCATATCTCCTGATGCTGGGTTCCATCTTGGAATGCTGTATTTTTCCACAAGAGCAGAGGGGAAGTTTAGACTGAACATGCAAGATTCCCACCTTATGTAAAACCTATGTAAGGGTGGGGAATGAGTTAAGCTAGGTCATCCATTCTCCTGTCTACTCCACCCAAGATGACTACTGAAAACATCTAAGATTGAACTGGGGGAAGGATTGGACCCAGGCTGGAAGGCTTCTCAGTCTCTGAAAGAAGCTTATTAGAACAACTTTGAGGGTGAGAAATTAAGTGTAACTAGTTTCTTAGTGTATTAAGCTTAGCTCATTTTGTTTGATAACCTACATCGCTTTGTTACTATCTCTTACGACCACTTAAATCTTATCTTTTGTACTTAATAAAATCACTTTTGTTCATTAATTTACCATTTATAAATAATTGTTACCTGGGAGGGCAAGAAGACTGTACATATCTCTCTTTACATTGAGAAAAAGAGCAATTTTCACCCCCTGTATGGCTCTCTATACAGCATAAGACAGATATATCTTGGGTTTGGCTCCCAGAGGGACTGTGTACTTAAGTGTTGGAGATGGGTCTTTCACTGTGTTGTTTTCAGTTACAGTCTGCAGCTTTGGGTGCGTGGCCCAAACCCCGTGTCTGTGTTGCAGCATGCTAGCATGCCTGACTCAAGCAGACAGGTTACTGGGGCCCCAAGCTGGTGGGGAAAAACAGGCTCAGTGGGATCTCAGCACATCGGTAACAGTCCCAATGGGGTCCTGATCCATCACAACCATGTTATGAGGCTTAGCATATTCATATGCGATCCCCTCAAGGAAGGTGTTTTTGATGTGCATTTTTATGTTAGTGCTCTCCCAGCTTTGTTAGAGTGTTTCTGAGATGCCTCCTACCCGGTCATGCAAGAGTGGGGAGGAAAGAGTCATGTGCCTTCCCTGACTTTGCTGGGAGGACAGAAAGAAAATCAAATGCCTTTTTTAAAGGATGAACAGTTATTACCGTAGAGAAGGTATTGTTGAAGTACAAGAATTTTTTTTTTCACCTCTGGAGGACTGAGTCACAGGTTTGTAGATAAAAATGAGTTTTGGAGCTTCATAATCATTTTCGTTTGTCCTCATAAAGTGGAACAAAACTCTTTAACCCACGAGGTCATATGGTATAATTTGATATTATTGTCAGTCAGGGACAGGATAAGAGTATCAGGGGCAGTGAAGTTCAGGATTTAAAGGGATAGGCAACCACACACTTACCAATAGCTTGAGCATGGAATAACTGTACTGCAAATACTAGGGTAACTCTGGATGTTCTGAAAATGATATTCTAGGTTTTCAAAATACATTTTTAGTGTATCAGTACACAACACTTCAAAAATAATTAGGATACCAAAGGAAAAATATGATTTATCAGTGCAAGGTGACAACTTGGGTTATCGTAGCTCTGAGAGCATTTTCCGTTCTGTTGAAGGTAGTAGTTTCTGTGCTCTCATTCTCAGGTATAAAGGATGTAAATATAACTAGATAACATGCTGACAGCTGCTCGTTCAGAGGAGCTGTTGCATTATCAAGTATAGGCAATGAGTCATTCCCTGAGAAAATAACACTTACACATATGGAGAGAGATTTGTTATTTTGAATGAGGGCAATAGAATCCTTAGGACTCAAAATACATGTTCTTTGCAGTGTATATGTTTTAAAGGCTGCAGATGAAAATAGCAGAAATGTGGCAGCAGGTGAAGGCAGCATTAGAACTGACAGAATAAAAAATGTGAGTTCAATCCTTGAGGAGGCTATTTAGGGATTGGGGCAAATAGATGTCAGGGATGGTGCTTGGTCCTGCCAAGAGGGCAGGGGACTGGACTAGATAACCTCTTGAGGTTCCTTCCAGTTCTAGGAGAGGCGTCTCCAATTATAAAGTATCTCCAATCAAACACTAGGATTATTGAAATTTTTGCTTCTGGTTTTGGCATTGGCTACAGTGTACTTCAGACACAAACATGTATATTGAAAGAAAATGAGGAAGGTGCTTAAAGCGTGATCCACAAAGACTGGTATATGTTCAGAGGTACTGAACTATATAGTATGGCTGATATTTATGCAATATTCTAAGATCCTGATGCTATTGCTCTGCCTCCAAGGATTTTTAATGCTGATGAGTATTTGGGTGAGAAGAGAACTTACCATTTGAGGAGAAGAAACTGAGCATAAAAATTAACAATTTGTAAATCTCTCCTAAAATTCCAGATAATTCCTGGAAAACTCTTGTTTAATAGGTGACAAACAACAAGGCTGGAGTGCAACAAGAAGTCTTGTGGCACCTTCTAGACGAACAGCTATTTTGGAACATAAGCTTTCGTGGGCAAAGACCCACTTCATCAGATGCATGAGTGGGGGGGTGGTTTCAGAGGGGTATTTAAAGAGTGGGGTTCCAGTAAGAAGGACGACCAGAGCTGACAAGGTCTATTCAGCAAGGTGGAAATGGCCCAGTATCAACAGCACTTATCAAAAGAGGGAAAAACAAGTCAGATCAAACCAGGGGATGTGAACCTTTGTCAGAGTCTAATGGGGACATATTAACACCCAGCTCAGAGAAGCTACCTTTGTAAGCTGCGAGGAACTGTCAGTGTTTGTTTAATCCATGATTAATGGAGTCGAATTTGCAAATAAATTGCAGCTCAGAGATTTCTCTCTCTATTTGATTTTTGAAATTTTTTTGTTTCAGGACTGTCACCCTTAAATCTGCCACTGAGTATCCAGGGAGATTGAAGTGTTCTCCCACAGACTTCTGTACATTGCCGTTCTTGATGTCTGATTTATGTGCATTTATTCTTTTATGGAGAGACTGTCCAGTTTGGCCAATGTAAATTGCAGTGGGGCATTGCTGGCATATGATGGCATATATTATATTAGTAGATGTGCAGGTAAGGGAGCCCCTGATGGTATAGTTGATGTTAGGTCCTGTGATGATGTCACTGGTGTGGATATGTGAGCAGAGTTGGCAGCGAGGACTGTTGCAGGGGCAGGTTCCAGGACTAGAGTCACTGGTTTGTGATTTGTAGTGACTGGTGAGGATTTGTCGGGGGGGGGCAATTGGGGAGGGTTAAGCCTGGTGGTGGGCTGGGGTTGTTGGAAAGGGGCAGAGGGGTTAACTCTGGAGTGGATTAGGGCTGCAGGACGGGTGGGCAGGAGGAGTTGAGTTGGAGCCATGCCTTGGAGGCAGAGTTGAACCGGGGCAGGGGTAGTGAGCCAGAGCTGGCTGGCAGGGGAAGGAGATTGAACTGGGGTCAGGAGGTTGATCCAGGGTCAGGGGGAGCAGGATTTTGGGTTAAACTTAACTTGCATTAATGCAAGTTAAGCGCAACTCAAAATTGCGTATTTTGCAGATTTACTGTATTGTGTCCAGAATTTTTATTTTTTATTGCAGAATTTTTATTTTTTAACCCAGAATTTCTCCAGGAATAATAATAGGTGACAGATTTGTAGCGATCTCTCTATTCCAGGTATCTTTCAGGGACGACCCTAGATGCAGCCTTTGGATTTCTCAGGCTTGGGTTTAGAGTCTTGGGTCCTTCAGAGCTCAAAGAGCTCGAAAAGAGCCCATTTGTTCTTGCCAGTGACTTTTATTCCTTTAACCCAGGGCTCAAGAGGATGGGACAAGTTCATGTGCCTGTCTCCTCTTCCTGTATTTGGGGGGAGCCATCGACAATGTGTTTTGTTCTCTAACATTCCACAATAATTTTTCTGATGTTTCAGGCCTTTTTTGTTTTGGACAGGAGATAACATCTTCTGTGGTAAACTTGGTAATGTGTCTCTCTTGACTATGGGGGTTTACATTTTCAGAACAAACACTTTTACAGTTACAGACCAAACAGGCCTGCCAAAGTTGGGAGCAGGGAGGAAGGGGAAAATTGCTCAGGGGCCTGGGTGAATTAAATAGCCACTTCTGACCAATCAGTAGGGCAGAGGCAGGCTCCCTGCCTGACCTCACTCCATGCCACTCTCAGAAGTATCTGGCACTGTTCCTGAAGCCCCTGAGGAAGTGCCTCCACATTCTGATCCTGCCACCGTGCCAACTTCAAAGTTCCCATTGGCCAGGAACTGCAGTCAGTTGGAGCTGTGGGGGCGGTGCCTGTGAGCAGCAGTGTACAAAGGCTCCTTGGCCTTCTCACCTAGAAGCTGCTGCAAGAGGCATGTGCTGTTCACTTTCAGGAGCTGCTGGAAGTAAGAGCTGACCTTCTGACCCCCTCCTGCCCCCTAACCCTCTGCCCCAGCCCAGAGCTCACACACAAACTCCTTTTCCCAGAGCCTATACCCCCATTCCCTCCCACACCCAACCCTCTGCCCAAGCCCAGATCCTGCATCCAAACTCCATCCCATAGCCTACACCCCACACCCCTCCTCACCCAAATGCCCTATCAGTGGCTGCACTCCCTTGTGCTCAAATTGCTCCACAGAGCCTGTACCCTTCCCATGTCCCAACCCCATGCCCCAACCTGGTGACAGTAAGTGAGGGTCGGGGAGAGTGAGCGAAGGATGGAATGATTGGGGGCGGGGCCTCAGAGAAGGGGAAGGATCTCAGAGAAGGGGTAGGACAGGGGGTGGGGCAAAGGTCTTTGGCTTTGCACAGTTAGTTGAAACAAAAAAGCAGTCCAGTCACACTTTAAAGACTAACAAAATAATTTATTAGGTGGTGAGCTTTCATGGGACAGACCCACTAATTCTGACTGTAGCCATACCAGAACAGACTCCATGGCTATGGTCTGAATAAGTGGGTCTGTCCCACGAAAGCTCACCAACTAATAAATTATTTTGTTAGTCTTTAATGTGCTACTGGACAACTTTTTTGTTTTGATAGTATATAGACTAACACAGCTATCTTTCTGTTACTGCAGAATTAGTTGGCAACTCTACCAGGTGAGCATGTGAGAACTCTAGCCATGTCAGAAAAGTGTCCCCAGCAGCACAGCCAGCAGCTCACTGGGCTCCAGCCAGGACAATACTGCCCCCATGGGCATGGCATATTCATGCATGCATGGGGGCCTATGGGCTGTTCTGCCTGGGGTCCCAGAATTGCTGTTGGTAGGCCAGCAAACAGTTAAATACCACCTTATAACATCATCACCAAGCATCATACAAGCATTCCATAGACTCTGTATACATTCTTGTAAGGTTAATACCTATTTTAATCAAAACTAATATACAGGTGATCTGGCCTGGTCTCCAGCTACAAGGTTAGCTGTTCTTAGATAATGCCTGCAGCCTGGAAAAAAGTTGGCATCTGGCCTGCCAGAGTCAGTCATATTTTAATTTTCATGTGAAATTACAGGAAAACGTTCATCTCAAGTTTGGAAATTCCCTAGTGATAACTCATGTCATGTGGGAACTTTAATCATAAGAATGAAATAATTGCGCTAATCTAGCTCTCCTAGGCAATTATGGCTCTTACTAAGATGGTAATTGACTTCCTTTTTTTTTTTTGGCAAAAACTTCACATTGTCAGTCATAAAACATTTGACTCCTCAACAGTTTTGCTTCTCTTTTGAATCTCCAAAAGCCTGATTGGAAACACATAATTTGATAAGATTTTTTGTGAGTTTTTGTCTCTTTTATTGCCTAATTCTGCCAGGTGTTCAGTAGATGTCAAACTAGGTAACACAATGTCCACTGACTGGATACTATCCCTCCTGTTCTCTGATAGTGGATGGAAGGTGCACAGTAATGACTGAGATTAGCAGCTTCATTCCAATATCTCACATTCCAGCTCAGGTAAAGGGCAGTATGTAGTGTGATTCTGAGTCTGGTTTCTACTCTCCCTTGTTGTAGAGGTAAATATTCTGTCCCAGCACTATGGTGCTGGCTCCAGAGGGTGGTCTGGAACAAAGGAGGTCAGAACCAATGCTCCACAACGCCCCCATTTGCAGAGGAGACAACAGCAGTCGGTCTGATGGCATTCACGTGAATAGCTCATGGTGGGGCATAAGAATGTTCCTTCCTCTCTTGGGTGGGTGTAGAAGATGGGCCATTATTGAGCCATTCTGAATTTAGTGCTTATAAAGAGTTCTAGACTGCCAGTGTTGAAGAATGAAACTCTCTGTGTATCTGCAGAATTAATGTATTACAAACATTAGCAGTGCAGGGTTTCACACCAGTGATTCAATCATGCCCAAAAGAACTGAGTGGGCAACTTACTCTCCATGTTTTTTCAGTTCTCTACTTCTCTTCGGAGGCTACCAATAAAGGCGCTAATTAGTGTCAGTTATGATGTGCTCTCTTATTCAGAAGAGCAACTGACTTAAACTCCACCAAGTGCTTTCTCATGTGGCACTGAGCAGTTCAGATCTCGGTCACACTTTAAGACACAGCCTTGTGTTAAGGTTTTCTCGTTTCCCCATAATAGGAATGGTGATGAAATTACTCCCAGGGGTTCGGTCCCCTCCCTGCAGTCACTGCTTCCAGGATGTGCATGTTGTATGATTCTAGACAGATAGACTGATAGGCACGCCTCTCTTCAGGAGTGAAAATGCTGATCCTGGAAAGTGATAAGAAAATAATGTCATTAACAAATATTCATTATGTCTGATTTTATCAAAATGTTCTATAGCCATAATTTTATCAGACTTTTTATGGGATACATTTATTAACTCCCCTACACTCACTGTTGGAAGTGGAGCAACCCAGTCCCAGCCTGCTGCACCTCACTGGCTCCCAACCTTGTTGCTCCACTTCCAGCTGCCAATAAGTATAAGAGGCTGGTTCCACTCCTCCCCCTAGTTTCCTCCCCAAGTGACATAGCTGGAAGTTGGCAGAGTGGAGCTGATTGGGACCCAGTTGTGCTGCTTTCCCATGCTGCTGCTGGTAAGTGTGGGGGGAAGGCCTGCTTCCAGTGCCAGCCCCCTTGCTGGCCCCCCAGCATTGCTTACGGAAAGGAGGTTTGGAGGTGGGAGTGGAGGGGGGAGGAGCAGAGGCAGGAAGAGGTGGGGCAAAGGCAGAGTGTGGGTGGACCGGGAAGGAAGCGTGGAATGGGGACAGAGCAGAGACAGGAAGAAGTGTGGAGGGGCGGGGGCTGGGGTGGAGTCCGAGAAGTTATCTCAGGCGGCCCTGTGCCCCCTTCGGGACAGCCCTGGTAACAAGGATTATATTTACAGAGGTGAAATAACTAGAAAAGAAGAGCCGTACAAATGGAGTGAAAATCTTACCACCTGTGAAAATATCTGTTCAGGTGATAGGGACATGAAAGCCAATGAACAAAATAATTCAAAGAAATTGCAAGTCACTGCTGAACAGCAGTGCATAATAACTTACTTTTGTTGCTTCCTATCCATTATATGTACGCTATCTATATTGTACGCTTATCTGGTCAGAGGTCTTTCTCCTTATTTGCTTGTAGCACACATATAATTTGAGACCTTTTAGTAAATGTAAAGAAAATTGACAGTATTTTCTCACAATGTCTGCTACGCAGATTATGTATCCTACCCTTCAAAAGGAAGGGGTATATGGCTAAAACTCATATGATGTCAACTAAGATGTCAGTGAACGGAGGAAGAAATTATTGCACAGACCTTTATCTAGAGATGTGGTAATGCAATATAGTTCTCCAGCTTGTATAGAAAAAGGCTGTGTATCGTACCTATCAACACAGGGATTGGCTTTCCCTGAAGCTGGCTTTGTTGAAATGAATACAATTGAGTGCTTGAATTCATAGTAGCATAATGAGTCATTGAATTTCTGCTAACTGACTATACTGTGTCTTCAAATACTTGTAGAGAAGTTGTTTGTGAAAACCCACCTTTTATTGATGCATTGAAAAACATACAGCCAAGCCTCCCACCCTGCACTGACATTCAGCTGAGTTTGATGAGCTTTGCATTTGGCCAGTTATAACTACATGATTCTTTTCCCTACAGTGTATGAAAAAATTACAATATTCCAATTAATTTAGGAGCCAGTTTCAGAGCTAGCCTTTGAATTGTATATCCGCAGCTTTAGACATTTGATTACCCCCTACATCAGGTGTGTCCAACCCGCGGCCCACGGGCCGCATGTGGCCCTGGACAGCTAGTAATGCAGCCCCACAAGATCGTAAACCTTTAACATTATTACGTGATTTATATACATTAACTATATTATATATTTTATATGCTGCCCAAGACAATTCCTCTTCACTCAATGCGGCCCAGGCAAGCCAAGAGGTTGGACACTCATGCACTACATGAACTTATACAAGGGAATTTTACTGCTTGGAAATTTTTGTTAATATTTCTACTAGAAATAGGCATGAAATAAACTCCCTGAAATTTGAGGTATTACAATCCAAATCCTGATTTTTTCCAGACCCCCTCTTTCTTTTTATTATTATTGATTTATAGGGTCTTGAGCACATTACATTTTCTATCCTTGCTGTGCAAACATAGATGTACAATATAATGGGCTCATTCAACTTATTTCCTTGGCTCCATGACTGAGAAATGTAACTTTCTGAGCTAAATTCTAGTGACAGCAATGGGCAGTGCCTTTTTTGTAATGAAGAGGAGCTGGTATTCAGACAGCTCCCCACTCTCCCCGCCTTTTCCCATCCAAACCTATGGCTCAGACTGTGAACTTGCCGGTACTCAGTAGCAGCAAATACTGGTACAAAAATAGCACTGGCAACTGGTAAGAACAGGCTCTTGAGATCCATATTGTGCTTCAAATCCTCATGCTGTTACCATTGAGGGGCTCTTCCCCAAAGACAGGCCAAACCCAAGGAGGCATAGATCAGGTTTCTACCGCACGTGTTTCTTAGGTAGCTTGGTTTGGGAGCAGAGTGGAAAGGAAGGTCTGCTTCTGCTCCTTCAGTTGCACAGGCTCTCTCCCTTCTGGAGTCATTTTGTATGATGGCCTCACAGTGCAAGGAACCTGTGAAGGTTCGTGCTTTTTGTCTCATAGGCGCCAAGAGGGTCTGGACCGTCAATGCCAGAGTTGAAGTAGGTGGAGCAACTGGTCTTCTTTCTGCATTAGCCTTTAAGTATATCAGTGGTGAACAACCTGATAAAAGATTATGTGAGTAGCATAGGAAAAGATACAGTTCAGACCATAAATAAAACATTAAGACTATTTCACACAGTTATTAAAACAAATATTTTTTTCATATAGGCAACTCTGAGAATGTTTAATTGTTTTTTTTTTCCTACTGCATTTCTCTGGCCACCTCACAAGAAAAAATAATAGGAAAATATACTAGCTAGTTGTCAGAATAAGGGTCAGATACATTTCTCTCTCGCTATTTTGATTTCACAGAAGATGATTGGCAAAATAAAGAGTCTATTTTGCTTGAAGAGTGGCAGGAGAAAAAAATGACACTATTAAATATTCTCCATAGCTGAATTAAGAGAGGGAGAATGAAGCTGTTCCTTCACCAAGGTTTTATAGCTTACAGCCATAGCAATGCTTTAAAGAAGAGAGTCAAAGTGAACAAAGATAGAGAAGTTATGAAATAGGAAATATGAAATAGGAAGATGGACAATGAAGGTAAGTTCATGTACAGGAAACTGAAAGAGAATTTGCATTGCCTGCTAGCTTAGTTTTAAGAGTTATGTTAAATTTTTCACAGAGATTTAACATTTTGGTCAGGTCTGCATGTAAGATCTGCCTCATACTATAATGACAATCTGTGATCATGCCAAGTTTTTGTTGGTGAAAAGGCCACTTTTGGAGAAAAAAGGAGACCTGTGATGGTCGTATGAAAAATTAATCTGAAAATGGAACCTTTGGCAGATTGATCCTAGTTCACTGGTTGAAAAATACCACATTTAGACAGTATGGTTATCTTGTATGCACACTGATCTACTTTCGGTTCTGTCTTTTTTCACGTGTGTGCTGTTCTTGAGCACAAGATTGGCAAGAAATTATGTATAACTGAAAAGAATAGACTCATCCCTATGGGATGGTTAGCAGATTGGTTGTAAGTTTTTTTTTTTGCATAACAGGACAGTGAGGGATGTCAGTCAACTTGTACTTTGATGTCATAAGACAAAACCTAGAAGCTCTAATCCTATCTATCTGCATCAAGAAGTTAAACCACTGAAAGCAAACATTAAATTTTGAAAGGAAGGGAGAAGGAGAGAAATTAAATGCACTACAAGTCTTCCTTTACTCACTGTGAAATGAATGATTCATACTCAGTTACAAATTCTTTGCATGTTTTTACTTTTGGATTATGAAATGCATTAGTACAGATAATGACTTTATGAACTATAACTTTTTTTGCAAACCAGCACAATTTATAGTACAAGGGCAGTATTACTGTTTGTAAAAATAAATGCATATTAAAATACAACACAATATGTGAAGTGATCCATTGGAGTGAAAAGCACGCTGTATCCACAGTGCAGTGCATAGATACATGTGTCAGTGAAAGGCTCTGGCTGTGGGGTGGCAGGGAGAAGGGGAGACTAGCTATGAGGAGCTGACAGAGCTGTATCCTTTTGCCTCCCTGCTGCCAGAGTCCTTACCTCCAGAGGGGGAAGGCAGTGCTAGATGGGAAGGCAAGCATGTCTGTACTCTTTGTGCTTATGGTGCCCACAGTACTGCTTAAGCCTGTGCTCGAGGGCTACTCAAGTACATGCTCTACACACCACTGAAAAAGCATGTGGTTTTGAAATAATTACCAAGAGATTCAAAGCAAACTAGAAAGGCTTTCCTAGGCCAGGATGACACCTCACTGGGTATCTGGAGTATTCTTTTTGCAATTTTGTGGAGTATGCCTGATAGTGAAAATCTTGCAGATTGGGCAGGACACTAGTAAGCAGCACAAACCATCCTCAACATCATTTTCACTGGTAAAATGGACTTGGTCAATGCAGTCTCCAGTGCAGACAATACTGTATGGGTAGGGAGCCAGTGAATTCAATTAGGGCATCTCCTGGACAGCACTGATGGTGGTGAGGCTACTCTGTAACCTAGTCAAAGCTAAAGCTCCCCTTCCATAAAGACCATAAGAATAGAACAGAAGAACGGCCACACTGGGTCAGACAAATGGTCTTTCTAGCCAATATCCTGTCTTTCAACAATTCCATATGTTTCAGAGGGAAGGAACGGGAATTCTCAAATGATTTATTGCCATTCACCCACTCTCAGCTCCTGGCACTTACAGCAGGGGTGGGGAACCTCCGCTCTAAAGGCTGCATGCAATTTGTCATGGTTAGTTGCTGGAGGACTGCCAGAAGCTTTGTTTACCTGAGCATTTACTGGCACAGCTGCTTGCAGCTTTCGGTGGTTGTGGCTTGCCATTCACAGCCACTGGGAGATGTGAGACGTGGTGACTTGGTAAATGCCAATTCCCAAAGCTGCCATTGGCTGGTAACAGAGAACAGTGGCCACTGGGAGCTGTGGAGCTCCGGGGCTGAGGATACTTTGTTAAATAAAGCATCTGGCAACCCACTAGCAGCTAACCCTGATGACCCATGTCCAGCTCTTGTGCTGGACCATCTCCACCCCTGACTTAAAGGGTTAGGACACCCAGAGCATGCAGTAAGTTCCCTGATCACCTTGGCTAGTATTCATTGATGGATCTATCCTCCATGTATTTAACATTTTTTGGAACTCAGTTATAGTTTTGACTTTCACAACATCCTCTGGCCAAGGTCTGAGGTTGAGAAATTACAATTTGTAACAACTTCTCTTAATGTATCAGTCTTAGCTATCATGTTTTATTTATTTTGTTTAGTAATTTATTTTGATCTATCTGTTATCACTTGCAACTAATTAAATCTTAAATTTTATGCTTCATGAAATCACTTGCTTATTAATAAGCCCACTGTAAATAATTGTTACCTGGGGCTGAGGGGAGGGGGCAACATATTTCTATCCTTGATAAGTAGGGGGGAGGGATAAAATTTATGTATAGTGAGATGGATATAACTTGGGTTTTGGTCCCATTGAGACTGTGGACCTCGGTGCTGTGCCAAATCCCTTTGACTGAGCGTTCCCAGAGCTGAGTGTATCTCAGGATATGCCTACACTGCATGATAAAGTCAAATTAAAGGCAGTTAGCTTGATTTTACAGTGTTACTGTCTTCACTGTCAATACTATTAGGTTGATTTTAGGCAGCGCTAAGGTCAGAATTATAACACTGTGGAAAGCTATTCGACTTAGTGTCAAGTTCTAATTTAAAAGTTTGAATTAAGGCTAGTGTGGAAACACCATGTCTTTTAATACACTTTATTAGCTTCCAGAGGCATCCCATATGTATCCCACAATGCCCCACAGTCCTCCGCTCTGGCTGCTTCCATCTCTGTTGTTAGGTAACAGGAAGCCCCTGGTTATGGGTTCATGCTTGTATGAAAGGCTGAGAAACTTCTTTCTTTGCTATCAGTGTGGTGAGTGCATCTGTCCATTAAAAATAGCCCCAACATGAGTTCATGGTTCTTGCTGCCTCTGCAAGCTGACTACTTTGATTTTTTTTTCAGTGCTGGTGCCAGCCCTTGCCCCACCATGCCATGTGGCAGCTAGGCTGTTGTGGGGGTTGTGCTTATGTGAGAGGCCAAGGAGCTTCATTTCTGCTGTTTACATAGGTGCAGGAACCCCACCTCCCTCCCCCACAGGCACCAGGCAGTTGGGGTCTTTCCTGTGTCCAGTCACATCATGCGGCTAGCTCCTGACCCTATAAAAGGATGCGCCGGCTGTTAGTGTGGACCATGCTGCAAGGCAGCACCATGTCTGGCTTGTGCGTGTGAAGGCTCCAAAAGTGGGAAAAATTTTGGGGGGCTTGCTGTCACCGGGGGGAAGTTCCCCCCCCAACAGTGAAGATTTTGAGGGCTTGCCCCCCTCACCTAAGCAACAGTGAAGGGAGCATTTCAATTGGCCCTTTGTCCTCTGATCCCGTGAAACCCTCCCCCTGTAATGGGAAGAGAAAGGCCAGTCCCCTAACAGTCAATCAGGGCTGGTCCTGCCACCTGAGCAACACTGCTTGTTGGAATTTGGTGAGCCCCATCCCCTGTATTGGACAACTCTGTGTTGTATAGTGGGAAGCCAAAAATCTTTATCCTAACCTTTTCTCTCTCTCTTTCTTCAAGCTTTGGCAAATTCCTTATCAAATGGCCCCCTTAAGACAGGGAAAAGTGGCTGGAGGGCCACTTGAGAAGACACAGACACATGCTGCTTTTTGTAAAATCTTTGATATTTCAGTAATAAAAGCAAGAGATTTCAGTTAATTTGGCAATCTTTATTGATGCCCCACTTCTCCTTTTTTCCTTTTGGAAAAATGACTGCTAGATTTCCACAGGAGGGGAATGAGGGCAATGCAATGTGGGAAGATAACATCGCATACCCTCAATCACTCGCAGGACATTCTTTTCCCATGCTACACCAGTGAAAATACCCAGAATGCTATGGGGCTAAGGGAACTGTGGGATAGGTTCCCACAATACACTGCTGCAACAGTTGATGTTTGGCGATGGAGTGTGACTGCAATAAGTCAACTTTGTGGGGAATTTGTGGGGAGGTGAGGATAGTCAAATTTGAATTTATAAGGCCAGCATTACAAAACTGATATTAATGAATTAGAATTTATCCCATAGTGTAGACATAGTCTCAGTGTCTGTGTTGCTTTGTTATGTGCTATGACCCCAACTCTGAGCCTTTCTGGAGCAGACCAGAGCTTCTGGCTCAGCAGGACAGGGTGGTGGGGTTGCATATAGAGCAGGCAGGCAGGGTCAGTAATGTATTCAGCCTGTCAGCTGACAGTCTCAAGGAGATCTCCATGACCAAACCTGTCTCAGTCAGTACTATGCAGTTATATGTCTACCTTATCACAACAACACAAACACTTATATAATTTTAAAGACCTGAAGGCCCAACCAAGAGTTCTTTGGTAGCAAGAAGATGAAGTTCTAGCCTGGAGCTCCAGTGACTCCACCCAGGTGTGGCTTCAAACCCGAGCAGTTTATCTGGGCAAGGCTTCTAGTACAGAGGGCCTCTCACAATTGCTGACATATGCCAAGAAAATGCTCTGTATTGTTAGGGCAAGGTGCAGCTGATCAGGTTGATTCGATTCCCCTGTTTAACAACACTGTGGCCAGACATATTCACAGTATGGCAAATGACAGAATTGAACAAAGTATTGTCAAAAGCAAATAGTGTGTTTTTTTCCTCATTCAATTTGGAAAAAAAAACAAACCCAAAACCAACCAACCAACCAACCAAAACACAACAGATGTGTCAGACGCGGCTCAGATACTGACATATGGAAAACTGAAAATTGACAAAATTGACTCCAAGTGGAATTTCTGTTCTGCTGGCCATTACCTCAGCGTACTACAGGGGAACAGCTCTTGGCATATTTGAATGCTTTTGTTTCAGACTTTGGCTTGGAATTGAATCTGGAAAGCACTTGCAGGAGTACTTCCCTGAAAAGGATTGGAAAACAGAGGCATGGATTAGAAATCCCTTTAACGGAGAAATGGCTGCAAGTGCTATTCACTTACAGTGAAACAAACATTAATGAGCCTTTGCTATGGGGAGACATCGATGTTGAGATTTTCGAAGCAACCTCTTGCTAACATCTGGATTTCTGTGTGAGAATATCTAGAGCTGTCATCTGCAGCACTGAAAGCACACATGCCATTTTCATCCATCTACCTGGGCAAAGCTGACTTTTCCAGTGTTACCATATTTGAACTTTCAAAAAGGAGGACATTCCTGAGAGGGACGGTGTCTGTACCAGTATCTGCCAACTCATGTTGTATTAATGTATTATATACATTATAACACATTACTACAACATGCGTTGGTAGATGTTGCTGCAGATACACTCCCTCTTTTTGGAAAGTTCAAATATGGCAACTCTAGCTTTTCAGCACTGACTCTACGGAAAAACAAATGCAAGGCCTGTCTCACTGCTGAAGATGATCTCTGTCTTTACCTCAGCCACACAGAACCTACTTCAAGGCTTTTGTTTATCCACACAAGCTCATCCCTCTCAGTAGGTTCATTTTTTTTTTAAATTTTTTACTGCTGGATATAAAGATCCTCTTGCAATTGTCCTGTGAGTTAAAATATTTAATGGCTACTTTTGTGGACATGGTCTTATAATGTATTTATTTAAAATACTGACTACTCTGAGAAACACAGGGCACTGGAGCTATGTAGTAAATCATCTGGTCAGAACGGGGTTGTGGTGGAATGACATTTGAGACCTGGTGGTGAGGGTACTAGGCCCGCTGGCTGGGGATGAGGGGAAGGGGACAACTGTTCAAGAGCCTAACAATTAAGAAAGCCCAAAGGCTTCTGGTTGCTCTTGCTGTGGTGGCAGCTAGAGCCCCAGGTGCTATAAATCGCTGACAGAGCCCCATGTTGTGAGTGCTGAAGGTTGCCTGGAGGAGGTGTGGCATGATGTTCTCCAGGCAGCCCTGGGGACTGTCTGGGGAAGCTAGTACTAGTCCTGGCCCTTCCACCTGAGGCTCCACCTCTTTCAGGGTGCAGAGAAAGTCTGTTGACCCCACTGGAAGGCACCCAGTGTTTAGAGTATTTCTGTGATATATGAGATATAGAAGAAAAATATGTTTTTGACTTTGCTTTTTAGGTCAGATCTACACTACATATTAAATTCAGTGTAACTATGTTACTTAGAGATGTGAAAAGTCCAGTCATACTGACCCAACCTCCAACACAGAAAGTGTTATGTTTGTGGGAGAGCTTCTTCAGTTGACATTGTTACTGCTTTTCACAGATATGGATTAAATATGCCAGGGGTCGGTACCTTTTTCATGTTGGGGGCCGCTGGCTCGTAAACAAATCAGCTGGAGGCCGCATAAGTGTGAAGGTGAGATGCACCCCTATCACCCAGACCTTGTATCCCCAGACAGCTCCTGTGCCCCATCCCATCCAGACCCCATCTCACCCCATTCCTGCACTCTCCCGGCCATCCTGACTCCCCACCCTCACCCTGCTCTTGTCCCCTCCCTCCCAGATCCCTTACCACCACCCTTATCCGAGATCCCATATCCCAAAACAGCACCTCACTGACAATGGAGTCTGGGCAGGAGGGTGGGGGCAGGAGCAGGCTGGGAATTGGAAGGTCTGAGGGTGAGGGAGGGTGCAGGAATGGGCTGGGGATGACTGATCTAGGCCAGAGTGGGGTGCAGGAGTGTGCTGTGTGCATGGGGTCTGGCTAGGAGATGTGTGTAGGAGAGGGGTGGGGGTCTGGGTGGGGAGGGGATGCAGGAGCAGGCTGGGTGTTGGTCTAGGTGAGAGGAGGGGTGCAGGAGGGTTTGGGGTGTGGAGTCTGGAAGGGAGGGGACAGGATGAGGGTAAGGGATCTGTGCTGGAAGGGTCATGGTGGAGATGAGGGGTCTGGGAGGGAGGGGTCAGAAGCAGGGTGCCAATGGAGAGTCTGGGCAGGAAGAGGTGTAGGAGGGAGGTATGTGGTATGGGGGAAGGGAGGTTGGGTTGCAGGGTCTAGGAAGGAGGAGTCAGGCTGGGGTAAGAGGTCTGGGAGGGAAGGTGTAGGCGCAGGGTGGGGAGTCAGGATGGGAGAGAGGGTGGAGGATGGGGATGGGAGTGGGGGATCTGGATGGGAGGGGTTGTAGGGGCTGTTTGTGGGTGTGGAGTCTGGGCGATGGGGGTACAGCTTATTTTTGCAGGACCCCTATTCACACCATGGCTTTGTGCCCCCTCCGCCTTGCTCCAAGGCACTGCTTTTTGCTGCTCCAATCAGAGCACTGGTAGGAAGCCCCCAGGCCATACTAGTGAGGCTCTTGCTGCTCTCTCTTCCTTCCCCCAGCTGGGGGGACAGCAGTGACCATCAGTGGAGCCCAAAGCTGCTTCCTGCCCCCCACAGCCACCAGCCCTCGGCAGAGCCTGAAGTCTGAATCAGGATTGCGGCTTGTTGGGTCTGGCCGGTGAGGCTTGGGGTCCCAAATCCTCCACCCCACCATGTGCTTGATGCCATGGAGGGGAGCCATCCAAGGGCTGTAAAATGGATTGTTACATTTCAGTGACGTAGCTGTGCTTTAAGCCAAACTCTTCTGTTAGCTACACCAGAGCACCCCATTGACACCACCAATACAACAGCAGTGTAACACTATTGAAATAAATGGGATTGAATCTGTGTAACTGAGAGGAAATTCTGACTGTATCTTTTCAGGCGTTGTATATAAAATCTGACACAAGTCTCAAAGATAACAAATAATCTATTTTCCCATTTGACTGTGGGAAATGGAATTATAATGTGATACCCAATTTACCAATTATAGCCTGTTGCATTCTCTCAGAAATATTGCATTTTTACCTGAGAATCTTTGGTTGACTACAACATTAAAGATGATAAAAATATGAAGGCATTTGCTTTAGGGTTTTATTTTTGCAGCCTCCTGAGAAATGAATAATTTTATATAGATAAAATTGATTTTCCCAACAAGTTGAATCACGAACGCCTATGTTCTTAAATACTCTCAGAACAAAAGCCATTTTCCATTAGTAAAATCACAGTTACCAATTAAAGTTACAGTCCTGCAAAATGGGAGTACCTCCTGTGAGCTGCTGAGTATCCTTAATTCCTCAGGGTGTCAATGTAAGTTGAGTACACTTGACATCAGCGAGGAACTACTGAGAATCTTGTAGCTTTAGGCCCAAAAGTCTTGCTTCACCACAGTGGTGTGCCATGAGAACCGTCAGAGCGTGCCATGAAATGTCATCAATTTCCTCTCACCATGGCTCTTTGCAGAGCCACTGTGGGGGGTGGGGTGGGGGAAGGAAAATTGATGACTCTGCACCAGCTGGGGTCAAGTTGCAAGGCTGCCTGAGTCCCAGCTGGAACAGGGTTGGTCAATTTCCCCCCACAGTAGCTCTTTGGAGAGCCATGTGTGTGGAAATGCCCGACCCCACAGGAGCCTGTTCACACTGTAAGGCAGCTGAAATGCTGCTTCCTGGCCCTAATGGGCTGCTGGGGAGAATGCTCCCTCACCCTCCTGTGGCAAGAGGAGGAGAAGGGAGGGAGAGAGGGAGCCTACTGGAGCTGGGGCATAGTTTAAATGCTGTGTCCCAGCATCAAAGGGCTGGCTGGGAGGGGAGCCTGTCCTCTGGCGCCACCTCCCCCCATTTGCCCACCTTTTTCCACACGAGCAGGACCAGGTTTCTCACTAACCCAGTAAGTTGCTATTTATTCTACTTTGAATTTTGCTCTGATCCATTGAATTTCAATTATTTAAGAAAATTATACTTTAAAATATTGTTACAAATATGAAACTCATAATGCAAAAAGGCTAAATTCAGATGCCTGAACTGGGTGCTGTGTGTGGAACAGATTTAAACCTATGAATAGTTAGAAATAGTTGAGCAGATTTTGAAAATGTGTCTGTGCTTGCTGTCGAAGGGGGTGTATTCTGTGGTGGATTTGAAATGTTAACACATGTGATCCTTGTTTAGCTTGTTGTATGTACCACTATGTTGCAGACCTCTTTAGTAAAACCATAACTATAGTAAATGTAAGTAAATGTGACATTTATGAGCAACAGATTCAGCTGAAAACAGGGGGTTGGGGGGTGGAATTGTTTGTCTCATTGATGTGTGCTGTGTTACTGAAAAGGTTGGGAACTACTAGAGGAGCAGCTGGGCCAACCTGGAGTGGTGCAACATTCCCATGCACAAGCTTGCAATGACCAGAGTGGGGAGCGGAGCCCAGCCAGCCTTATGAGACCGGAGCCTCAGGAACTGCCACTGCAGGGGATGTGGGAGTCTCAGTGAGTAACCCACCAAAGTGTTCCATCCTCCTCTCCAGGGCAAAATGAATCTCCCCACTCCACCCGCCAATAGCTAAGGTGTCCCACATGACCCTTGGACATATTCTGGTGACCCAATGACCCATAGCAAACCAGGGCTTGAGAAAGTGTGCCTTTAAACTGGAACTAAATTTAGAAGTTCAACCTACCTTTCACAATTTGTATTATTTATTTACTTTTTGCTTTCTCTCAGTCTGGACAGTGAAATTAAGACAATTTTACTTTTGTTTAAAGATAGTTTCACTTTCAGTTTCTCAGTGCGGCTGCGCTTGGATTCCAAAAACTGCAGATGCTTTTTTATTTGTAGAGAAATAACTTTTTCCATTGGAATGTTAAAAAACATCACGGAAACTTTTTGACTCTGATTTTATAAGAGCTTGCTTTTATAACATATCAAAATTCAGGTTGGGAATGCTCCTTTAAAGACTTTAAAAACATTTTGTCTTAAAGTACTCTGAATTCTGTAGGTTGCACCTGGATTTTTTATAATATTGGTGAGCTAGGCCTCATGATTTTGCATATATTGTGAAGTATAACCATATGGACTTGGAGCCTGATCTTGACTTTGTTAAGCACTGCAACTAACTGCAAATACAATAGGAATAGAGGCTGCTTAACCCTTTGCAGGAGGGACTCATTACCCCTGTGGAATCACACTGTATGTCTTCAACATTAGAGATCCCAGCACTGAGCCACAACTGATGGTTAGGTCATACGGATTATAAGATATTTTGGATAGGGACTGTCTGTTATGTTTGCGTGGTTTCTAGCATAACAGGGTCCAAATTAAGAATAATAACTTGCTGCTGCTTCATATACAACTAAACTGATTTGTATTAAAGAATAATATCTAGTTGTGTCCTTAAATGAAAAGGTATCCAGCATATGCTCAGTCTATTCTTCCAACATTTTAAAAAGTCAGTTTTGAATAGTTGAATGATTTTGAATGAGTCATCTACAGGGAACCGGGTGAGCAAGGCACAGCTGGACTCCAGACACAGACTCAGTCTCCAGTTACTGCTAGTCTTCTTTTTCTTTTTCTTTTTTCTTTTCCAGTGGACTTTCTCCTGCCAATAAATCTTGCAGCTTCTCATAACATGCTGTCAGACTGAGGTAAAGTCATCACAGACATGGAAAACAGATCCATGCCCACACCCATAAATAAAAAAAAAAAGCAGGAAACTCTGAGCTAGTGAATATTAGGGAAAGAAGAACAGTTAGAAAAACAATCACTTCTAAAAGGTCCAAAACAGTATGATGAAGATGGCAGACAAAGTATCCTGCATCATTGTTTAGAAACCAGCTGTCTTTAGTAGCTGCACATTTTCCATGCATGCAGCAGAAGAAAGTAATTATAGTTGAGAGAAGAAAGTTTAATAAAAACTATTCTTGATATAAAGCAGCAGGATAACATAATTTGAATTTATTAAACTTCAGGCAGCAATAACAACCTCCATCAGACAGAGATTTTTTCCTTTCACATATTTGGGGTTCCCAAGGACAACTGGATGCCTGTCACAAACTGCAGCTTCCAGAGCCCAAGGACAGAAAAGCTGCAGTTCTCTTCTAGCAAGTGGGAAGCTATGATCTCTATTAAGGCAAAAATCAGGTAGGAGTGAGTCCAGGGCTGTCTGCCATGCAGGGTCACCCCAGATGGCTCTAGTGATGCCTGTGACTCCGCAGAGCCCTGTCAGAGCCCAGGGGCTGGGGAGCACCCAGAGAAACAAACGACTGCTCTGACCTCGGTCCAGTATCTTTCAAAATAGGAGACTCCAGAATCTAGATAGAATTACTGATTTATATTTCAAAATTATTTAAATTTGAAATATCCATTCAGAACAGGGGTAATATGAAAAATATATTTATATGTACTGACACACATTATTTTGACTTCCAGACAGTAGAAACTGCCTCTAAACCTATAATTCATAGTTTCGTGCATACTTGGCACATGATGGCATATATGATGTTAGTAGAGGAACAATGCCCAGATGCTTTGTATATTGGACAGACTTCTAACTCCCTTAGACAAAGGGTTAATGGGCACAAAACAGACATCAAAACGCTCCAGATCCACAAACCAGTTAGTTAACATTTTAATGGAATGGGGCATTCTGCCAATGACCTAAAGGTATGTGTGTTACTGAAAAAGAACTTTTGCACCGTTCTTCAAAGAGAAACAGCCGAGCTGACTTTTATATTCAAATTCGGCACATTAACACGTGGTTTAAACCGGGACGGGAACTTTCTGAGTCACTATAGGGGCTCGTCTACATACTTGGCTTAATCTAATTCCTGACCTCCCCCCGCCACCCCTCCACTCCCTAATTTGCTCACCTTGATTATCTTTTTCTGATTTGTCCTCCTTGCTTACTGTTTTTGGTTCTCTGTGCCTTAAATATTGAGTCTGTTCTGGTCTGGCTGTGGTCTGAAGAAGTGGGTCTGTCCCACGAAAGCTCACCTAATAAACTATTTTACTAGTCTTTAAAGTGCTACTTGACTGCTTTTTGTTTTGATAGTGTATAGTGTATAGCACGGCTTCCTCTCTGTTACCATTTAAAAATAGTGTGATACCACTTATATGTTAAAAAATGAGTATAAAGTTGGCTTTTGTTGCAACAAAATAAATTAGTCATGTAACACATACGAGATAACCGGACAACATCATGGCATACAGAGCAAAGTTACCATTAAGTTGCAGGCTAACAGTGCCCAAAAAAACTTTTAATAGGATTTTTAGCAATTCTTAAATTATTTGACTACTTTGTTGTTTCAATTTAGTTCCTTTATGTTGTTTTATATTACTTTGATCTTAGAAATAGGGAAAACCCATGTTTCAGATATTAGCTAGGATGATAGGGTTAGAAGCAGAGATACCACTTCTGTTTAATAACCACATCTTTAACAAAACCTCTCTTCAGCTGTTGCATTCCTGAAAGGTTAAAATAAATGATTTACTGCACTAATTTAAAGTAATTTTTTACCTTTTTTGTTTTATTTATTTGTTTTGTGTTAGTTTGGTTTGTTTTTTTCAGTTGCTTTGTCTCTCTCTGCAGTGGAAATTCCTGTAATAACTTTTAAAATAAACAGGGCAAAAGGGGTGAGGGTGCAGTGCAGCATAGCCGAGGAAGACATGAGCCAAGAGAGATTGACTGGTCAATGGCGAATAGTAACAGAGAGGTAGCCATGTTAGTGTGTACTCCAGCAAAAAAAAAAGGTAGCAGAAATGTAACACTTTCAAGACTAACAAGATAATTTATTCAGTGATGAGCTTTCATGGGACAAACCCACTTCATCAGATTAATCTCATTTCCAATACAGACTGGCATTTATAAGTACAGAGGTCTTAAAACAATTGCAATAAAAACTGACAAATCAAATACATAGGACTGAAGGAGGGGGCTGAGGGGTGGGGGATGTTAAGTGTCTTGCCTGAGATAATTACAAGTATCAAAGGAAGAGAAGCAGTTTTTGTGTGAGGTAATTATCTTTGTTCATATCATGCGTTAATGTGTCGAAGTTGAATATAAACACCAATTCACAACTTTCTCTATGTAATCTGTTTTTGAAGTCTCTTTGTTTTATGACACAAATTCACAGGTCTTTAAAAGAATGGCCCACTCCAGTGATGTACTCACTGACCATCTTATGTATATTGAGATTCCTGATGTCTGCTCTGTGTCCATTCACTCGTTGGTGAAGGTTATGCCCAGTCTGTCCAATGTACATAGTGGCAGGGCATTGCTGGCACATAATGGCATATATATTATTGGTCAAGGTACATGCAGATGAGCCCTTGATCTTGTAAGTAACATGAGCTGTGTCTACACATGCACGCTACTTCGAAGTAGCGGCACTAACTTCGAAATAGCGCCCGTCGTGGCTACACGCGTCGGGCGCTATTTCGAAGTTAACTTCGACGTCTCGCCGCCTAACGTCGAAGTCGCTAACCCCATGAGGGGATAGGAATAGCGCCCTACTTCGACATTCAACGTCGAAGTAGGGACCGTGTAGACGATCCGCGTCCCGCAACGTCGAAATTGCCGGGTCCTCCATGGCGGCCATCAGCTGGGGGGTTGAGAGACGCTCTCTCCAGCCCCTCAGCTCACTGGTGGCCACGTGGAGCGGCCCCTTAAAGGTCCCCTCCCCCTCCCTTCTTCTGCAGGAAGCTGAGGGAACGTGCAGGCTGCAGCCTGCACACGCGACCGGCCTGCACCACCCTCAGCCCCACAGAGCTGCGATGGCTGCCCGGCAGCCCCCCCAGCGCTCCCAGGGGACCCCCCCAAGGGGAGCCAGGGCAGCCAGCCCAGCCAGAGGGGCAGCCAGGCTGGGAAGCGGCAGCGGGGCCCCTCCTGGACGGAGGCCGAGCTGCGGGACCTGCTGGGGCTCTGGAGCGAGGAGGAGGTGCTCCAGGTAATGGGGAGCAAGAGGCGGAACGCGGATGCATTCGCTCGGCTGGCCGACGGCCTGGCTGCCCAGGGTCACCCTGCCCGCACTCCTGACCATGTCAGGAGTAAGGTGAAGGAGCTGCGTCAGGGTTACTCCCGGGCCCGGGATGCGGCCAGCCGATCTGGGGCCGCCCCCGTCACTTGCCCCTTTTACAGGGAGCTCAGGGACATCCTGGGCTCCCGGCACACCTCCTCCCCTCCGGCCACCCTTGACACCTTGGCTGACAAGCCCCAGCAGGCCCTGCAGCCGGAGTCCGCCCCGGAGGCAAGCCCCGCACCCCGGGGGCCCCCCCCGGAGGCCACCCCCGGGACATTGCGGCAGGAGGAGGAGGAGGAGGAGGAGGAGGAGGGGGGCTCCTCCTCCGCAGAATCCAGCCTGCAGATCCTCCTCCTGCCATCCCGGAGCAGCAGCAGGGCCTCCGACCCCCGGGGATCTCCGGACCGTGGGAGCGGACCCACAGGTAGGTACCCCCCTCTGGTGGACACCCCTGGGCTTGAGGGGCGGGGGTAAGAGATATGTGTCCAGGGCCCCCCACATGCTCACATGGCCATGGGCCCAAGGACACCAGGGCCATGGCCCTCACAGCACTGCATCAGCCCCTGCCCCCCCCACCCCGCATGACAGTGCCATGCCCCATCCCCGGGCCAGGGGGGAGCGGAACCTCAAGGGGCCCCCGGCAGGAGGGGGTGGGACACCCCACAGCAGCAGCATGTGATGGAGTTGGGGGAGTGCCAAAGGGAGACTCAGGCTACATATGAGCCACAAGAGCCGAATAGCTCCCAGGGGCAAAGGAGGATCCTGGCGCTACAGCTGGCAGGTGACACCTCTTCCCTGAACAAACAGGAGGGAGGAGCCGAGCTGGCTTGGAATTGGGGGGCGAGGGCGGGGGCCACAGGTAGAGGCTAGGGGAAGGGAGAGCTGGTAGGCAGCCAGCCTGAGGAGGGGGAAAGCTGCATCCCAGAGGGGCCCCCCTTGGGGTCTTCATCCCACGACGGGTTGGAAGGACTGTCTCTTCCGATAGCTGGTGATGTCCCTTCTGGCAGAAACTGGGCATCTGTGCCCTAAGAAACTTCTCCTGCTGTCAGACCCTGCGGGGTGAAGTGAGAGTCGCTCCCACCAGGGGATGGGGTGCAGGGCAGGGGGACCCCTGAACCCCATCCATCACAGCAGCATCTCCCGGGGACGGGGATGGGAACCTGCAGCACAGGGCTGGGGGGACAAAGGCCACGGCTCGGGGCCCACACTAACGCCTGTCTCCATTCTTCTTCCCCCCCTCCTCTCCTGTGTCCTGCACCTGCACCTGCACCATCCGAAGGACCGGAAGAGAGCGCTGGCGAGGCGTCAGTCATCCCGGAGAGCCCTCCGGGACCATCGCTCCAGGGCAGCCCCTCGGCCGAGGACCAACCGGCCCCACAGCGGGCTAGACGGCGGACCCCGCGCCTGCAACCGCCGACGGCGACGGACCCTCAGCTGCTGGCCATCCTCAGTCGGCAGCTGGAGGTCGCGGAGCAGCACCTCCAGCTGCAGGAGCAGGCGCTGGCCTGGCGCCAGGAGGCATGGGGGGCCTACATGCAGACATTTAACCGCCTGGTGGACTACGTGGCCCCCCATGCCGCGCCGGCCGAACCATCGCCCGCCGTGCCTGCTCCTGCAGCCCCACCACCAGCTGCTCCGCCCGTCGCCGGCCCGTCCGCCGTCGCCCCGCCACCCACCCGTGAGGGCCGGAGCGCCGAGGGACCCCTGGAGCCACCTGACACTCGCCGGCCCCCATACCTTCCGGTCCAGCCCGCTCCCACCCAGCCACGGACCAGGCTGCAAGCGCGGCGGGGCTCCCAGCCGGCCACGCCCAGTGCCGGGCTATAGGGACGAGGGGCCCGGGACGTGGCCCCCCCCTTGTATATAGTTGGACACTGTTTTTTTGGTCCCCCCGTTTGCCCCGTCCCCCCCATGTAAATAGTTCTCCCCTTTATCCGCCCTGGTTTTCTTTTTATTATTTATGGCAGACAGTTGTTTCTTTGGATTGTTTTATTTTTGTACATATTGCTTTTCTTGAACGTTTGTACCTCGTTGTTTTCCGTTTGTGGTTCACATATATTTATTTACATCAAAAACAAAAAATTTCTGAAAGAAAAAAATAAGTTTCGGCAAGGAAAAAAACAATTTACGTTCAGCCACAAGTGCGTGCTGTCATTTGTCCAGGACAAGTGGGAGAGGGGGGCGGTGGGGTGCTCCATGGTGTGGGCGTTGGGGCAGGAGTGTGGGGGAGGAAGGGGCGGGCAGTATGGGGCCTGGGCAGAGTTCACCCCGTGGCCTGTTTGTCGAAGTGGGCCCGCAGGGCCTCCCGGACCCGGGTCCCCTCGGGGTCCACCTGCCGACTGGGGGCAGCAGGTGGCTGGACGTGTGCCCTGCCGGCCTCCGCAGCCCAGCCCTGGAGAAAGGTCTCCCCCTTGCTCTTGACCAAATTGTGCAGGGCAGAGCAGGCACCCACAATCTGGGGGATGTTGTTGGGGCCCGCATCCAGGCGGGTCAGGAGACATCTCCAGTGTCCCTTCAGGCGGCCAAATGAGCGCTCCACCACCTGGCGCACACGGTTCAGGCGCTCATTGAAGCGCTCCTGGCTAGCGGAGAGATGGCCCGTGTAGGGGTGCATGAGCCACGGCCGGAGGGGGTAGGCCGCATCTGCGATGATGCAGAAGGGCATGGTGGTGTCCCCCAGAGGGATCTCCCGCTGGGGGATGTAGGTCCCTGCCTCCAGCCGGTGGCACAGGCCCAAGTTCTGGAAAACCCGGGCGTCGTGGGTGCTGCCAGGCCAGCCCACGTAAATGTCCTGGAAACATCCCCGGCTGTCCACCAAGGCCTGTAGGACGACAGAATGGTAGCCCTTGCAATTGAGGTATCGTCCGCCACTGTGATGCGGGGCGCGGATGGGGATGTGAGTCCCATCCAGAGCCCCGAAGCAGTTGGGGAAGCCCAGGGTGGCAAAGGCGGCGATGGTGGCATCTGGGTCCCCCAGCCTCACAAGCCTGTGCAGGAGCATGGCGGTGATGGCACGCACAACCTGCAGAGAAAGCACATGGGACGGCACCAATGAGGGGTGAGCAGGGTGTGCGTGGCCCTGCCCTGCCCTGCCCTGCTCTGGCCCCCCTGCTCTGGCCCCCCTGCCCTGCTCTGGCCCCCCTGCCCTGCCCTGCCCTGCCCTGCCCTGGCCCCCCTACCCTGGCCTCCCCCAGTGGGTTCGCTTACCTCCATGAAGACAGCCCCGACGGTGGCCTTTCCGACACCAAACTGCTGGCCCACGGATTGGTAGCTGTCCGGAGTGGCCAGCTTCCAGACAGCGATGCCGACCCGTTTCTGCACTGTGAGGGCACGCCGCATGGCAGTGTCCTGGTGCCTGAGTGTGGGGGTGAGCCACTGGCACAGCTCCAGGAATGTCTGCCGGGTCATCCTGAAGTTCCTGAGCCAGCGGTCGTCGTCCCACTCCCCAAGCACCAGCCGCTCCCACCAGTCGGTGCTGGTGGGGTAGCTCCACAGCTGCCGGCGTGTGAGGCGGGGGGTGGAGCGGGGTGCTGCAGGGGTAGGGGTTGAGCCCTGCTGCCCTGGGGGCATCTCCTCCCCTGGGGCAAGGAGGTGCTCAGCTGCCTCCCACATGGCATGGGTCAGGGCAAGCCCTGCTCCTGCCGGGAGGGCTGGGTGGACCTCTAGCTGCTGCTGCTGCTGCTGCTGCTGCTGCTGGGGGTCCATGACTGCGGCGCCCGGGGTCTGTGTGCCTATGGCTCCTCAGACCGCGTGCTGTGCAGGCTGAGTGTGTCTGGGAGGGGCCCTTTAAGGGAGCGGCTAGCTGTTGCCCCAGAAGCGCTAGTCCGCCCTGTGACCCTGTCTGCAGCTGTGCCTGGCATCCCTATTTCAATGTGTGCTACTTTGGCGTGTAGACGTTCCCTCACTGCGCCTATTTTGATGTTGGGCTGCGCAACGTCGAAGTTGAACATCGACGTTGCCGGCCCTGGAGGATGTGTAGACGCTATTCATTGAAATAGCCTATTTCGATGTCGCCACATCGAAATAGGCTACTTCGATGTAGGCTTCACATGTAGACGTAGCCATGGTTAGGCCCAGTGATGGTATCCCCAGAATAAATATGTGGACAAAGTTGGCAGCAGGGTTTGTTGCAAAGAAAAGTTTCAGGATTAGAATTACTGTGGTGTAGCCGGTGATTGCTGGTGAGAATCTTTCTTAGGCTAGGAGGTTGGCTATAGGAGAGGACAGGTCTGCTACCTAGGGCCTTCTGGAACATAGCATCATGTTTTAGGGATAGCTCTCAGTGGTATGAGCATTGGCTTGTTAAACCCAGACTTGTGAGTTCAATCCTTGAGATGGTTAGGAACAAATAGGATTTAAAAAAAACATTTCTCAGGGATGGTGTTTGGTCCTGCCAAGAGGGTAGGGGAATGGGCTCCCTCAGGTCGCTTCCAGCTTGATGAGATATGTATCCTCCAAGTTTATTTACATTTTTGTCAGTTTAAAGTAAAAGCATCTGCAATAAATGTAGCTAACACAGAGGATATAGTGTTTGAGAAAGAAGATTTTATTATTAGCTCTGAGAGAGGAATGTGGCACCATGAGTTAGAGCCGAGGGTCTCTAAACAATTCTGCTGGTTTTTATCCTGGCCCTGAGAAGGGAGTCAGGTTTGTTACCTGCTCCAGCAAAACCTACATTTGTTCTGCTACTGTCCGTTGCTTTTCTCTGCATACCAAATGGAGTACACAAGAGCCCTTCTCTTGTAAAATTAACTAGTTCTGGACAGCCCCATGTGTTAATGCATCCATTCTATCCTGGTCATGCTCGGCTTTTTACCTCTGTAGCCTTTTTCCTCCAACCCGTTGTGAATAAGTCATGATCTGCCTCTTAAGGTTGCTGTTAACCACACTATTTCCTCATCCATCTTATTGGCCAGTGTAGTCAAATCATTTGATAATATTCTCCCTATGCAGTTGATTTCTATGCTCTTACAGGCAGTTCTCTAGGTTTCAGCTTAGGTTTTGTCTGAATCTGATTTACTTCATATGGAAACAGTTATGGTACGCGGCCCACAGTGGCAGTGAGTATAATTGTCCAATGGAGGCTTTGCCTCTGCTGGATGACAGGGGAAAGTTTTTGCTTTATTATACCCCATGCAGGTTCTAGGGAGATTGAGGGGACAGTATCTGCTACTCAGCTTCCTGGTTCATCAGTAATCTCCATAGACTCCTAATTATTAACTGTGGTTTGTAACCTATTCTTTAAATCACCCTCTGTACCAAATGACTTGAGGATAGCTAATGTGACACCAATATTTAGAAGGGACTCTAGAGGTGATCCTGGCAATTACAGGCTGGTAAGTCTAACCTGAGAGATGAGCAAATTGGTTGAAACAGAATTGACAGACACATAAGCTATGTGTAAAAGAACAGAATTGACAGACACATGAGCTATGTCTACACTACAGCAATCTTTCGAAAGGTGAACAGTCGGATGATATTGAAAGAGCACATCTACACACAGATAAACAGATCAAGCCTGAGAGCCGCTATTTTGAAAGACTGCTCTACCCTTTCAAAATAGAGCATCTACGCTTTCCTTCTTACACAGATCCGTGAGCAGGGCTGTGATGGAACTAAATTCGGGCACAAATCGCCGGTAGTACCCCGCCATCCCAATGAAGGCCTGGACCTGCTTCTTAGTTTGGGGTACTGGCCAGTCTCTGACAGCCTCCACTTTAGCTGGCTCTGACTTTAAGCAGCCACTGCCTACCTTGTGGCCCAGGTAGGTCACCTCAGCCATTCCCACCTTGCACTTCCCTGCCTTGCTAGTCAGCCCAGCCTTCTGAAGTCGGTCCAGCACCTGGCTGACCTGGCACACATGGTCCTCCCATGTCTGGCTGAAGATGCAAATATCGTCCATGTAAGCCAGGGCAAAGCTCTCCATCCCTTTCAGTAGCTGGTCCACCAGACGCTGGAAGGTAGAGCATGCCTCCTTGAGGCTGAAGGGCAGGACCAGGAACTCACAGAGCCCCATGGGAGTGATGAAAGCTGACTTGAGCTGGTCATCTCGATCCAATGGCACTTGCTAGTACCCCTTGGTGAGGTCTATGGTGGTTAGGTAGTGGGCTCCCCCCGAGTTTGTCTAAGAGGTCGTCAGGCCTGGGCATGGGGTAGGCATCCGATACGATGAGGGTGTTAAGCTTGAGATAGTCCACACAAAACTGTACAGACCCATCCTTTTTAGGGAGTAATGCCACGGGAGAGGCCTACAGGCTGAAGGAGGGTTGGATCACCCCCAGAACCAGCATGTCTGCGATCTCCTGTTCTGTGTCCTGAGCTGTCTTCCCCGTGGCGCTGAACGGTACACACTTCATAGGAGCATGGGCGCCTGTCTCCATTCGGTGGACAGCCAAGTCTGTGCATCTGGGTCTGTCAGAGAACAGCCGTCGGTGTGAATGTAGCACCTCCCTGATCTCTGTCTGCTGGGCAGGGGTCAGCTGGTCAGAGAGGGGAATAGATTCCAGCAAGGAGCCAGCTCCAGTCCCTTTGAGCAAATCCACCAAGGGATCATCCCCCTGCCCCTCCCAGGGCCTGCACACAGCCAGCACCAAGTTCTCCTTGTCCCAGTACGGTTTTGTCATGAGAGACACAAGATATATTTCTTCCCAGAATGCATCGCCTTACTGAAGCGTCCCGCTGTGTCCATAGTCTCTGTCTTGAAAGGCTCCTCTATGATGGGCAGTGGCCTCAGGGTGGCTTTCCCCTTGTCCCAGGTCTTCCCTACCCTCTGGCAAGGGATTGCAGGACCGGCAATATTGACGGACAGCTGCAAAGACCCCTGGCCAGAAAAAGTTCTGTGGCAACCTCCTCCTGGTACGGTGGGTCCTGGACATCATGGGCTAGGCACAGCAGCCTGTGCCGGTACTTTTGGGGAACCACCAGTTGCCTCTGGACCTCCCATGGCTCCGCTTTGTGTCTGGGAACCCATTCTTGGTACAGGAATCTCTTCTCCCACAGGAATCTCTCCTTGCAGCCCTCCCCCAGCCGTGGAGCTGGGCTGAGACTGGCCAGTTCCCTCATCTTCTGCAGGGAGGGGGTCTCTCTGCAGCTGTGCCTGGAACTGTTCAGCCGGGGCAGGGGCAGACACCACTTCCTCTTCCCTGCCTGGTTCCAGGACCACTGGTCTGTGAGACCCGGTTTTTGGGGGCCCTCTTCCTCCCAAGGCCGGCCCCTGTGGCTTCTGTGGCTTTGGCTGGGTATCGACCTCTGAACCTGGGGAGAGCACCCTCGCCTCCTTTGGCTGCGGGTCAAGACCAGGGCATGAGGGCATTCACCTGGCTAGTGCTCCAGATCACCCCCCCGCATTAGTACATCAGCAGGCAAATGGTTGTGCATGCCCACCTCCTGGGGGCCTTCCTTATCCCCCCCATTTCAGGTGCACCCTTGCCATGGGCACCTTGAAACGGGTCCCATCAATTTCCATTACAGTCAGGTGAGAATTGGGCATAATCCGGTGCCACCACCCCAGGCTGGGCCAGCGTCACATCCACGCCTGTGTCCCAGCACCCCATGGCCTTTCTCCCATCCACCTCGAGGGGTATGAGGCACTCGCTCCACAGACGCAGTCCTGGCCCTGCTCTGTAAACTGAGCCCTGTGCATTTGGGCCCCTGAGGGGCTGGTCTGTGGGGCTGGTTGGGCCCAAGCTGAGGATACAGTGCCAGCATCACCTGCCTTGGCTGCCAGCCCCTCTGGCCTCTGGGACTCCACTCAGTTGACTCCATGAGTCCCCAGCCTGCTCAACCTATCTGGGAACTGGGGGCACTGGGCTGATCTATGCCCTTTCCGCCCACAGCGATAACAGCCCAGGTCTTGCTGTGTCCCTCAGGCCGGCTGCTCTGTCCAGGCCCTGGTTGTACCTCTGGGCTGGACGGTGGGCCCCTTTTTCTTTGGGCTCACCCAATATGTGATCCCCTCTGTTGTACAGCCAGGAACCAGTCTCCCCGGGACTCCCTCTCTCTCCCGGATTGCCTGTATCTCCGGGACTCCCTTTCAAACCTGGCTCAGCTATTTGTGAACTCATCCGTCAGCTTCCCCGTGCTGTGTGAGTCCCCTGGCTTCCAGTCCTCGAGCCACATCCTCAGGTCAGGTGAGCACATCTCAGAATTGTTCCAGGACCATCAGCTTGACTAGGTCCTTTACGGACTGGGCTCCCATCCCGAACACCCACTTTTGGTAGCACTGTGTCAGACAGGAGGCTGTGTCTCCATAGGTTTCCTTTGGCCTTTTCCGCGCCTCCTGGAACTTCTTCCTGTACCTCTCAGGAGTCAGCCCGAACTTATGCAGCAAGGCCTGTTTGACCCATTCGTAGTCCCCAGGCTGCAGCCCCTCCAGCTGGCTGACCACTGCTATGGCCTTCTGATCCAGCAAGGGGGTGAGCTGTCGGACCCATTTGGCTGGAGGAACCTCGTGCAACTCGCAGGCTCACTCAAAGGAGGTAAGGAACCCATCCACGTCCCCTGGGTCCTGACACTGGGCCATGACACGCATCTCTAAGTGACTGGCCAGCACGGGCCTCCTGGCCCTCTCACTGCTCTCCGCAGCTGGGGCCTCTTTGTGTCTCATCTCCGCCATGGTCTGCTTGTGCTCACGCTCTCGCTCTCTCTCCTCCTGCTGTCTCTCTTGTTGCTGGCACTCATGCTCACGCTCTCTCTCCTGTTCCTGGCACTCTCCTGTGCCTGTCACTTGTGCTCTCTCTCCTGTTTCTGGGCTTCCAGTTCCTTTAATCGCACCTCGAGCTCCAGCCATCACAGCTCTGCCCTGGGGGACTCTGCCCGGGGTGGACCACTGCAAGCTGAGCACGACCTGGAGAGTGCCACTTCTGTCTGACGGTGTTGAGCCCCTGCTCCTGTTTGAGAATCCAAAACGCTCCCAGGGGTGACTGGTCACTTCGTGCCAGGACAGGATCTGGCCCCTTGGATCGGTCATTTTCTTCCATCCGGGCAATCAGCTGGGCCTTGGTTGCCTTCCCATGGTCAGGCCCCTCTCTCTGCACAGCCCCGCAAGGTCTTCCTTCAGGAGTCAGGTATAATCCATCTCCCTGCCGTCTCCCAAGGTATCAACTCACCGGCAGAAGTGGCAGCACTGCACGGTTCCCAAAAATCACTTTTTTCCACCTCCAGCACCCCTGGCTCTTGTGAGGCTCCTTCCTTCTACTGCTCTCAGTCAGTCACTGCTGGGAGCTCATCCGTGGGTGCAGTGCATCCCACTTCTTACACCAGTGTGATGGGGTTCAGGGGTCCTCAAGCACTGCACCCAGTCTGCAGGCAGGAGTGACTCTCACTCAGCAGGCAGAATGGGAAGTTTATTAGTTGACAGAGGCACAGCTCAGCACAGAGATGGCAGTACAGCAGGCAGAGACAGTCATTCCAACCCACCCTGGGGAGAGGAGCCCGAGGGGTGCCCCATCTGGGGTGTAGCTTCCCCCCAGCCCGGCTAGCTGCCTTCCAACTCTCTCTCCCCCAGCTTCTAACTGCTGCCTCCGATTCAAACCCATCTCGGCTCCTTCCTGCCTTTCGTTCAGGACAGAGGTGTTACCTGCCAGCTTAGGTTACAGCCCCAGGGGGTCATCCTTAGCTGCTGTGAGCTGCTCTGCCTGTCACCCTGACTGTCTGACACGCACTGCCCACTCCATCACAGGAGTGCTATTGAAAGCTGTGCTGCGTTCCTCCGATTTCCTTTTGAAATGGCATGTTTTGTGTGCCATTTTTGAAAGAGAGCCAGATTTTCCCAACATGGCTGCCAGTGTAGACGCAACTACAGAGAAGGGAAGAAAGCAAAATGGGGAGGTTGAGGATGGGGTAGAATGGGCGCGCGCACACACACACACACACCCAGCAAGAGGGAAAATCGGCAACGATGACTGTGTAAGTTCCAAAAGCTTCTATTGGCACTGCTCTATTTTGCAGATTTTGCAAAGCTGGTGACAATTTTCCTTCTCTTCCTGTGCTGGTTGTAACATATGTGTCTGTACTAGTTTCTAGTGTTCTACCGCTTCTCTTCCTTCTAACTCTTTTTTCCTGTTATTCAGGGTGACCATTCCTCCCCCGGCCAAATATGGGACACGGGGGCATCATGGCCAAAACGGGATAGATGGTCATCCCACCTGTGAGTCATGTGGTGGCTGCCCAATGGGGACTGCCACCGTGCTGGAGGGGCTTCGTGGGGGCAGCTGCAATTCTCATCTGTTCCATGACTTGGGGCACTGGGAATGGGGCTACTGCCCCACTAGCAAAGCTCCCAGCTTCCACCAGCTGTGGGAAGCTGGGCAGGAGCTGCACTGATCTGGCTCTTGCCAGGTGGGGGAAGCCAGGCAGCAGCCTTATGGGTCCAGCTCCTGGCTTCCCCAACCAGGAGAAGTCAGGTGGCAGCCCCGTGGGTCTGGCTCCCAGGGGAAGCCAGGTGGCAGCTGCGTGGGTCTGGTTCCCCCAGTCGGGGGAAGCTGGGCAGCAGTCAGGCGGGTCTGGTTCCCCCAGCTGGAGGAAGCTGTGCGGCAGCTGCATAGGTCTGGCTCATAGCTCCCCCAGCCACGGGGAGCCAGAACCAGTGGTTGCTACCTGCTAAAAAAGTGGAATACGGGCCAATTAGCCCCTTTTGCAGAATAAATCGGGATGCCGGGTTGGTGCCTGAAATATGGTGCTGTCCTGCCCAAAATGGGGCTGATGGTTATCCTGTTGTTATTTGCCCCACCACTCTTGTGGTGTGTTGTCTTAGTCATGTAACGTAGTTTGTCTTCTTTTGCACTGCCATAGACTGTGCCATTACCTTACAAATTCCAGTCCATGTCTCCCCACTTTCTTTTGTGAGCTCACATGGACAGCCCTTACTTGGCACCCTGTGTGTCTGTACTCTGTCAAAGTTTGTGGGAGTTTGTTGGGGCTGAGGTGAGCTTCCTTATTTATTGTGAGGCAGGATGTTTTAATTTTATTCATCTATCTCAAAATTCTTGAAAATGTTGCGTTGACTCCCCTTAACTTACATAATCAAGCACAAAAATATCACAATACTATTACTACCATGTTATTTCATAAAACCTGTATAATTTTGAAAAAAAAACCCAAAACCTATAGTTCAGCAAAATGCTAGTGGCTGCATCTTTTAAACATTAAGTGCTGCAGCTGGGTTTTACACATGTGAGGAAATAATTTCACCTGTCAATGGATAAGTAATTGAGGTCTTTGGACTATCCCATCCAGTAGTATGAAATTACATTTGACGTGCCTGTACACAGTGCAACTGTTTGTGAAAGCTTAAACACTACAACTGTTTTACTATGAAAAGATACTGAAATCCATTAGTTTCACCTGACAGGAAATAATCAAATCATACACATGTGAGGTACAGAAAACAAGGCTTGTACAGGTGAAGCGATGCACCTGTTGTTTTCTATCAAATGACTGTACAGTGTAGCTGGTCACAATGGTCAAGGCATAAGAAAAGCCATCAGTTTATATCTGTCAAGGGAATCACATGCAAAAATCTACATACTGAACACTGTCGAGAAAGAAGATTCTGTTTTATGTTTCAAGTAGGGCTGTTAATATCTCTCTGATAAGCAATCCTTGGCTGCGTCTACACGTGCACGCTACTTCGAAGTAGCGGCAGTAACTTCGAAATAGCGCCCGTCACGTCTACACGTGTTGGGCGCTATTTCGAAGTTGAAATCGACGTTAGGCGGCGAGACGTTGAAGTCGCTAACCCCATGAGCGGATGGGAATAGCGCCCTACTTCGACGTTCAACATCGAAGTAGGGACGTGTAGACGATCCGCGTCCCGCAACATCGAAATAGCGGGGTCCTCCATGGCGGCCATCAGCTGGGGGGTTGAGAGATACTCTCTCTCCAGCCCTTGCGGGGCTCTGTGGTCACCGTGGGCAGCAGCCCTTAGCCCAGGGCTTCTGGCTGCTGCTGCTGCAGCTGGGGGTCCGTGCTGCATATACAGGGTCTGCAACTAGTTCTTGGCTCTGTGTATCTTCCACTGTTTAATGAAAGTGTGTCTGGGAGGGGCCCTTTAAGGGAGCGACTTGCTGTTGAGTCCGCCCCGTGACCCTGTCTGCAGCTGTGCCTGGCTCCCTTATTTCGACGTGTGCTACTTTGCCGTGTAGACGTTCCCTCGCTGTGCCTATTTCGATGTTGGGCTGAGCAACGTCGAAGTTGAACATCGACGTTGCCAGCCCTGGAGGACGTGTAGACGTTATTCATCGAAATAGCCTATTTCGATGTCGCAACATCGAAATAAGCTATTTCGAAGTTGGGTGCACGTGTAGACGTAGCCCAGGTGTTCACAATGCTTAAAGACAAATATACATCTTGTCAATCATTTTGAAGATCAGCAAATGCAGCTGATCATAGCTGTGAAGGGATAAGGAGAGCAGCTCAGTATACCTGTCAAACAATAAGAAATTCTACTGATGGTAACATTGAAAGAAGAAAGCAGTACTGCTGGATATGTCTATGGCAAAAGATAAGAAATACAGCTGTGTTTGAATTTCAAGATGAAAGCAAAAAGTTGACCATACTAATCAAGAAAAAAGTAAAGCAAACAAGTGGTTCTTAATCTTTTTTTTCATTTGTGAACTGTACATTTTTTCAAATGGTGATTGAAATCTTAGGCATAGTCTGCAAACCCTAGGGATTGGTAAAGCACAGATTGGAAACCACTTTTCTACTGTAATAACAATCTTTTGCAGACACACTCTACTGGCCCCCAGGGGTTCACAGACCACAGGTGGAGACCCATTTTCAAACAATTTATGGTTTCTGTATTACTAGCCTTAAGTGTTAAAAAATGTTATGATTCAGGCCCTGCAAAGAACATAATATATTTTGAGTGTTTTGGATTTGCTTTCAGGTTCCTGCATGTCACATTTTCAAACTATTTCTACACAGCCCTCTGGCCTAGAACTTTGGTTAAAAAGCTTACCTCTTGAGGTCCCTCCAAACCTAAGTGTTTATGATTCTACCTCAGCCCTTCACACAGCACAGTGCAAAGCCAAGCGCTCCCAAGCTCCAGACTCCACACTGTATGTCTTGTTTCACTCTGATGGCAGTCTGGGAGGCAGCCAGTTTTTATTATGCAAAGGAAAACCACTTAGGTATGAAATCCACTGAAGCAGAGGAAATGGTAGAGACAAATTACACGGGGTTGCATAGTAGTTTAGGCTGTCTTGCTCTGAAAGCTGCCTTCCATTGTTGCACTGACTGAGGACAATGAATTGCTGTTTCAGTGTTTTCGCACTGAGAGGAAATATAATTTGTGGGATTATACGCAGTTTGTAGGGGTATCATATTAGACCTTTCAAAAAAGAGGACACCCATGAGAGGGAATGTATCTGATTCATTATCTACCAACTTATATTTTATTAATGTACTATATACACCAGCTGGTCTCCTCCTGCCCCCTTCCCCCCCCAAATAAATGTCCTCCCTTTCCCCCAAAGCCAGGCACCTTCTCCCCCTCTATCTAAATCAATGCTTGCCACTCACCAGAGCCGCCAGAGCTGCCACTGCTACTGGAGCCCCCAGGACCAGAGATGCTGGGATTGCTGGAGCTGCTGGGACAGCTGGAGTGACTAGATCTGCCACCACCAGAGCTGCTGAAGCCAGTGGGGCTGAAGCCACTGGAGACACTGGGGCTGGAACCATGGAAGCTGCTGGGGTTGCTGCAGCCACCAGAGTGGCCAGAGCTGCCACCGCTGGGTCCACCAGGCCTGGAGCTGTTGGGGTCACGAGGGCCACTGGAGTGGCTGGAGCCAGAGCGTCTGGAGCTGGAGTCCCAGGGCCACTGGAGCAGCCACAGCTGCTGCTGCCACATGCTTCTCCCAGTCAGTGCTGGGGCACCTGTGCAGAGCGGGCAGATGACATTCCATGCATGCAGCTCTAGGAGGAGCTGCATTTAAAGGCTCCAAAAGCCACATGCAGCTCCAAAGCCAGAATCGCCACACTGCGCTATCTGGTTTGCCACACGTGGCGAGTGTCAAACATATTGGACACCACGGATATATACTATAACACATTAGTACAATATGAGCTGGTAGATGCTGATACAGATCCACTCCTTCTCAAGGGTTTCCTCTTTTTTATACGGTAACCCTACAAGTTTGTAGAGATAATGCCCATGATTCACCAAATCAGGCCATTCTGTCACAAGCTCTTCCACCATTAGAATCCTAGAATAGATAAGGGACCTTGAGAAGTCATTGAGTCTGGTCCCCTCCCCGCATGGCAGTTGCAGGACTAAGTATTATTTATTTTACAATGTGTGCTCAGCATCTCTGACATGAATTGTTTTAAGCATGAGTTCTGCGTTCATTTGTTTATATTATGCTTTCTGTAATAGAAAGAAACTGCTAAAAGTGACATTTTTAGATGGTTGCTCACTGTCAAGTAATATTTAGCACTTTTCTACAATGTTATCTCTTCAAAATCACTGTGCAAACATTAAAGAAACTAAATATAAAGGGTTTTAACTCTTGAATGACTTGACACAACAGGGAATAAATAGCTCTGCTTTGTTCTCTGCCCCCTGAACAGAAAGATGTAATTGAAATTCAGCTTTTGAAAAAAAGCTTTGAAGATCTTTCAAGTCCAACCAAGGCCGCTGTAGAAACACCCTTGCTACCTAGGTTTGGTGTTTGTTCAAGGCTGTTGTAGACTGAATGAACAAGCAGACCTAGCTTACTTTTTTTTCCCCTTGAAGTACTCACAGCTTATGGGAGAAAAGTGAATGGGATTCTGCTTATCCCATATGTAAAAAAACAGAATGGACCAAAAACTTTTCTTGTGCAAAAATCTGTTCCCCTGGAAGTTGGAAGACTGCACAGGTGTAACTGTAAACAGGAATTGGTCTCTGTTCTCATTCCCATCTCAAATCACATGCATTCCGTGTTTACCTAACACTTTCCACTTGGGAAAGAAGATGGTTTAAATTGGGGCAGAAAAATATGGACTAAACTTAGGTTTATTTGGCTTTTAATGTTTTGAATTAAACTAAAAAAAATCATGTTTGAAGTATTTTTGTGATGGATTGAACTGCTAAGTTACGTCTACACTAGACAGTTTTGTCAACAAAACCAGGGTTTTGTCAACAAAACTTGCAGAGCATCTACACACCAAATGCATTTTATCAACAGAAACTGTCAACAAAAAAGCGGTGTGGATGCTCCAGGGGAGCCTTTTGGCAACAGAGTGGATCAAAAGAAATTGGATCCCTTTTATGTGTAGACACAATCTGTCAACAGATGCTTCTAGTATAGACGTAGCCTTAGAGACATAGCAAATGGACAGAACCCTCTACCAGTCTACTGAGCCAGTCTTTCTATCATAGCCTGGCAAGAAGTGAATTTAAAATCCTTGAGAGAGGGAAGCCTACAACATTTCATTCCGGGCTTTCTCTATTGCTTCTGCAACTTCTTAAAAGTACAAAGATGTCATGGCCTGTGGAATTAGGCTGGGCAGGAGGAAAGAATTTGGTTGTCCACACATCCCAATACAGAGAAATACATCAAAGAAAAAATATTTTTTTATTTTTAATATAGTTCAATACTGTGTTGACCAGAGTGTATCATAAATCTGAAACTCCTTGATGGAGGTATTGTAAAAGTTAAAGTACTAGTATCCAGATGATCTGAAGAAGTGGGTCTGCCCCAGAAAAGCTCGTCACCTAATAAATTATTTTGTTAGTCTTTAAAGAGCTACATGACTGCTTTTTTGTTTTGTAAAGATACAGACTAACACAGCAACCTCTCTGTGAGTAGAATCAATAACGGGATGTTTTCATCTTATTTTTTCCTAACAAATGTGTGAATGTTTTTCTTATGCGTGGGAGAGGGCAATAGTTCTGGCTGAAGCTGGATATAGTATGTGTAAGTTTTGTAAAAACTTTCTACTTTACCACTCTGGGGCTACGTCTACACGTGCACCCAACTTCGAAATAGCTTATTTCGATGTTGCGACATCGAAATAGGCTATTTCGATGAATAACGTCTACACGTCCTCCAGGGCTGGCAACGTCGATGTTCAACTTCGACGTTGCTCAGCCCAACATCGAAATAGGCACAGCGAGGGAACGTCTACACGGCAAAGTAGCACACGTCGAAATAAGGGAGCCAGGCACAGCTGCAGACAGGGTCACGGGGCGGACTCAACAGCAAGTCGCTCCCTTAAAGGGCCCCTCCCAGACACACTTTCATTAAACAGTGGAAGATACACAGAGCCAAGAACTAGTTGCAGACCCTGTATATGCAGCACGGACCCCCAGCTGCAGCAGCAGCAGCCAGAAGCCCTGGGCTAAGGGCTGCTGCCCACGGTGACCACAGAGCCCCGCAAGGGCTGGAGAGAGAGTATCTCTCAACCCCCCAGCTGATGGCCGCCATGGAGGACCCCGCTATTTCGATGTTGCGGGACGCGGATCGTCTACACGTCCCTACTTCGATGTTGAACGTCGAAGTAGGGCGCTATTCCCATCCGCTCATGGGGTTAGCGACTTCGACGTCTCGCCGCCTAACGTCGATTTCAACTTCGAAATAGCGCCCAACACGTGTAGACGTGACGGGCGCTATTTCGAAGTTACTGCCGCTACTTCGAAGTAGCGTGCACGTGTAGACGCAGCCTGGTAGTACCTCTTGCTCCCTCACCTTCTGGCCCTGGCCTCTGCACAGGCACTTGCCAATTTTCCAGAACTGGTTTCCAGCACACTTGGAAAATGATGGCACCCAGGAGGTGGTGTTCTGGAACTACTTGGCAGATGGCAGTGTGTTCCTGCACCGCAGGGAGATGCATACAGGAGAGGACAGCTTTGCCTTTCCTGCTGGGAGGAGTACAATCTTACTCCCCCTCACCTGGCAACAGCCATTCCCTTTGTGCCACAATAGGAGGAACTGATTAGTCCATGGGTTAATTTGGCCATGCACAAGGGTCACCTAATTACTCCTCGCACACCCAGAGAGCTTCCTCACTAAACTCTCCTATCAGCTGTTCGTCTTCTTGTATACGTCCTCAAATTCATCACAAACTTGTGAGAACTGGGAATCCCAAGATACCAATTAGACTAACTGTAGATCTCTGCTCTAAATCCAAATCCTTTGCATCTATGCTTAATTGAGCCCCAGTTCTATGAAGGGGAAAAATGAGAGGCACAAAACTGGAGGCTACTTCATAACATATAAGCATCCAGCTCTTCAGCGCTAAATGAGTTAAAGAAATGGGGTGAGTGGGGGCAGGAATAAGAATCCTGGCTATGAGATGTTTAAAAATACTTGTGTATTTATTTTTCTTGAAATTCACCAAAGCATTTAGAGATTTTAGATTAAAAACATACCAGCTGGGCTGTATTGTAATATATCCTTAAGTTTAGCAGTTGGCAGATTTGCTGTGACAATGTTCCATCTGAAAGAAACAAAACCGAATTTAACTGTGTGTTTTTTTAATAAAAAGTTTAGCGCTACTGATGGTACAGTATCTCTGAGATGGCCATTTTGAAGCCAAGACATTTAAAAATGTTAATCTGTTGTCATTTGATATCTTTATTCTTTTGAAAATTTTAAAAGGTTTAATAACTGAGAAAAGACAGCTTCTGAAGGTTAATGCAATAAGGTACTGCGTAATTGTCCAGACAATAATGTGGGATCCAGATTTCTACATATTCATGCAGCTGGCATGAAGAAAAACTGCCAAGATTTTTGTGCCAATAATTATTCTTATTCTACAGTTTGAAAATAAGACAACAGCTTTGTCAGCAAAAATGAAGTTCTATAGCTCATCACAATAGTCACGGATGCCAGCAGTGCAGATGTGGAATTTGCAGTTTTAAATTTTTGGGCCACATCCTATTTCCACTGAAGTCAATGGAACATTTTATCACTGACTTCATTGGATCAGGGCCAACCCTTGGGGCTTTTCAAACCGAAAGTTCTTATTTTATTTCTGTGGATTAATTAGTTTTCTCCAACAGTGAATTTTCCATAAAGTTTTAACCAGAAAAACTATTTGGAACATAAGGAAAACAGAAAGTAGTATAAATATTTGCTTCAGCTTGGAGGATGGCTTAACATACTGGTTCTCGTTAATAAATACTATTATTTTATTGACTGCTGAAAAAACATTGCATGTCTTTGATCCTGCAGTACTTGCTCAGGCAAAACTGAAGTTCTGCTTCAATAAGGAATGCAGGAGTAGCCCTTGTGTCCTTATATCCCTCTCTAGGTAAATGAATGAATGCTCCGTATGTCTGATGAAACAGAACCCAGTGTTATATATCAGGTGAAGGCACTTATCCCCTAATGTGGAAAAATGGTGTTGTTCAGTTCAGTTGAATACCCCCCATATTTGAAGTTATCTATGAGAAAGAAATTGGAAAGGGATATTTATACACCATCTGTTTGTTTCTTGTTGTTGATTTGTATGAGTAAAATAAATTCAATAAATTAATTAAGGGACTTGTTAAAAAACAAATCAGGGCTGGTTGCTTGATTTAAGCATGATGTTTTATGGATTGTTCTGTGTTTTGTACCCAGAGCTCTGGGTAATTGAAAAATTCAGTATGTGTCAGCACTGAGTATAACATGTTTTCTTCATCAAGTCATGGGTTTAACAAGGGGAAATTTGCCTTGCCAAGTCCATATTCAATAACCTTTACGGATATTCCATGACAGTTTGAAGTTTTCTTCAGCTGTTTTACTTTGTCTAGGGGATGAAGATGAAACTTCAAATAGTACCATATTTTGAAATTAGTGTTTCTCCTTACTGGAAAAATGAAACAAAATGTTGAATGTGTATACTATATGAACAATTTAAGTCACTGATTCTTTACGTGATTCTAAAGAAATTTTCTTGATATGTAACCCTAGGTAGAAATTTACTAATTCTATTTTAAATGTGCCTTTACTTCATAGAAATCCTTCATGAGTGAAGAAAAACCCTGCATCTGTCTGGGAGTCTCCTGATTCCCTAGGACCCAAATCTCAAGAGTATAAGGAGTGCAGGCAAATATTAGTTCATCAAATATGTATCCAATATATGTATGTTTCCTGTTGTAAGTCTAACAATAATTTAAGAAAAGAAAATACTCTCAGATGGCCTTTTTTTGCTTGAGTGTCTTTTAGTGTTTCCATCACCCAGTGGCCTTGCTGACTGTTTGGCAGACTTCTTGCTTCCGATGTACTTATTTTTTTTTGTTAGTTTATGTCTTTTGCTATTTGCTCTTCAAATTTATTTTTGTCTGCCTAATAATACTTTTATACCTGATTTGCCAGAATTTATATTCATTTGTATTTTCCTCAGAGGATATGACTTCCAAGTTTTAAAGAAGACATATGGATCCTTTTGGTCTTAAAAGATGGTGGTTAGAAGCGGTGGTGTGGATCGATGGGCAGTGTTTGAGACTGCAGCTTCTCTCGTGGTTTATCTGTCCAATATTGGATTTGCACAGTCAATTGCAATAACCGTGTCAGTCTATTTCTGAATTCTTGAGTCTGAGAGCTTTTCCTTCTAAGACGAAGTAATGGCTTCCACATATACTATCAAAGGATGATGTGCCCTGTTGTAGCAATTGTCACCAGGTATTTTGATCTGATGATGTAGATTCCCAGGATTTTGGATCAATGTTGAATTTTTTCATGGAGTTTTTGCAAGTATCCTTGAATCTTAGCTTTGGTCTTCCTCTTGTTCTCAACCCACATGACAGTTCACTGAAGAGGATTTCTTTGGGAAGACGTTCATCACCCATTCTTCTCACATGACCAAGCCAACACAGTCTTCTGCTGTTGAGGATTGCTATGAGGCTGGATATGTCAGATCCTGATAGGATATCTGCATTTGATACTTTATCTTGTCAGTTGATGTTCATAATTCTGCAGTCAGCGAAGATCAAAGCTGTTCAATTTTTTCTCCTGGTTCGAGCAGGTGGTCCATGCCTCAGAACCATATAGCAGGATACTCAATACACATGCCTGGAAGATTAGTATCTTTGTTTTCACTGTCAGCTTAGGACTGTTCCATACATGCTTCATAAATCTGCCAAAAATAGTAGCTGCCTTCCTGATTCTGATATTCAGTTCTTTGTCCATGGATAGCTTTGTGGTGACAGTAGATCCAAGGTAACAGAATTGTTGAACCACATTTAATGGGCTGTTATCCAGAATGACATTGGGTTGCTGAGGTGTACCTTGAGTGAATTCAACCGTTTTCTTCATGTTTATTTCAAAGGAAAACAATGTGCAGGCTCTGGACAGAGAATCCATCAGTGACTGTAGTGGGTCTTCATTATGAGTGGTGAGAGCTGCATCATCTGCAAAGAGGAGTTCCCTAATGAGGACTTTCTTGACCTTAGGTTTTGGCCTTGAATCTTGCCAGGTTGTAGAGAGAGCCATCTAATCCTGTGTGGAGAAATACATTCCTGTATGAGTTTTGAAGTGCGCGATTTAGTAGAACTGAGAAGAATATGTCGAAGAGGGTAGGGGCAAGAACATACCCTTGTTTAACTCCCCTGTTCATTGCAAATGGTTCTGATGCAGGTCCATCATATTGCACTGTTGTTTTCATGTTTTCATGAAAGGATGTTATGTGCTTGAGTAGGGTCAGTGGGCAGCCAATCTTGGTTAATACTCTGTACAGTCCTGATCTACTGACTATGTCAAATGCCTTTGTTAGGTCGACAAATTCTATGACTAATGGTTTTCCGTGTCCTCTGCATTTTTCATGTAGTCGACAAAGAGAGAAAATCATGTCCATTGTTGACCTGCCAGATCTGAAGCCACATTGTGTTTCCAGATAGACTCGATCTGTGAGTTTTTGCAGGTGTTTGAGAATGACATGTGCAAATGCTTTTCCTGTGACACTCAGTAATGAAATACCTCTGTAGTTACTGCTGTAACCCTTGTTACCTTTGTTTTTATAGAAAGTGATGGCGTTTGCATCCTGCTTGTTGTGTGGGACATCACCTGCTCTTCAACATTTTAGGAGTAAATCATACAGGAAAGGAAAGAGCACAGCCTTGTTTGCCTTCAGGACATCAGCTGGAATTCTGTCATTTCCTGGCACTTTGCCATTGGAGAGAGGATCAACAACTTGAGAAAGTTCCTCCTCTGTAGGTTCTGCATCTAGGTCAGACGTTTCTGGAAGGGTTGGGATGAGGTTGTCAAGTTCAGGTTGTATTGTATGGTCGTGGGAATAAAGACTTGAGTAGAGTTCCACCCATCTGGACATCTGCAGCTTTTTGTCTGTGACCACCTGTCCATTTAAGTGCTTCAGTAGGGCAACTTTGGTAACGTTTAGTCCGAGTACTTTCTTCTATCCATCATATATAGTTTTCAGGTCGCCCAAATCAGGTGCCTCGTGAATGTTAGAACATAGATCGGCTCAATACTTGTTTGCACACTGCCTGGTTCTCTCTGAAGAACAGATCTTGCATGTCGAAGTTGATCTCTTGTGCTTTGAGATGGGTTCTTTATGTTATTCAGATGTGCCTTGTGTTTTTCTTCAAGAAGAGGCCTAAGAATATCAGCATTTTCATTGCTCCATTCTTTGTTCGAGATGTTCCAAAGGCAGATTTAGCAAAATTGTATACTGCATCTCTCAGCATGGACCATGTTTCATCAATGGTTTGTTGGTATGGTTTGTGTTCTGTTTTGCGAGTGAGATCATCTGTGAAGACAGAGCATTTCAGCACATCTCTGGTATTGGGGGTATTGATCTTTGGCTTACTGCATTCCTTTGTCATATGGAGTTTCATTGGGACGATTTTCACTCTGCTGATGATCAAGGAGTGATCAGTGTCGCAATTTATGCAGTGGTACGTGCATATAAATTTCACAGAGTTGAGATGTTTCTTGTGTACCAGTATATATATATTGTCTTTGAGTACCTCTTTTGCTTTGTTGCTTTAGTGATGGTAGTTGTTTTTTTATTCTTCTTACTGTTTTTTTTTTTAAATTTGGGATGTACATATAGTTTGATCCTTCACAGTAGTCAGGTGAGTTTTAACAAGGGGATCTCAATTAGATCTATGACACCAGATGGTTAGAGGGGTCTGAGTGTATTAGGACATAGCAATATTATTCAGTAGAGGAAGCTGGGTACTGCGTATAGTATAGCCAAACATGATGTACTTCGCTAAAGTAGTACGTGAAATATACATAAACTCCTCTGTGGGAGAGGGGGCATAGTTGAGATAAACTGAATTCAGTATCTCCATCAGGCACGAAACCCCTGCAGTTGCAAAAGAATATCTCTTGTTCCACATAGAATCCAGACATAGAAATTCCCTGTACTCTGAAATTAAAAAAAAAAACAAACTGCTCCAATTTTGCATTAGACGTTAATCTGCAGTAAAGCATATGATGAATAAAACACCATGTAATGTTTACTCATTTACAATAAATAAGTATCTTTTGGCCTGCAATGAAGGGTGGCCATTTTGATGAATACTTGTGAAAATGCTTGTGTGGGAAATCAAGGTAAGAGAGTTACTGAGAATTTTCTAATCTTTTTATTTCCATAAGCTTTAGATTATTAGTATAAAACTTAAGCATTTTTATTTCAATATGAATATATTATGATTATTAAACTGTAATTCAGAGCTGAAATATCATGGAAAGCAAGATTCTACCATGTGAACTTTAATGTTCTTGGGTTGAACACAATGGTTGTGACTTGATTTCATGAGACTGATTAGTTTGTTCATCTATTATTTCATTAAGTCAGCTCGGGAATATGTTGTGGAAAAGTCAACATGGCTTTTGTAAAATGAAGTCAGGCCTCACCAATCTACTAGAATTCTTCCAAGTTGTCACGAATTATGTGGACACAGCTGACCTAGTGGATATAATGTAGTTGGACTTTTAGAAAGGCTTTCATAAGGACTCCCTCTAAGGCTCATAAGTAATCATGGGATAAATAGAAAGGTCTTCCGACAAATCTGTGGCTGGTTAAAAGATAAGAAACAAAACATGATCAGTTTTGATAATGGAAACCTTTCAATAGGAGGGTGCCCCCCCATAATCTGTTCTGGGACCTGTTCTATTAAACATATTCAGAAATGATGTAGAGAGAGGGTGAGATGGCAATCAATCAAGATACTTAAGTCCAAAACTACTGAGAAGAGTTGCAAAGAGATCTTGGCTACGTCTACACTAGCACACTATGTCGAAGTAGCCTATTTCGACGTAAGGACATCAAAATAGGCTACTTCGACGTGTATCTTCTACACGTCCTCCAGGGCTGGTGCCGTCAACATTCAACGTCGAAGTAGCGATGGAGAACGTCAAAAGGAGCCGCACCGGAAGGAAATGCGGAGTGTCCACACACACAAGCGCTCCCTGTCGAAATAAGGGGCCAGCAAAGCCCCAAGCTGCTCCCTTAAAGGGCCACTCCCAGACACACTCAGCCTGCACAGCACGAGATCCACAGAGCTGACAACTAGTTGCAGACCCTGTGCACGCAGCATGGATCCTCAGCTGCAGCAGCAGCAGCAGCAGCCAGAAGCCCTGAGCTAAGGGCTGCTGCGCGCGGTGACCATAGAGCCCTGCAGGGGCTGGACAGAGTATCTCTCAAGCCCTCAGCTGATGGCCGCCATGGAGGACCCCGCTATTTCGAAGTAGCAGGACACGGATCATCTACACACGCCCTACTTCGACGTTGAATGTTGAAGTAGGGCGCTATTCCTATCTTCGGATGGGAATAGCGATTTCGATGTCTAGCCGCCTAATGTTGATTTCAACGTTGAAATAGCACACGGCGCGTGTGGACGTGACGCGTACTATTTCGACGTTGTGCCGGCTAGTGTAGATGCACCACTTATGAAACAGGGTGACTGGGTAACACAAATGGCAGATGAAATTCACTGTTGATAAATGCAAAGTAGGAAAAAATATCCTGCATATACATACAAAAAGTTGTCTTCTAAATGTGGTGTTACCAATTTTGGAAAAGATCTTGGAGTCTCTGGGTGTAGTTCTCTGAAAATAACTGCTCAATCTGCAACAAAACCCAGAAATATTAAGATAAGGCTATGATCCATTAAGAAAGGGATAGGTAAGATAGAAAATATCATAATGCCATTATATAAATTGATGGCATATCTGCCCCCTCGAATAAAGCATGCTGTTTTGGTTGCCCCAGCTCAAAAAGGATATAGAGTAATCTCTTTCATATCTGGCAGCCGCAGGACTGGGAGGTTGCCAGATCATCCAATATTCTGGATAATAGAGTGGTATACCTAGCAACGCACAACATTAAAGAAAACCAAGATTAGATACTAAGAAACAAACACAAATGTATGCAGAGTACTTTATTTACCAACAAAAGTAGTATTGTACACTGTAAACTTGTACTGTATTTGCTGTATTTATTTGCATTTACTTTCACTATGCTGTACTTATGGAAAACATAACAAATTTACATATGGTTAAAATGCCGATTATTTGAGAGTTCTGGGTGACAGAATGCTTGATATGAAATAGCTTACTGTATAACAATTGGAAAAAGGTACAGAGAAGGGGAAGAAAAAGGACTAGGGTTATGGAACAGCTTCCATATGAGGGGAGATTAGGAAGACTGGGGTTGTTCAGCTCAGAGGACTCAAGTGAGCTATGATAAAATTATGATTGGAGTGGTGAAAGTGCTTAGGGTAGTGTTTTCACCCCTTCACATAACCTAAGAAGGGATTGGAGACAGAAGTACCAGGGTAACAGTATAAATGAGACTGATCAGTCAGTAAAAGGCTATACAGTTTTTTTGGCTTTTAAAGGTATGTAAAATATTATAATTTTGTCTTCCTACATACTCATGTAGTCTTTTTTCATGAATGATGGAAGTTTTGGCTGGAGTCAAACTCACTACAAGGCAAGAAGCTGCAGCTTGCTCATGAATTTGAGCCATGATTTGGGGAGAGCCCTGAGAGCTGTCTGAACATAGGAACATAAGAATGGCCATACTGGGTCAGACCAAAAGTCCATCCAGCCCAGTGTCCCGTCTGCCGACAGTGGCCAATGCCAGGTGCCCCAGAGAAGGAGAACAGAAGACAATGATCAAGTGATTTATCTCCTGCCATCCATCTCCTGCCCTTGTTCTGAAGGCTAGGGCACCATACTTTACCCCTGGCTAATAGCCATTTATAGACCTAACCTGCAAAAATGTATCGAGCTCTTTTTTAAACCCTGATAGAGACCTGGCCTTCACAGCCTTCTCCGGCAAGGAGTTCCACAGGTTGACTGTGTGCTGTGTGAAGAAAAATTTCCTTTTATTAGTTTTGAATCTACTACCCATCAATTTCATTTGGTGTCCCCTAGTTCTTGAATTATGGGAAAAGGTAAATAATTTTTCTATATTCACTTTCTCCACACCATTCATGATTTTATATACCTCTATCATATCGCCCCTCAATCGCCTCTTTTCCAGACTAAAAAGTCCCAGTCTCTCTAGCCTCTCCCCATATGGGACCCGTTCCAAACCCCTAATCATCTTAGTCACCCTTTTCTGAACCTTTTCTAATGCCAATATATCTTTTTTGAGGTAAGGAGACCACATCTGCACGCAGTACTCAAGATGTGGGCGTACCATAGTTTTATATAGGGGAAGTATGATATCTTTTGTCTTATTATCTATCCCTTTTTTAATAATTCCTAACATCCTATTTGCTTTACTAACTGCCGCTGCACACTGCGTGGATGTCTTCAGAGAACTATCCACTATAACTCCAAGATCCCTTTCCTGATCTGTCGTAGCTAAATTTGACCCCATCATGTTGTACGTGTACTTTGGGTTATTTTTTCCAATGTGCATTACCTTACACTTACCCACATTAAATTTCATTTGCCATTTTGCTGCCCAATCACTCAGCTTGCTGAGATCTTTTTGTAGTTCTTCACAATCCCTTTTGTTTTTGACTGTCCTGAACAACTTGGTGTCATCTGCAAACTTTGCCACCTCACTGCTTACCTCATTTTCTAGATCATTGATGAACAAGTTGAACAAGATCGGTCCCAGGACAGACCCCTGGGGAACACCACTAGTTACCCTCCTCCATTGTGAAAATTTACCATTTATTCCAACCCTTTGTTTTCTGTCTTTTAACCAATTCCCGATCCATGAAAGGATCTTTCCTCCTATCCCATGACCGCCTAATTTACATAAAAGCCTTTGGTGTGGGACCGTGTCAAAGGCTTTCTGGAAATCTAGGTATATTATGTCCACTGGGTGCCCCTTGTCCGCATGTTTATTAACCCCTTCAAAGAATTCAAATAGATTAGTTAGACACGACTTCCCTCTGCAGAAACCATGCTGACTTTTGCCCAACAATTCGTGCTCTTCTATGTGCCTTGCAATTTTATTCTTTACCATTGTTTCTACTAATTTGCCTGGTACTGATGTTAGACTTATCGGTCTATAATTGCCAGGGTCTCCTCTAGAGCCTTTTTTAAATATTGGCCTTATATTGGCCGTCTTCCAGTCATTGGGTACCGAAGTGGATTTAAAGGATAGATTACAAACCACTGTTAATAACTCTGCAATTTCACATTTGAGTTCTTTCAGAACCCTTGGGTGAATACCGTCTGGTCCTCGAGACTTGTTACTATTCAGTTTATCAATTAACTCCAAAACCTCCTCTAATGTCACTTTAATCTGGGAGAGTTCCTCAGATTTGTCACCTAAAAAGGCTGGCTCAGATTTAGGAACCTCTGTAACATCCTCAGCCGTGAAGACTGAAGCAAAGAAATCATTTAATCGCTCCGCAATGGCACTGTCTTCCTTGATCGCTCCTTTTACATCTTTATCGTCCAAGGGCCCCACTGCTTTTTTAGCGGGCTTCCTGCTTCTAATGTATTTAAAAAACAATTTACTATCATTTTTTGAATTTTTGCCTAGCTGTTCCTCAAAATCTTTTTTGGCTTTTCTTACTACATTATAACACTTAATTTGGGAGTGTTTGTGTTCCTTTCTATTTTCCTCACTAGGATTTGACTTCCACTTTTTAAAAGCTGCCCTTTTTCTCTCACTGCCTTTTTGACATGGCTGTTAAGCCATGGTGGTTCTTTGTTAGGTCTTTTACTGTGTTTTTTTATTTGGGGTATACATTTAAGTTGGGCCTCTAGTATGGTGTCTTTAAACAGTTTCCATGCAGCTTCCAGGGATTTTAGTTTAGTTACTCTACCTTTTAGTTTCTGTTTAACTAGCTTCCTCATTTTAGTGTAATTCCCCTTTTTGAAATTAAATGCCGGAGTGTTTGACCGCTGCGGTGTTCTTCCCAACACAGGAATATTAAAAGTTATTATATTGTGGTCACTATTTCCAAGCGGTCCAGTAATAGTTACCTCTTGGACCAGATCCTGCATTCCAGTCAGGACTAGATCGAGAATTGACTCTCCCCTTGTGGGTTCCTGTACTAGCTGCTCCAAGAAGCAGTCATTTAAGGCATCAAGAAATTTAATCTCTGAATCCCGTCCTGAGGTGACATGTACCCAATCAATATGGGGATAATTGAAATCTCCTATTATTAGTGTGTTTTTTATTTTGATAGCCTCTCTAATCTCCCTTAACATTTCAGCATCACTATGACTGTCCTGGTTAGCTGGTCGGTAATATATTCCTAATGCCATATTCATATTAGAGGAATGAATTGTTATCCATAATGATTCTATGGAGCATTTTGATTCCTTTAGGATTTTTGCTTCATTTGATTCTATATTATCCTTCACATATAGTACCACTCCCCCACCCGCACGACCTGTTCTGTCTTTCCGATATAATTTATATCCCAGTATGATAGTGTCCCACTGATTGTCCTCATTCCACCATGTTTCTGTGATGCCTATTATGTCAACTTCCTCCTTTGATATGAGGTACTCCAGTTCACCCATCTTATTAGTCAGACTCCTAGCATTTGTGTAAAAGCACTTTAAAAAACTGCCACTCTTTATATGTCCGCCTTTCACAGACGTGTTGGATTTTTTTATATGCGATTGTTTCACATCTGATCTTGCCCATATATTATTTCTCACGTTCCCTATCTGACTAACTTCCAGGGAATCCCTATCTATGGAGCCTCATGTAAGAGAAGTCTCCGTCCGATCCAGGTGCTCCCCCGCACCAACAGGCTTTCCCCCACCTCTTAGTTTAAAAACTGCTCTACGACCTTTTTAATGTTTAATGCCAGCACTCTGGATCCACCTTGATTTAGGTGGAGCCCATCATTCCTGTATAGGTTCCCCCTACCCCAAAAGTGTTCCCACTTCCTAATAAATCTAAACCCCTCTTCCCTACACCATCGTCTCATCCACGCATTGAGACTCTGAAGTTCTGCCTGTCTATCTGGCCCTGCGCGTGGAACTGGAAGTATTTCAGAGAATGCCACCATAGATGTTCTGGATTTCAGTCTCTTTCCTAGTAACCTAAATTTGGCCTCCAGAACATCTCTTCTACCCTTCCCTATGTCATTGGTACCGACATGTACCACGACCACCAGCTCCTCCCCATTTGTGCCTTCCAGAGGAAAGAGTAGCTAATCAGAGCTGATGCCCAATTAGGGCGGAGCTCGACACACCCCTTGAAGAGGGATGCCATTCTCACAGGACTAGAAGGGAGGGAGGATAAGGAAGCAGAAGGAGCCCAACAGCTCAGACTTGCAGTCATCACCCTCTCCAGTCTGGTGGCAGCTGCTTCTTCCCCACCTGCAACATCAAGCCTGGGAAAATCTTGGGTGAGAATGGGGCAGAGGACTTTCCTGCAGCTGCATCCAAGGCCAAGGAGCAGGGGCTGAAAAACCCCATGGGGAGTAGTGAGGAGAGCAGGGCTGTGTCTACACGTGCCCCAAACTTCGAAATGGCCATGCAAATGGCCATTTCGAAGTTTACTAATGAAGCGCTGAAATGCATATTCAGCACTTCATTAGCATGCGGGCGGCAGCCGCGCTTCGAAATTGACGCTCCTTGCCGCTGTGCGGCGCGTCCAGACGGGGCTCCTTTTCGAAAGGATGCCGCCTACTTCGAAGTCCCCTTATTCCCATGAACTCATCCCATGAACTCAGCGCTTCATTAGTAAACTTCAAAATGGCCATTTGCATGGCCATTTCGAAGTTTGGGGCACGTGTAGACACAGCCCAGAGCTGATTAGGGACTGGATGGACAGATGCAGTGGTGGACGAGCAGAAATGAAGTGGCAGTTGGACAGCCAAAATTAATTGCTTGAAAGGGAGTGGCCATCAGTGTTCCCTGTAAGTTATCTCTGAGGGGTGGCCTGTAGCTTCACAAATGGAAGCAGTCTTGTAGCACCTTAGAGACTAACAAAGTCATTAGGTTATGATCTTTTGGGGGTAACACGCATTTCTTTTTCATCTTTTCATTACAAACGCTCTTGGCATAATTGGTTAGTCTCTAAGATGCTACAGGACTGCTTTTTAGCTGTATGTTGTGCTCTTGTGTACCTGCTCAGGAGAAATTCAAATGCTGCCCAGCTGCTTAGCAGAGCATCCACAGCTATGCATTTTGTCTACATTTGCGTATGGCTTGGTGCACATAAAAATGTATCATGCACATGGATGGAAAAGAGCAGAGGGAACATTGGTGGGCATATATGGGGGAGAGACCAGCTGCAGCGCTGGCAGAAAACACCATATCCAGTGGAAGAGCCAGTAATTACTGTCTCACTCACCCACTTGCAATGAGCCTTGGGAGTTCAAAACTGAGACCAAAAGCATAGAATCTAACCTTTTTTTATGAATTTTGGATGGGTTATGAGACACGATTTTTATCTTGTGGGGCGGATGCGGTTAGTTATACCACCCTTGCATGTTGTCCATATGTAGGGTGGGGGTACTGTTGAGTCAGGGGCTGCGTGTTCTTTCATTCACAGACATTGAAGCAGGTTATCAACAAGGTGGCCATCCGTCCTGTATTAGTGGGGACAATCCTGTATTTGGGCTGGTTGCAGCTGCTGGTGGAAATCACTTCCCTAAGCCTCAGGGGGAGAACTGGTGCTGCCACTTCCCTGGAGCTGGAGGGACGTGCTGGGGGCTGGCGCTTCCCCAGGCCTCCCGGATAGTGGTGTCAGCTGCCGCCTCCCGCCCGGCTCCCTTCCCCCACATCGCCCTGTCCCGTATTTGGGACGGGGAGATACGGTCGCCGGAGTCAGGAGGCCCGGCCCGGCCGTGATGCGAAGGCGGGGGAGCGGCCCGCACTGCGGCAGTTTTCACGATCCCCCAAGGGAGGCTCAGGGCTGCCTTGAGCCCCCCCCCAGTGATCGCCCTGCTCGGGGACTCGCTGCTGCTCCTTTTGCACAGCCCCGGCCGAAGGGGTCAAGCTACGCGGCCACCTGCTACTCCGCCCATTCAAAAACCAGAGAAAAAGCGCGAGCGGCCGCAGATGGAGACACGAGAGAATCCGACCCCCGCCACTCAGCCAATCACGCAGCGGGGTGGAGCCAGATGGCCGACGGATGACGCTAGTGGGCGGGGTCAGGGCTCCAGACACAGGCGGAGCTCGCGAGGACTGGGCGGAAGTGAGGCGAACGGGGCGGGGTGTGTTGCGCTGTGCGCGGGAACTGGAAGCCGGTGGGGTCCGTGTGGCTGCCGTGCAGCCGGGTGAGGGTTTTGTGTCTTTCGGGTTCCTGGCGCCGGTCTGGGCGGTGCCGCCGCCTGACGCGGGGCTGTCACGGAGCCCGTCGCAGGGCGGCGGCGACTCCGCTTGGCTCGGCCGCTGGCGTGGCCCGCCCGGTTCTGGGGAGTGAGCGTCCCGTCCGGGGTAGGGTGCAGGGCTGGGCGGGCTCCGTCCTCTGTCGCGGGGTCATAGTGGCCACTGGACTGACGGGGCGACAGTGCTGGGAGTCGGTGGCCCCGGTCTTGTCGTGGCAGTGATACTGTTGGCGGTGGAGGCCCAGCGAGTCTACCAGAAACTGAGCTCAAGTTGTGAAAGTGACTAGATGTCACATTAGTGCTGCTCTAGGCCCATTGGCTCATGGGTAACTAGTCTCCCATCTGTGAACTAGTGCTGTGATGTTGCCCTCTTTGCTGGGCAAAACGGGGTTATTCTGGATGATACACTAACCTATATTTTTGTTCAACTTGTTTTTTTCTAGTTCCACTTAAAGACAATGCAGTTCTCTAAAGAAAGCAGGGTGAAGCGTAGGCTGGTGGGTGATAGAGACCTGTATCCTCACAGTCTGCAGTTCTACTTGCAACCTCCCACTGAAAATATTTCTCTAGTTGAGTTTGAAAAGTTTGCCATTGATAGGCTTAAATGTGAGTAATGCTATCAATCTACACTATGTTTGTTTTGCATTTAGGATACGTGCTGTTTGAGATGGGGGAGGTTTGGGGAAAAAGGGCAAATTAAGTAGACTTGTGGCACTCCAAAAGTGCAAGGAGGAGGAGCAGCAAATGCAAGGTTCCAGTAATCTGGGTGGGCTTTGTAATGTGCAAGAGGTGCATGGGGAAGGGGAGCAGACAAACACAGTTCCTTCATTCCTCCTTTTATTCCCCTGCAAATACACAAATTTTTTTACCACCTATTTGTGTGTTTATGTAAGTAACCCCCCAAATTTTGCTCTTTAACTGTCATTGCTAGTTGAGTATTAAGTACAGTAAACCCTCAAAATGTGTGACATTTTTGAGTTGCGCTTAACTCACATTAATGCAATTTAAGCACAGCTCAAAATCCTACTCCCCACAGTCCTGGCTCAACCCCCTCTACCCTCTCCATCCCTGCTCACCATCCGCACGTGGCTCCGGCTCACCACCCCTCATGCACGGCCCTGGTTCAAACACCCCTTCCCCCTGCCCCAGTTCAAACCCAGTCCCCCACCCCGCATGGGCTCTGGCTCACCGTCTCTGCTTGTGACTCTAGCTCAACCCCTCACCCTCCGTGCATGGGTCTGGCTCAACTCCATACCCCACAGCCCTAACTCACTCTGGGCTTAACTCCCCTACTGTTCTCCCATGGCCCCCACCCGTTGCCAGGCTTAATCCTCCTCAACTGCACTCCACCAACTCCAGGACTTACCTTTCAAAAGGAGCTCCAGGTGCTCCTGCTGCTTCTCTGGCTGGAGAACATGTGTTCTGCCTGGGAAAAAAACCACCCCATGACTGAAGCGAAATTCGAGGTATGCAAGGGTGCATGGGAACACAACCCTTGCGTAAATCAAAGAACTACTATACTGTAAAACAGTGTATGGGGAAAAAAACCCACAATTTTAATCCTGAATAGGTGTTATATTTGAACAAGTTTGTATCATTTAATGTACAAATGTTTATGAAGACTTGTACAAAAATGTAAAATGTTTTCTTGTTCATGGATGACTTGCCTTGCTTGCATAAAAGAGAAGACGATACCTTCCCCGAATAGTTTGCAGACCAGGGATAAAATGTGAGTATAGAAGGAATCAGAAGGAAGACTTCAGGAAAATAGTGAGAATAAAAGGGAAAAAATCACTTTTTTTGATAGGATTTTAAAATAAAGAAAGCAAATAGGAGTTATTCATTACTTTTACAGTTAGATTGGGTAATCACTTATAACTCTTCTTGTGTCTGTGCTTACATGTGGTATCTCAGCCAGATTTAGACTCTCTGGAGTTAGGGACTGTTATATTTGCGGAGCACCCCGTACAATGGAGGTCAGATTGTCTTCGGATCCTGGTGTGACTTTGCTGCTACTGCTAACATCATCTATACAAATACCTAAATTTGTGTACAGGTCTTTTTGTGGATAAACAAGAACGTTTGATTTTTCAGTCTGCTTAGTCAAGAACTTTGTCTGTTGAGAACAGGAACAGTACAATGTATGCTATATGATGAGTTGTACGTGCTAAAGAGTTGAAGGAAATGCTTTAACCCTCTCAGTAATATTTGTTCATAGCCCTTTGAAATTGACACCGGTAACAAAAACATTGGAAGAAGTCAAAATTAGTCCATGAATGACTTTCAAAGCGAAAATATTTATTAATTGGAAACTAATTTCACATTAGTAATTTTACCACTTGTATGCTATGACAATTAGGAATCATTCCATTTACAACAGCGGGCTTTGAATGAGCCCCCAAAATACTTAACTGTAGCATTATATTAGCATATGCCTTTTAATCTCTTCTATCTCTTCACGCCAAGGGCTGCAATCTTGCAGGCAAATTTCATGTTGATCAGAAATTTGTGATTTATGTGGGAGAAGCAAATTGGAAACACTTTTTGTTTCTTCTTCTGGTCTAGTTGGTCTAACCTCCTGGATATTAAGAAAAGCAATATTCTAGATTAGATGATAGAACTAACAAATTTTACATGTTAATATCTATGTTTTCATTACTGCAAGAGTTGTGTATGCTGATTTTATTTTGTTTTTCTCTAATTACTTCAGTGCTCAAAACAGTTGAGAACCTTGGTGTGAGCTGTGTGAAAGGTAGTGAGGAATACAAAAGCAAGTTGCATCTTGAGTTTCGAAAGCTTAAATTTCCACACAAAGTAAGTATATAATTCAAAAAGGAAAAGTGTAACTTTTTTACATAAAAAACAAAATCTATACTAATGCTGAAAATTGTGTGAATAAAGATACACTTGTTGAGTGCTGTGTTAAAAGAATGCATTCTGTAAGTTAAACAATTTGTATCACTGATTTCTTTTTTTTGAGGCTACCATCTACTTTTTAAACATTTACGTTATATATAATATTTTGTAATTTCTCTGTTGACCCATTGAGTTAAAATCTGAATTTCCATATTCAAAACTCCTTTAAAAGTCAGCTAAAAGTTGCTTGGCTAAGGTCAGTGGGGTATTACTTAGTAAGATTTTGGAGGCTTAATGTGTGCTCTGTTTTTAAATCTTCCTTCTAGCAGAGTGGGAAGGACTTTTCACAGGACTTTTTGGTGCGTTTGCATTATTTGCCCCAGCAAGATTATGTTCTACTTTGGGAATGGTTTCTTATCAGTGCAGAAAAAGTGCACAGAATTGTTTGTGTATGAGTGCCACAATATAATTTAGCGTTTGTTTGTTTTCACATATGAATGACTTGAAGGAAGCTTATGAACATTTTAATTCAGAACAAGTATTTGGATGAAAAGTTTCTCTGTACTATGAAGTGTATTCTTAGTTGCCTTTTCAGTTAACAGGATTTTTTGCATTTGTTTTGCTAACTTTTGCACAATTTACTTATGTCAAAATTGCAGGGAAAATTTAATGCACATTTCGCATTTTACAGTGATATGTCAGAAGGATTGTGGATCTTGATATTCAATTTGGAAATTATTTCTGAACTTCATTTTCATTTTACTGTCATAATTCAATATGTATTTTCTTCTATGAACACTGTAGATTTTGACTGAAGATGATTATGAAGCAAGGAGGAAAGATCATATATCTCATTTCATACTGCGCCTTGCTTACTGCCAGTCGTAAGTGCTATTTTTTTAAAGCAAATATGAATTCTTGTTTGTTTCATGCATATGTGTTAAAATTTGGAACCTAAAGGCTGGTAAGGTGGTGCTAAATATAGCAACAGCTTTTCTTTGTTTCAGGTTTAAGCCTGTTCTCGATTCAGGAGCTTGGTCAGGGAGGGAATTCCTGTGCCATGAAACATGACATATAGTTAAAGATGTGTACGTGTGTGTGTGTGTGTGTGTACACACACACACACACACACACACACACACACACACACACACACACACACGTATAAACAAATTTATTTTGATATTTTAAAAAATGCACTCACCGGACAGCCATTGCGTATTAAATACACTAGTTTCTGGGGGGCTGGGGTGGAGTTGGTTTGTTTGCCTTTCAAAGGCACACATGATTGACATAAATGGGAATATATCATGGCTAGGACTGATGCTTTTGACTGTCTAGCACCAGTAATAGGTAAGTCAGTCTGAGAAGATCATCACTGCCTTATATAAGGAACCCAACTGTCCCTTCAGGCAAAAGCCAGGACTTTTCAAACTGTGCCTAAGTGGGATTAGGGCCTCAGCTTCCACTGAACTTCAATTGGAGTTGGTTGTTGAACCCCATCAAGTCACTTTAAAAATCTCACCCGAAGTACATTCATGAGTTTAATACTGTGACTGAAAGTTTGCCCTTCCACACACGTCTGTGGACAATCAGGAAAAATGTATTCAAAGTATTGCAGTGAACATGTGGAAAGCAGTCTTGCAAGTAGCCAGATCTCAAAGCACATGAGTTTTTACTAATAGTATTGTTTCTTGAATTGTCCCCATAGGTAATAAGAATCAAATTCAGTCTTCGCCATTCTGTTGTAATATGTTACTTAGAGTCCAACATCAGTCACTTAGCTGTGTTTCATGCAATCTATGTGTTCTAAGTTTTTCATCATAATCGCTCCAAGTAGAAGTGTTGCAGTAATGGAGTTTCATGCTCTCAATGGTATGAGTAACTCTTTTGATGTCCGATGGCAGTGGTTGCAGTTGTGTAGCCAAATAGATATGGAGAGGTGGAAAAAAGAACTTCTGCTTGCAAGTGGTCCTGAGAATCCAGGAGGAGTCAGAGACTTAGAGAGGGTCCTGTTTTTGTCTTTTAAAAAAAAAAAAAAAAAAAAACTTCACAGGATGAAATTGTCCATTTGCATACATGCAAGCAACCTGATGTCTTAGATTTCTTTTCTTGCCTATGTGACTTGCTTCTGTCTTATCTTAATTTCAACCCTCTTTGTTTCCTGATCTTTACATTGACGGTATACTTACCAGGCAGTTGAGACACCATGAGCAATCTTCTAGAGTTCGATGATTTTTGCACATGTGAGGATGCAGCAATTGATCTCTCTTGGCTCAGACATTGACCTTAGTATCATGTGGAGTAAGGGACGCTGGCATGAGCCCAAAGAGCCCTGATGTACACGAGGGCAGAAAGTCATTGGATGTGTCGATTCTAGCTACGCTAAGGGCATTGCTAGAATTGCATATCTTGGATCAACTTTGTTCCCTAGTGTATATCTAACCTCAGAGAAGGGACCATGGGATCTGGGTGTAATTAAGAGCATGTCTGCATTATGTGGTAATGTGCATCAGTGAAGTGTGAATTTCAGTGTGCCCCTATATATTTACATTCTAATGGACCTGTGTAGATCCTATGGTAGTGCACGCCACCAGGGTCTACATGGGTCAGTTGATTTCTATTGTGCATACCACATTACGTAAATAAGCCCTTAGTAGCAAAATCAGAATGACACAATGTCACTGAATTTCCTGCTTGCATTATTACATAATGAACAGAAGAGATGGGGCAAAAATAGAGCTGTTACAACAGACTTTTAGGGCACATGTGTTATTGTCAGTATTGTCACTCAGCATCATTGAGATTAAAAAATGCTAGTGCAATTTTGTCTTCAGTTGTAGTTGGCGGGTCTCATAGTTTCTTAAAATCAAGTAAGTAATACTTAAGTGGTCAGTTTCATGTTTAATATTACCAGTACATTAAAAATGCATAGATTGCAGGAGATTTTCATTAGTATCAATTGTTTTAATATGTATAGGAATGTTATACATCTGCACTTTGTTTCATAAACTCCATTAGTAATTCCAACCAGTGATGTGCATAATATACATGTGTTCAAAAAAAAATTCTAAATATGTACTTAAGATGGCAACTTTACTTCTTTCTAAGGGACACTGCTAAGTTGTAAACCAGATTCAAGATTTCAAGGATTGGGTGCTTTTGTTAAAAGATGTATTGAGAGAAGTTCTATGGCCTGTGGTATATAACAGATTAGATCAGATGATCTCATTGGTCACTTCTGGTCTTGGTATCTATGAATGTGAGGAGAGCCTATATAAGTCAGAATATAGATTTAGGATATTTAAATGTAAATTAAAAAATTAGTGAAAAATATTCCTGTTAGGTTTTAATGAGTTTGATGCAGGGTGGATTTGATTTAAATTACCAAAAAAAATCATTCATTTAAATCAAGTTAATAAAAAAGCTAAGATGCATAGAGTGCGCTTAATATTGGAGTAAGCTTCGTTGAACTCACAGGCACTTCTGGTTTTTTTTTTTTGTTTTACAAAAGAAAAGCTGAGTTATGGTGAAGTAAAATTGGGGTATCAACATTATGGTCTCTGGCCATGATGTTCCAATGTAAGGGGCATGTTTTATGTAATGTAAAATAAGAAAACAACAAACATAGTGGAAATTATTAGCCCTAGATTTCTTACTGCAGTTTTCTGTATTGTAAGCTTGAGTGATATATTTTAAACCGAGTTAACTAAACAAGGCACCAGATTTAGCTAAACTAAACTTTGTTTTCTAACAGCATCCAACACAAACAGCTTCAGTATTTACTTGTCAGATCACACTTACGCAAAAAGGCATGGAGACAGTCTTGAAGAATGACCAGTTATAAAGTTAATTATTTATGTTACTGATCAGTTGATCCACTCAGCCATATTCATATCTTCATCACATCATTGTCTCATTAAGTAGTTTATCTTATGGGCTATGTCTACACTATCCAAAAACTTCGAAATTGCCATGCAAAATGGCCATTTCGAAGTTTACTAATGAAGCGCTGAAATACATATTCAGCGCCTCATTAGCATGCGGGTGGCTGTGGTGCTTGGAAGTTGACGCGGCTCGCCGCTGCGCGGCTCATCCAGATGGGGCTCCTTTTTGAAAGGACCCTGCCTGCTTTGAAGTCCCTTTATTCCTATGAGCAGATGGGAATAAGGAGACTTTGAGATAGGCAGGGTCCTTTCGAAAAGGAGCCCCGTCTGGACGAGCCGTGCGGTGGCGAGCCGCGTCAATTTCGAAGCGCCGCAGCCGCCCGCGTGCTAATGAGGTGCTGAATATGTATTTCAGTGCTTCATTAGTAAACTTCGAAATGGCCATTTTGCATGGCCATTTCGAAGTTTTTGGATAGTGTAGACATGGCCATGATGTGTTTATTTTGCAGTGGAGCCCCACATCATCTTGTAGCACTGCTTACACTTGACACATTTTCCTTTTTTACTCCCAGATACATTCTCTCTTGCGCCTCAAAGTCATGACGGTTTTTGTGGCAAAAGTATGGGAGAATATAGGAAACTATGTGTTTGCTGAATAATATCTTCCCTCTTTCTTTTCAGTTCACTCCACTGTTCCTTTCGATGCTGCTTCTGTCTTTTCTTATATGTTGTCTTTGTCTTAAGACATTGCCTTAACTAACTGCCTTGCTGTGCTCCACCACCATCTAATCACAAAACAAAAACAATCGTATCTTGCTTTGTCTTTCTTTGCACATGTTACTGTAGACTATAGACAACCTCCCAGCCTTAGGAAGATTCTCACTAGCAACCACAGGCTATACCACAATAATACTAATCCTGGAACTTTTCCTTGCAACTTTTCCTTCCTTGCCAGCTTTGTTCACATATCTATTCTGGACATACCATCACTGGACCTAACCATGTTAATTACAGAATCACAGGCACAATCTCCTGTTCCTTAGCTAACACCATAAGCCATGATGTGCCAACAATGCCCCCACTCCACGTGTATAGGACAGATTGCAAACACTCTTCGACAAAGAATGAATGGACATGGAACAGACATCAAAAAACTCCAAATACGCAAGCCTGTCAGCCAGCACTTTAATGGAGCGGCCGTTCTGTTAAAGACCTGTAAGTTTCTGTTCTACTGAAAAGGGACTTTAACAAGCATCTACAGAGGGAATGCTCAGAACTAACATTCATATTCAAATTCAGCACATTAACATGTGGTTTGAACAAGGACAACAATTACTGACCCATTATAAGGACTCTTCTACATGCTTTGATGTTTTGTCTAACTCTTAAACCCTTCTCCCTGCCCCCCCCCCCCCCGGTCCCTCTGCTCTTCTGATTTGTCAACCTTGATAACAATTTTTGGATCTCTGTGCTTTATGTATTGAGTCTGTTCTGGTACGGCTATGATCTGAAGATGTGGGACTGTCCCACAAAAGCTCATCACTTAATAAATTATTTTGTTAGTCTTCAAAGTGCAACATGACTGCCTTTTTTGTAGTGATAGAATACAGACTAACATGGCTATCTCTATCAAAACAGAAAGCAGTCAAGTAGCACTTTAAAGGCTAGCAAAATAGTTTATTAGGTGAGCTTTCGTGGGACAGACCAACTTCTTCAGTCTGTCACTGTTACTTTTTCATTTGCTGAGAAACAGAAATTGGAGGTCCAGAGCTTTGAAAAAGAGCTAGTAGTTAGGCTGGGCAGACTAGAGCCATTCATTCACTTTTGTTCATCTATTGTATTTGAATGGGTGGTGGATGATTTAAAAAAAAAATCAATTGATTTAAATAAAATCTTTTTTTGTGGTTTGACAGCATTTTGTCTTTTGTGAAAAAGGTTGGCATTGTGGGATGCAGTGTTACGTAAAGGATAGCACACTGCATTCAGAATTGGGGGAGACCTCTCTTCTATTCTGAGCTCAGCTGCTGACCTCCTGGGTGACCTTGGGGAAGCTACTACACCTTCATGTGCCTCATTTTCACCAGTTGTAAAATGGAAAAGTGTGTAAAATGCTTTGAGGTTAATGAAAAATTCAGTGTAAGAGCTGGGTAATGGTATTATTTCAGGATTAAATGCATATTGCAGTGTTCTGTGACTTCGAGAGGGTGATAATCCTTCACAATGGGCTATTCTGAGCTAAATCTTCACAGTATAGTATTGGTGTGGATAAATTAGTTAGCCAATGCCTATGCTGTTTAAATTCTGTTTCCCACCCCCACTTCCTTTGAGAAGATACAATCAATAGTTAATAGTGAACAGGAAAACAGTAAAGGTGAGTAAGGTAACTTATAGGAGCAACTTATTTTGTGGGGAGCGACAAGTGTTCAAATTTACAGAGCTGTTTTTCTGCTCTGTCTTGGGGGGGAAAAAAAAGCAATTAGTCTAATAAAAAATATCTTATCCATTCTACTTGTCTTATATCCTGGGACCAACTCTGCATACAAAAAGGAAAACTCAGCATGTTAAGTTCATAATCCACTCTTGAATGGAAAGATTCTGCATAGATACATAAATTATGTAGGCTGACCTGTTGTTCATCCCATGGTGAAATGCAGCCTTGTCTGAGTTGAAAGGTGCTATGCACTGATAAATTTACACTATTCAATACGTGAGAACAGGAAATGAATACTACAGAGGAAAAAAACGTTTTGAACTGAAGGTTATAAGGTGGAGAAATAAAGTTTGGCAAAGCTCAGTGATTGGGTTAATACCAGATTTGGAGTCCAAGTTACAAAAAAAGGCTTGTAAGTAGGTTGGAGCACAGATTTTGTGCACAATTAATTAGATTGCCTTTCTGCAAGAAGGATGTGTTTACAACTAAATAGACATGGGGATGGGAGAAGGCCTGCACTTGCTTTTTCATCAGTGTATCAACAGTGCCACCCAGAGTCACAAATGTGCATTTTCCACTTTTTTCTGATTGCTAGGTTAGGTAGATTGAATATCATAGAATACTAGGACTGGAAGGGACCTCAAGAGGCCATCAAGTCCAGCCCTCTGCCCCAATGGCTGGACCATGTACTGTCTAAACCATCCCTGAGAGACATCTATCTAACCTGTTCTTAAATATCTCCAGGGATGGAGATTCCACAACCTCCCTTGGCAATTTATTCAACTGTTTGACCACCCTGATAGTTAGGAACTTTTTCCTAATGTCCAACCTAAACCTCCTTTGTTGCAGTTTAAGTCCATAGCCTCTTGCTCTAGCCTCAGAGGCCAAGAAGAACAAGTTTCCTCTCTCCTCCTCATGGCACCCTTTTAGATACCTGAAAACCGCAATCATGTCGCTCCTCAATCTTCTCTTTTCCAAACTAAACAAGCCCAATTCTTTCAGCCTTTCTTCATAGGTGACATTCTCTAGACCTGTAATCATTCTTGTCACTCTTTTCTGGACCCTCACTAATTTCTCCACATCTTTCTTGAACTGTGGTGCCCAGAACGGGACACAATACTCCAGCTGAGGCCTAACCAGCGCAGAGTAGAGCGGAAGAATAACTTCTTGTGTCTTGTTCACAACACACCTGTTCATGCATCCCAGAATCATGTGTGTTTTGTTTGTTGTTTGTTGTTTGTTGTTTGTTGTTTTTTGTTTTTTGTTTTTTGTGTTTTGTTTTTTTTACAACTACTCATATTTAGCTTGTGGTCCACTATAACCCCTAGATCCCTTTCTGTTGTAGTCATTCCTAGACAGTCTCTCCCCATTCTTTGTGTGAAACTGATTATTCCTTCCCAAGTGGAGCACTTTGTATTTGTTGTATTAAACTTCATCCTGTTTACCTCAGACCATTTCTTCAATTTATCCAGATCATTTTGAATTATGACCCTATCCTCCAAAGCAGTTGTAACCCCTCCCAGCTTGGTATCATCTGCAAGCACTTCATATTTGTATCTCTGCTGGGCTTTAATTGTACATATTTGGAATGAACACGAATGTTTTTGATCAGCACTAATACCATCATCCTCCTGGTCAGGCCTATATCCTGGGTGTTGTCTTTGACTTTCTCTTTATTTCTTTTTCTCCAGTTGAAATCTTGCTGATTCTTCTGGCACAAGGCTACGCCTAGACTACAAAATAAGTCAAATAAGTTGCTGAATGTGACTGTCACACTGAATTTAAAATGCCAGGCTTCCAGTTTTCTATTTCCTGAACATCTGGAAAGTAGGGGAGGTGAAAGCAGACAGAATGTACATCTTTGGGGTCATTGTTGGTTACCTGTTTGTACACCTGGAGGGCAGTAAAGTCAATTTGAAGTAATACTTTTTCCACATTGGCATTAATCTGAGCTTTTAATCTGGAAGTTGGCATTATGCTGCATCGGCTGATCAGCATAAGAATGTTGACCTTAGCGCTCTTTAAATTTGACCTAATGGTATTTGCAGTGAAGACAGTCACATTGTAAAATTGCATTAAAGCCGCGTCTGCATGTGCCGGCTACTTCGAAGTAGCCGCGCCACCTTCGAAATAGCGCCTGCCATGTCTACACGTGGTGAGCGCTATTTCGAAGTTGAAATCGACGTAAGGTGGCGAGACGTCGAAGTCGCTATCCCCATCAGGAGCTGGGAATAGCGCCCTACTTCAATGTTGAACGTCGAAGTAGGGCACATGTAGCCAATCCGCCTCCTTCAACATCGAAAGAGCGGGGTCTGCCATGGCGGCCATCAGCTGAGGGGTTGAGAGACGCTCTCTCCAGCCCCTGAGCTCTATGGTTGCAGCGTGCAGCGGCCCCTTAAAGCTCCCTGCCCCCTGCGTTCCTGTGCAGGAAGCTGAGAGCGCGTGCAGGCGGCAGCACTGACGCGGCCAGCCTGCACGCCTCCCTGCAGCCCCAAGCCACGCCGCCCACTGTGATGGCCGCCTGCCAGCCCCTGAGGCGCCCCCAGGGCACCCCCCGCCCCCCCAAGGGGAGCCAGGGCTCCCAGGCAGCTAGCCAGCCTGGGAAAAGGCAGTGGGGCCCTTCCTGGATGGAGGCTGAGATGTGGGACCCGCTGGGGCTCTGGGGCGAGGAGGAGGTGCTCCAGGTAATGGGGAGCAAGAGGTGGAACGCGGATGCGTTCGCTCGGCTGCCCGAGGGCCTGGCTGCCTGGGGTCACCGTGCCCGCACTCCTGACCACATCAGGAGTAAGGTTAAGGAGCTGCAGCAGGGTTACGCCCGGGCCTGGGATGTGGCCAGCCGATCTGGGGCTGTCCCCGCCACTTGCCCCTTTTACAGGGAGCTCAGGTCCATCTTGGGCCCCCGGTACACCACCTCCCTGCCGGCCACTCGGGGCTCATTGGCTGATGAGCCCCAGCAGGCCCTGGAAGCGGAGGAGGGGGAATCCTCCAGCGATGAGGGGCTCCACGTCACCATGCCATCCCAGAGCTCTAGCAGGGCATCCTCCCAGAGGGTGTCCCCTGACCGTGGGAGCGGACCGTCAGGTATGTACCCCCCGGTGCACACCCCCGGGGTTAAGGCTTGGGGACAACAGACATGACCAGGGCCCTCCACATGCCCAGATGACCATGGCCCCAGGGACAGCAGTGGCATGTCCCTCAGAAGAGTGCATCAGCCACTGCCCCACAGCAGGACAGCGCCATGCCCCATCCCTGGGGATGGGGGGAGCGGAACCTAGGGTCCCCCGGGGGGGGAGGGGGTGGGACACCCACCAGCAGCAGCAGCAGCAGCAGCATCTCCCGGGGACGGGGATAGGGAACCAGCAGCAGAGGGGCGGGGGGACAAGGGCCACAGCTCGGGGCCCACACTAATGGCTGTCTCCACTCTTCTTCCCCTCTGTGTTCCGCAGCTGCACCATCGGAGGGCCCGGAGAGCGCCACCGAGGTCTCCGTGGTCCCGGAGAGCGCACCGAGGCCATTGCTGCAGGTCAGCCCCTCGGCGGAGCACCGACCAGCCTCAGGACGGGGCCCACGGCGGAGCCACCACCCGAGGACGGCCACGGACCTCCAGCTGCCCGCGACCCTCCAGCGTCAGCTGGAGGTGTCGGAGCGGTGCCTGCGGGTGGAGGAGCGGTGGCTGGAGCTCCAGGAGCCAGCACTGGCCTGGCGCCAGGAGGCGTGGGGGGCCTTCAAGCGCACATTTGAGCGCATAGCGGAATACCTGCCCCCCATGACGCACCGCCCGCTGCTCTGACCGCCATCCGCCACCCTGGGGCCTTCCACCGAGGGGGACCTGGGGCCTGCTGACACCCACCGGCCAAACCTGCTGGTTCGCCCGGCCCCCACCCAGCCTCAGCCAGGGCTCAGGCCGAGGCGAGGTTCGTGCCCTCCAACCCTGGGCACCGGACAGTAGAGGGGTGTGGGGCCCAGGACGTGGCCCCCCACCTCCCCCTCTTTACATATCCCCCGTCATATTTTTGTGTATATAGTTTGTGTTAGACCCCTGTTCTTTTATGGTACCTGCCCCCCCCCATGTAAATAGTTCCCTTCTTTTGTTCTTATATAGTTAGTATTAATATAAGAGAATTCACTGTTTTTTGGCTTCAGAAACAACAGGTCCATTTTTATTTGCAAGAAAAGTGTGTGTGTGTTCGTGCTCTTGGGTGCTCTGTGGTGTGGGCGTGGGGGCAGGGAGTGTTTTGGAGGATGAGGGGGTGCAGTGGGCGGCCTGCCAGCGTTCACCCTGCAGCCTGGTCGAAATGGGCCTGCAGGGCCTCCCGGGCCCGGATCCCCTCGGGGTCCACCTGGCGACTGGGGGCAGCAGGTGGCTGCACGTCAGCCCTGCCAGCCTCCACAGCCCAGCCCTGGAAGAATGCCTCCCCCTTGCTCTCGACCAGGTTGTGGAGTGCACTGCACGCACCCACAACCTGAGGGATGTTGGTGGGGCCTGCATCCAATCGGGTGAGGAGACACCTCCAGCGCTGTTTGAGGCAACCAAAAGTGCGCTCAACCACCTGGCGCGCATGGTTCAAGTGTGTGTTGAAGCGCTCCTGGCTGGCTGAGAGATGGCCCATGTAAGGGTGCATGAGCCAGGGCTGGAGGCGGTACGCCATGTCTGTGATGATGCAGGGGGGCATGGTGGTGTCCCCCACAGGGATCTCCTGCTGGGGGATGTAGGTCCCCGCCTCCAGACGGAGGCACAGGCCTGAATTCCTGAACACCTGGGTGTCGTGGGTGCTGCCAGGCCACCCAACGTAAATGTCCAAGATGTGGCCCCGGCTGTCCACCAAGGCCTGGAGGACCACCGAACGCTAGCCCTTCCTGTTCAGGAAGCGTCCTCCGCTGTGCTCTGGGGCATGGATGGGGATATGGGTCCCATCCAGAGCCCCAAAGGAATTTGAGAAGCTCAGTCTGGCAAACCCCGCGATGGCAGCATCTGGGTCCCCAAGCCGCACGAGCCTGTGGAGGAGCAGGGCATTGATGGCGCGGATGACCTGCAGGGGAAGGACATGGGAGAGCACTAGTGTGGGTTGTGTCTGGCCCTCCACCCCAGGGCTGCCTCCTTTCCCCAGGGCTGCCCTCCACCCCAGGCCCCCCCCGCCCCGGTCCTCTTACCTCCATAAGGACAGCCCCGACGGTGGCCTTGCCCACGCCAAACTGGTGCCCCACGGATCGGTAGCTGTTTGGATTGGCCAGCTTCCAGACAACGAAGCCGACCTGTTTCTCGACCGTGAGGGCACGTCGCATGGAGGTGTCCTGGTACTGTAAGGCAGGGGTGAGCCACTGGCAGAGCTCCAGGAATGTCTGCCAGCTCATACGGAAATTCTGGAGCCAGCGGTCATTGTCCCACTTGCTGAGCACCAGCCGCTCCCACCAGTCGGTGCTCGTGGGGTAGCTCCACAGCCGGCGGTGTGTGCAGTGGTGGGGGGCGGGTCGGAGGGCAGCAAGGCGTGGGGCTGCTTTCTCCTCCCCTGGGGGCAGCTCCTCTTCTGCGAATAAAAGGTGGTCAGCTGCCTCCTACATAGCATTGAGCAGGGCAAGCACTGCTCCTGCAGGGGCGGCTGTGTGGACCTCTGGCGGCGGCTGCTGCTGCTGCTGGGGGTCCATACTGCTTCGATGGGTGTGCGTGCCTGTGGCTCTGTAGATCGCGTGCTGTGCAGGTGGTGTGCGTCTGGGAGGGGCCCTTTAAGGGAGCGGCTAGCTGTTGCCCCGGAAGTGCTAGTCTGCCCTGTGACCCTGTCTGCAGCTGTTCCTGGCACCCTTATTTCGATGTGGGCCACTTTGGTGTGTAGACACTCCCCTGCAGCGCCTACTTAGATGTGCTGCTGCCCAACGTCGACGTTGAACGTCAACGGCACCAGCCCTGGAGGACGTGTAGACTCTATTCATCGAAATAGCTTATTCGCAGAAGAGCACTAAGCTGTTTCGATGTGGCATACACGTGTAGACGTAGCTTAAGTGCCTTAAGTAACCTTGTAAAATTTGAGTTAAGTGTACAGAACATTTACAAATAGGTATTATAAGACTTGAAATGGTCTGAGTTGTAATTTATTGGTGCAGAACAAATGCTTCTGTGTGTGTGGTTTTTTTTTTTTTTCAAATACAATTTCTGTGGCATGGGAGGATTTTTCTAAAACCTGTGTCCTAATTTGAAAGAGACTGTTCAGTTCATACACAGAATTGTACAGGGACTGTGCTGAGGGCATTAAATTATACAGTATCCTCTTAAAGAAAACTTAACTTTTAAATCCTAAAAAGCAAAGGCAGAAAAGGCAGTTAATTTACCATTTGCGTATTTTGTTCCTCTGTTCCTTTTCTAAACTATCACTGCTTCCTTCCACCACCGGCAGCTTCTGTTTTCAATTGCATCTCGAACAATCACTGGGTATTCTTTAACACTCATCAGTTTAATTGACTACATGTTCATAGTTTTCGATTGATGGGTGCGGGTGTTTGGTGTAGCCTTTCAAAAGTACCTTGTACATAATTTTACATATGTGAGCAAGGGCACTTGGTAATGACTTTCTTAAAGCAGGTAATAAACTACTGTCAGAGATCCACAGCTCTGGAATAATCTCTGGGAGGAATGCTTTCAGTGTGCCAGGCCTCTTAAAATAATGATTTTCAACTTTTCAAGAATACTGTACCCCTTTCAGGAGTCTTTGTCTTCTGTATCCCCCTTCCCCCCTTTTTACCTCCACTTAAGTACTTGCTTACAAAATCAGACATAAAAGTGCAGAAGTGTTGCAACACACTAGTGCCGAAAAATGGCTTACTTTTACTTTTTTACTATATAGTTATGAAATAAATCAATTGGAATATACATATTATACTTAGATTTCAGTGTATAGTGTGCATGAAGCAATAGAAACATTTAACTATGAAATTTTAGTTTGCACTGATTTCGCTAGTTCTTTTTATAGAGCCTATTTGTAAAAGTAGACATATCTAAATGAGTTGATGTACCCCTGAAAGACCTTTGTGTATCCCCAGGGGCATGTGTACACCTTGCTGCGAACCACTTCCCTAAAGCATCTCACTGTTCCTCCAGGGTAACTCCTGCAGCCTTACCACTTTCTTAACACTAGATCTCTGGGCTTTCAGCAATCCTCTTTCACATTGAGCTCTGTTCAGGGAGTCCAACTGAGACAGACTCCTGATCAAGCATGTACTGGTCTCCAGGGATTAATGCACCTCACCAAGCATTTGCAAGGACAATCATGTGATGGTATCAAACAGTATTCATTAACCAGAAATGACTCAATATAGGAAATCCTTGTGACTGTATGGAGAGCTGAAGGCTAAAGCATAGTCCGTTCTGGTTAGCTCAGAGCCAGCCCAAGCAGTAGACAGAATATGTATGTATATTTTAAGATTGGTGTGATTGTTGCTTAACTGGAGGAATCTGAAGTGTGAGTAAATTTCAGAAAGAAGCCTTGAAAATGTTACTTCTGTAAAATTTGAATTTTTTTTAAACAAACTACTTGTCTGAATAGTAAGAGAGAGAGAGCGAGCCATGCTTGTCCTATATACTATCAAAACAAAAAAGCAGTCAAGTAGCACTTTAAAGACTAACAATTATTTTTTTACTTTTTTAAAGTGCTACTTGATTTACTTTGTCTGAAGAGTTGCATAAGAATAGCCATGCTGAGTCAGGCAAAAGGTCAGTCTAGCTCTGTGGTGTCCAAAGTGTTCGTTACTCGCCACATGTGGTGAGTAGGACACTGTGTTGTGGTGAGTACATGCATACCTAACTCATAAAATAACAATTCTTCAAATGTGTCACACGTTCTCAAGATGATTAGCACAGGTGCAATACAGCGGGCAGCCTGCCAGCCAGTAGGGAACCCCTGCAGGCACTGATACTGCCTCTACTGAAAGGGAGCACTGCAGGGCATAGCAAGGATGGCGGTTTGGTACCACACCCTCTAATATGTGGGGGCACGCTGCTGTTGGTGTGCTACTTGCGGGGAACAGCTGGAGCTGGGGCACTCAAAGCCGCAGCGGGTATTGGTTGTTGCTGTTTCTGTAGGTAGCCTTTCTCTGCTGCAACGAGTCATGTTGCTGCGCTTGTGTCTGTGATTTATTATGTCATCTCAGAGTTTTGTGGGAATTCAAAGGCCAGGAGGTATTTATTTTTTGGATATTATTTAATAAAGTTTTGTATAGTATAAAGTGGCGAATATGAAACGACAACAACCACAAGTGTGGTGAGCTTTGAATTTCTGTTGGACACCGTTGCTTTAGCTTATGTCTTGTCTTTCAGTAGTGGCCAATGCCAACTGGCCCAAGAGAGAATGAACAGAACAGGTTATCCTCAAGTGATACATCCCTGCTAACCTTTCCAAGCTTCTGGCAAACAGAGGCTAGAAACACCGTTCCTGCCCCCGATCCTGGCTCATAGCTGTAGATTATTGTGTTCTTCATGAACTTCTCTAGTTCTTTTTTGAATTTTGTTGTAGTCTTGGCCTTAACATCTTCTGGCAAAGAGTTTCACAGGTTAATGATGAGTTGTGTGAAGAAATACTTCCTTTTGTTTGTGTTAAACCTACTACCTATTCATTTCATATGGTGCCCCTAGTTCTTGTGTTATAGGAGAGTAATATTTTTATTCGCTTTCTCCCTATTAGTCATGATTTTATAGACTTCTTTTGTGTCCCCCCACTTAGTTCTCCCCTTTTTCCCCGAGATGAAGAATCCCAGTCTCATTAATCTCTTCTTATGGGGAAGCCATTCCATCCCTCTAATTATTTTTGTTGTCCTTTTCCAATTCCAATATATCTTCTTTGGGTTGGGTTGACCCACATCTCCGCGTAATATTCAAGATGTGCACATACTGCGGATTTATAGAGAGAGAGAACAATATTTTCTATACTGTTGTTTTTGTGTTTTTCTTAATCATTCCCAATGTTCTGGATTTTTTTTTTTTTTTTTTTTGGACTGCTGTGGCACATTGAAAGGATGTTTTCGGAGATTTATCTGCAATGGTTCCAAGAAGTCTTTCTTGAATGATAGCAGCTAATTTGGACCCATCATTTTATGTGCGTAGTTAGGATTGTTTTCCAATGTGCATTGCTTTGCACCTGTCATTGTTGAATTTCGCGTGCCATATTATTGCCAAGTCACCAGTTCTGTAAGCTCCTTTTGTAACTCTTCAGTCTGCTTGGGACTTAACTATCCTGAGTAATTCTGTACCATCTGCCAATTTTTTCCCACCTCACCTTTTAACCTCCGGGTGACATGCATATTTACTTTCCTCCATTCTGAAAACTGACCATGTATTCCTACCCTTTTTTCCTTGTCTTTAAGCTGGATACTGATCCATGTAAGGACCTTCTCTTTTATCCCATGACAGTTTATTTTGTGTAAGAGCCTTTGGTGAGGGACCTCATCAAAACCTTTTTGAAAATCTAAATACCCTACATCAACTGTAACTCCTTTGTCTACATTAATTTTGTATGAAAATCTCAGATAAATCCTCCTTTCCCTTTAAAAATAAAAACCAGTCTCAATACCCACAGAATATTGTTTCTGGATGGGTGAGTCTGAGTGTGTCTTGCATTAGTGATATCACATTGGTTGTCCTGTCTATATCCAGTCTTAAATATAGTGGATAATTTATATCTAATTTTTATCTTTTTTACTGCAGCGAGGATCTCAGGCGATGGTTCATTCAACAAGAAATTGACCTTTTTAGATATCGGTTTAATGAGCTAACTGGTCCATTGGTCGAGAAGTTCCTGAAATATGTTAATTTGTCATATGAAGCTGTAAGTACATTGTTTTGAGTTTTTTGACTGTTCAATGTATTCTGACATTGTCTAGAATTTTTTCATTGATTTTTAAATGTTCTATTGTAAAAGTTATATATATCCACAAGGGAAATTAGTGCTCTCACCTTCCAAAATTAGGGATTTTGTGCCATAAAATGACAATTCTTTATGCATTGTATTGTAGTTTTGTGCCTGACAGGATCACAAATGGAATACCACTTTATATTTAATTTGTAACAGAGGCTGTAGTGGGGTTACTGAAAGAACACTGTTCTCAAAGAACTTTCAGGGATAAAATAGAGATATTGTCATATAGTCAGGGCTTCGAAAGGTTGGCTGTGGTCTCCTCCAAATGGGGCGTGTGTGTGTATTCTATATCTATACAGGACAGCTTGTTGTTTGTCTGTTCTTCCATGGCAATCTGGCTTACACTATACCAGGCTGATGCTCTTTTTATAAATGCACATCAATATTCTCAGTCTATGATTCAGCAATTCTGAAGAGAAACAGTTGATTTGCATAAAGCTTTTTTAGGGACCAGGATGGGTGTATCCATAAATCTTTGGGACCTAATTGTGGCACTTGGTCCTTTTGATCCTATAAGCTGGTATCAGTGAATGTTTGAGAGAGTATAAAATTTTGTCTCTCCATCACTATTCTTGGTAGAATGCATTCTAGCCTGTTGCTGAGACAAGAGCCTATTGTTTCTAAGGTGTCTACCTCTTTCTGCAGTATCAGTATAAATAGTCTGTGTGTAGTCTGGAGACTTATACAATGTGCTACTCAATGAATTGAAACCTTTAAAAGTTTTGAGAAGATTCAAAAATGTAACAATTTTTAACTATTTGAAAGATAATGAGGTATTCAGTGCAGCAATGGATATGAGTGACCTATAAACTTCTATAGAATAGAACTTATTCCACAGGTTGATCGTCTATTCCATGAAAATGGGTTGCTGTAAGAAGGAATTTTCCGACACACGTTATATGTGCGCTGTATATATTTGAATAGTCAGTGAGTACAACCGATTTGACCTGGTTCCAAAGCCTTGGCAGATAAGTGGCTTGAAACTGTATAAAATATAACAGCCCAGGCCAGAGGAGAGGGCCACACATTCCATTCAACCCTGTCGGGGTACTACTCACCCTACACTCCAAGTGCAGAAAGTGAGGTCCTGCTGAGATTTAAAAAAAAAAACAAACAAACAAAAAAAAAAAACTTACCTGTAAACAGGCTTTACTTTAACTTCTTAAGGTCACGGATTCCTGGACTCTGGGAGGGTAGGCTGCCATCACTGAGTGAGAAAACACCCCCCACTTCCGTAGGACAGCACACTTGGAGCCTTCTTGTGGGGGCACCCCAAGCTCTTAACTCTCCCTCAGGAGAGAGAGCTTAGACAAAGAGCTGTAATTTGGTAGCTAGCTTCTCGCACACGGACCTTTTCACAGATCAGGGCTACATCTACACTAGCCAGAAACTTTGAAATGGCCATGCAAATGGCCATTTTGAAGTTTACTAATGAAGCGCTGAAATACATATTCAGCGCCTCGTTAGCATGCGGGCGGCTGCGGCACTTTGAAATTGATGCGGCTCGTCACCGCGTGGCTTGTCCAGACGGGGCTCCTTTTCGAAAGGACCCTGGCTACTTCAAAGTCCCCTTGTTCCTATGAGCAGATGGGAATAAGGGGACTTCAAAGTAGCCAGGGTCCTTTTGAAAAGGAGCCGTGTCAATTTCAAAGTGCTGTGGCTGCCTGCATACTAATGAGGCGCTGAATATGTATTTCAGCGCTTCATTAGTAAACTTTGAAATGGCCATTTGTATGGCCATTTCGAAGCTTTTGGCTAGCGTAGACACGGCCCAGCCCTTCACAGGCACTTGCAAAAAACATCACTTATTCACAAACCGAGAGAGAGAGAAATCATGGATTGCACGTGTAGAGAGTATTTCCCTGGGATTCAGCTTAAAAGTTACAGGGGAAAAACATCAAGTTAAAAGCAGTAACACAAAAGAGAGAAACAGCAGTAAATAATTTAAAAAAAAAAAAAAAGAAAAAAGACAAGCCAGATAACCAGAATGCATCTACCTATACATTTCCCTGGTACTCACACCTCTCTGGCTGATTCTGCGACAGTCAGGATACTTTATTTCAGCTGCCTGGGAGACATTTCCCTGTCCTGGTCTTTCTCTCTGGGTCCCTAGAGACAAAAGCCCTGGGAACTGCAATTGTTCTCAGTTTAAACAGGATTACTTTACTCCCATTGCATGTTGAATAGTAACAGAGAGGTAGCCCTGTTAGTTTGTACTCCAACAAAACAAATCAGCAGAAATGTAGCACTTTAAAGTCTAACAAAATGATTTATTCAGTGATGAGCTTTCATGGGACAGACCCACTTCAGATTTGTCAGTTTTTATTGCAATTTATTTTTCTTTTGGTCCTCTGTACTTATAAATGTCAGTCTGTACTGGAAATGAAATTGATGTCAAGAAGTGGTGCTTTGTTTCCCTCCCATTTGCTCACTAGGATTCAGGCTACTTCAGAAGATTAAGCCCTTCCCTGCACTCATTCATGACAAACCGTTCAACAATGTCCATTAGAATTAAGCTCTGTGGGAGAATCTGAAGTACTTTAGACCTATCATGGGCTTTGTGTGGAGGAAGGTGACCACCAGGAAAGCTAAATTTGTTTTTAAGCTATTTTATAAACTGTTTTCCATTAATGCTTTTGTTTTGAAGAAACAGCAGCTTTCTTTATGAAAGTTTGCAGGTCACTGGTTAACCCTGTTATTGCCCCTGAGAAAATAGAACTCTGGGTGCTGAACTGAAGTCAGAGATACAGAATAATCACAGTAAATTGGTTGGGACTGCTGCCTGAGATCCTAATCCGGAGGGAGAGAATCGCAACTGATCCTGCCCTGTGAAAGGTGACAGGTGGTGGCCTAAAACCTTAGTGGAGTGATCTCAAGGAGACCATGTGGGCTCAGAGATGCAGTTAAATTAGGAATTGTGACAACATTTATTATTGTACTTTATTACCACCTGCCACAAAAAAAAAACCAAAACCAAAACCAAAAAGCTTATATGTATACCCTTCATTGCACTCTAAAAATCATACCATTGGAAAACCAAAGCTCTGAGGATTCTGTTATTTCATGACCATCTAATCCCCCTTGCTTTAGAACTGGAGTCCAGGTTTACATTTAGAAACCCTCTAATGCTTGTGGGGGTTGTGGTAAAAAGCTTGAAACTGTTAATGCCATTAACCAATGCATTGTTGTGTTCTGAGTCTGCAAAGACTGTAATACAATAGCTCTGTTCTGTGAACCGTTCCATTCATTTTAATGTGTTTTTAACTGAAATGTAAAGATGATTTTAATACCAGCACTGTTAGATATTTCACATGACTATTTTAGTAGAAACATCCATTCACTGTTCCTGTTCCATAATTCTAAACTATTTCCTGTGGATCCCTAGGTGCCAAAAGCTTCTTAGCTTTGCCCCAGCCAATTTCTATAGTGCAACTGTGTTCTTAATAGTCATTGGCATATTAAAAATTGAACTGAAAGGTGAGGGCATTGTAAAATGGAATTTCACTGTACAGCACGGATCACTGCCAGGAAATTGAAACATGGAATCTTTTTTTTAAAAAGCCCCACGTTTTCAAATTAGACTTTCACAGTCTATCCACACTGACATACCAGAGAGCTGCAGGAGCCAGAAGTCTTGGAGTGTAACTTAAGTTCAGTATGTCATAGCATACGTAGGCACTTTGGATGCACAACAGCTTATTCTGGAAAGTTTTTTATGCTCTTGGGTAGCTTTATTGTAGGTGAAGACAAAGAATAACAGGCACAGAACTTTAGAAATGACTGTTGGACACCTTGGGTCTTATCTACACTGGCAGCACCTGCAGGGTACATACGGTTATGCATCAAAGTGAAAAGTGCGCTGCATCCATACTGTGATGCATGGCTACGTAGGGCGAGAGAGCATCAGTCCATGGGGAAGGGCTTGCAGTGTGCTACTACTTCGCTCGCTATCAGAGCCTTTCCCCTCCGTCTTTCTCTGCAATGGGGGGAATAAAACTTCAGCTGTGGAGAGCTACCAGGGCTCCCCTCTCCCTTGCTCACCACCCTCAGTGGGGTCTTTGAATGCAGCAGGGAAATGGGCTGGCAGAAGAGAGGCAGCATCATTCTACAGAACAAAAATAGTGATGTAGATGTAGGAGGCACTGCTTGTGTACATGGGGGGTAATATGTTAAGCTTCTGGCATGTCTTTACTCTGCTTGCATCTGGGAGTACTGAAGTAAAGCATTTATTTGTAAAAATCTGCCTGCCACAGTGCAGAGAAGTGTTTCCCAAACTGAAAACATCTGTATACCCCTTTTGGACTTTGGTCTTATTGGCGTACTCCCTCTCCCAGTGCTGTAGGCAGTCCTGTGATGGCCCTGGGTAAATCCTGGGTAACTGCTCTGGAAATGTTAATAAAAATCTAGTGCAGAAAGAGCAGTTGTAATACTATCTTGGTATTGAAACTTTTTGCTGACTATATCTACATTTTTTTCCAAAATTTTAAAATTCAACCTGTATTTCCAAAATACACAATGTGCAAAATAAACAAAAAATAAACACAAAGCTTCTGTACATCAATGTTGTTGGTTAAACGTAATCATTAAATTTGAATTTACATATGTACCTAAAAATAAATAAGTTCTTGAATGTGACGAGCGGAACTGCTTGTGACCATCCAGTAAGACAGGGGTATCCAGCCTGAAGTAGGCGAGCTTAAGTCGAAGATGCAGCTCCACGTCAATAAGACTTCTGTTTCTTTGTTTTGATGCCAGCCAGCACCAAGAATCCCAGCTCTCACAGGTACAAGGTGGGGAAGGGCAGAAGCTACTTAACTGCTTTATCCGATAGGGCTGAATACTTGGAACTAACGCTCAACCCAAAGGACATTAGCATCTTTTGCTCAAAGGCAGTTTTCAGGAAGCCATCTGAAGCAAGCGCCAAGAGCTGTTCTTCTGAACCTGAGAAGTTATTTGGCAGTGTTTGGAGAATCATGAGGGAAGGGTTCCTTATCCACTCAAAGGTGCCATCTGCTTCCGGGGGGTACTCACAAAGACCTTTCTTCAATCCTTCCAAATGCCCCATAGTTCGTAACACATCAACAGTGAATTCTTTAGCTGAGTTGATCACTAAGTCATACAGGGATGGAAGGGAATTCACCACGACTAAGGCATTTAACCCACAGCTTCAGTTTTGCAATCATTGCATTGACTTCATCTCAAACGTAGAATATGGATATGAGCTTGCCTTGTAAGGATAGATTTAGGCAGTTCAGATGAGCAAGGATATATTTGCAACATATACTAATTTTACATAGCCATTTTCAGTCATGCATACAGTCTTGCATACTGAAGGTTTTTTCCCGAAAAACTTGAACAGGAGAGTGAGGACTTTTCCATATGAAAGCCAACGTACTTCAGTGTGAAATAGGAGCTGTGTGTAGTCACTGCCTATCTCTTCACAAAGCTGAGAAAAAAATTGGGCATTCATTGGCCAGCCTTTCACAAAATGGATAGTTTTAACAGCCTCATGAAGTACTTGCTTTAGATCTGCATGCATGCCCTGGGTGGCAAATGTTTGTTTCCTGTGTATAGAACAGTGTGTTGATTTTCTTTTTTTGATTCTGATGGAACAGCTGGAATATGTGAAACTCCTTTCTCTGAACTGGTCATGGCTCTGATGCCATCCATGCTTATCCCAACGCATCAATTTCAATACAAGTGTCTGTCTTGGAAGTCATCCATAACTTTAAAAATAGCTTTCCCAGTTGACATTTTGTTCTGACCACATTTGCCAACATGTACATCTTGGACTTCCCCATTCAGCTTGTATCTGACAAACAACAAGAATAGCTAAATTCACAATATTGGTGGATTCATTGGCTTGCAGTGCATAGTAAGCGACTCCATTGTGCTTGTAATAATAATTGCTGTCTGACATTTCCGGCCCTCTCTGTGACACTGCAATGAACAGCGATGTTTGACAGGGGAACACTATCAATCACTTTGCTTGCTTCGTCTCCAGCCATCACTTTCTCCATTACTTTGGCTATAGGTTTTACTGGTCATGCCAATCATTTTAGCAGCTCCAGGCTTTGCTATTAAGTAGAACACACTATATGAGGCTTCCAGTGCTCTCACAGTTTCACCTCCTGTCACAGTGCATATGGTTTTCTGGGACTTTTGCATAACCTTGTGTCTATTTTTGAAGAGTTCTGCTGGTTTTCCATGATATTCTTTGTTTGCTATTGAAATGGCATGCATAATTGAACAGGTGCCGCTTCATCGCCAGTCCATGAAAATCCCAGTATAAGATAATCTTCATCATATTTGCAGGCTCCTTTCATTTTCTTTGCAGCTGATACTTTCAACACACTCACAGGTGGTTCACATGGTTCACTAATTTGATCTTCACAGTTGTCTGATAGTCATATCACTGTATTATTCATCACAGTTATCACTAGCACTTGCATTTCCTTCTCACTTTTCTATCATATGTTTCAAAGATCCTGTTTTAGTCACTGATCCATCATAAAGTGGTTTAACAGGAAAAAAACACAAAAAGAGAAATTTTGTATATTAGTGCTCTGTACTCAGATTGCTTGCTACAATCTTTAGTACTCCAAAAGTTCCTAATACTTAGTAATGTGTAATTCATATCACTCATAAGTATGGTGCCTGTATATCTTCCAGAAAGGCAACTGTGCTGCATGCCCTGCAGTATTACACACCTATGGCTTTGGCTGGCAGCCACAGCTGTACTTCTGTTTGTATAAGAGCTGGCAGATGTTACCAAATGCACCATATTGGTTACTAATAAAGTAAACCTGTGTGTGTGTGTGTGTGTGTGTGTGTGTGTGTATTTCTACACCTTTCTTCTGATTTTTATAGTAATTTATTTTCTGCTGCATACACCTTGAAATCCTTTCACTTTGGGAAACACTACAGTAGAGGATGATTTTTATGAATCAAACTATATTCCTCTTATTTTTAAAAGTAGCTTGTGGCTGGAAGATTTATTCTATTATGTTCCTCCATTAGTGGTTCTCAAACTTTGGGTACCTGAGAACCCCCCATTTTTTTATCTGATTTTTTTCCCCCCCTCCCCCATGGACACCTCTTCCTGCCTCCAAGCCTGCAGGTGTCAGCTTCTAATTTTTCCTGGTGGTTCTCAGTTCCTGCTCTGCCTCTATTCCTAGGGTAACTCGACTACAAGAATGAAATATCAGGACACATGCGGCGCGGGGTGGGGCAGGAGGGATAAGCATGATGAGCAGACCCTCTTGCCTAGGAAGCTAGTCTTGCGGCACTGCTCCTGTACCTTGAGGCCTGTCTCTCCGCGCCAGAGCCCTGTGCTGGCCTGACCCGTCCTAGCTGCAGCTACGCTGGCTCCAGCCCATATCCCCAGACCATCCTGTCTCTCCTTTTCACTGCATTCTTCCCGCCCCCGTCTCCCCCCCACCCCCCCGCCTTCCCCATCCCCCATCTGGAACAGGCTTCATCCCCATTCTTCCTGTATACTATTGGACAGCTGTTCTGTGGCATGGGAGGAAGGCATAACTGGGAGGGTGGGGGAGGAGTTGATTAGTGGGATCTTCAGATCCATGACTAGTGGATTTCCTGGAGTACTTTCGCAGGCCCTGCACTTCCTATGGGTCTGTGGACTATAGTTTGAGAAACACTGTTTTAGCCTATTGTCTAAAGCTAAGCAGCGCCTCACTATCTGTGCTGATATTTGTTCCTTTGCTGGGGAGCATGATGTACTCTATATGCTATTGCAACTGAAGCTTTTAGCTTGTCTCTGTTTTAGTACCTCATAGCCAAAACTGAATCTGAGTAACCCTTATAAAACTTTATTTCCATCTTTAACTCCATTGCATCTGTCATGTTTTCTGAATTTCTAACTGGCAATCTGTTACTTTTGTTTAAAAATCACCATTGTACCATGAATAAATATATGTATTTGGGCATATATTACTGCTTTCCCTGTGGCTTTATGCATTGCTTGTGACCTATTGAGTCAAAATTCTTCACAGAGGAGCATTTTTAAAATGAACTGGCTATATTTTATTCAGGCTAACAATATGAAAGCTAATCAAGTAAGTAGCATTTTATTGTGGAGATTCATTCACATGTTTTTGTGTGACATTTTAAATTTTTTTCTATTGGACATGACTGTCTTAAGAAAAACTTTTATAGAAATTGCGATATTGGTACTGGGTAATGGCTTGTATTGGTAAGAAGAAACAAAGTCCCTTTTACTCTTTCTTGTAAAAACCTTTATTTTGAGACTAGTATGGGTTAAAATGCATATTGTCAATATCAATTTGGGTGACAGATCTTGGTTATGCTATTGTACAAATGAATGGTAAATGTTAACTAGAACAGAATTAATGCTTCTATTCAGTTACTTTTTTTCTATCTCTAAGAGGAGGCTCTTTTGTTGAAAATGGTCAATACTAGCTAATCTTAAAAAAAAAAAAAAAAAAAAAAAAATAAAAAATATTTAAAATATGGCTTGTAACTTATAGTGCTGAAAAACACATTGCAAAATCTTCATGCAAAGTCTGCCATAAGATGAGCACAGCTAGTTTTTAAGCAGTACTCAAGAGATGTGGAGTAAATGCTGACATTTAAGGTGATGGGGCCCATCAAAGGGAATATGCAAACACAGGTGTGCAGTTGAGATTTAATTTTAGAGATTAATGCATTAAAATCCTACTAGAAATGATTAATTATGTGTCTGACAGGTTCTGGCAGAAAAAACTAAAATAGATTGTAAGATATTTAAAGAGAAATGAAGAGACTATCATCTGTTAGAATAACAGTTTAGAATTTTCAGATTAAGTTTGTATTTTCAAGAGTAGTGGAAAAGTTTGAATCTCAAAATAAGAGCCATGTTATGTGAAGGGCTATTACCGTGGTGGTACATATTCATGGTACCTTTCTTGTGTTGGCGATGCACATGGCACCAGGAAGAGCACTTCTAGTGATTTAAAAGGAGCAATATCAGGAGGTGAGACTCCAGTCTCTTAGTTCTGCTGGTAGCTCCCTGCCAGGAGCCTGGCAGCACCACAAGTTCCCAGCTCTCAGCACATTTCCCCCTGCTCCCTGTTTTCAGCTGGTTGAGAGGGAAACAGCATAGGGCTTCTTGCCTCCCATTCTCTGCCCCGGAGGACTAGGAGATGAATCACTTGGACTTCTCGTCCTAGCTCCTAGCCAGAAGTGGTGGTTTTCTTATCAATTTAACAGCTTCTGCTGTGATATTGACAGGAAAATTGCTGTAGGAAACAGTGTCTGCATTAACACTTGGTCAACACCCTAACTACACCAACAGAAGTCTTATTTTCCTCTGGGAATGGGGTAGTTATATCAGAGTCATAGGATACTTTGGTGGTAGGAAGGCTGTAGCATAGACACTAACATAATTAGGTCAACATAAACTGTCTTTTATTGACTTAATTGTGTAGTGTAGACCAGCCGGATGAGACACTTTCATGTACCCAGCTTCAAAAGAGTTAAGACAGTGGTGTCTGAACCTTCAATCTGGGTAAGCAACTACCTAGCTGGCATCATCCAGACTAACATGTCTTTTTCTTCCTATGGCTGATTTGAAAATCCAGAAGACCTTGGTGGATTAAAATGGTGACCTTGGCAGAAAGGCATAGTGTTAAAATGTCAGTAAACCATGAGCTGGATACAGAGATAGGCAGACTAATAGTCGGGGTCCTCACAGTAAGGTAGTGGTAACTCGGTGCTCACAGAGAATCTGATGTCAAGGCAGAGTCATGTGTATCTATGGGCTTGAGTGGAAATGCCAAGTGTGGGCAAGACACATACAAATACATATACATATGTCTCTTTTGTTTTGAGATCTGTTTCTCTAAGCTTTGTGTATCAGTTGGTCATAATAGTACTTGGTTTTTGAGAAACTGCTTCTGTGACATAGGATGATATCACTGACCACAGGCTCCTGGAAAACTCTGGCAGGGTCCAAGTTACATCTTCCAATTAACAGTTGGCAAACAGAGCGAGAGAACACAGAGACCTATGTTGAAAGTGTTTTAATATCCCTCCAGAGTAGTGGAAGCATAGGCCTACCAGTTGCAATGGCTGCTAGAAGAGGAGAGGAAGTCTACCTAGGGACTGTGCCATTTCCCCATTTTCAACCCCTCTGTTGGCTTTTTCTGCTTCAAAACCCTTCACAATTCTTCTTTCTTTTTCATCTTTTATTCCGTCTCAAGTTCTCAGTCAATGCCAACCTCCCCGGTCCATTTGCCAGGCTCTATTTTACTTGTGTATGGAAGACATTTCTTGGGCTCCTCTACAAGGCCATTTTCCTCTATATTAAAATCCATCTTAGAGTCCTTTTTTGGTAATACTTTTGGGGAAACTTGATAACTTGTTTGAGGCAGAAATAGGATAATTATAGCTTCTGGGACTGTCTGTAAAGCTTGTTAAACTCAAATTTACATTGCCAACACAGCCTTTCCTGTTTGGATGCTATAAGAATAACATTAGCTGTGGTAGTGTCGTTTCCTCTCCCCCCCCAACCCCGTGCAAGGAAGCCTCGTGTCCCAAGTTTAAATTTCATGAACTGGTTTTCCTTTGCTTTATTTTTAAACAGTAGGCAGTGGAAATACACTTCAAGTTGGGCAATATAATTTGTCTTGCAAGTAAATTATCATGAGTAGTTGTTTTCCTTACCTGAGCTTTTGCGTGTTCTATTCAAATCATATTAAATCTTGAACCTTAGGATAATTTTGTCCTTTTATAATTTTTCCTGGCCTAGGTGACATTGTATTCATTCTGGTTTATTCTTTTGGTTTGCAACCAGTAGAAAATAATTTTAAGACTATTAAAATCTTGCTTCAGTATTGATAAGAAGCCCTATTATTTTGTAACAGTATTTTGCATTATGCTAGAGAGGGAGAAATAACAGGTGCCCTGGAAGAGTCAGCTGGAGGAGCTAATGCTCCACAGTGCAACTGACAGCAGCTGGCATGCCGTGCAGAAGGAAGGAATAAAACAAACTGGAGAAATTAATTTTCCCGGTAGCTTCTCTCTGTGTCAGTTTAAAAAAGTTTCAGCAATACAAATGAGACTTTTTTTAAATTTCCAGTTTTTATATCCAGAATATTCATACAACACTTCCCATATTTCTACTTTAATCTGTGAAGCCCTTTACCTTAGCATTTAAGGGGTTTGTTATGTAAATCTTTAATTTACTGTATCAAGGCATTAGAATTCTCTAGCTCTCTTTGGAAGAATATGCACTGTACAAGTGTTCTAAAGCCAAATTTGGAATGACAGAAGGGTAACTAACAAAACAAACCAGCAGTCATGTAGCACTTCAAAGACTAAGAAAATAGTTTATTAGGTGATGAGCTTTCGTGGGGCAGACCCACTTCTTCAGATCTGGAGATACTGCTGCTGTTTTAATAACCTAGAAGGTTAACTTGGTTTTGCCTGTAAGTTACAGATTTAGATGTGGAGGTGATGTTAGCCATTTTCGTACATCTAGCTGTTAAGTTACATTTCTGCTTTTGCTTTCCCCCCATTTCCATTCCTGGTGTAGAATCAGAGTTGCATTGTTCTGATCAGAGTCCTGTAGTTTCACTCTGTGGACCAGAGGCGTCAAACTGCAAAATTTTTCTTCATTCTCTGGGATGGGGGAAATCTACTCTTTCATTGAGTAAATGCTGTAGGTGTCTAGGTGTATAGTTAATTGAAACTCTGGAGAGAAATTTGAATTTCATTATTAGCATTTTAATAGGCTGCAGTTTGCATTCAGGAGATTAGGTTTGCATTCATAGGTTTGAATTTAGGTTTGTTTTTTGCTGCTTGAAGCTATCCTCTGGCCCTCTGCACTAAAAACTGGAAGTTACCAGCAAAGTTCAGAATCTTTTGATTGTCTGTTTCAGAAGTAATGCCCCGAGTGACTGGTGTGAGTCTGTAACCACATGAGAGAGCAGACGTGGTTAAGAGTGAATTTAATTAGAAACATAAAAAGAGCGGACTGTGAATGAAGAGAGGCTTCTACTGGGCAAAGTTGTCTACAAAAAATAAAAACTTTTGTTAAACAAGGAAAACATTTAGTACAGTATTTAACACATTTGCATTTATGTTCATATACTTCATTTCAAAGAAAGTAATCAACTTCCCAGCTAAATAAGGTCTTCAGAAGTTTGAATAGTAAAGTGAAACAAAGCATTTTAGCTCTGTTTTCTAAAGTTTTTTTTTTTTCCTGTCTTAACCAGTGTATAGAGAAAAATGCATTGATCTTCACCATGTTCACAGACAATCTTGAATTAGCTGTGTCAGTTCTTCAGTGCAGAGGGTCAGAGGGGGGACGTCTTGCTTCACGCCCACGTGGAGGACAGTGTAGCAGGCAAGCTAGAACAAGCAGATAACCTGTTCCCCTGTGAATCGTGGGCCTTCAGTTTAGAGTTATGGACGGACTTCTGGTTGACTAGCAGACAGGTTATAATATCCAGCACGTTGTAAATGGGATTGGGAGTGGTGTTGCCTAGTATTTCTATGAAGCTGTTAGGATTGAACAATACGGAAATGATGTGGGTGTCCCTTCTCACCTTCATAAACAGTGAACAAAAATTAAATGCTAATTAAAGATTTTAATTAGACACAGATGCTGATTATGTATAGAAATCCAAATAGATCCTTCTAAGCATAGGTGCTAAAACTGAGGGTGCAGCCACATCCCCTTGGTTGGAAGTTTTTCACCACATACAGGGTTTACAATTTGGTTCAGTGGCTCTCAGCACCCGCATTATATAAATGTTCCAGGGCTCCTGCTTCTAAGTTTTTTTTTTTTTTTTATTTCTTAAAATCAACTTATTAAACGACTACAAAAATGAAGTACTGTATAATGCTGCAGTCTGACTTTTGTAAAAATAATTTCGATAGACAAAATCTCTTATTTTTCTGCTTAGATGAGGTAATACCGAAAGGTTCCATTTATTCTTGGAGCCTTGCTGTGCTACGTGCCCTACAAACACAAAGGATGACACTCCTCTGGTCTTGCAAAAGTTTCATATACCTAAATCAGGCTGCAGAAAGTGAGTGACAAGATCATTTCTCTAAATAAACAAACTAAATGTGGCTTGACTACATTTTACATTCTACATGGTAGAATGGTTGGGAAGGAGTATAAGGCGAGCAATCCTCAGATGGCAGACTGTCTCCAGAAGGCTGTTTTTATCAGCTGGCATAGTAGTGGTACTATAGCCTGCTCCTTAATTCTCTCTCCCACCCTCCCAATCCTTTGTCAGCAGTGCTTTTTAACTACTGGGTGCAGCTGAGAATCTACCCACTGTGCAATTTCAGCATAATCAAATACAGGTTGCACCTCCCAAATTCAGTACTTCCTCATTCAGCAACATCCGGGGTCCAGCACTGATGTTGCAGAACAAGAGACAGAGGACTGAGTCTCTGTTGCTTGCTGCAGTAAAGAGAATTTCTAAAACCGGTGTGGGAATCACAGGGTAGAAAGAGACTTCAGGAAATCATGGAGTCCAACCCCCTGCTAAAAAGCAGTAACACTCCTAACTAAATCATCCTAGCCAGGGCTTTGTCAAGCTGGAACTTAAACCTCTAGTGATGACAATTCTTCCATGTGTTGAGGTATCTCATTCCAGTGCCTCACCGCCCTTCCTAATGAAATAGTTTTTGCTAATATCCAACTTAGACTTCCCTCACTGCAACTTGAAACCGTTGCTCCTTGTTTGGTCATCTCTGTCCACTGAAAAGCTTCTCTCCATCCTCTTTGGAATGGCCCCATTCCTTTTAAGATAATTGAAAGCTGCTATCAAATCCCCCCTCTTTTTAGTCTTCTGTATGCTAAGCCTAAGTGCCTCAGCTTCTCCTCATAAGTCATGTGCTTCAGCCCCCTAATAATTTTGTTGCCCTCAGCTGAACTCTCTCCAATACATCAACATCCTTTTGGGCAGGCGGGGGGGAATTGGATTAAAAAATGGAGATACGCATCTCATAGAACTGGAAGGGACCTCAGGAGGTCATTGAGTCCAGTCCTTTGCCCTCTTGGCAGGACAAAGCACTATTCCTGGCAATTTTTACATATATTTGCCCCAGACCCCTTCATGGCCCCCTCCCGGATTGAGCTCACAATCCTGGGTTTAGCAGGCTAGTGCTCAAACTACTGAGGTCCTATCATCAACTCTTCTTTTCTGATGGAAGGGATTTAAAGCTTTTTCCTTCATTTTTCTTTTGTCTGTACCTGGCCCAGCTACTCCGTCTGGGCCAGTTTGTTCCAATGTGAAGATATACAGAGGTCCATATTTCCTTATCTTAGCAGAGTCGCAAACTCTGCCAGATAATTTAGCGTATCTTTGAGATTCAGATCATACACAACTAATGCATTTCTATAAAGAGGGCATTCTTTTCTTCATGCTTGCATAGTTTCAATGGCTCTGTCCTAGTAATATGACTAGCTATGCTTCCGTCCTCTTTGTGTAGTCTCTCTCTCTGACTGCACACACTCAAGTGTCAGGCCTCGTATTTTTACCCTTCCTAGGGTGGAATCATATGATTCTCCCGCTTTTAAATCAGCCCTGAGTTATAGTACTGTGTCCCCAACTGTGTTTATCCTAAGAAGATGAGACATGCAAGCTGGCTGTTCAAATTTCTCCAAATGTATCATCTCTACTATTTAGATTAAACAACACTTTATTTTGAGAAACCTAATCGATCGCTATATTCATGAGTTTTTCAACAACTCGCAGAACACCAGGGAAGTTTCAGAAAACTAAAAGAAGGGTAATGGTGTGCCAGTTTTAGAAAGGGTAGAGGGATGATTTAGGTAACATGTAGGTTTGAGATTAATCCTGGGCGAGATAATGGAATGGCAGATAAGGGACTTAGTACAGAATTAAATGCGTCATCATCATCATCATCAATAACTGTGGGCTCAGTACCCATTGGTGTCTGATGCCTCTCTCACTATTTCCTTCCATCTTTTCCTGTCCAGTGCAGAATGGCTTAGCACCAATCTACTATATCTATCCATTCTCTGTGGGGTCTGCCTCTCCTATTCGAACCCTCCATTATTCTGAATACCAGGGTCTTGATTTTTCGTTCGTTGTTCATTCTGCAAATATACCCAAATAATTGTAAGTTCCGTTTTATAACCTTCTGCAGCAGGTTCTCTTTCGACTGTACATTTCTATATAATTCCTCACTGGTGACCTTCTGCATCCATCCTATTCTCAGAATCTTTCTATAACAACTCCTTTCAAATGCCAGTATTCTTCTCTTCAAATCTTTTATCATCACCCGTGTCTCACATCCGTACAACATGTTGCTGATTACATGTTTTCAAGATGCTCAGCTTCATTCTTAAGCTAATCGCTTTGCTTTTCCAGATCTTATCCATCGTCTTCAAACTTGCTCTTGCTTTCGCTATTCTAGTTGCTGTTTCCTTTTTAGTCTAGATCATATGTTATGTTGCTCCCCAGATATGTGAACTTCTCTGCATTTTCTAGTTAATACCATTGACACTGATCTTCCTCCTTATTTCCTTATCTCCAAATACCATTGTTTGTTTTATTGATGTTCGCAATCATACCACTTCCCTTCTTGGGTTAATACCCGCATCATTTTTGCTAGCTTCCCCTCATCTTCCTCAGTGATAACTATATCATCCATAAACCTCAAGTTGTTAGTTCTTTTCCCGTGCACAGATATCCCTTCTACCTCTTCCTTGATCTTGTCCATCGCTCTCTCCCCATGTGCGATGAAGGTACTTGGTGATACTAAATCTCCTTGTCCCATACCTCTACTTGTTTTAAACCACCTTCCCAACTCTCGGCAGGTTCTCACCGTTGCCTCCACATTGTCATTAATATCCTTCAACGACCGTCTGCTATCCACTCCGTATGACTCCAATGCCTCCCCAGTCACTTTCTGGTCTTTTGAAAATCAACAAAGCAAGTGTATACGTTCTTGTTCGTTCATTGAGCTTTTTCTGCTATCAGTGCCAATAGCTGCTGTATGGTACTTCTATCTTTTCTGAACCCCATGTGCTTGTCTGCTATATGTTCTTCTATCTGCAATCTTAGTCTCTCAGTCAGTATCATCATCAGCACCTTCAGAGATAACTCATTAGGGCAATCGTTCTGTAGTTCTTGCACTCCAATGTACTTCCTTTCTTGGGTTTTGTCACTAGCACAGATCTTGTCTATTCCTTGGGCGCCTTCCCTTCTTTCCATGCTATATCACACAGTTGGTGTATGTCCTGAATCACGCTTTCTTCGCTGTATTTGATCATCTCTCCCGTGATCTTATCGTTTCCAGGGCTCTTGTTGTTTGTTCAGTCATGTCGCTGCTTTTTCTACTTCCTCCTTTGAAATATTGGTCTTGATCTCGATGCTCGGTGGAGATATCTCTTTCAGTTCTTCAGTCAGTCTCTCTGAGACACTCGGGTCCAACTGTGCTTTGTATAGGTTGGTGCAATATCTTGTTGATTGCTGCACAGTCTTCTCCCAGTTCATGAGCATTTCTTCGGTCTCATCTTTGACGGCCATCTGCTTTGGTTGCCATTTCCTACTAATATTCCTAATTGTCTTATACATCTCCCTGGTCTTCCATTTGCTGTAATACCTCTCTTTATCTATAGCTCCTCTGACCATTTCTTCTTATCCTTCCTGGCTGCTTTCCTTACCTCATTGCATTTCACCCTATATTGCTGTTCTGTCATCTCAGAGACATCTCTTCCGATCACCAACACTCTCTTCTCTTGAACCAACTTCAGTGTCTCCTGAGTAATCCACTTCTTATTGATCTTTTCTTCTTCTGTAACAGTTTGCTCAATTGCCTCTTCTATAGTGATGGCTATTCCTGCGACTCTCTTATCTAGGTCTTTCTCAGTGTCGATATACTGAATCTTCCCTTCGAGCGCTGCTTTGTATGCATTCCCTTTTTCTTCCTCACATAGCCTCGCCACGTCTCTTCTTTTCTTAAACTGTCTTACATTTTTCTTTTGAGTTTTATCTTGATGTTTGCGATCACTAGACTGTGGTCTGAGTCTATATGCACTTCTTGGAAAGTTTGGCACTGCTGTACTGATGTTATTCATGTTCTTTTTATCAAAATCATGTGTGTCATGTTCTTGGACTTCCTGTCATTCAGTTGCCACGTCCACTTCCTACAGTCCTTTTGTTGGAATCTCATGTTGCAGATCACCATCTCATGCTCTGTAGCGCAGTCTAGTAGTTTCTCACCTTGTTCATTTCTTTCGCCATATCCAAACCCTCCCATGACTCTCCCAACCTTCATTATCTGTTCCAACCTTCGCATTCCAATCGCCTCCGATGATCATCACATCTTTCTTCAGAATCTCCTCCACTGTCTTTGTCAAGTATTTATAGAATAGCCCAATCTCTTCTTCAGTACTGTCTGACATGGGTGCATACACCTGAATGACTGAGATGTTGAATGGTTTTGCTTCGAATCTCGCTACCATCATTCTTGCACTCATTGGTTTGTATCCTGATAATGCTCTTCTAGCTGTTTTGCTAAGAAGGAATCCAATTCCTGCTTTATGCTTTGTTTCCTTTCCTGACCAAATGGCTTGGCAAGCGCATATCTCTTCTGATGCCGTCCAATGAATCTCTGCCAGTCCAAGTATATTGCATCGGTATGTCTCCATCTCCTTCTGAAGTAGCTCTAATTTTCCAGTTGTCCACAGTATTTGAACGTTCCATGTTCCAATGGATGGCATATGTGTTAGTTGTAATTTTCGTTTGGTAGCCAACTTATTCACCCAACCCCAATCGCGCGATTGGTGTCGCAGGCCTTGTTTGTCTGGGCAGCGTCTGAGCCAAGATCCTTTTATCATTTAGTTGTACTAGCATCAGATTTCATTTGTATTGTTGACGGTCAGTGCATCGACACACATCTGACCAACCCTCCTCCTTCATCCAGGCTTGGGACTGGCATGGAGCTCATAAAGGCTTCATGTCAGAGTTAATTAAATTAGTATAATTTAATGCCAATAAACATGAGGTTTAAAAACTAGATCCTGTCAAACAAATTCAGTATATCAAAATTACAAGTTTTGGTTTATAAATGTAATAGTGTTGATGTAATATACTTAGACTTCTGTAAGGCAGTTGATTTGCTACTTCGTGCCATTTTGATTTAAAAAAAAAGTAGAACAATGTAAATTTAATATGACAAAGTAGTTGAGGTATTATCTTTTATTAGACCTGGAAGAAGTGCTCTCTGAAAACTTGAACGCTTTTGTCTTACCAACAGAAGTCCAATAAAAGATATTACTTCCCTGCCTTGTCTTGTTAATATCTTGGGACAATCACAGCTGCATCTTGGCATACATAAAAATTAACATACATATAAAATGGACTAAAAGCTGTCTGATTGGCCTCAAAATGTAATTGTAAACAGAGAATCATCAGAGAGGTGAGTCTCTAGTGATTGCAGAGAAACAATCTCTTCAGGAAACTATTAAACATTTTTATTAATCATGTGGAAGAAAACTTTCCAGTGATAACCTTTATGTTTGCAGATTACCCAGAAGTTGGAGGTGTGGTCACAAATACAGATCTGGATTGCTTGATAAAATGGAGGATGCAAGCAAACTATACATTTTAATATGGCTAAATGTAAATATCTCAATGAGGAATGGGAACTCTATTCTGGGAAGCATGGACTCTGAAAAGATTTAATGTTGTGGTGGATGGTCAGCTGACCAGGAGCTCCCAGGGCACTGTTTGGGCCATAGGGGATAATGCAATCCTTGCATGCATAAACTGTAATCTGAAGTTGGAATATAAATTATTTTACGTTTCTTTGACATGGGAGCTGCTGAGTATTGATTCTGTATCCGGTTCTGGTGTCCACAGTTGAAAAGGGATGTGGATAAACTGAAAATGATCCAGAGAAGAACCTCAAGAATAATTAAGGATTATTTGTTAATTATAAATAATTTGAAAATTTGACACCGTGAATCAAGGGTTGAACAAAGACTGGGAATGGCTGGCCAACTACAAAGCAGTTTCTCCTTTCTTGGTGTTCAGACCTCCACATCAGCTGCTGGAAGAGGGCCACATCCTCTCTGAATTGACCTTGTCAACTCTGGCCTTCCTCTTGATTGGTACTCATTTCTTTTCATGAACCTGTGTGATTAGACCTGCCTCTGGAATCTCCATTCCAATGCATCTGATGAAGTGGGTCTTAGCCCACAAAACTTATGGTCTAAAAAAATCTGTGCCACAGGACTTCTGTTGTTCTAGATCAAAACCCTGTCTCACCAACCAAAATTGGTCCAAAAATCTTTATTGGTCTAATGTCTTGGGACTGACATAGGTACAAATACACTGCAAGTATGAAGGAAGTTTTGACAGATATATTAATGAATGCTTTTTAACTTTTTGTTTTATATTACAATCTTCCCTTCATTCAGTAGCACAGAAATAGGACACTGAAGACCACTTTTTGGATATGGGTGTAAAAGGCAGTGTTCAATTAAAAGCTTTCTAAAACACAAAGTTATTACAGAAGGTCACAAGCAAATGTCACAAAGAAAACAAACTAATAGACAATAGTGAATGCAGAGGCATTGTGCAAATTAATTGGGTACTTAGAATAAATAGTTTGGAATTGAACTGGCATAAGCAGCTTTCACAAGTGTGACTACATGAAAATAAATTTTATTTTCGGCTGTGCCTAAACAGCTCGTGTGACTGCTAATAGAAGTTAAATAGTTTTATTGTAGGTAGCCTATTTGAATCCAATTCATGGAGGTGGTAACAGGCTGGACAGGTTAGATGAGAGAGGTTCCCTTGAAACTGTCACCTGGGGACTCATATGCCCAGGAGTACAAACCCAAATAGAACCAAAACCCCAAATAAATCCATCTTGTCCCACATAAAAGTTTCACAAAGAGCAAACTCATAAAGATGTTTACTTTCTTATTGATGAAAGAGTAGCTGTGTCTACACGTGCACGCTACTTCGAAGTAGCGGAACTAACTTCGAAATAGCGCCCATCACAGCTACACGTGTTGGGCGCTATTTCGATGTTAACATGGACGTTAGGCGGCGAGATGTCGAAGCCGCTAACCCCATGGGGGGATGGGAATAGCTCCCTACTTCTACGTTCAATGTCGAAGTAGGGACCGTGTAGTCGTTGCGCGTCCCGCAACTTCAAAATTGCAGGGTCCTCCATGGCGGCCATCAGCTGAGGGGTTGAGAGATGCTCTCTCCAGCCCCTCAGCTCAATGGTGGCCGCGTGGAGTGGCCCCTTAAAGGTCCCCACCCCCTCACTTTCTGTGCAGGAAGCTGAGAGAGCGTGCAGGCAGCAGCAGCAATAATACGCGGCTCGCCTGCACGCTCCTCCGCAGCCACCCACACCCCCACCCAACGCGATGGCCACCCGGCAGCCCCCCCAGCGCCCTGAGGGAACCCCCCCCCCCCCCCCCGAAGGGGAGCCAGGGTTCCCAGGGCAGGAGCCAGGCCGGGCAGCGGCAGCGGGGCCCCTCCTGGACGGAGGCCGAGCTTCGTGACCTGCTGGGGCTCTGGAGCGAGGAGGAGGTGCTCCAGGTAATGGGGAGCAAGAGGCGGAACGCAGATGCGTTCGCTCGGCTGGCCGAGGGCCTGGCTGCCCAGGGTCACCCTGCCCGCACTCCGGACCATGTCCGGAGTAAAGTCAAGGAGCTGCGACAGGGTTACGCCCGGGCCCGGGATGCGGCCGGCCGATCTGGGGCCGCCCCCGTCACTTGCCCCTTTTTACAGGGAGCTCAGGGACATCCTGGGCCCCCGGCACACCTCCTCCCCTCCGGCCACGCTTGACACCTCGGCTGAGGAGCCCCAGCAGGCCCCGGAGCCGGAGTCTGCCCCGGAGGCAAGCCCCGCACCATGGGGGGCCCCCACTGGAGCCCACCCCTGGGGCACCGGAGCAGGAGGAGGAGGAGGGGGACTCCTCCTCCACTGAGACAGGGCTCCAGATCCTCCTCCTGCCATCGAGGAGCAGCAGCTGGGCATCTGCCCCCCGGGTGTGCCCCGACCGTGGGAGTGGACCTACAGGTATGTACCCCCCCGCCCCGGTGTACACCCCTGGGGTTGAGGGGTGGGGGTAATAGATATGTGGCCGGGGCCCTCCACATGCCCAGATGACCATGGCCACAGGGACAGCAGTGCGATGTCCCTCACAGGAGTGCATCAGCCCCTTTCCTCCCCCAGCACGACAGTGCCATGCCCCATCCCCGGGGCAGGGGGGAGCGGAACCTCTAGGGTCCCCCGGGAGGAGGGGGTGGGACACGCAGCAGCCGCAGCAGCAGCAGCATGTGACGGAGTGGGGGGGAGTGCAAATGAGAGTCTCAGGCTAGATATGAGCAACAAGCTGAATAGCTCCTAGTGGCTAAGGATGATCCTGGGGCTACAACTGGCAGGTTACACCTCTGCCCTGAACAAAGAGGAGGGAGGAGCCGAGCTGGGTTTGAATCGGGGGCCGCAGTTAGAGGCTAGGGGAAGGGAGAGCTGGAAGGCAGCCAGCCTGAGGAGGGGGAAAGCTACACCCCAGAGGGGCACCCCTTGGGGTCTTCTCCCCAGGACGGGTTGGAAGGACTGTCTCTGACTGCTGTACTGTCACTTCTGTGAGAAACTGGGCATCTGTTGCCTAAGAAACCTCTCCTGTCAGACCCTGCTGAGTGAAGTGAGAGTCACTCCCGCCGGGGGACGGGGTGCAGTGCAGGGGGACCCTTGAACCCCATCACAGCAGCATCTCCCGGGGACGGGGATGGGGAACGTGCAGCACAGGGGTGGGGGGACAAGGACCACGGCTCGGAGCCCACACTAACGCCTGTCTCCACTCTTCTTCCCCCACCTCCTGTGTTCCACAGTTGCACCATCGGAAGGACCGGAGAGCTCCGGCGAGGCGTCAGTGGTCCCGGAATCTCCTCCGGGGCCATGGCTCCAGGCCAGCCCCTCGGCGGAGGACCGACCGGCCCCATGGTGGGCAAGACGGCGGACGCAGCACCAGCTGCCGGCGATGGACCCCCAGCTGCTGGCCCTCCACCGCCGGCAGGTGGAGGTCGCTGAGCAGTGGCTGCAGGTGGAGCAACGCCACCTCCAGGGGTGGGCGCTGGCCTGGTGCCAAGAGGCATGGGGGGCCTACATGGAGACATTCAACTGCATAGTGGACTACCTGGCCCCCCATACTGCGCCGGCCGCCGCTGCGCCCGCCCTGACTGCGCCACCCGCTGCTCAGCTCGTCGCCGCGCCGTCCGCCGTTGCCCCGCCACCGAGGGCCGTTCCGCTGAGGGAGACCTGGGGTCAGCTGACACTCGCCGGATGTATCTGCCGGTCCGCCCGGCCCCCAGCCAGCCCTGGACAGGGCTGCGGCTGAGGCGGGGCTCCCGGCCGCCCACCCCCAGTGCCAGACTATAGGGGCGTGGGGCCCAGGACGTGGCCTCCCCCTCCCCTTGTACATAGATGGTATTTATTTATTTGTGCCCCCCGTTTGCCCAGTCCCCCTCCCATGTAAATAGTTCTCCCCTTCCTTGTTATCCCTGGTTTTTTTGTTAATGTGTACGTACACTTTTCATATTTAAGTTAGTTAGAAGTTCTTGTATATAGTTTGTATTAGTTAATTATAGAACAGAATTGAAAGTAAACTAGTTTGATTTCACAAACAAGTGTCTGCTTTTATTTGTGCAGGAAAAGTAGGGGGTGTGTGTGCTGTTGGGTGCTCCATGGTGTGGGTGTAGGGGCAGGGAGTGTTGTGGAGGATGCGGGGGGGGGGGGGGACGGCGTTCACCCCGCGGCCTCATTGAAGTGGGCCCACAGGGCCTCCTGGACCCGGGTCCCTTTGGGGTCCACCTGGCAACTGGGGGCAGCGGGTGGCTGCATGTCGGCCCTGCCGGCCTCCACAGCCCAGCCCTGAAAAAAGGCCTCCCCCTTGCTCTCCACCAGATTGTGTAGGGTGCTGCACGCACCCACAATCTGGGGGATGTTGTTGGGGCCCGCATCCAGGCGGGTCAGGAGACACCTCCAGTGCCCTTTGAGGCGGCCAAATGAGCGCTCCACCACCTGGCGCGCGTGGTTCAGGCGCTGGTTGAAGCGCTCCTGGCTGGCAGAGAGATGGCCCGTGTACGGGTGCGTGAGCCAGGGCCGGAGGGGGTATGCCGCATCTGCGATGACGCAGAGGGGCATGGTGGTGTCCCCCACAGGGCTCTCCCACTGGGGGATGTCGGTCCCCGCCTCCAGCCGGTGGCACAGGCCTGAGTTCCGGAAAACCCGGGCATCGTGGGTGCTGCCAGGCCAGCCCACATAAATGTCCTGGAAACGTCCCCGGCTGTCTACCAAGGCCTGGAGGACCACTGAGTGGTAGCCCTTCCGGTTTATGTAGCGTTCTCCACTGTGCACCAGGGTGCGGATGGGGATGTGAGTCCCATCCAGAGCCCCGAAGCAATTTGGGAAGCCCAGGGTGGCAAAGCCCGTGATGGTGGCATCCGGGTCCCCCAGCCTCACGAGCCTGTGGAGGAGCATGGCGTTGAGGGCGCGCACGACCTGCAGGGGAAGCACATAGGAGAGCACCAATGAGGGGTGAGCAGGGTGTGTGTGGCCCTGCCCTGCCCTGCCAGGGCTGCCTCTCTTCCTCCCCCCCGCCCCCCGTGGGTCCTCTTACCTCCACGAGGACAGCCCCGACGGTGGCCTTGCCGACGCCAAACTGCTGTCCCACGGATCGGTAGCTGTCTGGAGTGGCCAGCTTCCAGACAGCGATTCCGACCCGTTTCTCCACAGGGAGGGCACGCCGCAAGGCAGTGTCCTGGTGCCTGAGGGCGGGGGTGAGCCACTGGCATAGCTCCATAAATGTCTGCCGGCTCATTCTAAAGTTCCTGAGCCAGCGGTTGTTGTCCCGCTCCCCAAGCACCAGCCACTCCCACCAGTCGGTGCTGGTGGGGTAGCTCCACAGCCGCCGGCATGTGAGGTGGGGGGGCGGGGTGTTGGGGTGCTGCAGGGTTGGGGGTTGAGTCGTCCTCCCCTGCGGGCTGCTCCTCCTCCAGTGTGGCAAGGAGGTGCTCAGCTGCCTCCCGCATGGCATGAAGCAGGGCGAGCCCTGTTCCTGCAGGGGCGGTTGGGTGGACCTCTGGTGGTGGCGGCGGCTGCTGCTGCTGGGGGTCCATGACTGCGTCGCCTGAGGTCTGCGTGCTTATGGCTCTGCAGACCGCGTGCTGTGCAGGCTGTGTGTGTCTGGGAGGGGCCCTTTAAGGGAACGGCTAGCTGTTGCCCCGGAAGTGCTAGCCTGCACTGTGACCCAGTCTGCAGCTGCGCCTGGCACCCCTATTTCGATGTGTGCTACTTTGGCGTGTAGACGTTCCTTCGCTGCGCCTATTTCGATGTGGTGCTGTGCAACATCGATGTTGAACATCGACGTTGCCAGCCCTGGAGGACTGTTAGCCGGTGGCCGGGGGTCAGTAAAGGAGGTGGTAAGTCCACTGAATTTCATACTTAGTAGCCCTCTCTTGTACTACTTTGTTTTTAAAGTGTGAGCCGTTGTCAGACTGGATCTCTTGGGGTGTAGGGACTATCACTATTACACGATTCAGCCCCGTGATGGTCGAAAGTCCCGTTGCCCCCTGTGTGGGGTATGCAAACCCTATTCCTGAGACAACCTCCACTCCAGTTAAAATATATTTCCACCGTTGTCTGGTAGTAGGGAGTGGGCCAATGTAATCAACCTGCTAGGTTGCCCATAGTGTTTTCCCATCTTTTAGTCTGGCAAATCGCTGCCCTTCTGCTACATGTTTTCGGGTTTCTGCACAGATAGTACAGGCTTGCACCAGGTCTCTAGCCTGTCGGTGGGTGATGGGCCACCCCCTGATATGTGCTTGCCGCGTTAACTCCTCACTTCCAGTGTGCCCCAAAGTATCATGCAGCCATAGATACAAACGTTCCCAATCTACTTGGGCAGCAGAGATTTGGGCTGCTGCATCTGCCAGGTTATTTAGCTGTGCAGCTGGAGTGTTATTCTTTTGATGGGCTGACACATGGCCTATGCTTAAGGGTTGCTCGGTGGCATGGCGGTACTCACTAGGCATTCCCACCTTCCGTAGGGATTCCTTAATTAAGGTGGAGTTCTGTGCAGTATCAGCTTTCCAGCATGGACATTCCTCTACCCATCCCGAGAACAAACAAACAATAACCAGCACATTTTTAAAAGATTTACACTTGGGTAGCTGAATGAAGCTCATTTATAACTTCAGAAACAGTCCTAAAGGCAGAGATCTGGTTGCCAGAACTGTCTTTACAGGTTTGTCCACGTCATGGGCTTGGCAGACAGGGCAAGCCAGACAGTAGTTTGGGCCACTTAGGAGAATTTGGAAGCAAACCAATTTGCTTGAACAGCAGTAATCATCCCCCTGCTTCGCGTACATGAGTCAGGCTGTGGTACATGCAAGCAAGATAAGGGAGAAGGACCTTGGGTGCAACCAGGAGGCCGTCCGGGGAGCGCCAAAGGTGTTCAGGGTGCAAAAGGCATTCATCCAGTCTCCAGATAGTTTCTTCTGAATTTAGGGCCTGATCTTGGAATAGTACAGTATCAATAAGGGTTGCAATAGGAGACTGGGAATCTGTAAAAATGGGAAACAGTGAACGGCCCAAGACAGGAAAGGTCTGCAGCTTTAGCTGCTGTGTCAGCCAAGGCATTTAATAAGGCAGCAATATACAGACCATTTTGTTTTAATGAGCCCATGTGTACTTTAACTTACTAACATAGACAATTTGATAATGCTATTCATAAGATAAGCACAAACATAAAATACAAAACCACATTCTTCATTTTGAAAGGAGATTCATGATGTTTAGATTGTTCTTTAGTAACTACCAGCTTTTCTCTGTGTTTCTGAAAGACAAAAGAATACTTTTCTACCCCCTTTGGGGTGGCAGGTTACATATTGGAATATTCCATTTACAAATATGCTCAGTTCTTTCTAAACTCTGCAGGCTACTCACTCTGAATTTTCTCCAGACCCTTCAGAGTTAAGGACTTACTCACTTACTCTTAACCTCAAATCACATGCTTATTTTCCAAAATGACATTTTATTGGATATTACCATTTTAAGTATTACTAAAGGGATTTAGATCTTTTGTTCCTATATTGAAAGGTGTCCATATCGGAAGGCGTCCCCTCCTTATGGATGCACCAGCAGGACAGACAGACAGACAGACAACATTGAACAAAACTCCATGACATGACACAAACACGTGTTAGCAAAACAATTAATGTGAACAAAACTCCATGACACATACACATACACCACAACATAAATGTTTACATAACTACACTTTGTACCACAAAGAGTTAAGAACTTGAACTAAAGCTTTCAGAGTTGGGCAGTTTCTTCAAGGTTTTATAATCTGGGCTTTTGTCCAAGGAGCTGTTTCTAACAGCCAGATACAACTGCTCCAATATTCCTTTTTCCCTTTTAGTTTACAAGCAGTTCTCTGCTTACAGAACTGCAACCATGATTCCTCTGATTGTCCCCAGTTCTTTTCCAACATTTCCTCGTCCCATTTAGGGTCACCCCATCCTTCCTGGGTGAATTCCTTCTCTATGTTGGGGAAATCTTTGTTGTTTATCATGACTGGTTTCATTTTGTCACTGTGGTACAGCCTGTGTCACAACCCTGCTCGCTGCGCCAATTCTGTTAGCCGGTGGCTGGGTAATGTGCGGTGGGGTACTCCCCTGGGTCCTAAGCAACCCAGTTTTTTACTGTTAGAGGAGGCAGCTCCTAGCACTCTCACCCACGGCCAGGCTGTAGTAACCAAACGGTTAAAGTTCTTTTTGTTGTGCCGGCTGTGTTGCAGTGACAAAAGGGTTAACAGCAGGGTCAGGCTCAGAGCTTAACTAGTTACAAGTTTATTAAGCTACAGTTATAAGCGTGTGGTTACAAAGGCTATTGTTTACTACTTATATGCTAGCAAAGTACAGGTGTTAACAAGTTACTTTACAATCCAATACAATACATCTGTTACCATCTAACACAATGATATCTTGACACAAGTTACAGAGCTCTAATTCTTTAGCTGTGCACAAAAAAGTCGGAGACCTAGTATGGGTGTATCTTACCCTCTCCGCGTCTCTCGATACCAGCGTAGCCAAGCCGGATCGGTCACTCAATTCCGCGGAAAGACGAATACGAGGTTGGGCGTCCCCAGTTGTGGACCTCGGGAGGCAATCACCTGACCCGACCAGCAGGTAGTTGGTGGAATGCACTCAAAGTTAGAGTTCTGCTGGACAGACCTTTTATACCCCTTTGGGTTACGTATTCTCTTTCTTATCTATGGTGCCAGATCATACTGGTCTGTCTTTGTGACGCCAGTTTGTTACAAGGGCATTTCTTACTTAGTTTGCACTTGTAAGACAAGAGATAAGCAATTTGAGAGTACAGGACATTATTTTGTGTGGGTGGGGCACGTCCCCTTCTGGGATGGTTGTGTGTGTGTGTGCATCATATCAATCAATGCCAGCTGGGGTGATTTCTTGAGGGTCCCCCCCCTCATGTTGACAGTCTGGCCTGTTTGCCTTCTAGCTGTACTTTCTGCTTCTTAGGGTCACGATAAGCTAGCATATCTGGGCCTCAATGAGGGCATCAAAGACTGTGCTGTCAGCAGCCATTTCCGTGCCCTGTGTGCTCCTCGGTGGGGGGCGGGGGCAACGAGCAAGCTGGCTTGTAAGGGGGAGACGTTGTCTGGCTACATTCCACCCCCTGATGCACCACAAGGACGTGTAGATGTTATTCATCGAAATAGCCTATTTCGATGTAGGCCTCACGTGTAGACGTAGCTAGTGAGATCTACTGCCTATGTTCCTCCATATGCTTATGTTTCAGGCTCTCCCCTTACTAGAAAAAACACCTTCATGAGGGGGTGGTAATTGTGTTGAAGGGAGGCGTTTTCTTACTAATCTGTCCACACCAGAACTTATGTCAGTATACCTTGTCACTTATGGTAGGTGGTTTATTTATACCCGTGAGTGACCTACATTGTGGTGACAGAAGTTGTAGTGTCAGCGTAACCTAAATAGGGCCTCATTTTCTGAGATTGTCAATTTAGCACTCTTAATAATAGTTCTTTATTTTAACTAAGGAAAAGCAGAGTGGTGGAATGTGGATTTGGCTGTAAATAAATGGGGAGACTTTCAAAGGCACAGATGGGAGATAGTCACTCAACTGTTTTTACTTTTAGTAGAGTTGAACCTCTTAGATGCCTTTTGTGCTTTTGGAAATAACCCCCAAAATATATTACCAGCGACCTTTTTTCACCTGAAACTACTGAGAATAAGGGAATGAGTTAGTAACCTTTTCCTGGAACTTACTTGTTTTGTTATCAAGTCATTCATTCCTGTGAAGGAAGGTTTACATATAGACATGGAATTGTTCCATTTGTTGAAATAAACAGTAAAGTAGGAGGGATGAGATTTAATTGTTGTGGGTTTCATGCTAAGACCTTTTTTTGGTACCTGGAAAGTAACCAGTGAAACTTGGTTCAGATAGTAATGATCTTGATATTGATATTTAGACAGTGTGCTAAGTAAATAGCCTATAATTATTTTCCTTTTCAGTAGCTTTGCAGTACAAATCTTTTCTGGACTGGCATATAGCTTTATACTTACGTGAATAGTATGGAGCTAACTGAGGATGTCATCTCGTATGCCTTGCGCTTGTCACTAAGTTAATTTGAAAACCAACAGGAGTGTTATGTTTGGACATATTGTAGATATGTTGAGCCTTTTTTTATTATAATTGAACTACATGAAGTCTTCAAAGTGGCAGTGCCTTTCTTTTAGCAGCAGGGTAGATTTGATTTAACAAGGCAATTTAAATATCCAAATAACCCCCAACATGATTTAAATCCATTGCATGTTGAATAGTAACAGAGGGCAGCCGTGTTAGTCTGTATTCTATCAAAAAAAAAAAAGCAGTCGTGTAGCACTTTAAAGAAATTTTATTAGTCTTTGAAGTGCTACATGACTGCTTTTTTGTTTTTCATTTGAATCCAGTTTCTCATTTATGCTACTTGACGTTTCATAAACAGTGGTGCAGATCTGATGACTAAAACATGTTCATTTACAACTTGGTACAGCGTTTTACAGTATCTGAGAGGGTATACTTTATTTTCTTTAGCTATCTTGGTCTTTATCAATTTAGGAAATAAAAGATAATACTAGTTACCTGTATCAAATTGCGGATGCAGCAGCTGTACATTTGGAATGGCAAGAACTAAATAAGGCCACAAACATAACAACACTTATTTTATTAAACTAAATCTTAAATGTTAACTAAATATTGCATGTTTCCAGTTGCTGCAGTCTCCTGCGTTGCTGGCTGACAGATGTTGTTAAAGTAGTTATTTTTTTTAAATTTTCAAGTTCTATTAACTCTAGCAGGCAAGTCCATTAAATGTATGGTGTCCTTAAAACTTCTTGAAATAGTTCTCACTTCCACTAGTCCTGCATTTCCAATGTCATTTTGATTGATAGACTGGAAGAGAAATAAGAGTTTTCCTACTCTTTCAACTTCCATTTTATTTCTTAGTTTTGTGTGAATAATTACCAAACCATGGCAATAGTCTCTCTGTGCCTGCAGAGGAAGCTACTGTTCTGAGAAGCTGTCTTAGCAGCTGAAGGAGCTCTGTTTCAAGGTGCATGTGTTGCACTGGAAAGAATTACATGGGATCTTTTTCAGGGGGATAAGGCAGAAAACCACACTTATTGATAATGCAACATTCTGGCATATGCATATAGTATGCTATATCGACATGTGTATGTACATGCGCGCTCTCTCACTCTGTCTTGTCTGTTATAGTTACCCGTCTGTTGCTCACATTTACTCACTAGCCAGGTCAGTTAAAGGTGAGAGAGGGAGGAGATTCTTTCAGTCTGGACAGATACACAAAGATTGACAAGACGAGATCCAAAGATTCAAGTGAGATAACCCATCCTTAATAAGACTTTTCTCCCATTCAGGTCTGTATATTTTGCCCTGTCAGCTCTTAATCAGTCACAATCAGTTCTTGTTACATCTGTTTCTCTGGATGTTGTTTTTCACTGTCATCTGGTATCAGTATGTTGGTATCTCCTGGCGTTGTTTCAAGCTGCACTATCTGTCTTGGTTAGGAGTGCTGGCATTATGCACCAAGGCCATCTATTTGTCCTGCACTGCTCTGTCTCCTTCTACAGAAGGCCCATTTGATAGTGTCTTGGTGCCCTCTAGTTGCTCCTTTGTTAGTCTTTAAGCTTTTCTCTCTCTTCAGACATTCACATTCCTCACCCATTCACGGCCTCCAAGAACTGCATAATTGCTTTACATAGGCCAATGCGTATAATTGCCTTTCTAAGATATCTAATTCTAATACAAAACGTTTGGTACAAACTTTCAATTTTTATACAGGATGCACTTCCCTGGTCTGGCACCCTTGAGACTTGACTGGTCCTGGTGCAGGAATTTGCTGGAGAAAGGGAGGGCCCCTGCCTTGGCCATCCAGCCTGCTTCCATCTCTTCTTTTGGCCTCCTTCCTCTACCCAACAATTTCAGCCCTGGGGCCACCTTTCTTCCTTCCTGAACCTTGGCCCCTGTTGGGTTGAGGCCAGTCCGGCCACCTTGGGCTGCTGGCAGCAGAGGCTGGCTCAAGCCCAGGTCAGACTGCCAGATGTGGTCCAGGTCCTGCAAGTGCCAGCTCCAGATGTGGCTACGACCACAGGCCCATGAGCTCCGTCTCCTACCTGACTGGGCTGCTGGCATGCCTCCAGAGACTGGTGACCAGCTGTGGCCTCAGTCAGGCTGCTGGTGTGGCCCCCACCCTGTGGAGGCTGGCTTTGGCCCTAGCCAGGCTGCCGTTATGGATCCCGCCCAACAGGAATCTGGTGCAGCCGCAGCTAGGCTGCTGGCATGGCTGCAGCCTTGCATGCACCAGGTGCAGCTCTGGCCCTGTGTAGGCCAGCTTCAGCTGGCTGTCACCTTCAACCAGTGTGAAAAGGTCTGCTGGGCTCTCCTGTCCAAGGCAGCCAGGCTCCCCCTACTAACCTCCCCTCCGGGCATCTCTGGTCCAATAACACGGGCCACAGATTTTGCCGGACCAGAGGATGCCAGAGGTTCAACCTGTATCTTCTTCACAACCAACTTTACCCTAATTACAGTAAACTCTTTCATGTCTGGCAGCCGGGGGACAGGGAGGTTGCTGGATATTCAAATATTCTGGATAACAGAGAGGTATACCTGTGAATGCATAACAACAAAGAAAAACAAGATTAGATATTAAACAATCAAATGTATGCAGAGTATTTGCCAACAAGACTAGTCTTGTACACTGTAAACATATAATCTATGTGCTATATTTATTTGTATTTACTTTCCCTATACTGTACTTACAGAAAAAGTAACCAAAATTTACTTATGACTGAAATGCTGGTTATTTGAGAGTTCCAGGTGATAAAATGCCCGATATGAAAGAGTTTACTGTGTTCCTAAAAAGCAACAGTTTGATCATAGTGAATCACAGGGATCCTTCTGCTCTTTTTCTGCCTTTACGTCACATGGGCTACGTCTACACTAGCCAAAAACTTTGAAATGGCCATGCAAATGGCCATTTTGAAGTTTACTAATAAAGTGCTGAAATATATATTCAGCGCCTCATTAGTATGCGGGTGGCCGCGGCACTTCGAAATTGACGCAGCTCGCTGCCGCACTGCTCATCCAGACAGGGCTCCTCTTTGAAAGGACCCCGGCTACTTCGAAGTCCCCTTATTTCTGTGAGCAGATGGGAATAAGGGGACTTCGAAGTAGGTGGGGTCCTTTTGAAGAGGAGCCCCGTCTGGATGAGCCATGTGGCTGCGAGCCACGTCAATTTCGAAGTGCCGCGGCCACCCGCATGCTACTGAGGTGCTGAATATGTATTTCAGCGCTACATTAGTAAACTTTGAAATGGCCATTTGGATGGCCATTTCGAAGTTTTTGGCTAGTGTAGATGTAGCCCTTTGCATTTGCATGGCCATTTCGAAGTTTTTGGCTAGTGTAGACATGGCCCTAGAGACACAAACAGTCCACCTGATGCATCTTTACCAATGTCCTAAAAGACCACTCTTTCCTGCTAACCAGAGAAGGGTGGCCAGCAGAGTTATAGTCATTTAACATTTATTTTCACACTAACCATTGAACTACACCAAATGCTTTTAGCACTAACCATTAAGATACATATCATGTATCACAATGTTACATTTATAAAACTCTATTGTGTACACCTGCCAAATGACTTCCACCAATTCAGGGTAGTTACTTTATTAAAAACATCATTAGTAAACATTTACAGATGACATGGTTTTGCTCCCACCCTGAAATTTTTTATGACTGGCATAACTTGGTGATTTTGTGGTGCCCATGCCACGGCAGTAGCATCAGGAGCTTGGGTTAAGAATGTTCATGAGAAAAATGAGGTGGAGTTAGTTTTTGATCCATTTGCCTCTTTACTGCCAGTAGTGTAACTTTTTTCTGGGAAAGTATTTCTATTGTTAAAGTGCTTTCCAAATTCTGACAGCATCAGCAATGCAGCAACAATTTCTCAGAAGTTAAGGCTCTGTATAATAGTTTTCAGTATACTTAGCATATGCTCTACGTTTCTAAACTATAGTAATCCCATGTGGGTTGCATTTCCCTAGTTTATTGATAAGTAGGTCATGTGAGACCCTATCAAATGTTTTACTAAAGTCTAGGTATACCATGTCTACTGCTTCCCTCTGATCCACAGGACTTACCTTTATAAACAGCTATCAGTTTGGTTTATCATTGGTTACAAATCCATGCTGACTGTTACTTATCAGTGTACTATCATCTAGATGTTTTCAAATGGATTCTACAATTAATTTGCTCCTGTATCTTTCGGAGTATAGAATTTAAGCTTACTGGTTTCTAATTTCCTTGGTTGTCCTTATTTCTTTCTTCATAGATGGTCACTATGTTCACCCTTTTCTGGTGTTCTAGACTCTACCGTATTTCAGATATTCGTATCCACGACTATAGCTTCTTGGTGTCATGGTACAAATAATACTGAAAATAAAGTAATGGGATATGTTGTTTAGACACGTGTATGCTGTCTGAGTAGAAAAAGTGCGAGAAACCTATGGTATAGGTCTCCTTCAGCAAGTAGTAACGATATTTTACAAAAGGTATTGCATCCAGTGTGAAGTAACTCTCTAATTTGGACCTCTTTGGGATGGATAAATATGACTTAATGACAGCTTTGAAAGTTAGTGCTTGTTTAAGTAACATTGACCATGAACTGATTACTGATCAAATTTATCAGTGGTGGGAAAAGTACCCCCAAAAAGTCATTTGAGTAAAAGTACTACTTCGGAAAAAACAAGTAAATAAAAGTTAAAGTATCCTTCTGGAAAACTTTTTGAGTAAACGTATAACCATGTTTCTGCTTAACTGTACTTTAATTTAACCAGAAGTAAAAAGTAGCTGTCTTGTGGAAATCTATGGTTAACTGCCTGAATTATCATAGGGAACCATTATTTTTCATGCATATATGAAGTAAGTGTGTGTGTGTGTGTGTGTGTGTGTGTGTGTGTAAATATGCATATTACGTAAATCATAGAATATTAGAACTGGAAGGGACCTCAAGTGGTCATTCAGCCCCCTGCCCTCATGGAAGGACCAAGCACCATCTATATCATTCCTGTTGGGTATTATCCAACCTGTTCATAAATATCTCTAGCAATGGAGCGTTTACAGCCACCATAGGCAATTTATTTCAGTACTTAATCACCCTGACAATTAGATTTTTTTTTCCCAAACTAAACCTCTCGTGTTGCAATTTAAGCCTATCTTGTCCTATCATCAGAGGCTAAGGAGAATAGTTAATCTCCTTCCTCCTGTAACACTCTTTTAGGTACTTGAAAGCTGGTATCATGTTCCCTCTCAGCATTCTCTTTTCCAAACTAAATAAACCCAGTATCTTTAATCTTCTCTCACAGGTCATATTTTCTAGACCTTCAGTCATTTTCATTGCTCTTTGCCAGACCCACTCCAGTTTCTCCACATCTTTCCTAAAATGTCGGGCCCAGCAATGGACACAGTGCTTGAACTGAGGCTTAATCACCGTAGAGTAGAGTGGAAGAATTTTCTCATGTTTTGGTCACAAAACTGCTGTTAATGTATCCCAGAATCTTGTTTGTTTGTTTGTTTTTTGCCAACAGTATCACACTGTTAACTCTTATTTAGTTTGTGGTCCACCATGACCCTTAGATTCCTTTCTGCAGTATTCCATTCTGGGGTGGAGGTGGCGGGGGAGGAGGTCACTTCCCATTTTGTATGTGTGAAACTGATTGTTTCTCCCTAAGCGGAGTACTTTGTATTTGTCCTTATTGAACTTCATCCTACTTTCCTCAGATCATCTCTGCAGTTTGTCCAAATCATTTTGAATTTTGGTGCTATCCTCCAAAGCAGTTGCAACCCCTCTTAGCTTGGTATCCTCTGCAGACTTGATAAGTGCACTCTCAATGCTATTATCTAAATAATTGATGAATATGTTGAACAGAACTGGCCCCAAAACTGTCCCTATGGAACCCCACTTGTTATCCCCTTCCATCCTAGCTATGAACCATTAATAATTACTGTTTGTGAGCAGTTATCCAACTGGTTATGCACCACACGTGTGTTACACACGCGCACACACACACGAGAGAGTGCATTTATACAGTGGCTTTTTGTGCTGGTACTTGCTGTTACTGAGTACTGGCACCTTGGCAGCCGCAGCCATGGCATTGGCTCTGGGAAGAGGGAGGGCAGCTGGATAAGTACTGGCTTCTTTTTTTAAAAAAGCACTGCATTTATATTTCAAATCTGGAATTTAAATATGGTTGCAGCCTTCGCATATAAAGCTACAGTGTGATCAAATTAAATACAGTAGTCAAACTACAAATTACCAGGGGGTGTGCTGGGACTGGTGCTGCTTCATCCAGGCTGTAATACCCCTGCCCACAATGCTCCTGGGACCATCAAGGCCAGGGATGCTCTGGCTGGTCTGAAACATCCCACCCTGTGGCATGCCCAGGCCACTGCAGATGGGGGCTGCTCTGGCCAGGCTGGGCTGCTGTGGATGGGGGTTGCTCTGGCTGCATTGGAGTATCTGCCACCCTCAGTGACGCTGCAGGCAGGGACGCTTCAGCCGGCCAGAGCAACCCTGGTCTCCAGCGTACTATCAGCAGTGGCGCCGCCGCTCCCCATTGAATCAGTTAGCAGGTTAAGCTTGGCATTTAACCGATAACCAGTTGAATGACATTTTCCACCCCATTTTGTGTGGGGAGAGTGCTGGCACAGGCTGGGAGTGAGGTGTCTGGGAGGGTGCAGGCATGAGCTGGGAGTGGGGTGTCTGGCCTGGGGGAGGGTGCAGGAGCAAGGGAGAGTTCAGGAACGGACTTGGAGTGCAAGAGCTGGGCAGAAGTGGAGTGCAGGAGCTGACTGGGGATGGGAGAGCTGGGCAGAGGTGGTGGGGGAGAGGGATGGAGATGCAGGGGCTGACCATGAGGGCAGTGGAGGCGGGGAGTGGTGCTTACCTGGTTCCCCACTCCCTGCCCTTCCCACGTATCACCCATCACTGCTCCTGTTGGCCAACGTCTGTCCAACAGGAGCAGTGGGGAAACCCTCCTATGAGCAGTTTCCAGCACTGTGTTCTTCCAGACTGGGGGAGAGTTAGTGGCAGTGCTCAATGCCATGTTTTACATCCCCCATGCTCTGGATCCAGCCTGCAAGGCTCGGGACCTCCACCGATGAGTAGGTACCATTTTTGAATGAAAAGGTGTTGAATGCTTTTAAATGCTGTATTGTTAGCAGGGCCATTGTGCTTGTCAATTGGTTATTTTCTAAAAAAATCAGAACACGATTGGATGCTTTGTGCATGCAACTGTGCATTAGCCAATTGGAATGCTGCCTTGTGTGAGTGTTGGTGTGATGAAAGTAGCAAGTAACTAAGCACTTCTGGAAATGATAGTGGAGTAAAAAAGTACATTTTCTTTAAAAACTGAGTAAAAGTAGAAGTATAAACATTACTTGAGTAAAGTAGAAATATTGAAAAATGTTCGAGTAGTATAAATAAGTATTTCCACTTAGTTACTGTCCATCTCCTGAAATTTAGCTAGCTTCTCAAGGTGGAGAAATATGTACTGGAAGAAAAATGGGTAAGAAAAGTGTGAGTGAAAGATTGCAGTTGTTTAAGATGAATTTACTAGAGTCCCCAAAGCCATAAATCTGAAGGAAGACACCATTGCTTACAAAAGCCATCTTGTGAAGAGGGGCCAAGCAGAAATGAATTTTGTGTGTTAGATACCTTCACATACATACAGGTGGGGAAAAATGGAATGCAAATATCAGTATACATTAAAAGTAATTAATTATAGAAACCTAGTACGGAAGCTAAAGTCATCAGGGAAATATCCATGGCTAGCATGGTGAAGGACAACAAGAAATCTATGGAGTGTATTGGGAACTAAAACAATCCTTATGAGCTGTAGAGACCGCTTGCTAGATCATGATGGTAAAATGCTTCAGAATGCAAAGAAAGGGCAGAATTATTCAATCAACATTTCTGCTTTATATCTGGAGTGAAGCAAAATGATGTGGTCGTATCGCATGAAGATGAACTATTTTCCAGTCCATGAATAGCTGAGGAAGGTATTAAACTGTATCTACTAGAGATAAATGTTTTAAAATCAGCACCTGATATTACTTTTAAATGTATTTTCACATATTGAGGGAATTTCTGAAGAGTGGTACTGCTGTGTCAATATTTGAAAAGGACAGACAGTATGATCTAGGTCGTGGTAGGTTGCTTAGGTTGACATCAGTTCTGGACAGAACAATGGAAGAGTTGATATGGCATTCGCATAATGAGGAATTTTAAAGGGTGGGAGTGTAACTAATGCCAGTCAGCATGGTCTTGTCAAACAAACCTGATTTCAGTATTTGAGACTACAAGTTGAGTTGATTAAAGGTGACTGTGTGTATGTATTATACTTAGATGTTTGACGTGGTACTACTGGCGTCTACTGGAATCAGTATTGATTCCCAGTGGCTATTGAAAGCACTCAAAGAGTAATAGGCCTCTAAAAGTTTGTTTGGCAATACAGCAGGGCTAAGGCAGGGATGGCCAGGGGATCTCCACGCACTGCCTCTGCCTTGAACAGCAGCTCCATAGTTCCCAGCCAATGGGAGCTATGGCTCGTGAGACCTGTGTGGGCAGTGCCTGGAGAGCATACAGAGCCACTTGGCTGTTCCTGCACATAGGTGTGGCAAGGACATGCTGCTGCTGGTGCTGCTTCTGCTGCTTCCAGGAGCTGCCTGAGGTAAATGCTGCCCAGAACCTGCATCCTAAACCCTTCCTGTGCTCCAACCTCCCTACAGCAGTCTGGAGGCCCACCCCCATTCTGAATCCCTTTGCCCTATCTCACCAGCTGAAAGCCCACACCCCAAGTCCCTGCCCCAGCTCAGAGTTTGCTCCCTTACTCCATACCCCTCAGACCCAGCCCAGAGTCCCCCTCCTGTGCCCCAATGCAGAGTCACCCCCCACAGCCTTATTTTTAGCTCTTATCTGGAGTTGACACTTAAAATATGTAACCCAGGTGTTTACTATCTGCTATGTCCTTTCACCCTGCTTTGGAGAGTTCAGCAGCAGCCTTTGTAGTTCCTGGAGCTCTTATTAGCTTTTGCTGGATTTTGTGAGGATCTCCAGCTGTCACCTTATCCCTGACTTCCTAACATCATTCCCTTAGGCCAGTTCTGTTAATAAATGGCCTGAAATATGCTAATGAGGCATGGATGCAAATTCCCCATGCCTTATTAGCATAAGGTCATGTGATGTGGAGTCCAGAAAGACGTTCTTCCGGACTCCAAAACACCGTTTAGAAGCGTGGTCCCTGGGAGGTCCTCCGGAAGGAAGTCCTTCTTCCGGATACCCCTTCTTCCCAAATATTTTCGGGAAGAAGGGGCATCCAGAAGAAAGATTTCCTTCCGGAAGACCTCCCAGGGTCTATGCTTCTAAATGGACTCCAAATCACGTGATCTTATGCTAATGAGGCATGGGGAGTTTGCATCCATGCCTCATTAGCATATTTCACATTCCTTCCTGGGTTTGTTCTAAAAATAGCAGCATTGAGCTGTGGTAGAGAGAATGATGAGGGTGTAGTTCCATAATCAGTGTCAAAGTGTGTTATGTTAGAGGAGTATTAAAATATATGTATGAGCTAGAATTGGAATGATCTACTTACAGTTATGAAAGATTGTGATGGTGTTTCACTTGAATATGCACACTTGACAAGTTTATTATCAATATTGTGTAGACACTAAGTTTTTTGTTAGGATTAGTTTAATATGGAATTATAATGGTAGTGGAACCAGAAAACAGGATCTTTAATTTTGTCTGATTTTGCAGAGTTAAGGTTGAATGAATGATTGAAGTTGAGTGAGGTGACATAAAATGATGGTGTGATAGGGCAGAGCTGTTGTTCATTTTAAGACATAATTATTTACATTGCCATAGCACAGAGGAACATTCTAACACTTGCATTTGTGAATAGATGAGTACTTTGTAAAGGGTGCAATAGCAGTTGTATGGCATGTGAAGCAAGTGGTGAAATTACCTTTTCTAAATACTTAAGATTTTTATGTGGGAGTTTCCTGCTTGTCTCTTTTTTTTAATAAGCATTTAGAGTGTTTTGGTATATTTGGATAACAGAGTGGATACTCTGAACAAACAATCTTGAGGCCCATCAAAATAGGGGTCCCTCCTGAAGAATTCTACAAGTCTGTATGTAGAATACTGAATGCAGAAGGGGTGAGGCATTTATCTGTATTGAAAGGTTAAACATTTGGTTTCAAGCTAAAATTTTTTTGAGCATTTAAAGTTTTTTTTTTGTTATATATGACTCTGCCTTTTCCTGCATTTTTCCACACTTGTTTGTCCCTTGAACTTTTCATTATTCCTTCCCCTGCCACTTCCATATTTCCAGAAAGTTTCTTGCCTCTTCCATAGCTAGATGACATTCAGACCACCTATATTGTGTTCTTAATAAGTCTTAGAAAACTGATGTTTTTTTCGTAGGAGGGGGAAAAAATTCTTTGCAGATATTTTAGAAAGGTAGGTGGTATGATGTGTGTAATTATAGACCACTCAACAAATGCTGATCTTTGACAAAATAATAGAATGGGTGATGTGACTCTATTTCATCCTTTATTTTTATAAATTTAATGCTAATAGGTATGTTTCATGGGAAAAATGTCTCTTTAAACTTAATAGTGTTCTTTGAGATAATTACAGGTCTGTGATGACTTTACTGACGTGTTATTAGACTTCTACATAGTGCGTAAATAACACCCAGTATTCTCATTTGAAATTGGAGTTATACAATATCAGTATTTGAAATATCAAATGGATTAAGTACTGTCCAAGATCTCTAAATGTAAGTTAATTGGGAGCCATCAATGGGAAGTGATGCATCTTTTGGTGGTCTTTCAGGCTGTTGCTCTCTGTTCAGTGCTACTTAATATTTTCATTAGTGTTCTACAAGTAAAATGCCAAAAACATTGCTTATGGCTTGCAGATGACCTACAAATAGGTGGATTAGCAAATGATGTGGACAGCTTGTGAAATTTGGTGCAGACAATCAACTCTTGTTTTTTAATACAAGCAAATTAACTCATAATTAGGAAGGGCAATGCAATTGGTAAACACGGTTTTATAAAAAATTTATCTTACTGAACAAATGTGGCATGATTTGTTTAGGTAGGTTTGGCTGAAAAGGTATCTATTTTGACAAAATATATGTGGACTTCTGTAACAGACAGGGTAGGTGAGGTAGTGTTTTATGGCATCAACTTCTTTTGGGGTAAGGTAAAAAGTTGCCCAGGACAGTTCTCCGGTTTTTGGGGAGAAGTGGATCAGTTTTTAAGCTAATTACAAGTTCAGGCAGGTTTTCAAGTATGAAGAGTAAATTGCATCATAGGAGGCCACTTAAAATGAAGCAGGACAGCAGTTCTCAAACTTCAGTGTGTTGAAATATCCTTCTCTAAGGTGCTTGATATGTCCCTGGCCATGGGCTGTGGTGTCTGTGTGGTTCTCCCCACATCTTCACCAAAAGCCTTAGGCACTAAGCATTTAAACATCTATGTTGTTTAATTCATGGCTTTATTCCCTATCAGGCCTATAGAAACACTTTATAAAACCTTATGGTAAAAAACCCCCTTAAGAACACCACAGAACTTTCCAGAACAGAGTAAACAACAGCGACGGTTGGAAATGACAGTTGGTGTTAATATTCATGAGGGGTAGTTAATAAGTATGAGTTACAGTTTAAAATTCTAGTACTTGGTTAGTTTTCAATCCTTCATACATATGTAACTCAGGACTTTGCTGGTTGCCATGGCAACCAAAATGCAACATGGACTTCAAACAGGTCGTCACAGGTCCTATAAAGTTAGGAGTCTGAGGGCCCTGGACTCACTCCTTCCGGGGATCCGGACCTGGAAAGAGCTGGAGAAGAAAGAAGAAAAGAAGGTGACAAGCTTTGTGTCAGTTGTCGTACCCCAGCCGCCGAGGGACGTCGAAGACCCGAAGAGGACGCCTTCAGGAACTCGGACTTTGCGCCCATAGCCAGCGAGGGACAAAGAAGAGCTCCTGATCACCACCATCTTGAAGGCTCCGTTTTTTTCTGGAGGGTTTGTTCTGGCTGGTGGCACCGCCTACCAAGCGTGTGCCCAGTGACAGGGACAAACTGCAGCAGCGGTCCTGCCCTTCTCCTCATTGACCATTGCCGTGGCCGGTGGGGAGAACTAAAGGCCGTCCTGAAATCACTGCAAATTTGTACAGGAGGTTTTTGTGGACCAAGTTCGTTCTTTTCCTCCTGGTTTCTTCTTCAATCCTCTTTCTTATCAGGCCAGCGCGGTGCTGTAAAAATGCGCCTGTGCAGCCATACCTTCCTAGCTCCTGAAAGAAGTGATCGCAGGCCCAGCTCCTGGAAACAGAGCTTAGGAAGGAGAGGTAACAAACAAATGTACTTGTAAATTACCTGGTTAATGTGTGTGTTTTACACCTGTTGTTGCATTTTCGCCTGCTGCTGGATGTGCTAAGCAGTAGCAGCAAGGCACTATAGGTGGTAGGCTGGGACTGCCCCAGTTCTGCCAACACAATTCAATCTGTAACCCTTTGTTTCTGCTAGCCTATGTAAAGCACAGGGGGCACTATTTATAGCCAGCCCGAGATTTCATCAACCCTCAGAGCATTCTAAAAGCATAATTTACTTTGCCAGTAAGAGGCAAGGATTAATTTGACTAGCCCGTAATAGGGACAAGTATAGAACTCAGAGACTACCAAAAAAGTGTTTCTACTCTGGGCTAGCCATTGGCCAGGCAGTCCATTTAAGGGAGTTCGTCGTAAAAGGCGACCCCTAAACCTCGGGAACTGTTGTAGGAGGCAGTCCCATTCCATCTGCTCCCCCCTGTTCGAGAGGGAGGTTGAGCGCCCAGATCATCGTAAGAGGTGATTCTGGAATAAGGGTTGAGAGCCTCGTGGTTCTCCCCCCTGCTTGTAAGGGGATAATACCCCACAGCAGGTAACCTAGCCATTGACTGGTACCTCTCTAAAAGAGGAAATCTTGTAATATTGTGCTTAACTACTTTCCCCTTACAGCATGCAGTGAAGACTCCATGGGATTCCTGGGAGCCACTGTAAATAGCGGGACACTCTAAGGGTGCTGCTTATTGTGGCTATACATAAATTAAGGGTTGGTCTTATAAATAAACAAACTCTGTGCTAAGTGGCTAGTAGAGCGAAGGGAAAAACCTATAGTTTGTCAACTCAGGTCCATCCCAGTTGGTAAAACCTTTCCTCTTAATAAATTCCTTTTTAGTTGCACCTTTAAAAGAGACTCACTCATTCTTTCAGGGCAGACAGCGTTCAACACTATTGACTCAGATCCTAGCACAACCCTGTAAACCCCACTGGAAGCAACCACCGTGTACAGCGCACTGGGTTGCGGGGTAAAATCCAGTGAGACACTCCACCAGCATCCCTAAGGGTGTGGTCAAGTGTCTCGGAGGCAAAAAATCAGAAAAAATAAAAAATTTGTGTTGTGCCTCAGTTTCCCCAAGTGCGCACACATTGCTCAAAAGCATTGCCTCTCGCGATACAGTGCACCCTAAACCTTTCTGAAAACAAAAATTACGACATGACCCAAGGTGAAGGTGGGAATGGAGCTAAAGCCTGAGCCCTGCAACCCCAGGCTCAAGCTCTCAGGCTTTGTCGTCAGTCCAGGGTGATGTGGTTCAGGCTTTGGCTTCAGCCTTCGTCTCCGGCAAGTCTAGTGTTGGTCCTGATGACCTCACAAAAATGGAGTCATGACCAGTTTTGGTGTCCCGACCCACAGTTGGAGAGCTGCTAAAGTAGGCAATTGAATAGGTAGTTATGTATAAGGCATTTGAATGCACAGTTAAGAGCCTGCAGGTGGTGTGGCATGTTAAAAGTTGTTGTAATGAAGCACGGTGTCTATAGAGTCCACAGTTAATGTTTTGCACAGTTATGCATTTAAGGTCTCAAACTTGACTTTTAAAGATGTTGTGCAGATTTCTTTTCGGGATGTGTATGAAGATATGGTGTGTGTCATCCTGCACCCCCACATTTTTTGTAGAAATGTGTTTTTGAATATGAATAAGCTTCAGCAAAATGATGCAAGTAATCTGTCATTCAAGAGCCTGCAATATCCTGAAAGTGTACATTCTATTTGTATATGCATCAGTCTTGTATGCAAAATTAGAAATTAAGTGAAAATCTGTTTTATTAATTCTCAGTTTTCTAGTGAAAGCCATGAGTGATACGTAAAGAACTTAATGGACTCGTGCTCAAGAGAATGGTCTGTAAATGATTGTTTTTTTCCTGTAAGCCTGAACTGTGGTTGGTCTTGCAAAAACATGTGACGATGCTATTTTGTGCAGGAATCCATCTTGAATTTGGTATTTTCCCATGGGGATGGGGAGAATTGAACAAAGGAGTACTGCCCTGGGAAAATTTTATTTAAGGGAGTGGTAGCAAACAAGGCTTGTTTTAATCTGGTATTACAAAGTTTTCTCCTCCATGAGTACACAAGGGCACCTGGAAAATCAAAAAACTGTAATGAGGGGGGTAGAGTGCATTGCTGGGCCCAGGTCAGGGGAAGAAACAAACAAAAAGACTGGGTCTGGTTTGTAAAGAATTAGATCTGAGACAAGAGCTGGGGTGAGAAACATGACTTATTAACAACTTCTCTTAGTGTATTAGGTTTAGCTGGCATGTTTTGTTTTATATTTTCTTAGGTACGTTGCTACAGCTGTTTTCACTTGTAGTCACTTAAATCCTACTTATTAAAACCTGAAAAAAGCACTTTGGTTTATTATCAAGCCCTGTGTAAATATTGTTAGTTGGAGGCAATCAACAGTTCAGATCGCTCTTTGATTTATAAAGTGAATAAACGTTATGATCTTTCTTTGTGTACAACTTTTAGGCAGAGTAAAACAGATTTATTTGGGTTTTGGTCCAATTTGGTGCTGTTGGCAACTCCGTGTAGCTTAGTGCTCCCAGAGTTGAGCTGTCATCAGCATCTGTGTTACCTGTTCTGAGTGGCTGTCACCCCAGCTCTGTGCTTTTGCTGAAGGAGACCAGAGCTTTTGGCTGGCAGGACAAAGTGGGTGTCCCATGGGGCAGGTGGGTAGTCTCAGTAGTATCATGAGCACACTTGGTGACAGTCTGATCCAGCCCATGTTGGAGTGATCACTCATGTTATGGCTCGTTACTACAGTCTTCTAGGCATTATCCCTAATGGTTAAGTATCTGTCTCAATTTGTATATAGCTCAGGCACTAATATTCTACCTCAGACTTGATCTCGGATAACAGACCCTTGTTTTTCAAAAGCTTATATTTTCCAGCAACAGCAGTTGGTTCAGTAAAAGGTATTGTACCTATCTTGTCTCTCTTTGGTTGTGTCTACACTACAAGATAAATTCAAATGTATTTATATCAATTTTTCTCATTCTGGAATTTATAAGTTCGAATTTGACCATCCTCACTTTCTATTTGCTCCCCACAAAGTCAAGTCATTGTTGCTGCATACAAAATGGCTAACATCAACTGTTGCGGTAGTGCATTGTGGGAAGTTATCCCACAGTTCCCTCATCCCTGTAGCATTCTGGGCATGCTTACTGGTCTTGACATCTTCCCACATTGCATTTTCGTCATTCCCCTCTCGATCCCTGAAAATATGCTGATCCTGGGAAATAATGCAGGGACCTCAAAGTCAGAAGAAAGAGGATAGAAAAGTGCAGGGAAAAAATTTTTAGTTCCCCCCCCCCCCCCCGCATGTTACATTGCCAACATGGGTGCAGTGACTGTATTCTCAACTGGTCCACTTGCCCCAGTTCCCATCATTGCATGTGATCCCTGAAAATAATACCAGGGTCTGGACTGTATTTGAAAATGAGAAGAAAGAAGACAGAAAAGTGTAGGAAGAAAAAAAATTTTGGTTTCTCCATTCATTGTGGTGTTATTGGGAAGGGTTTTTGGCTTTCCAGTGCATTATAAGGTTTCTGTGCAACGATTGTGTTCTCAAGTGGCCATCCACCAAGTATCCCACCTCTCCTCAGTGCCTGTGATCCTGGATGATGATGCATGCTCCCAGGAATGTTTTGTAAAATTAGAAGAAAGAGGGTAGAAAAGTTCATGAAAAAAGAATTGTTAGTTTTCTGACTAAGTATACAGATATTGCCAAAATGGGTACAATAACTGTCTCTGCTGGCCATCCACTGAGTGTCCCACATCCCATCACTGCACGTGTTTGGTCCCTGAAAATAATACAGATGCCCTTATTTTTTTAAAGTGAGAAGAAAGAGGATATCAAAGTGTAGGAAAAAAGAAGTAAGTGTTGAGGGGCCAGTTGACATGATCCCTTCATGGGGAATCAGCCCTCCCAGCTTATGAGACTCGCTGCCTATCTCTCCCCTCCCCCGGCAGCAGGCCCTCTTACGGGTTTTTCTATGGCAGTGTCAAAGGTCCCCTTGTTTCTTAGTTGCCAGGAGAGACTTTTCACTGGCGGCAGCAAGTCCTGGTATGGGCGAGAGGCAGGGGAGAAGTTTAGGTAGTCCTTCCCCATGGTGACAGCAAAGCCCCCCGTATCTTAGCTGTCAGGGGAGATTCCCCACCCACAGCAGCAGCAAACCTCCCAGTATTTTAACCACCAGGGAAGACTTCCCTCATAGCAGCAGCAAAGCCCAGAATATCTTTCCCACCCTTGGAGCCTTAAACGCTTGACTGGAAGCATGGTCAGCATCAAATGGCAGGCACGTCCTTTTGTTGGGTTGGGTTGGGGGCTACCATGTGATGTGGCTGAATGTGAGAAAGACCCAGATTGTCTGGCGCCTGTGGGCCGGGGAAGGGGGTTCACACACAAATGTAAACAGCTGAGAAGTTTCTCAGTGTGTTATGCAAGCACGATCCCCACAACAACCTTGCTGCCTTGTGGGGCATGGGCTGGTACTAGACAGCACAGAAAAAAAATAAGTGTACGGACAGAGCCACGAGCTCCTTACAGGGGCTACTTGAATGGGCAGATGTGCTAATAGCAAAGAAAGGAAGACATTTCTCAGGCTCTCATGCTAACATCAGTCCACAGCTAAAGGCTCGCTGCTCCCACTTGGAAACTCATGGTCTTCCTGTTACTGGAGAGCAGTGGCCAGAGCGGAGCACTGAGAGGTGTTGTGGGTTACATACGGGACACCTGTGGAGGCTAATAAATTCACTTTTAAGATATGGTGCTTCCACGCTTGCCTTTAATCGAACTTCTGAATTTGAGCGTGATACTATATCCATCAGGTAACTGCAATTTTGTAATCTCGAGATTAGTGCACCCTAAATGGAGCTAATGGTATTTACAGTGAAGGCACATGGTAATATTGAGCTAAGTGAATTAAATTTGAATTTATCTCATAGTGTAGATGCAGCCATATCCTAAGAGGAACACAGCTACAAACACTGCAGATAGTTATGGATTTGGTCAATTTAAATTGGTTTTAAAAACTGACTTGAGACTCAGTGTATATGGGGAATAATCATCCAATGGTTGCATTTCTAGTGGGCATTCACAAGGACCTGTTCTTGGCTCTGTTTTTTAATATCTGTAAGTAAACAAAAATAATTGCTGTAGAGTTTGCTCTTACATAGTTACTGTATTGATAAATATAAGAGCGGGGCTAGCAGGGCAATTCTGCAGAATGACCTGGTTGTCGTGGTAAGCTGGGCTCACTTGAACAATATATTTAAATACATCGGGGTCATATATCTGGGAGCCAAGAACATAGGCTATCCTTACAGGATGTCAAGTATCGGAGGGGTAGCCGTGTTAGTCTGGATCTGTAACAGCAACGAAGGGTCCTGTGGCACCTTATAGACTAACAGAAAAGTTTTGAGCATGAGCTTTCGTGAGCACGGGCTCACTTCATCAGATGCTGGTCTTGGAAATCTGCAGGGCCAGGTATAAATAAGCCAGAGGAAGGGTGGAGATAACAAGGTTAGCTCAGTCAGCAGGGGTGAGGCTTACTACCAGCAGTTGATCTGGAGGTGTGAACACCAAGGGAGGGGAAGCTGCTTCTGTATTTAGCCAGCCATTCGCAGTCTTTGTTTAAGCCAGAGCTGAGGGCGTCGAATTTGCAGATGAATTGTAGCTCAGAAATTTCTGTTTGGAGTCTGGTCCTGAAATTTCTTTGCTGTAGGATAGCTACTTTTAAGTCTGCTACTGTGTGGCCTGGGAGATTGAAGTGCTCTCCTACGGGTTTTTGTATATTGCCATTTCTGATATCTGATTTGTGTGCATTTATTCTTTTACGTAGAGACTGTCCAGTTGTCCGATGTATGTAGCAGAGGGGCATTGCTGGCACATGATGGCATAAGTTATATTGGTAGATGTGCAGCTGAATGAACCCACGATGGTGTGGCTGATCTGGTTAGGTCCTGTAATGGTGTTGCTGGTGTAGATATGTGGGCAGAGCTGGCAACGAGGTTTGTTTCTTGGATGGGTCCCTGAGTTAGTGACTATGGTGCAGTGTATAGTTGCTGGTTAGGATTTGCTTCAGGTTGGCAGATTGTGGGCAAGGACTGGTTTGCCTCCCAAGGCCTGTGAAAGTGGGGGATCATTGTCCAGGATGGGTTGTAAATCCCTGATGATGCGCTGTAGAGGTTTTAGCTGAGGACTGTAGGTGATGGCTAGTGGTGTTCTGTTGGTTTCTCTCTTGGGCTTGTCGTGTAGTAAGAGGCTTCGTGGCACACGTCTGGCTCTGTTGATCTGTTTTTTCACTTCCTCAGGTGGGTATTGCAGTTTCAAGAATGCTTCATAGAGATCCTGCAACAAACCTCGTTGCCAGCTCTGCCCACATATCTACACCAGCAACACCATTACAAGACCTAACCAGATCAGCCACACCATCGTGGGTTCATTCAGCTGCACATCTACCAACATAATATATTCCATCATGTGCTAGCAATGCCCCTCTGCTGTATACATCGGACAAACTGGACAGTCTCTACGTAAAAGTATAAATGCACACAAATCAGATATCAGAAATGGCAATATACAAAAACCCGTAGGAGAGCACTTCAATCTCCCAGGCCACACAGTAGCAGACTTAAAAGTAGCTATCCTACAGCAAAGAAATTTCAGGACCAGACTCCAAACAGAAATTTCTGAGCTACAATTCATCTGCAAATTCGACGCCCTCAGCTCTGGCTTAAACAAAGACTGCGAATGGCTGGCTAAATACAGAAGCAGCTTCCCCTCCCTTGGTGTTCACACCTCCAGATCAACTGCTGGTAGTAAGCCTCACCCTTGAGAGTGCTGGGGTGGGAGCAACCCCTACTGCTGGTGCCATCCCTCCCGCTAATCCCCGGGCTGCCCTTGGCCTCATACTTTTACTTCTCCCTGAAGCATGAAACCCCCCAAGTGTGGGGGCTGGGGCAGTTGCGCTGAACCATCCTCTGGACTGGACACCTCTGAGAGAGAGAACACGTATATGCATGTGATGTGGTAACGCACAGAGTAAATGGGATCCTTGGAAGTATAAGCAGGAAAATAACTAGTAGAACTAGAAATGTCTTGCTGTGTCTGATTTTTGGAGTCCACATTTCAAAAAGAATGAAAAGCCTGACATAACAATAAAGCAAGATGAAATTTGATTAAGAAATAGATGCCTTGATGAAGGTAAATTGTTAATCTGCAACAAACATTTTATTGTACAATTGCCAAAAATGTATTTAATTACTTTACTAGATCTGTTGCTGAACATGTCTTGCATTTTTAGGCTATCAAAATTTTCTGGGTTGTTAGACTTGTTACATGCTTACATTTCCTTTGTGTCATTTTCTCACCAACTCTGCAGGTGGGTGTTTTCCTTCATGCTTAAAACCAGAAGGGTGCTATTGGTCTCTCTGTCCATATCTTGGTATAATCTTAAATCATCCAACTCTGATATGATGGGTACATTGGTTACATCAGTTGCGTAGAAGGTTTTAGTCTAGGTATTACTCATGACATATGGTTTCAAGCCTTTTCTGTGGTATTCATTATTCTGTATGTCCTCTTCAGAGATTTTATTCAACTCTTTTCCTAAGAAAAGTTTGGGCAGGGGCTAGCTGTGGAAGCAGCTGGGTCTGGACTCTTAGGCAGAGGTGCTGCTGGGTACTGGAGGGGTGGGGGGGTTGTGTGTTTTGGGGTTCTGAAAGGATATTTACTTATTACTGAAAACATAAGCTGTTGAATAGCTCCTGTGAAGAAATGGCATCTAAATTGAATAATTATTTAAAAACACAATTTGTTTTTGTTTTAGATTAGTGATGAAGTGAAATTAAAACTTGAAGTCCAACTGATAAATTCAACTCCTGGTCTCATGAGAGAGAAGCTGGAAGAACTGGTGTTTTATAAGGTAAGCAAGTGCTTATGGAAATTGTGTAACAAATCTTACTATAAATGTCACAATAGCGTGTTGTCTCCCTCTCCTAGGTTCCCAACTTAAGTTTATGTGGCTTAAGTGTTCCATATTGTTTCTGATTCTAGCTTGGTCGTGAGGTGGTCCTATTTTTGGAAGGAAGAATTTTTAGGATGAGGAAAACCTTTATTAGTTGGAAATGGAGGCTAGTCATTGATTGCGTATTAGTGTCTTTCCACCTGACTGGTCAAGCTGGTTTTCTCCATGGAGTCTTTCATCTGTTGTATGTTTTCCTTTCCTTCCTTTTGAGTGAATCATAGTACAGTAAACCCGCAAGTTACATGTAAGTTATGCAAAACCCTCGAGTTACTTGAATTTTTTCGCACAAGTCGGGGGGAGCCAGGAACCAGGCTGCAGCCTGATTCCCAGCTTCCCTGGGCTTGCAGGAGCCAGGAAATGCACCAGGCCACGAGGAAGGCTCAGTTTTCTGGCTCCCAGAACAGTGGGGAGCTGGAAACCAGGGGACAGCCTGCTTCCAGTCTCCCAATGGATTGTGGGACCTGGGAAACTGACCAGCTCAGGGCTGGTCAGTTTCCCGGTCCCACCAATGCGGGGGAGCTGGGAACCAGGCTGCTGGTTGGTTCCAGGCTCCTGGCCACTTGTGGGACCCAGGAAACTGACCAGCTCATGGCTGGTCAGCTTCCTGGTTCCGCAAGTGGGAAGCTTGGAACCAGGCTAAGAACCTTCTCCCTCCCTTCCCCCAGCTGTGAAGCTGTCAGCTGTGGGGCTGCAGGGTCTCCCTGCTCCCCGCTCCCCTCAGTTAGGGAACCTGTGGCTGGCTCTGCTGGCTGGGCACTACCCAGCTGGCTTGGGGCTGTGGGTCCCCCTGCTCCCCCTGCTGGGGACTCCGTGGCTGGCTCTGCTCCAGCCGCAGGAGTGCTGCCCAGCTGGCTTGCAGCCTCAGGGCTGTGGGTTCCCATCCCACATGGCACTGTCCCCACCCCCCATCCCATTTGCATAAATGTGAGACCTTTCCTATTGCAAACCCCTAGGAGTGGAGATTCCACCACCTCTCTAGGTAATGCATTCCAGTGCTTCACCACCCTCCTGGTGAAATATTTTTTCTCAATATCCATCCTACACCTCTTCCTCCATAACTTGAGACCATTGCTCCTTGTTCTGCCACCTGTTACTACTGAGAACAGCCTATTTCTATCCTCCTTAGAGGCCCCCCCATTTAAGGAAGCTGAAAGCTGCGATCAAATCACCCTTCACTCTTCCCTTCTGCAAACTGAATAAACCTAGATCCCTCAGCCTCTCCTCATAGGTCATGTGTTCTAGCCCCCTAATGATTTCTGTTGCCCTGTGCTGGTTCTGCTCCAAGGCATTGTGAGCTGATGCCCAGGTGCCAGCTAAAGGTCTGGTGGGGCAAAGGGGGTGATGCCACACCAGCAGCTACGCTAAGCAGCCAGGGCAGGCTGGGTTCTTTGGTTTGTGTTTAGTTCGGGTACAGCAGCAAGAGGAAAATTACACTTAGAGAGGCTTTAACAGTTACTTTTTATTTATACAAAGATAGAAACAATTTAACTAAGACAAATGATTAAAGTACAAGTTAGTACTTGTGGTTTTTAAAGGGGAAACAACACAATTTAACTTAAGAAAAGTTTTAGACAAACTAGCTAGCTTAAACTAATACAATTAATGTGTACACAAGAAAGGCAAGTTGCAGGTGTGATTTTCACCCCTGCCTCTTAGACCTGATGGAACCAGAGTCTTTCCCTCAATTCCTATAGGAAAGAAGTGTAATACAGGTGTAATTCTTACCCCTGCCTCCTAGATCCGGTGTGACCCAGAATCTTTCTCTCAATCCCTCGGGAAGAAGTAGATACGAACCAGGCGTCCCCAGTCTCGGGAGTTAATTCCAGACCTGACCAGCAGGTGTAGGTGATTGAAACTCAAAGAGCGGGTGGTCTGCCAAGCCCCTTTATAGTCCTTTTGTCATGTACGCTTCTTCCTGGTCTCAAGTGGCCAATTGGGAGGAATATGTTTGAACCCCAGGTTTCCCAGGGAAGGTACAAGGCTCAATTCGCACCTGTGAATTGTGGACATTTGGGCACCTTTGGGGGTGATGGGCGGGGGTTCCCTGTTCTTCCTGGGGAAGTGATCAAGGCGTGTCAATCACCAGATCAGCCAGAAGGGCGGCCATTAGCTAGCCCATTCACTGTCTGGTTTTTGTGTATAGTAGAGAGGCTGGGCGAGACAGCACACCTGCGTTCCCAGGTCATCAAAGGCTACCTGTCTCCCCTGCTTGTTTCTCTCTCTGTCTCTCCCAGTGGGGGGGATAGGAAGAAAAGGCCAAGTGGGGGGGGTTCATGTCTGGCTATAGGCATCCACATCCTTTCGGTACTGGGGAACCCAGAACTGGATGCAGTACTCCAGATGTGGCCTCACCAGTGCTGAATAGAGGGAGAATAATAACTTTGCTCGATCTGCTTGAAATGCTCCTCCTAATGCACCCCAATAGTCCATTAGCCTTTTTCTGCTGTACTATTACTGAACCAGTTGATCCCCAGCCTGCAACAGTGCTTGGGATTCTTCTGTTCCAAGCACAGGACTCTGCACTTGGCCTTGTTGAACTTCATCAGATTACTTTTGGCCCAATCCTCCAGTTTTCTAGGTCACTCTGGACCCTATCCCTACCTTCCTATGTATCTATCTCCTCCTCTGTTCTTAAACACCTCCTAGTGATTGTGGAATTCAGATTTCCCAGGGACATCTGTTCCAAAGTGGAACCATTATTATAGTTAGAAAGTTGTGTCTAATATCGTACCTAAATCTCTCTTCTTGCAGATTAAGCTTTCTACGTTTTGCGTTTCCTCCTGTGCTCAGGGAGAACAATTGATCACAGTCCTCCTTATAACAGCCCTTAACATATCTGAAGACTGTTAGTGGGGTTCTTCTCAATCTCTTAATTAATTTCTTAATTCTTTTAAGATTAAACATGGCCAGTTTTTAATTTGTTCCTTATAGGTCAAGCTTTTTTTTTATATCTTGTATCCTTTTTATTGCTTTTTCTTTGGACTCTTTCAAAGCCTCCACATCTTTCCTAAACTTTGATATGCAGAACTGGTGAAAGTAGTCCACCTGAAGCCTCATCAGGGCTGAATAGAGTAGGACAATTATCTTCCTTATCTTACATACAGTAAACCCCAGAGTTAGACAGGGGTTGCATTCCTGCAACCCCTGCATAACTCAAATTTTTGCACAAGTTGAGGGGATTTTGTAGAAGCCGGGCTGATCAGTTTCCTGGCTCCCAGAGTGGAAGGGAGCTGCTGGGGGCAGCCTGTTTCCCATCTTCACACTGCTTGCGGGATCTGGGAAAGTGACGAGCTCAAGGCTGGTCAGCTTCCTAGGTCCTGCAAGCGGTGGGGAGCTGGGAACCAAGCAGCAGCCTCAATGTGCCCCAGGTGGTGGGCACCTGTTGCGTCCTCCACAACATCATGGAGGGAAAGGGGGACACCTATGTCCCCGAGGGGGGAGCCCACCAGCTGGCGCCATCTGTGAGCAGCTGGGTGCCTCCCCTATCCGCCAGGCCCACTGGGAAGGCCACCGCATCTGGGAGGCCCTCAGGCAGGCCTTTGACAGCCACCTCTGACCTGCATGCACATCCGCCACCCCCTGCCACCAGCACCGCACCTGCACATCTACCACCCACCGTCCCCCTGAGGAGCACAGCACGGAGTGGTGAACAATAAAGAAATGTTTATCTATTTTTGTTGGTAACTATGTACAGGGGAGAGGCTAACTTGCAGGGGGCTGAGGAGCTCATTCCGGGGCAGGGGTGGTAGGCCGCGAGCCCCGTTGGCCCCTGGAGCCTCCGTCTCCCTGGGTGAGGGGTCCCCGACGGGGAGGAGAGGGTGCAGGTAGCATCGTCGGGTATTGCTGGCGAGTGGGCCTGGTGGGGCCGGAGGGGGCAGGCTCGGTGGGGGCAGAAGGGGTAGGCTCAGTGAGGGTGGAGGGGGACAGGACCAGCTGGGGAAGCTTCTGTGGGGGCTAGGAAGTGGGTAACAGTGGCCGCATGGTCTCGGACGGCGTGGACAGCAGCCTACTCCAGGCTGCCCCCCTCCACTCCATGTCCGCCTGGGCGAGCTGCAGGTGTTGCTCGGCCACCTCTGCCTGGCGCTGGCGGGCTGGGTCCTCCTTGGCCTGGCGGGGGGGGCCCTCCGGCCATGGCCCTGACGGCACGCTGCCTGGGGTGGCATCCGGACACCTCCGAGGGCTGCGGGCGGGCTCTCGTGGATGAGGGAAGGCGCGGGGCTCTCCTGGCCGACGGATGGTGTGGCTGTGTGGAAAGGAGGAGAGCATGTCAGTAATGTGCCCCGGATGGAGGGGACCAGGCTGTGGCCCACCTGCCCGAGCCCACCCCCACCCTCCCAAAGGACACTGACCCGCCCCCCACGGGCTGGGCCTCCCAGCCTGGTGGTGCATCCAGAGGTCTCTCCTGCAGGTGGCCCTTCCTGGCCTGCAGTGTGCGGGCCCCAGGCGCTGTCCAGTACCAACCAGCTGCCACCCCTGTGTGACATGTGGTGCTGTCCACTGGGGGCGGGTGCTGGGCGTCGCTGGTGTGCCACCACCGGGTGCCGCATCCCATGTGGGGGATGGCCTGTGTGTGGCCCAGGACCACCGGTCCTGTGTGTGGGTGACTAGCCATTGTGTCACCTCCACCCTGTGGAGTAGGTGTGCTCCCCTCCCTGTACGTACCGGAGGGTCCCTCAGCGACATCCAGGGATGTCTGGCTCCCGGTCGCCTGGCTGGAGGAGCGCGAGGGGATTACGATGGTGAGGTCCCCCTCCTCACTCAACCACTCAGTGGTTCCCTCGCCCTCCTGGGTCCCCGATTCGGGCGGCTGCTGCTGCTCCTCCTCCTCCTCCTGGTTGCAGCTCCTCGCCGGAGCTGTCCAGGAATCCTGGGGGTGGGGATGTCTCCTGTCGTCCCAGGATGCCCCGGAGCTCCCTGTAAAAGGGGCACGTTACTGGAGCTGCCCTGGAGTGTCTGGCATGGTCCCTGGCCCGGGCACAGCCCCTTGACTTTGGAGTGTACATGTTCTTTGATATGCTCTGGGTGGCCCCTGGTCCACAGGCCGAGGAGGTCCCACAGCTCCCACTCCATCCAGGAGGGGGCCCAGTTTTTTTCTCCCCCTGGGAGCCCCGAGGGGGCGGTGCTGGTTGCTTGCCGTGCTGTGCCATTGGAGCTTGCGGCTGGAGCACGTGGAGAGGCTGCTCCTAGTACGCTCTCAGCTTTCTGCCACGGGTTTCCTGCATGCGTGCGGCTTTAAGGCAGCCGAATGAAGGAACCATAAAGCCCTGCTGCTGCTGGCTGGAGCGGCCCTCTGCTCCAGCTGACCGACGCCATGGCGGACTCATATTTCGAAAGAGTGGACTGTGGAGCGTCTACACGTGCTCTTTCGATTTAGTATTTTGAAAGGGAGTGATCTTCCAGATGCGGGATTGGGGTTCGGCTTTCTATGTCTGTGTCCCGTTCTTTCAATTTTCTTTTGAAAGACGGGTTTGCACGTGTGGACGCTCCTCCCGCCCTTTCAAAAAAGGGCCACTTCTTTCGAATTTTTGTGCACGTGTAGACACAGCTAAACTGAACATCAGCTTCTGAATGGTCAATGAATACATGAAGTAATTTCAGAATAATCTTGTGGCAGTGAGGCTAGATTTGGCTATTCTAGGACTGGTTAGAAACCTAGAATCCAAGAATTTCTAATACTTTAAGTCTTTGTGCTAGGTGCAGTCAAAATAAGAGATCATGATATTTACCCCAGGTCATACCCTTGTTGGTATTCCTGAAGTTTCATGGGCGAGCTGTGGTTCAGGGAGAAGGGACAGGGTTTTGTGAAGATTTCTGTAGTTTATTATTTTCCATAAGCATCTGTATTTTCTTCCTCTTGAACCTGTGGACTGTTTGTATATGTTTCTGAAATTACTGACCTAAAAGTAGTTAGTAGCTGCAGTAAATGCCAGTTGTCACTGAAAGAATCAACAGCTTACAGATGTTATGAGTATGTGACAGAAGAAAACATTCTTTATATGCTTATTTATTGCTTGTGGTGTTAGAAATCAGTTCATAACAATGCCCCCAGTGGCATAGGAGGAGCTTTCCAAGTTCTTTTGCTTATGTTATATTTGAAATGGGTATTTTCAGCTTGTAGGAAATCACCTGTTTCTATGTAACAAAATTCCTCTATAAAAGGCGGAAGCCTTGAATCTATTTGCTGTCTTCAGGCACCAAAACAAATTAATGTCTAAATTTCATATTTCTTCTTCAAGCAGTCTCTGTGTATTCCTGCTTCTGGGATTAAAGTGCATGTTCCATGAGTTTCTGAAGCCTCCTGGCAAGCGTTATCCGTTGGGGCACTCATCTTTCTCCCTCCCCTCCATTCTGGAGGTTCTGGGGGCATGATGGGAGGAGTGACCCAAGTGTCTTTCTAATTGTTGAAGGTGCGGTGTGGCTTGGATTGCACAATGTCCTTGATGCTTTCCTCTTTTTTTCCCTTTCCCTCTTTATTCCCGAATCCTTTTGAGGCAAATTTTATTTACATAGTTAATCAAGTTTTTCATTTAAAGATATATGAGAAGATATCCGACAAAGGTATGCTGGATAGGTGTGAAGGTGTGGGATACCCCATGTTCTCAAGGATATCCCCTCAGGGCTACTTGACTAAGGCTACATCTACACTAAAGCTGGAAGATCAACCACTTAGGTTTAATCTTCTGGGGCGACGTTTTATGCAACTTTGACCCTGAAACTGCTTGTGAGCTGCGAGGATTAAGAAAGGTCGATGGGAGGGGCACTCCCATTGACTTTCTGCTGTGAAGACTGTCATGAAAGTTGAAGACTGCAAAGGCAATATTTGGTGTGCAATTGGCGTACTAAAAATTGCATAGCAGCCATCGATCTTCCAGGTAAGTATAGACAGAGCCTAAGCTGGTACTGAATAAATTTTATTGTCAACTTCAAAGATCGTCCCATAAGAGCAGGTTTGCCTGCCTGTTGTGTGTGTGAGGCTTTTCAGACTGGACATTGAGATCCAGGGGGTTTGTTTATTTTGACCTGGGAAACCTAACTACATGCGGTAAAGTGGCCAATTTCTTAAGGATCTGGATCCACAGAGCCTGGATCTGGTAGCCAAAAATAACTTGTGAGATCTGCAAAGCCTGGATCCGCAACGGAGTACATAGCCAAAGTTACTTGCTTTTAAAAATCAATCAATCAGTCGTTGATAACTATACCTTTGGTTTCAGATGGATCCAGGGTCAGAGCCTGAAACCAGATTCGGTAGTCAAACATGGACTGCTCAGCATAATTGCTTGGAAATGGATCAAGTAACCTGACAGCCAGCCAGAGTGAAAATCTGACATCTTTGGGAGTTGCTTGTCTAGTGGCTGTGCACCACTGAGACCCAGAAACTCTCAAGGTCATTGTAGTCTGGCACTACTTTTCCAGTAACATGGGTTTTGTTGAAGTGTTTGCCCAACTTATTCTGTATCTAACAGTGGTATAAGCAAGCAGATCTGTTTGTCTGGGAGAAAGTTTTCCTCAACCAGTGCTCCATCTGCCAGACCCTCACCTATAGGTGAGCACAGGGATTGATCCATTCTTAGACTTTTTTGCTATTAGAAGTTGTAAAAATCAATCTACTTGGTCTGTGGGCTGTCTTGGTTCTGAGTAAGAATTGCTGAGGTACTGATGGCTTCCCAGCCCATTCTTGTGAGGTAACTAAGAACTGAGACCAGGATCAGAGACTCCCTTTAGGATTTGAGGGTATTAAAACGATTTCAGTTCTCTTATCAGATTAAGAGATATGAGGATTTCTTTGTTACACAGACTCTGTAGGAAAAACAGGGTATGGTATCGCAGGATCCATTTCATGCTCTGGAAGAGACTGCCTATTGTATTCAGTCTTTTGTTAACCCTGAAATACACACACACAAAAACAAATACCTGAAATTGTTGTATTGCCAAGATTCTGCAGAGAAAATAGGGGTGTTGTTTCTATTTTAGATTTAGAACTTTATAAGAGGGCCTTTGAAAGCCACTCTTTTGTTCTTTAAATCTGACATAATGTGGTGGTGAAACTATCTGATCTGTGAAAGGAGGAAACGGTGTTAGAAAATTATTCCGCTCTGGGATACCTACCTTATAACTTGTTTGAAGCCAGGAAGGAGGCTTTTCAGATCTGCTTCTGGCTCCACAATGTGTTTTTTGTTAGCCTCCTGTACAGGTAGTAGAAATATGCAGAGGTACCCATCCTTCTCTTTACCAAGCCTCCTTGGAACCTGTAGTGCCTTTGTGTCCAGTGGAGCAGTTTGCCAAGCACATCAGAAGTTCTCAACAAATAGCTTTGGTTCCTCACATCTTGAAAGGAACATTTGTACCTCAGGATTGAGATCCATTACTTATGCTTGATGGTGCATGAAGTTTATTTCCTGGCTGCTGTGTGAATGCACTTTTCATCTACTATATAATTTGAACAGTGGGATTGTGTGGTGTGAGGCAATATGCTGTCTGGCTCTAATATCCTTAGGTTCAATATATATATGTGTGCCTCTCTCCCTCTGTGTGTGTTGGGGGGGCTTTTTTGACTTCAGCCAGAGGCACTGGTAAGGAGACAGATATGTGACTACAGCAGAGGAAGGGAGTCTCTTGAACACTTCTGGAGATCTCTCTTGAACTCCCTTGTCAGTTAAACTGTACCTTACCCTTTGGCCTTTTTGTGATAGGTAACATGTCATTAAATGTCTGTGTGTGGTTCTTCTTGAGTACTTTGCATGTGCAGTGGTATTTCCATTCTCATTTTGTAGATATGTGGTGAACTGGAGCCTTGGTCTATTCCAGACCTCCAGATGTTCCTGCAGTGGATGGGTTCCTTAGTGCAGTTATTTGATAGAGTTAATACCAGACTATATCTGAGGCCTCAACATGGAGTCTTTATGACTCCACTGCCTTTTTTTTGACCCTAAGAATACCTAAGCCACCATGTCTCAGTACTGTCAAGATGCCTCATTTTATAAAATAGGGGATGAACATGCCTTTCAGAGAGTTTCCTTATTACCTTCCTGCCATCTTCAGTAGAAGTTCTAGAGGTTGCAAGGTATATTTCAGCTTGATGTGAATCCATTCCGAAGTTTGTGATCTCAGTGGGAGGTGTGGCTGCACATGAAGGTGCTGAGTTATTTCTCTGACTTGCCAGGCTTTTCTTTCTGTTCAGAAGCTCCAAATCTGTTGAAATTCAGTTGAATAGCATTATGGGAATGCAAAGGCAGGATTGCTTTAGCCAGGCGTCAGAGAAATTTCCTGTTGATAAAGTTTAGTATTGACTGGGTTTAATAACTCGTCTATCAGGAAAAGGTCATGTATTGGTAGATTTTTTTTTTTTAATTCAGCGGTACAGCTGCTCTAGCAAGGCTCCATCTTGTATTATTTTTTCCTGTGCATGGGATACATCTTGATTAAGTCCTTTCCTTGCAGTGATGATGTGCTTGTAAATGGTCCTGATCCAAAGATAAGCTAATCTTAACATCAGTATTGCACTCCTTTCCTGCACCAAAAACACGAACTTTTCTGTATGTTCTTGATTGTAATGAATTTAGAGGTTTTTTTTAAAGGAGTGTTAGTTCAGTTGGTACCATATTGCTGGTGTTAGCTAGAGCTAGATGTTGGCAGAGCTGTCTGGATCTCATGAGGATACTATCCATGAAGACCTACTTTCCATGTTACCATGTAATCTTCTGTGAGATGAGGTGGGAGGCTCTACTGAGGTTAGAAGTTTTTCTTATTAGCATATAGACTCCAGGTTGCATGGTATGTTGATTGTAACACTGAGGTCTAGAAGGCTGATCAAAAATGTCCCATTTTTCATTAATCAAACTTAGGAGCTACAGAGAGGGGAGATCTAGGTGTGTGGACCTAATAAAGTTGTTTAAGATAGCTTACATCATAGGTTCCTAAACTGGGTGGGGGTGTGCCCCCTCTTGGGGGCATGAAGAAATACCAGGGGGTCACAAGGTGGCCCAGCATCCCCATCAATCCCCCGCACCCCAAGAAAGAGCCCATGCTGTCATTACCTCCTGCAAAAATGGAGGTAGCGCTGTCTTCCTGCAGCATGGGCGGTGGGGGGAGTGTCCTGCAGCTGAATGCCAGAACCGGCATCTCAGGAAACGTGTGCGCTGCTTCCCCTCCCCAAACAGCAGGTGTTTCCTGAAAAGCAGGGTCTGTTACCCATCGGAGGGTACCTTCCTCCTGCTGCCTTCTTGCGTGGGCGCAGAGTGAGGGAGTCCCGGGGTCTGTGGCCAGCTCGAACTGCTCAGGCAGTGAGGAGGACTTGCTGTTGTCCCTGTGTGCTGAGGGTAGATGCCAACTTTTCTGATAACTTAGGACACTTAATTTGAAAACTCAGGCTTCAGCTTTTGAGTCTTTATTTAAAAACCAAAGCAGCATTTGTTTCCCTTTAGCAATTCCTTTGTGTAATCTTGAATTGTGTGCAGTAACTGTTGACGATTAATGTGACACTTACCAGTTCAGTGCTATTCTACAGTTGGTTTCTTTCTCCTCCCTTGTCAAATACAGGTTCCTTTACCAGATGCTATGGATTTGTTTAGAGTAAGAAGAGTTTACCTGCAGAATGGCATTGCATACGTGCCTCACTCAGATATTGTTTCAATTGTTTTAAATAACTACAGAATCAAATTGTCGAAGGCCCTTGCGGTAAGTATATACATGTTTTCCTATCTAGTTTTTGTACCTTTGAGACCATTTGTTAATTAATTTTCTTCACAATAGTGTGTAGCATTTGGTGAGAACATTTCACCTAGTGAGTGTCGTTCTTCACAATTCTAGCTAAATATTATGAAGAGCAGCTTACAGTGCTTAAAGAAAAAGAATAAAAGAGACTCTTGAATAGAAACTGTAATAGCTTAATTTTAAGTCAAGTTAGAACCTTCTTCCGGGGATATTCTTAAGGCCGTTTCCTTTTAGATGTTCATTTTGTGATAGTTCGTATAATAACTAGGTTTGTATCTCAGTAATTGCTTAGGGCTGTGGCTCAACTACAGCTTGTTGACTTCAGTTATGTCCACAAAGGTGTGAATTAGCTGTCCTGCTGAGCGCAACATAGCTTATGCTGATTTGGCACTGTCCGCACCAGCACCTTATGTTGGATCAAGGGCTTCTTTTGCCACCATAGTTACTGATGCTCATGGGGCTCAAGTAATAGAGATGATGAGAGAGTTCTCTCCTGTTGACTTAGAGCTGCTACAGTAGAGAGCTCTCTGTTGTAGCCGTGTTAGCCGATGGCCGGGTAATGAGTGGTCTGTGTGCCTTACCACGTCAGAGTCTTTAACTCCTAGAACAGACTGTCCCTTTGCAGCGGGCAGCCAGAATGGCTGACGGATGCCCCAAAGATCTACCTGAGTCTTTAACTGCTAGGACAGGCAGTCCGTTTGCAGTGGGCAGCCAGCGTGGCTGATGGTTACCCCAAATGTTGGTGCAGAGAGCTTATTCCACCCGAGTCTTTAACTGCTAGGACAGGCTGTCCCTTCACAGTGGGCAGCCAGGGAGGCTGATGGGTGCCCCAGGAGTCTGTCCCATGGAGGCGACACGACTCAGCGCTCAGCTTTTACTGCACCTTACCGCTGACCAGACTGATATAGCCAAACAGCTAGGGTTCTTTGTTTTGTGTTCGGTCAAATTACAGTAACTGGAAGGAGTCAGGCTGAAAGCTTAAATGGTTCCTATTTATTAAAAGCAGAAACAAGAATCTTAATGGTTACAAGGTTATTGCTCTATCTTCTTAACTACTAGTAGGATGATACATATGACATGCCAATTAGATTGCAAGTGAAAAGTAACCCATTTGAGGACCAGACGCCTCAGCCTGAACAGCTCTTACTATTAAATGTGCACAAAAGTACATTGCAGGTGTAATTCTCACCCCTGCGTCCTTCGACTCTGGCGTAGCCAACGTCGTTCACTGAATCCCTCGGGAAGAACAATGTGAGGAGGGCGTCCCCTGGGTCCTCGGGAGGCAAAGGCCTTAACCAACCGGCAGGTACGGGTAGTTGGAGCTCAGTTAGAGTGGTCTTCCAGGCCCTTCTTTTTACCCCTTGGGTCATGCACATTCTTCCTTATCTAAAGGTACCAATTGTGCTGGTTTGTCTGTGTGACGCCAGTTCTTACAAGGCAGTTGCAATTTAATTTACACTTGTAAGATAGAGACATTTTCATATGGGTGGGAGATTCCTCTTCTGGGACGAAGTGTGGGTGTATCAGTTATCAGTACCAGCCAAGGCAGTTTGAGGCCCGGTGGTCAACAGCTAGCCTGTTAGCCCCCTTGTCTGTATTCTTCAGTCCAGGGTCATGTTGACACAGCACATCTGTGTTTTGAAGCATCAAAAGACTGGGCTTGAGATAAGCGCATCTGTGCTTTCAAACATTCTAAGACTGTGCTGTTTCTTTGTGCTTTGTGCTCAGAGGCACCTAAAAGGGGCAAGATGGAGTAGAGCAGGGGGATTCTGTCTGGCTACAAGCCATTGTATAAGAAGTGTTCTTATATAACAGGTAGTCCCCGCCCCCAGTAACTTGCACTGCCATTGTGAAGAGAGATGAGCCCTTGTCCATAGCTGGGGCTCCTAAGTGCGACTGCAGTAAAAATGCAGTGGTAACGCGATTAAATTAAAACATTGATTTACCTTAAATATTTACATTTGCCACACCTCTACTGTCAGCCTTTTCTTCTCTTAAATTTTATTTTTCTTTCTTCCCCTCTTTATTACCTAGGAGGCTTTGGGAATGAAAGCCATTCAGCATTGTATTAAACTTTGTCACTTAACATTTTAAACTATCATCTATATTTATGTGTTTGTTTCAGGGTTGGGAAGACTGAGAATTTAGAGTATTGCATGGTGATAAAGATAACTAAAATTGTAGAATTTAGGGATTGCTGCTATGGATTTATAAATAATGTAGAAAATAAGAGGACATGTAAAATACTAAAACATTCTTAAAGCCATTTTATCCTTTTAAAGCAGAGACTACATTTTTTTTTTGTTTAAACTATTAGTCACACAAAGGGATCGCAGTGGAAGAAGTTCTGTTTGCCATGCAATTTTTTTGGTTATAGTAATTTGAGTTTGTAGTCTGATGCAGTCTGTGGAAGGAGGTATTTGTATTTAACATATAGTAATATTTTCTTATGCTAATGTTGGCATTAATGCTATACAGTATAATTGAAGCCAGGGGAATTTTTATTTTACTCCATGAATAACGTTCTTGAAGCTAAGAAGCAGTCTAATTAAAACAGTTTGCCACAAATGTAATAGTTGATAACCATTGAAATCTTGCTTTTTCAAGTCACTGCAGATTTTGCCTAATATTGGTGTAATCAAAATATGTAACTGTTTTTTGTTTTTGTATGTAGGAAAATGATCTCATATTTTAATATAATATTGCTGTTTGTGATACCATCCAAGTTCAGTAGTATCTCTCATATCAAGCCTTAAACTGATTACTTTTTAGTGTGGATTGAAAAAGCCTGCATAAACATGATGCAAACTCTTAACTGGCACTAACTTCATACTTGGTGTGAATTCTGGAGACCTCTTTCAAAGTATACTATGTTTGTAGCAAATTGAATCAGTGCAGACTGTAGTTAGTTTGTATGCTGTACTGCTGCACATTACTTTGGTAGTCTTCCAACTGCTTTCCCACGCTGCTTTACGGATATCTGCGATTGACTTGTCTACGTACCTGTGTGCCCTCCACTGCTGTAGATTCAAAGCAACTGTCTGAGACATTTTGCATGGCTTGTTGAGTAATATTGCAGTAATGCTAATATATTTGAAATAGGGCAAATGGGCAAATTCTGGCTCTTCACTAGTTTTTAAACACAGGGACTAGACGGGGAGCCTGGAATGAATGGAGCAGAAGTATGGGATGCTGGGGGTTTGACCATCAAGTAAGTCCCAGAATTCTGTTGGCTTCCAACTGTTTGTTGCTATGAATCCCTAAAATGTATAGCAAGAAATAAAATGAATCAGCAGTGAAGCAAAGGCCCGTGGGATATCCACCCACCCACCTAACTCCTACTGTGTTTACCCAAACGTGCAAATCCCAAGAGGGTGCACCAGCTCTGTCTTCATGCTGTTAATGTGGCTTATATAGTGCAAGCAATCTAGTGTGTATGAACTCAGTATAGACAAGCTGTCAGGAAATTTATATGAATATTTGGTGAAAGTCAAACTACTGCCAAGGGATCTGTGTGGTTACATTCTGGTGGTTCTTGCAAGTCACTTGAGTTCTATTTTGCTGTACTTTAAAACTGATTTTTTCTGCATTTAAATTGATTTCATTTTGCAGTTATTTAAAATTTATCAGAATTGACAGCGTGAAAAGAATGGAGATTCACTCAACTGGTAAACTGAAGAAACTTCTTAATTTATGGTCTAGAGTGTCCAATAGGGTTTAGTAAGAATTTGAATGTTTAAAATAAAATCACAATGGGACAGACTCTTAAAGGAATGAAATTTTAGTTTAATATCTAACTTATAAATGATGGCACAATTTATTGTATTGTTTGAAATCATGTGAAACAAAAAGATGAAAATGAGAGAATGGTGAGGTTTGATGCAGCTTAAGTGTGCCTCATGAAGTTAATTTGAAACTTTTAAATCATTAGCATTGCATTAAAGAAACAGAAATTTCCATTAGGTGAAAGCTCCTTATTGAGCATTTAATTTCTTGGTCATTTCACATGCTCTTGAGCTAAAGCTTAACATGAGTTGAAAACTTAGATACAGTTGTCAAATGGTGTAAAATGTTTTCAGCAGTTACAATTTAAAGCTTTAAAATGTAACGGGATCTTTCTGTCTTCCCATACTCTTGATGCTGAAAGGTTCTTCTGAAAACACTTGGTTCCTGACTAGTACTTTCATAAGGAGACCATAAACATAGTTGTTAAATGCAGTGTCTGACCTTAAACTGCTAGACTGGGGGTCAGCAACCACAATAACAAGAGCCATTTTTCCCCCAATTGGGTAAAAAGCTTAAGTGAAGAGCCACTATGCATGGGAATATGAGATGGTCCTTAATAAATAAAGTCAAACCATACTTTCTGTAACCCCTATTTAAGAACAGTGCACACACAATGATTTGTAATGTGATACATGTTTACTGCAGCACATTCACAAACTTACGTATTCTGTGTCTTTGCGCTTTATATGTGTATGTTTTTACCCGTCTTTCTGACTTTCTCTCCCAAACCTTTTTAATTATGCCAATTTTACTTCACATTTAATTTCAGTTTTCTTTCTTAGAATGTGTGTTGCCCTTCACAGCAGGAACACTGTTTCCTTTTCCTTTAAAAAATCAAGACTTTATTAGCAACATGATCAAAACACAGATAAAGTATCATATCCCACAATGCACTGCTCTTATTAAAGGGGGAGTTATGCAGTTTTGAGATCATGTCATTTGATATTTTGATATAAATTGTTCATTATTGGGCTTTAGGGTGTTCATCGTTTATCAAAAATAATCAGGAGTTTTTACTTGGCAATTACAGCTTTGGGAACCACAAAAGTCCTTAAAGAGCCAAGTGGCTCTGGAGCTGCATTTTGCAGACCTCTGTGCTAGACCTTGTTCTAAGAGATGCAGAAGCTATCCAGGATGAGAGAGATAAGTGCCTGGAGTGGAGGTGTGTAATGCTGGGCATACCAGCAAGTGAACCTTTTCCACTTAGCTAGATAAGTAGTCCTGGTGCATGGTGTTTTCTTGCTGAGCAGGATGCCCCTTACAAGTTCCAAACACAGTTGTTCCATTGTGTTTAACCATGATGCTTTCGGGCCATGAGATGGACTGACTGGAGGTTTAGGGTAGTGAAAGCGATGGAGATCCTGAGTGAGAGTGTACTATCGGGGTGTTTACTGACAGCTGTAGAAGCGTGATGTACCAGTGTTGTCAGGGCCCAGCTAGAGCCAGGAGAGTTACCTTCACTTTGTCTCTGCGTATCTTGACCTTTACTCTGTGCATGAGTGGGAACAGGCTGAAGCATACATAACGTAGTCTCATGAGGATAGCAGAAACATGTCCAAGATGAGCCTGGGCTGTGCTTAATTTTATTGCTCTGTTTTTAAAGTATTTTTCAGACACTGATTTGTGATTGGGTACTTTGTTTTATTAGTGGATCTTTCGTTTCTTATCAGGAATGCATTAAGGTTCTGAAGATGGTGATAGCAATGTTCATGATGTGTAATAGAAGTAATGTCTAGCACCCCAACTCACTAGAGTTGTATTTAGGGACTACAATGAACAGTGTTTTCAAGGGAATTACTCCTGTTTTATACTAGACAGTACAAGCTATGGGAGCTGGAATCCTACTAGAGTGATAATTTCAGAGAAGCAGAATTAACCTTTTATATGGTAGAACCACATTGAGAGAATAATATTATAGCTTGAGATTCTCAAATGGAAAATACTGTACAATTGCAAAGAAAAATCAGAATATTGATGCCATAAGCTTTACAAGATGTTTAAAGGTGTAACATAAATGAAATACGGAGAATCAGTCAACTTAGTATTGGCAGCTTATTTGACACATTATTTGAACTTGCACATCTCTCCAGTAGATATGTAGTTTAGGAAGGTTTGGTGTTATCTATCCTTCACTGGAGAACACCACCACCCATTTTTTTTTTTTTGTTCTTTTGGAATCTCTTGTCATCTTAGTAAAACTCTATAGGGCATGTAAATGCTTCTCTGCTTCTGTGATCGACTATCTTTGAAATGTAATATGGAAACCATGAATGTGATATGAATTTTTAGTCATAAAACTAGATATTCTAACTCTGATAAGGAGAAATTAGCAAAGACAGGCTTTTTCTGTTACTCCTAGCTAAGATTCTGAAGTACTAGAAACATACATATTGTGAAGGTATAGCAGGATTTGGATGCTGATCAAGTGTTGGGATGTAGAAAAACCATCACTCCTGATAGTCCGGCGTTCTGAAATGCTAGAATACATATGAAGTTAAGTACATCTCAGGATATTAGGAATACTTACTTCTCATACAGTTCTTTAATAAGAATCTCTCAAGGCTCTTTACAGAGGAGGGCAGTATGATTATCCCCATTTTTCTAGGTCCTCAGACTGAGGCACAGGGTGTGCTTTTGCCAAAGCTCAGCCAGCAGACTGGTGGAGAGCTGGGGATAGAAGAACTTGGATAGATAGGCTTGATATTAAGGGAAAGCGATAGCTAAGTTTATAAATCCATCTAATAATTTGAACCCTTGTTCTATTGTGGAGTGCCCAATGGGGAAACTTTAAACCCTGCATTGTCTTATCTCTGAACTGCTGAAAACTATATTGTATTTTTTTCTTAATCTAAGTCACCTTTCCTGTTACACCATCAGTCGTATTTGAATTTTACACATTTTCAGTAGGTCAGCGTGTTTGTGCTCTAGTCATTGTAATGAAATGGAAATCTGGCATAATTTTAGATTTAAAGAAAGTTACTGAGACTTGCTTTAAAAGGACAAAGGGTTTCAGGAAAGCATACGTTTATAGCTTTCTATCCCAGATATAAGGTAAAAAGGTTTTTAAATACTGTAGTCAAATTGCCATCTTAATAACCTTCCCTGGCTGAGTCACATGTAGCATACAGATCGTCCTTCTGCAAAGCATTAGAGCAAACAGTGAAAAGCAATTTCTTGGATGGAAAATGCCTGTTTCTCTGGAACAACTATGCAAAATTTGGTCAAGTATTCACATACTTGCCGAGCTTTATACAAACTTTATTTGCGTTCCCCTTGAGAAGATGTAGTCCTTAGAAATTTCTGTAGATACACAATTTATTACTGATGTAATGCTGACAGACCTGGGTTGCCGGCACCAGGGATTAAACCTGGGATCATAGGGACTAAAGCGCTGTGCTCTACTGTATGGACTAATGGCCAGCTCTGCTCTACAGGTGTGGCTGAGAGCCCGTTGGCCTTTAGCTCATGTGGTAGAGCACAGGGCTTTAGCCCCTATGATCCCAGGTTCAATTCCTCGTGCCGGCAACACAGGTCTGTTGGCATTACAATTAGGGGCTCATCTGGGATGAACTGCTGGAAGGTCTCAGAAGCTCAGGATGGGCTGCCTCAGCATGTAATACCCAGAGGCACAGAGACTTCATATTAGCAAGTCTCTGCTCTACAGCCCTGGCAGATATCGAACTGACCTTTAGCTCATGCAGTAGAACATAGGGCTTTAGCCCCTATAATTGCAGGTTCAGTGTCTGGTGTTGATAACCCAGGTCTGTCAGCATTACACTAGTATTTTGGAATCCCAATCTGAATGCTATTCTCCTGTGAGCTGGAACTTGATCCTTAACAACTAGCAAAACAAACCAGCAGTCACATAGCACTTTAAAGACTTAACAAAATAATTTATTAGGTGATGAGCTTTTGTGGGGCAGACCCACTTCTTCAAATCTGGAGATACAACATTTCCAGTACATACCGACAGTTATGTAACACAGAAGTGGAAAAAATTGAAATAAAAACTGACAAATCAGATACATAGAACTGAGGGGGGTGGGGAGTGAGGGGTATGAGATACTAATAAGTGTCCTGCCTGAGGTCATTACAAAATACCAAAGGAAGGGAAACAGTCTGTGTAATGCATGAGGTAATTGCTATCTCTGCTGAGGCCAAAAGTTAATGTATCGAATTTGAGTGTGAACTCCAGTTCATGCATCTCCCTTGGTAATCTGCTGTTAAAGCCTCTTTGTTGTGGGCGCATATTCTCAGGTCTTTTAACTAGATGGTGCAGACTTGTTAATGTGTTTCTTGACTCCCATGTGGTGTCAATATAGTAATTGTAAGGTCGTGTCTGCTCCCCAAATGACATGTTTAACAAATCTCTTTCTTTACGTATCATAATTACCAAATTAGTTTTTAAAGCTAAATTCTGCATCTGCTAAAACATACCTTCCAGCTTACTACTCATTTACAGCTTGGTGCTGTACAGAACTGGTTTCAATGACACATGACTGCACTGAAACACAACAGATGTTGTCCATATTACCCACTTGTGATGAGAAAATATCATCAGATTCTAGTTGCTAGGGAACAACAGAACACTGAAATAGCTTTTTGATACTTGTAAATTCAGTTCTTTGACAGATCTGCTATCAGACAGCAAACAAGTATTCAATGGCTAAAAAGAAAGATGCATCTGTAGTTTCCAATTTAAAACATTTTGCACAAGTAGGACTTAGGTATATGAATGTTATGGGATGATTAAATGTGGAGAGTATATTTTAACTGGTGGCAGGACGTTGGGGGTGTGGGTGTACGTGTATCTGTATATATACGGTAAACACAGTTTTAACCAGCATTCTATCATCCCAAATTCTCAAATAACCATCATGTTAACCATAAGACACATCACATTTCATTACTTCATCTACCAGCATCAAAACAGTTCCATATAAGCACAATACATGCATAGTGAAAGTTAAAATATATACAGTATCAAGTCCTACAATTTGTCAGTTTTATTGCAATTTGTTTTGGACCTCTGTACTTCTAGATGCCAGTCTGTATTGGAAATGTGATTGATCTGATGAAGCGGGTGTGTCCCACAAAAGCTCATTACTGAATAAATCATTGTTAGTCTTTAAGTGCTACATTTCTGCTGTTTTTTGTTTTAGTATACAGTATTGTTAAAGATCAAGTAAATTTTAGTTACATTTTCCATAAGTACAGTATAGTGAAAGCAAATGCAAACCAATACAGCAAATACAATATAAGTTGACAGTGTACAATACTACTGTTGGTAAATAAAGTACTCTGCGTACATTTTTGTTTAATGTCTAATCTTGTTTTTCTTTAGTGTTCTGCATTGGTAGGTATACCTCTCTATCCAGAATATTTGAACATCTGTCAACCTTCCAGTCCTCGGACTGCTGGGTGGGAAAGAATTTACTGTAATATATATGATAGTATACTTACAGAGAGAGGGGTGTGTGAGCATGTGCGCAAGTAATATGTATAAAAATAAATAAAAGTGTATGGGCTTCTGTTTGTTGCCTGTATTGCAAAGGCAAGATTCGGAGAATGACAGAGATCCTTATTAGTGAACCTTATTGCTTTGAATCCCAGTCCAGTGCCTTAACCATAAGAGAATTCTTTCGGTTACACCCCTTGCATGTTTAGTAATATTCTGTTTTTAAAATTCTGCTTGACTTTTCATTTTGAGAGAATTTATGTATTTTAAGGGCATATACAATGTAGATCCTGTTTATTTAATTAACAGGTTACTCTTTGCATCTCGTGCTCATAGCTGTTTTGTGGTAATTGTCTTGAAGTAGGGAGATGGTTCTTTACATTATACTCTGCAGTAATTTATTTAAAACTAACATCTGCTGACAGTGAATTTATTACCTTGTGTGGAAATGGTGCATTTAAGGTACAGCAGTGCTGGAAATTAGTAATGGTCTGTGTTTGATGCCTTCCTGTCATCTGAGATTCTCCATACCAGTGTAAAAATATAAGAGAACAGCTTGCTGATCCCTGTCTCTTTCTCCAAGTCTTTGTGTTGAAGCTGACATTCTCAGGCTTCAAAGAATTACTGTGACATGAACTTTTTAGAATTAGTTAGTTCAGCTCCTTACCCTGGCCTGTCAGAGAAGTAAATTCTATTTTTCTTAACCTCTTTCCCAAGTTGTGTACCCTGTCGTCCTCTGAAATGAAAAATGAAGACGACAATCTGCGGGTATTCCACACGGCAAAACAAAATAATATGATTATTCCACTATTCCGGGGATAGCTGAAATGTGATATGAGGTAGCTTGAGGATGAATAAGGGTGTATGAACAATAATTCATTAAGAATGCATTATTAAGCTCATAGCATGGTATGGGAGTGTTGCAATGTAAGCAGATACATTTATGTAGATGTATCTAATTGTCTTGTCTATAATTTCCACAGGCATTGTAAAGTTTGACATTTTATTGAGCTGTAAATAAAAGTACAGGTTGCACCTCCCTCTTCTAGCACCCTGGGGACCTGACCGGTTCCGAACAAGGGAATTTGTTGGATTAAGGGAGGTCTCCCTATCCCCCCAGCCTGCTGCCCCTCCCTGCTTTCAGGTCCATACCCCACTGGCCCTGTGCCTCTGTTCATCCCCACACTGAGCCTCAGCAGCTCCCATACTTCCAGCCAAGGTGGCGCAGACCAGATCACAGATGTGGCCTGGCTCCTGGCTGCAGCCCCAGCTGCGGGGCCTGTAGAGACTGGCTCTATCCCTGGCCAGCTTGCCAGCCTAAGCCCTGGGGTTGTCAGCTCCAGCCCTGGCTTGGCTGCCAGCATGGCATGGAGAAAAGGTGGAGGAGTTGCACTGTACGTAAGAAAGTAGTTGATTGCTCAGATCTCCAGGATAAATGGGAGCCTCATGCCAATGCAGGGCAGCAACAGCTGCAATCTCTGTGTATCAGTGGAGTGTTAGCCTTCTATACTGACTACAAAATGTTTTGGAAATTGTAACAGTTGTTTGTGGTCATTGCTGATCTCACGAAGGGCCTCTGTGTTTTTTCTCACCATGTCCCTCCATAAAGGCTACAGGCTATCCAGTATTCCAGCAACAGCGATCATGGCCGATTCCACAAGGGCACAAGCCTTTTTGATGGCTTTCCTAGCCCAAGTCCTGATTTTGGACGTAGGCAGGGCAGCAACTTCATCCTCAGTCCATAATTTCAACGGCTCATGCCATTGACAAATGATGCTGCTGTAGAGCAGTCCTACAATCTGTAAATTCTAGCTCTCCCTACCTCCTTCGGAATAGCTTGTGATGTCTCTTAATTGAACAGACACTCAAAGAATAAAATATAGTTTACCTCTTGTAACTGTTGTTCATCTAGATGTGTTGTTCGTTCCATTCCTAAACCTTCCCCTTTCCCTCTCTCAAAATATCAGGCAAGAAGGACCTGAGGGGTGGTCGGGTCAGTGGGGTTGTATAAAGTACAGTATAATGGCACCACTCCAGGGGGAGCTCCCTGGCTGACCTGACAGATGCTGCTAGGGGAAGGAGTTTGATGCCTGTGCATGGAGCGCACACACACGTAATTGGAATGGACATGAACAGCACATCACCAACGGTTGTGAGAGGCAAGTAACTTTTACCATTATATGCATCTCTCCGAGATGCCCTCTGATAATTTGAGGTTCTAGTGCATGGAGATCAACATCACACTGGCTTATTTTTAAACAGAGGACACAGACAAATACTTAGATTGTCCAAAGTACTTTCAAGCAATATTGAATCAGATGTACTTACAAACTGAAAGGCTGAAAGAGACAAAGGGTTATTTCAGGGTCTGGCATCACCTTTATCTAATACTGTCATTTGGTTATAGGTGAACCAACCTTCTTCTGACCTTTAAAACTATGAGACTGATTAACTTAAAATTCACCATTGTTCTGTGTACGTGAGCTCATTAAAAGGTACATTCTGGGTCTTCGTTACTGCAGTGATACTCTCTAATCATCTTGGTCATGATTCATTAGTTGTATAACAGACAGAAGATAAAGTGGAGACCTGGGCATATATTTTAAACATGGGTGCCTGTAATTAAATTACTCAACTCACATCTAAAAACATAAATAAAAGTGGCCTCGTTTAAAAAGATTCTTAAGTCTGGAGCTCCTGCTGATTTCTGTGGGATTTGGAATTCCTCAGCAACGCTGAAAGGGCAGTCACTTTTATTTTGATATCTAAAAATAATTGCTGTTCCTATTTAGAAACAGGCAAAATTTAGTTCATAATAAATACAGATATTATTTCTATTGAGTACAAACTTAGATAACGTGGACCTTTTAGCGAAAATTTATTTAGATTGTTTTATTTCAGATGTTAATAGAAAAAACGGTTATCCAAAAATAGCTGGGCCTTCAGTATGGAAGTCAGCTATCTTTGCTGCCACCTTACCTGAAAAAATTTCACATGTGGTTGAGAGCCTCAATTATGCGAACACAGAAAATTCAGGTTTTCACACATTACGGAAGTGTTCCAAGTCCCCCTGCCTAAAGAATTCTGTGACTGAAATGAAGCTCTTACTTTGATGGTTCTGTGTTTCTTGCCAATGGATTATTCAGCTAGTTTTTAAAGGTGCTGACTAGTACTAATAGTATGAATTTGCAGGGATCCAAATAAAATAAAGCAAGTCTGGCACTGACATTTATTCAGCCCTGCAGGTTTTGGGTTGGTAGAGTTTGGTCATACGAAAACATCTTAAAAAGATTAGGACAAGGAGTTGCATGCACGCTCTTTCTGCACCCCATCCCATCTTTAAGTTTTACCACATCACTGGTTTCTGAACATCTTTCATATGGGTGTGGGTCTGTCTCTAGAAAGGCACAGGGCTTGACCACCCTCCCCCCTACCAGCCTCAAGCCCCGTTTTGTCCTAGCTCCACCACTGCTCTGCCCCATCCAGTCCTGCTCCTGTCCTTCCCTCTTGCCAAAGCTCCCTTACCCCAAGCAATACGATCTAGAGGAATTCTGGGGCGGGGGGAGGGTTGCCATGGGGCAACAGCAGGGGTCATCCTTACTCACCCCTCCCCCACACTCTCTGCAGCGATGGAGATGGTGCAGGCCAACAGCCTGCTTCACCCTGCCCTTCTGTCGTCTCTCCTCCAACTGCACCCAGTTTCACCACGGCAGTAAGATGCATAGTGCCTTACAACTTTTTATCATTCATGTTTCAGAAGATAAATTGTATCCTATCTGGAACATAATTGCAATCAATATGCCTTTATTGCTGTCAGCATTTTTTTTCTTGTTCTTTTAAGGTTAGCATGACTTAGTCATTGCATTGTGTCAAATTATTTAGATTTCATGAGTCAGCAGATTTCCAATGGGTAAAAGTTAAGAGAATGTTTTGTCTTAAAATTTTATTACCCATTAAACATTACATTGTGAGCCATAAGCAAATGTTAAAGAATGTAAATATGTTTGTAACATCTGTGCTTTTATCGTGGATTTGAAGAGTTGTAGTAGTAATAAGTATTGGTTATGTGACCCTGCTTTGCATTTATTGTAGACCACTTGATTAGCAGTTTTGGATATGTCCTCCTTACTGAAATGCAGACTGTTTTTCCATCTTGAAACCATCATTAAAGCAATTAGTGTCTTAAACACTTGTCTTTTGTGGATACTTAAGTCTACTATGCAAAACTTTAATGTTCATTGAGAGCTGTCTTTTTTATCTCATCAGATATTTCTGCAAGTGTATGCTTCCTGGGCATTGACACTAAAATAAGAATCCCATTATTTCCAAATCCATCCATCTCACTGTGAAAGTTTTTTTCATACATATATCTCTAGGAAACTTTTTTTTTAAAAGAATTGAGAATATAATTCATTAGGAATAAAAAATGTGGTGTAAGTGAGCTCTTGATCTCCATGGGGAGGGAAGCCACTCTTCCTCCTTGTCAGGGGCAGTTCTCTTCAGGTTCAGGCTGTGCTGGTGGGGCTGAGCTGTATGCAGTCTGTGGCCCTGGCCTGTTTAACAAAGGCAAGCAACAGTAATTATGGGGTTTCTGTCTGTACGCATGAGTAGGGCAGTGCCTGACATAGTCTTTAGCCCACAGCTTCTCAGTTGGTGCTGATGCCCATTCACAGTCTGGAGCCTCAGCCTTCGGGGGGTCAGGGTGGGGGCTGATTGCTGGCCGTAGTCTCAGTCTCCAGGGCTAAGCAAAGGCAGTCTACAGCTGTGGCCCTTTGGGTGTGGGAGAGTGGGGAGCACATGTTAGCCTCAGCTGGCAAGTAAATGCAGCCAACAAACAGTCTAGAGTTCTGGTCCTCGAGTAGGACTGGGTAGAGAGTAGGCTTTAGACTCCTCTGGGAAGCAGAGGCATCCAAAAGACAGTCTTTGGGTTCATATAAAGATGAACACAGTTTAGGGGTCCCTGTGTGGTTGAGCACCCATCAGCATTCTAGGGTGCTAGGTGGGGTTGGGCGGGGGTGTGTGTCTTGGGGCTCAGGCCTTCTGGCCTCATATGGGGATTCAGCTATCTTGGGGTTGGTGTGGCAGGGGCCCACGTAATTCCACTGTGCTTCAGTCCAGGTCCCTGGCTGTGGCAGAGTGATCTGCCACTGTGTTGCTGGGGAACCAGTTGCAACATGCCGACCTAGAAGCAGTCAGACCTGTAGCCAGCTGGTCATCAGCTTCTCATGGGCTGGCTACCTCCCCAGGATTTGGTACCTACTGTGTCCACCGGTCCTCAGGCTCGTCTGAGTATACAGCTGCCAGCAGTCCCAGCAACTCATCTGGCTCTGCTTCCTCCAGGAGAAGTGTGTAGCTGAGTACAGATTCAGCTCCCAGTTGCTGCAGCAGGGCAGAGTTATCTGTTGCCTACCCTGGTTCCTGCCCCACTTAAGTTGCAGAGCCTTTGTTTTGTACTTCTGGACCACTCTGGTACATCCTGCATGGAGGGTGGTATGGATTTGGCTCCACCCACCAAGGGAAGGGTAGTTGTCTTGTCTTGTGCTCTCCAGTGGGGAGGGAGGTCACTATCTCACTACAATTGGCAATTGACTTTGGGATTTTGGAACACTTCTCTTTCTAAGTTTTGACACTTTAAGATTCTTGTAGCAAAAAGAGAATTGGTTTAACTTTGAATTGTTTTTCACATCAGTGATCAACTGTTCTTAAGCCATCTCTCTCTTTTCCTCTGAACAATCATTTTGTTTCCACCGGTAGGATCCTAAGGATTGGCTTGAAGTACTTTAAAAAAGTTTTTCCTATAAAGGAGGCTTGAATAATAATCCTCATTCTAGCTTCAGAATAATTTTAGATGACTGATGTAGTTAAGGTGAGTGATTTTGTCATTAGTGTAAACAAGACTGCTGCCTATCACCTACATGTGCTTTCTCATCTATGCTGATGATGGGGTTTGCTTGCTGTAATGGTCAAAATCAGTGCAGACCAAAGCATGATCATTTTCATCACCTTACTCAGAAGCCACCACAAGAAAGTTGATTTTCTTAATTTCGTGGGTTGGCTTCTGTAGTTTTCACATCAGAATGTTGCTCTTTTAAGATTTCTGAAAGCATGCTTTGTATTTCTTCCCTCTCAGACTTTGGAATGCACCTCAGATTTTTAAACCTTGGGTAAAGAGATGCTATATCTATCTTTAGAGATCTCAGATTGATACCTTCTTTGCACTTTGTCAAATCTGCAATGAAAATTTTCGTAATGAAATGTTCTGGGTCATCATCTGAGACTGCTATGGAAGAATGTGGGTCAAGCACAAACTGGCAGACATACAATTCCCCCCTAAGGAGTAACAAATTTAATTAATGCATTAGTTGTTACGAGTGTCATCAGCCTGGAAGCATGTCGTCTGATATGGTGGTTGAAGCATTAAAGGGCATATGAATGTTCAGCATAGCTAGCAAGAAAATAACTTGCAGTGCTGTCCACAAAAGTGTCATGTGAACACCCGTTCTTACTTTCAGGTTACATTGTAAATAAGAAGGCAGCATTATCTCCTGGAAATGTAAACAAACTTGTTCACCTTAGCGATTGAACAAGAAGGAAGATTGAGTGGACTTGGAGGCTGTAAAGTTTTGCATTGTTTTGTTTTTGAGTTCAGTTATGTAGCAAAAAACCTATATTTGTAAACTGCACATTCATGAGGGAGAGTGCACGCAGTAACTGTGTGAGGTGAATTGGAAAGTAGGTTATTTATTGTTTTTGAGTGCAAATATGTGTAATGAAAAATAATAAAGGAAGCGCTCTACACTTTGTTGTACTTGAAATCAATATATTTGAAAATGTAAAAAAAATCTAAAATATTTAATAAACTTCAATTAGTATTCTGCTTTTTAGGAGTGTGATTTAAAGTGTGATTAATCACAATTTTGAGTTAATCATGTGAGTTAACTGTGATTGACAGATCTAGTTAATTTACATTATAGGTTCCAAGAGCATGCTAATTAGGAGTAGAAGGGGCCAAAACTTGTGCAGGTGAGGCATAAATATAAATTTTCAAACAGCAAATTATAAAACTTTTGGGTGTGGCATTGATACCTGGAAAAACTGAGGATCTTGTCACTTAAAAGTCATTTCAGGTAGTGTGTTCTCAGTGTCAAACCAAAGTAATTCACTGTAACGTAAATGGGTGATTTTTATAATAAGCATATGCAATGTTAAGTAAAGTAATAACTTGGCAGTACAGTATAAAACATTATTAAAATGGCTTTGTGTTCTCAATCATTCCTATTAAATTTAGCCGTAAGTGCAGGAGAAGAACATTTCTATTTTGGTATAATTTCATCTAACATGGCTTAGTATTTATTTCTGTTCTTTCATCCTTTGCATTTGAAATTCCAAACTTAAAAGATGTCCGCTATTGTTTAAGTTCAAGGTACTTGCTTATGCTTCACCAATAAAACAATTTCTACCTGTTTCAGTTGATAAGTTATGTAAATACTGTTTCTTGCCGGGCAACTATTTGAGGTAAATTGCTGTTGAATGTATATATGTATAATTCTGGGATCAAAATAGTGGAAAATTGTGCAAATGCTTCAGACTCTTTTGTAGAGTGCTTATCAACAAGTTAGATAATCTCGCCTTAGAAAGCTTGCTGTTTCATGTAGTAATTTTACTTAGTGATTTATCTCCAGCCTTCCCTAACTATCTTATTGTTGACATATTCCTGAAATGCACTGTATTGTAGCTATCTCTTCCACTTATTTTCTGGCTGCAGCTACATTGCTCGATTAGAATGATTTTGCATAGTACTGAGGGAAAAGATGGAAATAAGCTGATTTTCATACTTTCAGTTTTGTATTTGTGCTGCCTTTTTTTCTTTGTGTGTACAGTTTCATAATGGGTGGTCCTGAATGTGTTGTCCTTGTTTGCAGCCCTACGGTGATTTTTCCTTTGAAGTTTGGTTCTTTGTAAAATATTGGTGTCACCTGGAAATTTAATTTCAGTTTAATGTACACCAAGAAAACACCTGGCAAATATGAAGCAGCCAAACAGAATGGAAAGATTGCTTGAGTTTTAAGATTAATCAGACTTGAGAAACTTTTTGAACTTGACTGAAGTTAGCTAGAAGTGTCACTGCTTGACAGATCATCTTGAGGGACATTAAGAGGTCTTTAGGTCCTATTTGCTGCATTGAAGGCAGGGCTACATATTATCTAGACCATGGGTGTCCAACCTTTTGGCTTGCCTGGGCTGCATTGAGTGAAGAGGAGTTGTCTTGGGCCGCATATAAAATATATAATATAGTTAATGTATATAAATCACATAATAATGTTAAAAGTTTGATCTTGTGGGGCCGCATTACTAGCTGTCCAGGGCCGCATGCGGCCCACGAGTTGGACATGCCTGATCTAGACCATCTATGACAGGTGTTTGGCTAACCCGCTCTTAAAAATGTCCTGTGTTAGAGGTTACGCAACCTTTTTAGGACATTTAGTTCAGTGCTTACTCACCCTACCAGTTGGGAAATGTTTCCTGATGTCCAGCCTAAACTGCCCTTGGTGCAGTTTAAGACCTATCTTCTTGCCCTATTCTGAGAGGTTAAAGAGAGTATTTTTTCTCCTACTTCTTGTAGCATCTTTTTGTGTGTTTCAAAACTTATCAAGCTCCCCCACTCTGTCTTGTCTTCTGCAGACAAAACAATTTTTTTCAATGTTCTCCCATAGGTCACGTTTTCTAGACTCTTAATGATTTGTGTTTCTCTTCTCTGGACTTTGTCCAGTTTGTCCACAATTTCCTGAAATGTGGCAACCAGATCTGGACACAGTACTCCAGCTGAGACCTGGTTAATGTGGCATGCAGTAGACAAATTACTTACGTCTTTGTTACAACACTCTTGTTAATATATTCCAGAATAAGTTTCTCAGTGTTTCATCATTGAGTTGCAATCAGATCCCTTTTCCGAGTCCTCCTCATTATGCAGTCATTTCCCATTTTGTATGCATGCAGTTGATTGTCTTTGCGAAGTGGAGTAGTTTGCATTTGTCCTTATTGAATTTTATCCTGTTTCCTTTTCTCCAGTTTGTCTAGATTTTTTTGAATTTTAATTAAAAAAAACAAAACAAAAAACCTCTTCACAGCTTGGTATCATCTGCAAACTGTATTGGTATCCTATGAATGCCATTATTGCAGTCATTGGTGGAAATGTCAAAGAGAACAGGATTCACAACTGATTCCCACGAAACCAGCCCCTTGATATGCCCTTCCAGGTTGACTATGAACCAGTGATAACCACTCTCTGGGCATGTTTTTCCAACCAGTTATGCAGCCACGCTGGGCAGGCTACTGCTGCTGATTTTTTTTACATGCACCTGCACAGGTATGCGCAAGCACAGTTTTGGGATTGGCCATGGATCGACATTCTCAGCCAACAGGAGCTACAAGAAGCAGTGTCATGGTCTGTACCACTTCCTGCAGCTGACAGTGGGAGCAGCAATCACTTGTACCTGCAGAGAAGCATGCACCTTCTTGCTGTCTGTAGCTCCCCTGCCACACTGTCCTGCTGAGCCATATCCTTTGGTCTCCCCAGCCAAGTGTAGCCAGACAAAGTCTCCCCCTTACAAGCCAGCGTGCTTGCTGCCCCCCCGCCCAACTGAGGAGCACACAGGGCACGGAAACGGCTGCTGACAGCACAGTCTTTGATGCCCCTCATTGAGGCCCAGATGTGCTAGCTTATCGTGACCCTGAGAAGCAGAAAGTACAGATAGAAGGCTAACAGGCCAAACTGTCAACAAGAGAGGGGGGAACCTCAGGAAATCACCCCAGCTGGCATTGATGAATATGATGACCACACAGCCATCCCAGAAGAGGAAGTCTCTGCCATACAAAAGGAATGTCCTGTACTCCTAAATTGCTTATCTCCTGTCTTACAAGTGCAAATTAAGTAAGAATTGCCCTTGTAACAAACTGGTGTCACAAAAGACAGACCAGTACGATCTGGCACCATAGATAAGAAAGAGAATACGTAACCTAAAAGGGGTATAAAAGGTGGGCCCAGCAGAACTCTAACTTTGAGTGCATTCCGTCAACTACCTGCTGGTCGGGTCAGGTGATTGCCTCCTGAGGTCCACAACTGGGGACGCCCAACCTTGTATTTGTCTTTCTGCGGAATTGAGTGACCGATCCGGCTTGGCTACGCTGGTATCGAGAGATGCAGAGAGGGTAAGATATACCCATGCTAGGTCTTCTTTCTTTTTGTGCACAGCTAAAGAATTAGAGCTCTGTAACTAGATGTCGTCGTTGTATCAAGATAGCATTGTGTTAGATGGTAACAGATATCTTTGTATTGGATTGTAACGTAACTTGTTAACACCTGTACTTTGCTAGCATATAAGAAGTAGACAATAGTCTTTTGTAACCGCACGCTTATAACTGTAGCTAAAATAAACTTGTAACTAGTTAAGATCTAAGCCTGACTGCTGTTAACCCTTTTGTCACTGCAACACAGCTGGCACAACAAAAAGAACTTTAACCGTTTGGTTACTACAGCCTGGCCGTAGGTGAGAGTGCTAGGAGCTCCCTGCTCTAACAGTAAAACACTGGGTCGTTTAGGACCCAGGGGAGTACCTCACTGCACATTACCTGGCCACCGGCTAACACCAAGGCGCAGAATTTGGAGTAACCGCCCCCCTGCAGAGCACTGCATAACTCTCTCCCAGCTTTTGTTATCTCTTCTGACCTTTGTGTTGCAATCTTCTCTGATAATCAACACATCTCTCTTCCGTATCTCTTCCAGCATCTTTATCAATTCTTTATAGAATAGCTTGATCTCTTCCTCCATACTTCCTGACGTGGTGCATAGCCCTGAATGACCTAGCTGTTGAATGGTTTTGCTTTGAATCATGTTACCATCATTCTTGTGCTCACTGGTTTGTATCCTAACAATGCTCCTGTAACTCTTTTGCTAAGAAGGAATCTGACTCCTGCCTCATGCTTCGCTTTGTTCCCTGGGCAAATGACTTCACAACCACACATCTCTCCCAATGCTGTCCAGTGCATCTCTGTCAACCTAAGTATATCGATCACATCAGTATCTCTCCATCTCCTTCCAAAGCAGCTTTAATTTTCCAGTTGCCTGCGGTGTTCGTATGTTCCATGTTCCGATTGATAGTGTATGTGTTAGTTGCAATTTTCTTTCAGTAGCCAACTTATCAACCTGACCCTGATCACTCAGTTTGTATTGTGGGCCTTGTTTATCGGGGCAGCATCTGAGCTGACATCTTATCAGTTAGTTGTACTAGCGTGAGATTTCATTCGTATTGTTTTACGATCAGCTCCTGGTCGTTCGTCTGACCAACACTTTTCCTTTATCCAGGCCTGGGATTGGCATGGAACCGCTAGAAGCTTCATGGTGGAGTTAAGGTACTATAGGGTAACACTGTTCTTTGCTTCATCATGTAGTCACACTATATCAGTTTCAAAGGCTACCTTTACGGCAGTATATGGCTGTGACTATATGAATGTAAATACACGGCAAATACATTTCTGGGCCCCTGGGCAAAGTAGGGCGTGCTCGTTCTTTGCTCCTGGAAGGGGCAGGGCCTGAGTCAGAAGGGGCGGGCAGGACAGGGACAGCCAGCCCTGAGCACCCTGTCCAAGTGCCATTTAGAGTGCACTGTGCAGTAGTCCGGTAGTGATTTAAAGGGCTCAGGGCTCTGGCCACTGCCGCAGGTGTGTTAATGGCAGCTAGGAGCCCTAGGCCCTTTAGAATCACTATGCCTGATTCAAACAGTCTAGGAAAGGGATTGGCAATAATTTTTGATGGGTGGACCCCTCCAGTATTTTCAGAAGTGGGCAAGGGCTGCACTTTTCTATGGAGGATGTACAGGAACGGAGGTTGGGAGAAGGGAGTTTGGGTTATGGACTGGATGCTGGAGGGTGTAGGGAGTCAGAGAGGGAGTGTGTGTGTAAGTGGAGGCTGTAACCTAGGCACGATCTGGTAGGGGGTAAGGGTGCAGGAGAGGATTCTGGCTGGGGGGTGGCGTGGGTATAAGGAGGTGGTGCAGGATCTGGGAAGGAGTTGTGACCTGGGAGGATGCAGAGGATTTGGTTGGTGACCTGTGGAGAGGAAGTTGGGGGTGGGGAGGGAGGAGCCAGGGTGCCAGGGACAGGCTCTGCCCAGGAGGGGCTTACCTAGGTGGCTCCCAGCCAGCAGCCCTCTGGGACAGGCCAGAAACTGGCAAATGGGAGCTGAGATTTTTGCTGGGGAGGCAGCACATGGAGCCTCCCTCCGAGATGCAAAGTTGAGAGCCACATGGAGCAGGAAGCTCCTTTAAAGCAGCTTGGGGCAGTCCCATGTTACTTTAAGCAGCTTGCTGCTCTGTGCCTGAGGGTCGGATATGGCCTGTAGCTGTATGTTGCCCACCTATGATCTGGGAAATGCTTAAATATAACAAAAGGAGAGTCCATGTTCTGGACAATTTGAGGAATTCGCTGACATTCTCTCTTCACCATATCTAGTGGTTCAACAGTAGTGTCTTGTATTTTATAGCAATACTGCTTTCATCTGGAGTGATCACCACTGTTTAAAACTTTTGAAAAAAATTATAAATTGCTGCCCCCATACTAAAACTCAGTCTTTGTTTTGTTTCATCAGCTAGCTTCCAGTGCCGGCAGAAAGGGGAATAGTTATGGAAATCATGAGGCTGGGCTTGATAGTGCCCAGGATCAATAGGGTGAGGCCTGTGCAACAGGTCCACCTGATCAGCAGGGCAGGCGGACTAATAGAAGAATCAGGAGGTGGGTGATGGTGATGGTGGTGTCCCTTCCTCTGTGTGAGCTGGAATTGCCTGTATCAGACACAGCTGGGCCCAGTTAAGGAGAGGTGTGTCTGCGCAGAGGTTGTCAGCAGGGGTTCACCACCCAGAGAATACCGAAAGAAGCAGCCCAAGGAGCAGATTCATGCTGAGAGTAGCAACAGAAGCTGGAAAGAGCCTCCCACATGACTGGAGGCAGAACTGCAGCAATGCTGAGGCATATTTGAACTGGGGCCAGCAGTCCGGAATTGCGAGCAATGAGCAGCTGGGCAGAGCAAGGGGCGACCCTGGTGACAGGTCCAGTGTCTGGTGATGCTGTCAACCAGAAGGCCTTGCAGGCTAGTTTTGGAGAGACTCATAGCTCAGATGGGGGGGAGGGGAGCGAGGAGGGGCTGGTGCTGGGAAGAAGGGTCCTACTTCCTAGAGCCTGAAAGTGTGTGGCCACTGCCAGAGCAAGTGCTCAACTCACAACAGTCTTGCAGTGCAGCCAGGATCCAAAAATGAGGCCTGAGACCTGTGAGGAACAGACTGTGAACTGCCCTTATGTTCTATAGGCCACTGTCTGGGATGTTCCAGTGCCACAAAGCGAGTCATGTGTTTTAACTGTTCTCAATCCCATTTTGATATGTCTTGAAAGCTTTTCCTTTTCAACCACAGAATTTGGACAAATAAAATGTGGTACCTCACCCACTTCATATCTCTAGGATCCATTTCAGACAGTCTCATCCGTGCTGGCATAACAGATTTAATGGTTGCAGACTGTTATCTGAAATACCCTGTCCATCTCTACCTCTCAGTCTTTTTTTTTTTTTTTCCAAGCACCTTTTCTCTGTTTCTTACACATTTTCATTTTCTCATCAATCTGTTAGTCTTTCATTTGTAACTGTATAATTTTGACTTTTAAAAGTGAGTAACATATAATTGTATGGAGAATGTTATACAAATTGTCAGGTTTTCAAGTGTCTCAGGTGGGAAAAAAATCAAAGAGGAATGAGACTTTCAAATGAAGGGGAAAATTTCAGGTCCTCAAAATACCTTCATTTTCACATTTTCTTGGAAGAAGGCCAATTTGTTCTAAATAAGACTAGGCTTAACGTTGGTACTTGTGCATTTCTGCACCATCCTATTATTTCCCTACAATTGTCATGTAAATGGCAGTTGTTCAGCTATCTTTTACACTACATTGACTCAGTGATTTACAGGTGTATTGTACATTTCAGTGATCTCTGAACAAAATGTTACAGAAAATATGGTGGGAGGTATTCGAGACTGATTTCTTCTCTTGCTTTCAAGGATTTTCTTTATTGGGGGGAAAAAAGAAAATTATTGTTCAGTATCTTTTCAGAGCATGTGGAAGGCTTTATCTGTCATCTTGTTGCATCAGTGAAGATAACCATTTAACCTTTACCACTTGAAGTATGTACATCATGGGTGTCCAACCTTTTGGCTTGCCTGGGCCGCATTGAGTGAGGGTAGTCTTGGGCCGTGTAAAAATATATATAATATAGTTAATGTATATAAATCACACAATAATGTTAAAAGTTTACGATCTTGTGGGGCCGCATTACTAGCTGTCCAGGGCCACAGGTTGGACACGCCTGATGTACATTATATATCTATATAAAATCACTTGAACTGCAACATAGTAATATGATTTGTAAAAGTATGAACCATTAAGTTCTTGTATTGCTGGAGACGAGGTGGGTGAGGTGCTATCTTTTATTGGACCAACTTCTGGTGAGAGACAAGGCTTTTGAGATCCACAGAGATTTCTTTCAGGTGTCTGGTATTCAAAAGCATTTTTTTTCCTTAGCTAACAAGATATTTCCTTACCAGCCTTGTCCCTCTTACGTCCTGGGACCAATATGATTGCAGCTAAGCTGCAAACAATGGAATATGTTGCTGGACAGGCATTTCTGTCAACTTCGAACATAGAATAAACTGCATAATGATGCTATAGTACCACTTAGTTTTGTGTTATGGATAAGAAGCTAATTTTTCTGTTTAGATTTGAGGGCCGTAGAATGTTTTTTATTTCTGCAATTTATGCGTAAAATTATAAAATGTTGTAAGCATAGATTAGAAGAATAAAGACCACATACGTAGTTAAATTATTAATAGATGTTCAGGCATATAACACATATAACAAATATTTTTTCCTATTTCAGACTATACATGGAAGGTGTTTGATAGGTCAGCCTAAAGGACAACTCTAGAAAAAAAATATTAAGAATAATTATTGATGCATTGTATGATTGGCAGAATTAATTTAAATCAAACAAAAACTTGTCCTCTAGTATTAATATTAGCATATGTTGAGGAATAAGCATATGGCTTGAAAACACCACTTCTTGTGTACACAAAACTTTTAAGTTTTACTTATTTAATCACATTTAACAAGTTGGTTATTTTCTGCTAATGGGCAGTCTTGGTAATAGGTCAGATTAAAGTTGTACCATATAATTATTTTAAATAGTTTATTTTTTGTATTCAAATATTAGTAGGATAAGAAATGGGAAGCAGTAATGTCTCAGCAAATGTCAGAAGAAAATGCACGGTTTACTGAATGCATTTTTCTATCACAGAGCCTGTTGCAAATGATCTGATTTTTTTTTTTGATCACCACATTTATTAAAGCTTTAAAGAGACAAACCCAGAATTAATATTTTACAGTTCTAATAGCTGCTACAGGGTTCTGTGCTGCTGTCTCTTCATGCTGGTGTTTAAATATTAAAAATTTCATTCTTTTCGTGAGCTGAAGTTGGAAATGAAAAATGTTTATATAGTAGTCCTTTTGTCAGCAGTAGTTTTTCTGCAGAGTAATGGCACTGTTGTCATTTTATAGCCATGAGATGAATTGCTTGCTTGGGCTATAATGAAGATTTCTTTAAGAACCATATCAAGTGAGTTACCACTTCCATTGGTCTCACAGGTTATAGGTAAGGATAGAATTACCTTCTGTGCCTTTCAACTGTGTTAAAAATCTGTCTGTAATTTGTAGCCTTAGCAATAGTTTAGCTCATGTTGGACATGCTATTTTTTTTGTTTAGTTTTGGAAATTTGAAAGAAAATTCTTGCCGTTTTACTGTATGCTGCTAATTTGCAAATTTGCTAATTTGGGTTTCAGTTGTAAGGCTGGGCCTGTGTGATGTGGATATCACTTTATCTTGAAGAACCACACAGCTGGCTTTATGGTAATAAATGAAGCTTAGGTTATTGGTGATGGGATTCAAAATACATTTTTATGTAAAGATTCTAAGACATTTCTAAAATAGTCCTGTAAATTCTGATAGAATGGTAAAAGATGATTTGTATAACTCACATGGCATTTCCACATATGAATAAACCAATATCGTGGCAATAAACCCATGTAGCACTTTGTCATATATTCACATATGTCTTAACTTTTCCCCTGAAAAAGATGGGAACCATCCCTTCCAGTGACATAAAGTTTTCATTTCTAGCCTTGAAGGAGGATGAGAGCTAATTTTTCCTGTACTTTTTTCCCAGTGTAAATTGAGAAAAATTCCCCATTATGTCCATGAATGATTCCTAGCTTTTCTGCTTCTCCTACAAAATTCACAGTTTTTTTCATGTTATTCCCTAGTAACGAAAAGCTGGCTTGCAAGAGTGCTATTTTCTTTACTTTCCATTTCCTCCCAAAAACCCACTTCTACTGTGACATCTTCAAGAATCGTAATTGCGTGTGTCAAGATTGAAACATGTAAATTAATGGGGATTGTCTAGAATAAACCCCTTTTTGTGTGTAAAAAAAATATCGTTCAAGTATTATGAGGATATGATGATTTATCAGCTGGTCACACTATCTGTAAGGGGTATGCCCTCTTTTTAGGTCTGTTGCTCCTATCTGAGGTAAAGTTCTTTGAGGCAGATGCATTGTGTGTTTGCATAGCACCTTGCACATTGGTGGAGTTACCAGAAAGAGAATTAGTTGTTGGTGTTTTTAAAAAAAAAAAAAAAAAAAAAAACTTTCTGTGATGGTGTCACTGAATAGAATGGTGCCTCCTGTTGGCTGTTCTAGGGATTAGCTCTCTGAGCTAGCATCTTTTCTCTTGATGGTGCTTCTCCTGCTTCCTTCTCTGCTTGTTGGACTTGCCTCAGTCCAGCAATCACAGTGTACTTTTCATGATTCACCATGTATCCATACCACCATCTGTGTTTCCCCCTTCTGGGGTAGAGGCATCTCTCAGTTCTATAATCAAGACACTTCCCTAGTGATTAGTGAGGTGGACTCAGGTCCTCCCACTGATCCAGATCCCAGGGACCCAGTTGATTGAAGCCTCCTGCTGCCTGAACACCAAAGCTGCTTCAGTTCCCTGAGCCACTTCCCTGCAACCCCAGCACCTTCTTTGCCCTCTTCTCAGGGCCTCTAGCTCATAAATTCCAGCAGTTGGGCAGGAGCTCCATTTTGCCCTGTCAGCAAATGTTCTGTCAAAGGTGCTACCTTCCTGCAGCTTGGTAGGAACGTGCTCTCTCTCTCTCTTTGGTGCTCTCTGCAGCAGCTGATGCTGCTCTCCCTTGCAACTCCTTTTCCCTATAAGCCTGCTGGGCCCTGACTGACCTACCTCTGGAACCTCACTCTGACTGGTGGCTCCGTACACACCCTCCTTAGGCTGCATTTAACCCCTTCCTTTCAGGTGTAGAGTGAAAACCCCATCACATTTCCCTTAAAACCCCCTCCACTATATCAACTGAATAAATTCAGACCTTTGGAATGTTTGACATAGTTGGGGTGGAATTTATTAGCGTGTGCAGAGTATGAACGACACAATATGCCAGTGTTTTTATAAACACCACCTTTAATTCATTAAGGTATTTACTCGAGTCTTTCCTCACAATAATGCATGCACAAAATAGTGAGGAATTTATACATTAAAGCAGTGTTTCCCAAAGTGTGGTTTGTGCACCACCGGTGGTACTCAGCGGGCTTTAAAGGGGTACGTGGCAAAAAATAAATTATTAAAAATGAGGAGATACGCAGTGGGATGGCACTGGGAGAGGGGGTATGCCGATAAGGCTGAAATCACGAAAGAGGTACGCAAGTGTTTTAAGTTTGGGAAACACTGCATTAAAGCACTATTTCCAGATCTGAAGAAGTGGGTTTGCTCATCACCTAATAAATTATTTTGTTAGTCTTAAGTGCTACATGACTGCTTGTTTTTTGTTTTGTGAAGATACAGACTAACATGGCTATTCTGTTGTGACTGCATTAAAGCATCATTCACACCCAAAGCAGTGCCATTTCCCAGTACCATCATGACATGCAACCACTTCAGTACTAGCAAATCTTACACTTTCGGTTCAATGATACTGTTGTCTTCCACACATACATAAAAGAACTTTAAAATTCCATGTAGGGATTACAAGCATTTCGATGTATTCTGAAAAGCACTCATACTACATATGCAATGACTCATTTAGTCATAAGCATGAAGAACTATTTATTGGAAGACTGAAGTGGAAAACTTCAGATTATCTTCTCATTAACTCACAGCATGCAGTTCTTAGGTTGGTTTAATAGTTAAAGAAAATGTGTTGTAAAATACACATGCAGCTGATGTCTTACCTGAAACTTGAATAGAAAATATTCATTTAGAGTAAACAAATTGACCTTCAAGTATGATTGGTGAATAGACCATTAGACCAATTAACATGAAAGTATGTATCAATGCTGTAGAGGAACTATCATTGTGGAAGAGACAGATACATTTAGTGCTTTCAATGGTGACATTCAGAATGTATTACTCCCAAACTGGATTTCTTGCTACGTGTAGGAACAAGATAAATGGCAAGGGCAATTCGAGTTTCTATTCATTCACTTTCACCTGCCAAGTTCCTTGTCAATCCTGAGTGCGTGTCATGTAAAAGTGAAGATTTATACAGCCTTATTAAAAATCAATTAAATTTAAATGTTACTTTAGTGTCTGTCCATCACACATGCTACGAATTAAATATAAAAAAAAAAAAGAGTTAATGTTGTGACATAAACTGGTAAGTGTCAGCCTTAACACTGAATTTCCTGACATCTAAAGCCCAACTTTTTAAATATTCCTGGGTTTTCAGTTGAAGTCACAACCTTTGTTGATGACTTTATAGTTATAGTAAAGTACATTTCACATATGAAATATTTCTTTTGGAAATTAGTAGAATAGGTACGAAGTTAAAATATATTTTTTTGTCTATTGTATGTATTCGGTACTGCTGGAATTAATGCATTTTATGGTCATATTTTGGCATTTGTTTAAATTTACTGTTTATCTGACAGACCATAAGAATTCTGAATATTAAAAGCATCATAGGCATAGATTTTATTGCAAGTAGGTACTGAATTTGTGTTATTTATAGTTAAATAGCCTACATATAACATTATTATTTCTTCAAGGTATTGCGTTAAAGGTGACTGTCGGGGTCTGGTTTATTCAGAGCTCCCTTTTTTTCAGGGTAGTGTAAACTAGTGACCAGAGTAAATATCTAGTCCTCTCTCCAAGGCAGTGTGGCCTGGCAGCTACAGCCTATGCAGCAGAGGCCCCTATTTCAGGGGGCCCCTATGGGTTGGGGTTTGGGAAGGGAATAGGGGGACCCATACCCTCCCTGTTCCACCATGTCTCAGTGCAAGGCCCTCCCAGTGGTCGTGTGGCCCACCACTGACTTGGCAGGGACTCCAACTGAAACACACAGTTACTTGGAAGTCAAAACAAAAAGCAGTCAAGTAGCACTTTAAAGACTAGCAAAATAGTTTATTAGGTGAGCTTTCGTGGGACAGACCCACCTCTTCAGACCAGGTCTGTCCCACGAAAGCTCACCTAATAAACTATTTTGCTAGTCTTTAAAGTGCTACTTGACTGCTTTTTGTTTTGATAGTGTATAGACTAGCATGGCTTCCTCTCTGTTGCTTGGAAGTGTTCCCATCCCTGGGCTGCTTCCTACCTGCCTTCCTGGTCATCATCTGCATCATCCCACTCCGGATTGAGCCTTTGCCAGTCATTCCCAGCTGACTAGCCTTCATAGAATCCTAAGGCTGAAAGGGACCTCAGGAGGTCATTGAGTCCAGCCCCATGCTTCAAGCAGGATCAACTCCAACTAAGTCATCCCAGCCATGACTATGTCAAACTGGGACTTAAAAACCTCTAGGGATGGAGATTCTGCCACCTCTCTAGTCAACGCATTCCAGTGCTTCACCACCCTCCTGGTCAAGTAGTTTTTCCTAATATCCAAACTACTCGTCTCCTTTTGTAACTTTGGACCATTGCTCCTTGTTCTGCCATCTGTCAGCAATGAGAACAGTTTCTCTCCATCCTCTTTAGAGCTCCCCTTCAGGAAGTTGAAGGCTGCTGTTAAATCTCTTCTGCAAACTAAACAAGCCCCAATACTTCAGCCTCTCCTCATGGGTCATGTTCTCAAGCCCATTAATCATTTTTGTTGCCCTCCTCTGAACCTGCTCCAGGACATCCACATCATTTCTATATTGGGGGGCCCAAAAATGGATGCAGTAGTCCAGATATGGCCTCACTAGTGCCGAATAGAGAGGAACAACTTCTCTAGATCCACTCGAAATGCTTCTCCTACTGCACCCCAATATGCCGTTAGCCTTCTTGGCTACAAGGGCACACAGTTTACTCATCCAGCTTTTCATCTTCCATAAGCCCTAGGTCCTTTCCTGTTGTACTGCTGCTTAGCCAGTCAGTCCCTAGCCTATAAGAATGCTTGGGATTCTGGTCTGGTCTGCAGGCAGTTCCCTCTCTAGAGCTCCACAGGTATCTCCTTTCTCAACAGTATCCATTCCCAGACTGATTGGCTCCACTGGCCTTTATAGCAGGCCTATATCTGGAGCCTCCTTGGCCAGGTGAGCCTGATTAGCCTGCTCTGACTCAGTGCAAGGTCAATACACCTCCCTTACAGTGACTTGCACATTATGCCAATAACTTTCTAGTTTTTTAAAGTATTCTAAATTATACAAGGACCAAACTTTTTTTAATAAACAATGAAATCTGTTTTTCTGCATGAAATTATGAATTTTCAGTGTAACAGAGACTTGATTATATGATTTCATTTTAGAGACTGGTTTTAAGGGTTCGGTTAATAGTGCTGTGCAGTTAGTCTTTCTGCATAGATTACAATATTTCTGAATAGATTACCATAGATTGAAGCAAGTGAATTCATAAATTGTATTTGATGGAAAAATTGCTGTGCTTGAGTTGGAGGTAGGAGCGGTGAGTTATATGGTTGATTGCAGAGGTGGAGTGTTACTTGGGCCCATGGTGCCTAAAATTCAGGAGTATTTCTGACCTAGCAAAGCTTGGAGCTGGGTCTCTCCCTAGCTCTGCCTGCTATCCCCTCCTTGTTTTCCTGCTGCGTGTCACCCAACTCCACCTGCTAGTCCCGGGCAAGTTAACAGGGTTTGGGGACTGTGCTGCCACCACCAGCAGGAGTTTGGTGAAGCTAGAATGGCTTCCTGCCCACTCACGCCGAGTGGCTTCTGGCATGGCCTTGCATAACCACTCTGTGTGTGTGTGTGTGTGTGTGTGTGTGTGTGTGTGTGTGTGTGTGTGTGTGTGTGTGTGTGTGTGTTGCCCCGACCCTGAGCACCCATTAGCCAAAGGGGTCTGTGGAGAGAGTACCTGCAGACAGTAGTATATGGAGACTCACAAACAAACAAACATTTTAGATAAAATTATGGGGAGAGGTAAAGACGTGAGACAGAAAAAACTGCTTTCTTAAAATTCCCTTTGACTTCTTTGTTCTCTCTCATTGCATGGACTACCAACACCCAGCCTTGGTTCACCTCCAACATTTGCCTCATTTGCTTCTGCTGTCGTGCAGCTGAACATCTGTGTTGGAAATCCCATGACCACGCTGACTTCCTCAACTAACAATTTCTCTCTGCCCTTTACTTTTGCTGTCTTTCTCCTTCAGCAGCTCTGCCTATCCACCATAATTCCAGCTGCCTTTTCATCAGTTTTGACTCCTGCTACCCATCCCCTGACCTCTACTTTCTGCACAAGATCTTACCTATTTCTTTGAAAAGAAAATTGACAAAACATCACCTCCTCCCCTTCTCTTTGCTCACTTCCTTTTCCACTGCTTCTTGTATCATCTTATTTTCCTTCATTTAGTCACCCAGAATTGGTCTGTTCTCCTCCTGTAAACATGCTTTCTGTTACAGAGACCCTGTCTCCTGCCATCTCCTGATCTTCCTTATCCGTGCTCTCATTTCTTTCCTTACTATTCTCCTTTGCTTCTTATCTCTCCAGGTTTTCCCTTCATTATGAACGGTTGCTTCTCATCTGATCCCCACTTTGATTGCAGTTACCTCTCCAGTTGCTGTCCCAGGTCCTTTCTCCCTTTCATCTGTATGCTCGTTGATTATGCTGTCTAGAGTTGCTCTCCTCCATTTCTGTCCTACCCCTCTACATCCCCTGTGCTCTGTTGAAATGGCTGTGACCTCTCTAGTGTCATCCTGACTGTAGCTCGGAGTCAGAACTCAAGCCTTCTCCTCCTCATCCTGTCAGCTGACTTTCAGCATCGTTGACAAGACTCATCTTAAAATCTTGCCCTTCAGTTTCCATGGGTAGGTATTCTGCTGGTTCTATTTCTTTTTTCACTAATCACTCCAACAGTGTGCCATAAGGAGGAGCCTCCTCAGCATGCCAACAGGAGTGGGGAGACAAAGGGATGAGGTACGCAGGGGCCTGTCATTTCAAATGTATCCAAGGCTCTGTTTGCCACCACTGCTGCTTTGGCAGAAGGCTAGTCCCTTCTGGGAGAGGCTGCCCGCTAGTCTGGTTCCATAACAGCCTTTGCTGGGTGAACAAAGTAACGTCAGTGCCTCTCTGGCAGAGTGTTTTCTGCAGGGAAAAAAAAAAACACTTCAGAGGACATGAATTATGTGCATGTGCACAGAATTCCAGCAATAGCAAGTCACCTTTCAGTGACCAGAAGTTTTTGCAGATTCCATGAACAAGTCACTTTGCACCCCACAAGATGGTAAGGGAACACTAACACCTTTAGGAATACCCACATCTCTCTCAGAGAATATCTAGCTGCTTTCAGTTGGTACAGACATCTCACCCTGGTTCAATTTTCTGGCTGCTGTAGATCAGTGAAACCATTAGCTTAGAGGACAAAATTTTCAAGGAAAATCCTGCAGCTACCCTAAGTTCATCTCTTAAGTGATTTTGGACTGTCACCTGAACAAATCAATTAAGCTGTGAGCCTTGAGACTACATTTGATTCTGGGAGAAAAGAAGTTATCGAGTGTTGGCATTGCAAGAGCCTTGATGTATGAGTTTAACAGAATCAAATCCATACAATGTGTGTCTTCCTCTTTGTGCCCATATCCCACATGTCAGAAGGCCCAGTAAATATGGCAGCCAGGAGTGACGCTAAGTTCTGCAGAACTGTCCATCAGTCATTGGACTAAGGTGGCTGAGACTCCCCACCTTTCCACCATCCAGAGAGGATACTGCTTACCAGATACCTACAGTGGGATTCACAGTGATGCACAGTTAAAGCAGAAAGAATATTTACCTGCCCTACAGTAGAAGCAGTCAATTATTTTTGTCAAAGTGCATATTTCTTGGTTAAGGTATAGTCAAAGTCTAGACTCCAGAGAAAATAATAAAAAAGTAAGTAAGAGTTTTGGGTCTGTTCAAAAGCATTTGGCCAGTCGTCTGCCTATTGCTCACCCTTGTCTTATAGTAACTGTGGCTCTTCAGGATGTTACGTTCAATGTGAATCCCCCACCCTTCTGTCTGCTTCTGCTGTAGCGTTTCTCAGCAACCACAGATTTTGAATTGCAAGGGAATAGAAATAGGAAACTGGTTTTCTGTGCTTTATGCCCTTTATACAGGTTGTACCTCTTAAATCTAGTGCTCTCTCGTCTGGCATGACTATGGATGTTGCCAGGAGAGAGCGTAGCAGGCAGGTGCAGGAGCCCCAGTGGGGCTGGGAGCCGAAGCCCCTGCCTGCCCTGTGGCTGCTGGACGGGACGCTGCCACAGGGCTGGGAACTGGAGCCACTCCAGCAGCAGGGGTCTGAGAGCTGGAGTGCCTGCCTGTCCCATGGTAGTGGGGGCCAAGAAGCTGCTGCGGGGTCAGGAGTTGGAGTCCTTGTCTGCCCTGCAGCAACAGGGGTGGGACACTGCCGTGGGGCTGGGAACCAGAGGTCCCTCCCTGCAGCAGGGGCTAAAAGCTGGAGCCCCTACCTACCCTGCAGCAGCCGGGAGCTTTGCTGGGTAGGAGTTAGAGCCCCTTCCTGGCCTGGGGACAGGGGCTGACTGGAGCTGCGTGGCAATCCCTGAGAGTCTTGGTTGGGTCCAGAGCTCCAGGGGAGGGAGACTGGAGGCTGGTGCTGTAAGCAGTCCCTGAGCACAGCCCTGTACCTTTACTTATCCAGCAAATTCTCTCCAGTGGGATCTGTCAGGTCCTGAGCGTGCTGGGTAAGGGATGTGCAACCTGTACTGGAACTGCCATAGTGTGCATCAGTAGCTCTTATGTACCCCGCTATTCAGAAGACACATGGGGGATGTACACACTGCCATTGGAATCCACACTGACTATAGCATCTTGAAGAGCCACAGTTACTGTAAGTCAGGGGTGTATTTGAGAGAGTTTGTGTCTGTTTGTCCCCCGTGAGGACACAGACTCCCCTCCCATTGCTGTGCCCACTGAAACTGCAGCAGCCATAGAGAAGTGTGTTCCACCTGCCCGCAGCTGCTGGTATGGTCCTCTCTCCCTGGCACAGCCTGTTTACTGAACCCTTATCCACAGCCCCACCCCAGAGCAATGATATAAGTAAAGAAAACCAAAAAAATTAATTGAGTTAAGGACCCAAGCAAAGCCGAGTGAATCTTCCTATAAAATCATGAAGTGAACACTGTACATTTTGAATTCTGTGTTGAAATCAATATGTTTGATAATGTATAAAAACATCCAAAGGTATTCATAATAAATGTAAATTGGTATTCTGTTATTGTTTAGCCATGCAATTAATTGTGATTAATGACAAATGAAAAATCAAGACCCTAGTATTCGGCATAATGGATGGTTAGAATAGAAGAGGCAGACCCCCATGGAGAATGAATAGATGATGTTGTAGATTGGTGCGGAGCTAGTCTACAGAAACTAAGCCACTCCACGCTGGACAGGGAAAGATGGAAGGAAATACTGAAAGAGACATCAGACACCAACGGGCGCTGATGAATATTTAAAGTCAAGGTCAATTTGTTTTCAGTTAATTCCTTGAGTTAACTGTGATTAATTTATAACACTAAAAATTGTTTGTATGGGAAATGTGGATGCATGTTTCAACTTTCAGTTTCTAAGCGCATTACATGCGGAAAATAAAGCAGATGGAGTTAATGACCTGGTAGAACTGCCCTTCCATTTTAACTTGTTGAGCTGACCTTAAAGACAGAGGTAATATTTTGGGCAAATAATTTTCCATTAATCCTTTCATCCTAAACCCATAGTGTATGTGTGTAAGTGTGTTTGATAACTCTGGCATTTTTCAAACCAGTTTTCTATTTTCTTGTTATCTCTTCAATTGTCTCCAACAAATATTTGAAAACAATTTTATCTTCTCAGTATGGATAACCTTATTATCCTTGCACCAGATAATTTTTCTCCTTGCTTGAATGTTATGCAGCTCTATTATTTGATGTCATAAATAAGTGTTCCCCCCCCCCCCGAAATTATAGGAGCTTGGATTTAAAAAGCGACCTTTAATTACTTTTGTATGTAAGAGCAAAGCAAAGATGGGTAGGAAGCTTAAAACGAGGGAAAAAAATTAGAAATGATAGAACATGTTTCATGCTTCTTGAGTATGCTACAGGATTTAGGAAATACAGCTGTCTCTACACTACCTCCCTACTTTGAAGGGAGGATGGTAAGTAGGGTGTTGGGAGTTTATTAATGAAGTGCAGCATTGCATGTGCAGCACTTTACTAAGCAAATCCTCCCCCGCGGCAGCTCTGAAGTTTTAAACTTCGAAGTGCCAGCTCCCGTCTAGTCGCAGCTCACCTGTCAGTACTTCGAAAATTTTGAGGAGTAAAGGGACTTCGAAGTACCGGCAGGTGAGCTGCAGCTAGATGTGAGCCAGTACTTTGAAGTCTAAAACTTCAGAGTTGCTGCGAGGGGGAATTTGCTTAATGAAGTGCTACATATGCAGTGCAGCCCTTCATTAATAAACTCCAAACACCCTACTTACCATCCTCACTTCGAAGTAGGGAGGTAGTGTAGACAAGCCCTACATATAGTAAACAATAATAAAAAATTGAATCTGTAAATGTAACTAAAGTCATATGTAAAGTATGTTGGCTGCAGAATGCTATTAGGCATTATATGAAACAGGTGAAATATTAACATAAATTAACATAAACATAAATAAAACAGAACTGCATCATTAGGTTTTAAGTGAGGTACATATTTAGATTAGAATACAGATGTTAAAAGAAAAAAACCAAGATATGCATAAGTAAATTCTGCTTACTGAAACTGACAGGAACAGGTGATACCTGACAATTTGTACCATTTATCTTTGCCTGTCTTTTAGATCATTTTCTTTCAGGAAAGACCATTATGTTCAGGATGCCATTTTGGTTGAATTATTGTGCTCTGTACAGTGCCTTCCACTGTACGATATGATTTGTAATGACTGTTACAGTTTTTATTAAAAACTATATAATTTTCTGCTTCAGTGTTCTTAAGAGTTGCTTATATTAGATCATTTAAGTCATGAAAAAAGTACTTCTCTATAAATTCAGAGGTACTTTGGTATCATGAAAACTTGTGAGTTACCTTATACTACAACGTATTTAAGAACACAACAATAGCTATACTTGGTCAGACCAAAGGTTCATCTAGTCCAGTGTCCCATCCGCTGACAGTGAGCAATGCCAGGTGTCTCAGAGGAATGACCAGAATAGGTAATGACCAAATGATTCCTCCCCAGCCATTTATTACTAGGTTCCTGCCCATCCTGGCTAATGGTTGTTGATGAACCCTATCCTCCATGAATTTACCTAGCTCTTTTTGGTTCTGTACTTGTAATTGGAATTGTAGCCTCTGAGTGACCACAGTGGGAGATGTGGCAACCTATTATAAAAGGATTCCTAGCCAGGAAAAGCATCAGACTCTAATGCACGTCTGAAGGAATGTGGCTGTGGCCCTGTGGAGTGGGAGAGTGTCAATGGCAGAATGCCCAAGAAAAGGACATTCGAGTGTTTTCATGGGTGCTCCACCTTAGGTGTCAGGCTTGCCCTGGTGCCTCAGCTTGGAGACCTTGATAGCTGTTTTCAGCCAGACTGCGTGTGTGCTGGCTCTGATGCACCATTTCGTGCCCTTTCTATCACATGTATGGTCTGGACTCAGCCAGTTCCTCTCAACTGCGAGTGGCTGCAGATGGAACTTGTACCTTCTCAGCCTTGACTGTTGCTCATCTTAATTCTTCCTTCTTTGGGTTCGTTATGTGAAATAGAGACTTTTACAGTTAATAGAGTTTGAAATTTAAAGTTTTAAAGTAGAAGTTTTAAGTTTTCAAGTTGCTTCTTACCTAAGTCAATGGCTATTACCAGTTAAGCTTCATTGACAGCTCTTGTGGACCAAACAGACTCCTTATCTCTATTTAAGTGACTTTACGTTCTAAAGAACTGTGATAACCATGCCCGGCACAACTGCTTTTAAGAAATGTAACACTTGCTGTGAAGCAATGCCTTCCTCGGATGGCCATTCTAAATTCATCCAGTGCTTGGGAGAAGGACATGTTCCAAAGAAGTGCCCACATTGTTCAAAGCTTACCATATGGGCCCAGAGGGAAATGCAGCTGTACGTGATCTTGTGTGACAAGGCCCTCCAGCCTTCCGCCCTTGAAAGTGGTGAGTCTTCCCAAGGTAGCCAGCACAAGCACAGAGCAGTCTCCTCTGAAGTTGCCGTGCACAAGTATCCAAGAGCCTCCCTGACTCAATTGTTGCCTAGTTTACCAAGAGGAATGATGAGTGAGGCTGAAAGTGGTGCTGAAGTGGTCTCTGGTGTGTCTAAAAAGGCCAAGACCAAGAAAACAGTGACACCAATGGTACTGGCGCATGAAATGGAACTCAGATCAGTTTTGGCCTGTCCAAAGTGGCACCGACGATTTCCGTACCGCAATGTTCAATACCAATGGCCCCAAGTCCAGTGGCAGCAGGGGCCTCGGTACCAATGAAGGCACCGACGAAGGCACCAATGCCAGCACCGACCCCATCAGCACCAACTGTATTAGCATCTGGCTGTAAATCATTGGCACTGACTGTACCTGCACTGCCTGTCCTGCAGTCTACTAAGGACTTAACTAAAGCTACAGATATAGACCTTAGGCACACCAAGGCTAAGTCCAAATTGAAGCACAGGTGGACTCCCGAGCTTTCACCACACTGATGTTTGTCTGTTACCTTACAGATATCTCCAGGATGGCATTCAAGTCCATCACTGTTCCTGTGTCCCTTGTTGCCTTATCACAGATCGACTTTGCCTTCACCATTTTTAAAACCACAATCTCCTTCTTTGTACGAGGTCGAATCACAGAGGCACCGGGGTAGCTGCCCCTCCATATCGCTGCCACCTTCACCCAGGTACTCACAATCTTATTCCTCACACAGGCCTGGTTATAGGTACCATTCTCCGTGCAGATACTACTCACCTGCGAGGCATCATCACCATCCTTGCTGTACTAGATCCCAGGACTACGAGACATGTTATTGTCAAACAAGATGTGCATGAACAACAGGCATCACTAGAAAGATACTCCATGGTGTCCTGGTCTCCCAGCCCGTCTCCAGTACCTCCGCTGCTATCGGAGACTCAGCCTCAGTCTGGGGAAGAGGAGGCCTGTTTTTCTGACACTGATGCCCCTCCTAGGCTGTCTTTGCCAACTGATCTTCCTTCGTCTTCACCTGACGAGACCATTATTCCTGGCGATACATCTCTCCCTGATGATCTCAGGGAGTTTCAGAACTTGTCTGCAGAGTGACCACTACACAAGATGTTAAACTGGCGGAAATCCAAGAGAGGAAACGAGGGCTGTTAAAGAACTTGAGGCAGCTGGTTTCCTCAAAGATTTCTATCCCCTTGAGCGAGGTCCTTGTGGAAGCAGCTGACAACATATGGGAGATACCAGCTTCCACTCCTGCTGCCAACAAAAGGGTGGCTAAGAAATACTTTGTCCTTTCTACGGGTATGGACTACTTATTCAACCACCCCCAGCTGAACTCACTGGTGATTAAATCTTCTCAGTAGAGAGCTAAAACGCTGCAGTACAAGTCCACTGACGAGGACTCTAAGCATCTTGACCTTTTCGGCTGAAAGATTTATTCCTCTTCCACGCAACTGCTACGAATGGCCAGTTATGCAGTTCATGTTGAACAAGAATTTTAACAATTACTCCAAGCTGACATTGTTAATGGAGTATTTACCTGAGTCTAAGAAGCCATTGCTGAAAGCTGTCATCCAGGAAGGCTATGCTGCTTCCAGGACCAGTGTCCAGATTGCCCTTGATGTGGCTGATACGGCACTCGATCTACGGCCACGTCTATAGTTATGAGAAGGGCATCTTGGCTTCAAACTTCAGGTCTCTCCAAGGTTCTCCAGACCAAAGTGGAGGACTTGCCCTTTGACAAGCAAAAACTTTTCATTAAATCTGTGGATACGGTGCTGTACTCCAGCAAGGACTCCCATACTACCCTCAGAACTCTGGTTATGTACAGGTGCAGACAGTTTGGCCTGTATCAAAGAAGGTACTTCCAACCTTCCCAAAGATAGTACCAACTGAGGAAATATTATCAGTCCAGGCCTACTCAGAGACCGCCAATTTGTAGGAGCAACCAGCCTCATGGCCAGTAGCAGCAAGCGAGACAGCAAGTTTGACGGTGTCATTGAGAGCTGCACCCCCATCAATGCAATAGTTGTGTCTCCTTCCCCGAAGTTTTTCCAGCACCACTTGCAACCATACCTCAATCAATGGTCCAGAGTAACAAGAGACAGATGGGTATTGGAAATAGTCTCTTCAGGTTACATCACCCCTCTTTGAACAGTCCCACCCACCAACCCACCTATCCATTCCTCTTCAGGGACCCCTCTTGCAAGACTGCTTTGGCAAGAGGAGGATCACCTCTTTGCCATAGGAGCAGTGGAACCAGTTCTGGATGAGTTCAGAGAGAGAGAGGCTTCTATTCCTGATGCTTCATCACCCAAATGAAATCTGGGTGTTGAAGGTCCATTCTGAACCTTCGAAATTTGAATCATCACCTCTGAAAACATTTCAAAATGGTGATGCTGACCTCCATAATTCCTGTGCTAGATCACGGGGATTAGTTTGCGGCTCTTGACCTTCAAGATGCCTAATTTTATATAACTGTCCATCCCACTCATGGCCAATTTCTATGGTTCGTGGAGGGCGAGGAACATTTTCAGTACTGGGTCCTACCCTTCGGCCTTGCCAGGGCTCCCAGGGTATTCTCCAAGATCCTAGCAGTGGTTGCATGCACCTTTGATGGCTAGATGTCATCATCTTCCTGTACCCGGGCAATTGTTTTATAAAAGGGGCACCTAAGATAGAAGTTGACACTATGATACAGGTTACGAAGGCCACCTTTCTCTCTTTGGGACTCATTATAAATGAACAGAAATCGACCGTGGAGCTCACTCAAAATGTAGAGTTTATCAGTGCAAGACTAGACTCTGTCACAGCTTGAGTGTACCTTCCCTGTGTTATCATACTATTCAAGACATTGTCCACGTGGTCTGTACAAGCCTGAAGGTGCAGATTATAACTTGCTTGCAATTCATAGGGCACATGGCTGCCACTACTTAATGTTGTTCAAAATGCACGTCTGTGGTTTCGATGCATCCAGCATTGGATAGCGACTGTGTACAGACCCACAAATCTCAATCTTCACAAATGGGTCACAGTGCCAGACAACGTACTCCAATCCTTGTGGTGGTGGGGGATACCAGACAACCTGCTCACAGGTGTCCCATTTCATTGGCCACAGCTGACTGTACTCAGAACGATGGATGCTTCCCTACTGGGATGGTAAGCCCAACTCAAAGGCCAGTCTGTACAAGGCCAGTGGTCCACCACAGAGGTTTCTCTCCACATAAACCTGTTGGAGCTCAGAGAGGTGTGAAACACTTGCAGACACTTTCTGCTATGCATTTGTGGCATGCTTGTCAACATACTTACAGACACCATGGCTACAATGTATTACATCAATCGCCAAGGAGGAGCATGTTCCCGGTCTCTGTGCAGAGGCAATTCGCCTATGGAACTGGTGTATTCGCAATGACATAATGCTGGTAATTTCATACTTACTAGGCATCAACAGTATGGAAGCAGATGCCTTGAACAGATGCTTCACACCAGACCACGAATGGGAGATACGCCACAACATTCTTCTCTCTGTGTTGCACCGATGGATTCCCGGTCGTTGACTTACTTACTACCCATCTGAATAGCCAATGCAAATGATATTGCTCCAGAGCAGGTCTAGGGCTGAACTCCCTGGGTGGCGCATTCTTAATCAATTGGAGGAGTCCACTACTCTCTGCGTTTCCCCCAACAGAGAGAATTCCCAGAGAGCTGGAGAAGGTCAACAGGGATGGAGCCAAGCTCATACTGATAGCTCCTTCATGGGCACGTCAGCACTGGTTCCCTGTCCTGCTCATAATGTCGTTGCACATGCCGCAGCTCCTGCCTTGTGCCATAGATCTGTTGACTCAGAATCAAGGGGAGATCATACACCAACAACCTCGCACTCATCACATCACAGCCTGGCTCATTGCTGGTTTGACAGTGCTGAGCACCTTTGCTCAGATCAAGTAAAAGTGGTCCTCATTTAGAGCAGATGTCAAAATACACGTAAGACTTACCTTTGTAATTGGAAGCAAGTCACAATCTGGTGCTCCTCCAGGCAACTGTCTGTGAGTGAAGCACAGATCCACTCTATTCTGGACTACTTGCTGGACCTAAAACAACAAGGTTTAGCATTGGCATCTTTTGGAACTGCACCTGACTCTCATATCAGCATTCAGGCACACAACTGACGGCACATTACTCTTTGCTAACCCATTTACAGCACATTGTCTTAAAGGGCTGGCTAACCTGTACCCAGCAAGGCAGCCTGTTGCGCCCCCATGGAGTTTGGACTTGGTCCTAGAGATCCTGATGAGAGGCTTGTTCAAGCCTATGACTGTAACACTGCTCAGATTGTTAACGTTAAAGACTGTATTCCTTCTGGCGATTACATCCGCCCAAAGGGTGAGCAAGCTGTCTGTCCTCAGGGCGACCCCACCGTATACAATTTTTAACGAAGATGGAGTGATACTCAGATTACATCCCTCAGGTTGCCTTGGAATTCCACATGAACGAACCCATAGTGCTGCCTGCATTTTATCCTAAATTGCATGCCTTGGCATGTGAGGGGCAGTGGCATTCATTGGGTGTAGAAGGGCTCTAGCCTTCTACATCTACAAAACCAAACCCTTTCAGAGGACAGAGAGTCTGATGGTGTCTATAGCTTGTCGCTCTAAAGGCAAAGTGGTGTCTTCACGGAGACTGTCTAACCTGATCATGTCCTGCATCACGACTTGCTACTCCTTGTAGGGCATGTCCTTACTGTGCCAGCTGAGGGCACACTCAACCAGAGCGATGGTAGAGTCAATGGCCTTCTTCAGAGGAGTCCCCCTTCACGACATCTTCAGGGTGGCAACCTGGGCATCCTATGACACGTTCATCAGGCCCTACGCTGTCTACCAACAGATGACTGAGGATACCTCCTTGTCCACAGTGGTACTGTCTGTCCTGGACAAGACTCGAATCTGGTACCCACCTCCTTGTTTATTCAGGGGAGTGTACTGCTACTCAGTCACCTAAGGTGGAGTGGCCAAGGGGACACTCAAAGAAGAAAAAGAAGTTACTCGCCTTCATGCAGTAACGATAATTCTTCAATATGTGTCCCTGTGGGTGCTCCACCACCCTCCCTTCCACCCCACTTCGGATTCTTCTCTGTGTTTTTCTCTTTCAGATTCGAGGTGATTTCGAGGAACAGGCTGAGTCCGGACCGTGCGTGTGATAGAAAGGGCGCAAACAGCATGTTGGAGCCCATGCATGCACAGTCTGGCTGAAAACAGCTATCAAAATCTCCGAGCTACGGTGCCAGGGCAAGCCTGACACCTAAGGTGGATCACCCACAGGAACACGTCTCAAAGAACCATCATTACTGCACAAAGGTGAATAGCTTCTTTTTAATAAGTGATCCAGGTGGGGTCTGTAAATATAGGAACAAGAAAAAGACAAAGGAAGGTGCAGATCCTATATTTAACGGGGAAGCAAAGCTAAAACCTGATGACCTGAAGAAGGTGGAGGTGTTCAGTGCCTATTTCGCTCCTGTCTTTTCTGAAAACAAATTAGAAAAACAAAACTGATTTTCACTAAGACTTGTTTCCAAGGTGGAATGCATCACTTTGACATGCCATTTGCTAGATTCTCTCTTGTTACGTTTCTATACATTGTCTTTAATGTGCCAGATGGTTAACAACCGTGTTAGCAAGAGGAATGAATAAAAGCCAGAAGATGGAAAAACAGGGAAAAGAATATTTAGGTAAGTTAGGAATATTCAAATCCTCAGGCCCTGACCAAGATATTTATGCAACTTCGTGAAGCAATCTTGGAACCATTAATGAGAACCCATGGAGGGTAGGTGAATATCTGTCTTTAAAAAGGAGCAGGGGAAAAAGAAGACCTGGCAAATTATAGACCAATCAGCGTGACTTCAGTACCTGGAAATGTGTTGAAACAAGTTTGTAGGCACCTAGGATAATAGGATTATAAGAAATAGCCAGTTTGGATTTGTGAACAAAAGTGAAGTATGATCCAGTACTTGATTTCATGAAGTTCCTGATACCTGTCACTCACTGAGTAAAAATGTGCACTCTGTCATTAGACTTCAGACACACTTTTGGCTAATACCATTAAGATTTTGAGACACTAGTACGTACATAAATTAATTACATATACAAGAATAGGAAGGTACATTTTATTTTTGTAGTGGTACATTTTATTTTTGTAGTGTTACATGTTATGTTGAAACTGATCATTAATTTAAAGTAAAATAAAATTTGCATTCAGCTGTCTCATTATCTGTAAGTTTTCGTGATGCAATATTTGTCTTGTTCCTGTGAAATTTATTTTCTTGTTCCATAGAACTCTTGAGTGGATGAATCTAGAATATTCATGGCAAGCTATGTATTAAAAGTTACAGCCAGTTGAGTGAATGGCAGATCCACTGGAGAAATTCTTTCATAGCCATTAAAGTTTTTGTAGAATACCAGCCTGCATTTTGTTTTCCTATTTTTTTCATGGAGTTTCACAAAAGTGCAATATAGAAATAATTTAAAAATTTTATTTATTATATTGTGTTATTTCCCAAATAACTGGATTGAATATTCAGTGACATTATAAAACAATAGTTTTGTCTGTTTTGAGAAATGTTAGTTCCTTTCCTGTGTATTGTGGGGAAATATTTCTCACTGAATGAAAAGTTAGTTTTATAGAGAACTTTGATTTTTATGAAGTATGTTACAGTGTGCCTACTGTTGAAATAAATTTTAATAGGAGAGAGGGAACACCTTGGTGAAGATTGCTTATTAATTTTATATATACCTTGGGATTTGTAATATGTTGCAAAAGGTTAAAATCAAACTTTTTCAGCAGGAAATGGATCAACACTAAAATGTCAGCAGTCTACGAATGGTATTGTACCAGCATGAAAATACTGCATTTGTATTTTAAGTTTCCTAGTTGCATAGCATTAGCATTGTGACATTTTATTACAATATTAGCAAGATAGTTGATGTTTCTATATGGTCAGTTTTTGTTGGTACTAGCCCAACATAACTTGTCTTAAAGATGACCTATTTGGATGTTATGGGTTGAAGCCAGAAAAGTTTCAATTGGAAATAAGGCACAATTTTTTTTACAGTAAGGGTGATTAATCACTGAAACAAACTATTGAGAGAAATTGAAGAGGAGGTGGCATTCCTAAAACAAAACAAAAAAAAACACTTGATAGTTTTGATGTCTATAACTATCTAGATACCTGTTGCAAAAACAATACAGTAAAACATAAAACTTCCAGTAAGTTCTTAGAATGTACTGGGGACAACTTTTTGTTTTAGAACATAAAGGAATTAACAGGGGAAGAGTAATTTTAGACTTGATTATGGCCAGCATAGCCAAACTGGTAGATTCATGAGAATTTTCATCCAAGGGAAAGCGATCCTCTAAGGTATGAAATCAGAATAATATGGATAATGGACTTAAACTCCACAAAGCAGACTTCCGCAAATAGAGTACTGGAAGATCTAAGCCAGGGTGGGGGGGGGTGGGGGGGGAGGGGAGAAAACATTCAGGAGAGCTGGCAGTTTCATAAGGAGAGAACACTAAAAGCACAAAAGTTAACTTCCCAATGTGAGGGGAAAGTAGGAAGAATAGTAAAGGGCTAGTATTTCTTGATGGAGAACTCTTTAATGACCTGAAAATAAAAATGTAGAAAATGAACAAATTGCTATGGAAGAGTACCAAAAGAATACCATGAATATGTAGGCACAAAATTAAAAAAAGTTTGAGGCACATAATGAGTAACAACTGGCAAGGAACATAAAAGGCAATACAAGTGTATTTAAATAAATTAAAAGCAAGAGAGAGGGTAGGTCCTCTACTTAATGAACTACTACTAACTGATGACATGGAGAAGTGAGTTTAATACCTATTTTGTTGTTGTCCTCAGTAGAAACATTGATGGTAACCAGTACTCAACACAATATTGACAATAAGGAGAAAGGCGTATAGTTCAAAAGAGGGGAGAAAAAAAGAGGCTCAAGATAGGTGTTATGTTCAAGTCCAAATCTCAACATCTGGCAGGGCCTGATGAAATTCAGCCTAGATGATCATGAAACTAGGTGAATTATATTCAATAATAACAAAGAGGAAGCCGTGCTAGTCTATACACTATCAAAACAAAAAGCAGTCAAGTAGCACTTTAAAGACTAGCAAAATAGTTTATTGGGTGAGCTTTCGTGGGACAGACCCGTCTGTCCCACGAAAGCTCACCCAATAAACTATTTTGCTAGTCTTTAAAGTGCTACTTGACTGCTTTTTGTGTTTTATATTCAATAACTATGTTCAAGAGCTTATGAATTTGAGTGATGGGTGAGGTCTCAAATGCCTTTGCCAAGCTGGTCATAGACTCAGAGTTTAATGCCAGAAGAGAGCATTAGATAATTTAGTTTGATGTCCCATATGAATCAGGCCATCAAATTTTACCCAGATACCTTGGAATTGGGCCTAATAACTTGTTTCTGTAACTGCCCACAGACAGACTCAAACCTGGAACCTCTGAAGCTTAATGCAGGGGCCTCTGCACTATGAGTGAAAGGGCCAGCTCGGTCACAGCTCAGGCTGTAGAGGACACTTATTCTTTCTCTGTGACGTGGTCTAGGTACCACTATGTGGGACAGTTAACCACACATAGGCATGTGGGTTACATTTCATTAAAGCATATCTTCCAGAAAGGGATGGAAAATTCACTACAGGATCACAAAAGTGCAGAGCTGGAAGGGAGCAGAAGTCCCCAAGCCCAGCCCCCTGTGATAAGGCAGAGCCAAGTAATCCTACACCATCTTTGAGAGGTGTTTGTCCAATCCATTCTTAAAACTTCCAATGGTGAGGCTTCCACATCCTCCCTTGTAAGTCTGTTCCAAAGCTGAACTACCCTTGTGGTTTGCAAGTTCCTCCTAACATCTAGGCTAAATTTACCATGCTGCCCTTTCTCATAATTATACCAAGCCCTCTCACTTTAGCCCCCACATCATTTCTCCATTCACACCCTTTTTCTCACTTTCTCAAGGTCATTGTAAACATACATAGCTGCTTTTCTTCCAGTTCTGGGTAGTGAGTGGGACTGGAAGAAGCATGTCCCATGAACATCTTTGCCTCATGAATTATATGCATGCTCCTGTGGCTGCCTACCTCTGTACTATCCCTGAGCCTTTAGCTGAAACACTCAGACACAGTAAAACATAACGAGGTGTTTTAACTGAACTCCACTTTTATAGAGAGTGCCTTGAGTCTAATAAAATAAAATTATTGTAGGCTTAGTCATCATTAGTTTTTTGCTCTTATTTGGAGATTTTAGATAAAGATTGATTTGTGCTTTTAATATTTATAGCCTCTTTTGAACATCTTATAATTTATGTTGTATTTTGAGGTAGTATTTTCATGTATAACTAACCCATTTTTCTTAAATCATTTAGTCTGTGTCTACATTACAAAATAACTTTGAAATTGCTTTCTTTGACGTTGTACTTCAAATTAAACAACTTTGAAGTAGAGCTTCTAAACACAAAATGCACCCTCTCTTACTTCAAAGTAGGCTTTCCCCTACTTCAGGGTTAACTGTCTACACACAATTAGCCCCTACTTCAAAGTAAGGGACCAGGAAACAATGCAGGCATGGGGTCACATGGCTGAGCAGCCCTTCCAGGCTTGCAACCAGCTGAGTCCTTAATGGGCCCACACTCTGCATGTGCTCAGGACTGTCAGGCTGTGGACAGCAGCAGAGCACATGCTGGGGAGAACAGCCGATCAACATGCCTGCACACATCCTGCCCAAGGACGAAGTCCTCTGCACCCTGGCCAGCCTGTTGACCATGCTGGTCACCCTGATCTTCCAGTGGCGCAGCCGGGCCACCCATCTGGGACCCAGCCTGTGCAGGCTTTGGCCATGGCACTGCTGCCCCTCCCCCGGGCCCTCCTGATCTGGTGCCGGTAGGCCTTTGCCATCACCAGTGAGTGGTGGGACCAGCTGGTGCTGGAGGACTGGGATTGACAAGTGGTGGCTGAGGAACTTCTGAATGACCTGCCGGACATTCGAACACCTCTGCCACTGGATCACCCCAGTTCTCCAGCACTGAGACACACATATGCGGCCAGCGCTCCCAGTGCAGAAAAGGATGGCCATCACCCTGTGGAGGCTGGCCACCCCTAACAGCCTCCAGTTTGTTGGCCACCAATTCATCATCAGCAAGGCCACCGTCAGAGTGGTGATGATTGAGGTAAGTCTGGCCCCCCACCACAGTCCCACTCTGGGGAGAGGGCTACTGGGCAGGAGGTCCATGGTGGGCTGGGGGGCCTCCTGGTCTGGCATTCATGGATGTGTCTCCTTTCCTTCCCAGTAGGTTGTCCAAGTCATCAACAGGATGCTCTTGCCATGAGTCATGACTCTGGGGGGACCTGGACCTGGTGGATGCAAGGAGCCATTTCCTGGACATGTGTGTGGGCTGGCTGGACAGGGCCCATGACATTTGGGCGTTTTGGAATTTGTGGCTGGGGTGCTGGATGCAGGAGGGCATGTGTGTCTTCCTGCGGGAGCTCCCACTTGGGTACATCATGATGCCCCCCTGCATTGTGGCCGACGTCGTGTACCCACTGTATCTGTGGCTCATGTGGCCCTATACCGGATGCACCACACTGGCCCAGGACACCCTTAAGTCACCTCAACCCTGCGAGGGGCACAGTAGTAGGCATCCTTCAGTCTGCATAGACTATGGATCGCGCCCTTTAAAGTTTCAGTTGAGGACTTCATTTACAGCGTCTATTGTGACTATGAAGGCTCACACAAGAGTGACAGTCCTTGCTGCATCTCTTGCAGATGTGGTGGGTGTCTGGCAAGTCCTTATTGTGCTTTCTGTGCGCTCGCTTCTCCTCTGCTAGCTGTCTGATCTTCATCTCGTCCTTCTGAAGGCCCTTTTGTAACCCTTCCATCTGCTGCGGTCGTCTGCTAGTTCTTCCCAGTTGTCCAGCTCAATGTCTGCCTCTCTGAGGTCTCTCTTGCAGACATCTTTGTAGCACAACTGGGGGCGTCCGGGAGGTCTTTTGCCAGAGGCTAGCTCACTATACAGGATGTCTTTTGGAATCCTTCCATCATTCATCCTGTGGACGTGGCCAAGCCAGTGGAGTCGACGCTGCCTGAGGAGGGTGTGCATGGTTGGGATTCCAGCTTGCTCGAGGACGGCGGTGTTGGTCAATCTGTCCTTCCATGATACTCCAAGGATGCGCCTGAGGCAGCGCAAGTGGAAGACGTTCAGCCTCTTTTCCTGGTGGGCATACAGGGTCCAAGTCTCGCTGCCATAAAGGAGGGTGCTGAGGATGCAGGCTCTGTAGACTTGCATTTTGGTGTGAGTGTACAGCTTGTTGTTGTTCCACACTCTCTTGCTGAGTCTGTACAGAGTTGTGTCTGCTTTTCCAATCCTCCTGTTTAGCTCAGTGTCCAACGAGAGGGTGTCAGTGATGGTGGACCCGAGGTAAACGAACTTGTGGACGACCTCTAACGTGTAGTTGTCAGTGCTGATTGATGGGGATTCAGCAACATCCTGACCGAGTACGTTTGTCTTCTTTAGGCTGATGGTAAGCCCAAAGTCCTTGCACGCTTTGGAGAACCGATCCAGTAGTTTTTGAAGCTGGTCTTCTGTGTGAGACACTACAGCAGCATCGTCTGTGAACAGCATGTCACTGATGAGGACTTCTCGCACGTTAGACTTAGCTTTCAGCCTTGCAAGGTTAAACAGTTTCCCATCAGATCTTGTGTGCAGCAAGATGCCCTCTGTTGAAGATCCAAAGGCATGCTTCAGGAGGAGTGCGAAGGAGATCCCGAACAATGTCGGAGAAGCACACATCCTTGTTTGACGCCGCTCCTGATTCTGGAAGCATCCGATAATGCGCCGTCATATTGGATGGTTCCTCTCATGTCTTCGTGGAACGACTGGATCATCTTGAGTAACCGTGGAGGACAGCCTATCTTGTGGAGCAGTTTGAACAGACCATCCCTGCTGACCAAGTCAAAGGCCTTGGTCAGGTTGATGAAGGCTATGTAGAGTGGCTTTCTCTACTCCCTGCGCTTCTCCTGCAGCTGCCTTAGAGAGAAGACCATGTCAACGGTAGACCTCTCTGCGCGGAATCCGCACTGCGATTCGGGGTACACCCTCTCAGCAATCTTCTGGAGTCTGCCAAGGATGACGCAAGCGAACAGTTTACCAGTGACGTTTAGGAGGGAGATTCCATGGTAGTTGTTGCAGTCGCTTCTGTCTCCTTTGTTCTTATACAACGTTACAATGTTAGCGTTGCGCATATCCTGTGGAACCTCACCCTCTTTCCAGCACAGGCACAGTAGCTCATGCAGGGGTTCCAGGAGTGTGTCCGCGGCACATTTGATTACCTCTGGTGGTATACCATCCTGACCAGGGGCCTTTCCTGCTGCAATGCTGTCGATTGGCTCTCTTCAGTTCATCCACAGTTGGTTCTTGATCCAGTTCGTCCATTACTGGTAGGAGCTCGACGGCATCGAGGGCTGCGTCAACCACAACGTTCTCGCGTGAGTACAGCTCGGAGTAGTGCTCAACCCAGCGCTCCATCTGTTTGGCTTTGTCAGCAATGACTTCACCAGATTTGGATTTCAGAGGTGCCATCTTGTTCTGGGTGGGTCCTAATGCCTTCTTCATACCCTCGTACATTCCTCTGAGATTACCAAAGTTGGCACAGGTCTGGATGCTGCTGCATAGCTGGAGCCAGTGGTTGTTGGCACAGCGCCTGGCTGTCTGCTGTACTGTTCTTCTGGTGTTTCTATAGTGCTTGCTGGGTACTCTGGCTCGGTGAGCGTTTGTACTCCAGGAGTGCAGCGCGCTTCTTTTCAATGACTGGAATCACCTCATTGGAGTTAGCTTTGAACCAGTAGTTCGTGTTTCTACCTCTTCTTCCAAACACCGACAAGGCTGTGTTGTAAACTGTATCCCTCAGATGTTGACATTTGGATGTTGCATTGGCACCCCCAGGGCCGCTGCGCAGATTTTCCTGGAGGGTCACTCTGAACTTTTCAGCTTTCTCCGAGTTTGCCGTCTTTCTGATGTCAATGCGGGGCCTTCCAGCAGGTTTAGAGCGGTACAGCTTCTTGGGTCTCAGCCTGAGCTTGGAGCAAACTAGCGAGTGATCTGTATCACAGTCAGCACTATGATAGCTGCGTGTCAGAAGGACGTTTTTGAGGTTATTACGCCTAGTGATGACCACATGTAGTTGATGCCAGTGTTTCGAGCGTGGGTGTCTCCACGACACTCTGTGCTGTGGCTTCGTTCAGAAGAATGTTTTGTGATGCACAGATTGTGGTACGAGCACAGTTCAAGGAGACGCTGTCCATTGTCATTCATGTTTCCCACACCGAAGTGTCTTAAGCAGGAAGGCCATCATCTTGGCTCTTGGTCTCAGTCGGCTGCTCCCTGCGTGGGGGGGCTTGTGGTACCAGAGGAGCCTACCCCATCCTCGCTGTACGCAGGGGACAGGGAGTGGCAGTGTCCATCATGTGCTCTGGGGTGTCTGCCTCCCTCGGCCCCAGGAGCCTGTGCAGCTCCTGCTAGTGGGGTCAGTGGACGGGCCCTACCCCCGACTGGCTGGGAGCATTGCAGGCCTTGATGTACATCTGCCTCAGTTCTTTTACTTTGATGTGGATGCTGTGCCAGTGTGGTCGGGGTGGCCTTGGGCAGTAAGCCTGCTGGTCAGCCAGTGAAAAGCTCTATGTTCCTCTGCCAGGCACCGGTTTGGTGAAGAACCTTCTCTTCCCCCCACAGAGCAAGGAGGTCCTTCAGCTCATCTGTAGTCCAGAAGGGTTCCCTCCTGGCATTGCCCTTGCCCGGGCACTGTGAGACCTTGGACTCCTTGTCCGGGGCTCCTGGGAGGGCAGGGGGATCCTGGCATATTGCCATGGTGGCCGGGAAATGCAGAGGCTGGCTGGTGCTTCAGGCAAGTGCAGTCCGAGTGCGAGCTTGTGCTGCCCCTTCTTGTGGCACAGTCTCAGCTTCCTGCCTGGGGTTGCCGGGGAGCTGTTTCCCTTAAGGTGGCTGGCAGGGACAATAGAGCTCTCCCTGGGCTGGCCAGAGTGTCTGTTCTCTGAGGGGGTGGGGGAGGTGCCTCCTTGGTGGACTCCTGACTTCGAAGTAGGGAGTGCAGAGCGTTTACGGACACTTTACTTGGAAGTTAAAGTTTGACGTAAGCCACTACTCCATTCCTGGGAATGGAGTAGTGACTTAGATATTTGCCTCCCGTACTTCAAAGTTAACTATGAAGTAAGGGAAAGTGTGTGTAGGTGCTTTGCATACTACTTCGAAGTAGCAGCTTACTTCAAAGTTAACTTTGAAGTAAGTCTGTGGTGTAGACACAGCCTCCATGTATTCTATCAGTGTGCTGCAGTAGGCTTATGTGTAAGGATGCATATACTCTAAAACTCTACCAATATTAAGGTTGCCTGTTGTCAGGGATGTGCAGGGTAAGTTTGCCTCTGACCTCTTTACAGTCTATCTGGAAATGTGTCAGTAGGTCTATACTGTTTCGAGGAAGAGTCTTGTGGTCTTGTTACTCTAATGTTGGAATGTGGCTTTTGAATCTGTTCTGTACCTTGGCTCTTTCAGTGGGTCCAAAGGAATTTAGACCCTTTTTGGATACTTACCATCTTGGAAAGTATACAACTAGTAGATATTTAAGTTGACGTAGGCTATTTTATTAAAAAGAAGGCGTTTATTAGTGACCTGGAAATAGTTGATTGGTTTCTGGCCGTAGAATGTTAATGCAAAATATAGAGGGATAATGTGGGTTAGGTGATAGCGTCTATAGACCAAATGGTGAGAGAGAAGATTTCACACTGTGTGTATGTACTTTTTCAGGTCTGAGAAGGGTATTGCAAATGTCACAGCTAGATGCAAGTCAGCCCATATTTTAAAAAGTTTGGGGAGTATCTGTGTGGTCTGCTTTAGCAAAAAACAATGAGGAGTCTTGTGGCACCTTAAAGACTTATATATTTGTTTGTACATAAGATGCATGAAGTGGAAATTGGGGCAGATGCCAGACAGCAGCAGCAGCCACAGGAGGTTGCCTCTCCCCTGGCTTCCCTGCTGCCCTCCCACCCCTTTGTTGTGGCCTCCTATCCCGCTCAGCCCCACTTCTCCATGGGCAACTCCAGCTGCCTGCGGAGGAGTGGGGCTCACAGACTGGCTGCTGCCTGTCCACTCCCTGACCTCTGTAATTGCCCCTCTACTGTCCATCATACCGGTGGGGCAGCCACTGTGGGGCCCCCAAAAGTGTGGGGTCTGGGGAGGCTGCCCTACCTCATCCTATGGATAGGGCAGCTCTGGATGGGAGTGTTACATTACTATGGGCAGGACCAGTGCTAAGGAGGCTGATTCAATCAGGGTGGATGTGGCCCACTCAGCAGTTGATAAGAAGGTGAGGAAACCAAGAGATGAAAAATACCTTTTGTAGTGACCTGGGACCATTCAAAGTGAAGTGGATTGTTAACACTCCTGTAGTTATCAGGAAAAAAAAAAAAGCACGGGGTGGGGGGAGCCATGGGTTTCTTAGTAGATTACTGATAGTTGTAATAAGCTGTAAATTTGCATCTTTATTAGGACCATGATTTTTAGTGTCTAGCAAAGTTATGAATTTAATGCTTGTCTGCTGAAAATGTGCAGACTTTCTGGTGAGAAAGGAAGATAAATGAATCTGCCACTCTTAAATAGGTCTTCTCCAGCTGTTTATTCTGGAAAGTCTCATGACTACACTTCAGAGATGAGGAGCTGATTGCATAAGGTGTAGGAAATACAAGAGCCTTTTCTTGGCTTGGCTTGAGCTGGAGAAAAATGTTAGTTACAAAATCAAAATGACTTCTTATCCTGTAGAAAACCTGGAGGAAGATTGGGGGTTGCAGCAGCAGCACCTGCTGTTCATTAGGAAGACTCCCTGACTGGAGTCAAAAGGTCTTGTCTGGTGAAGGCAAGGTGTAAATTATACCTTCCATGTCATCTTTGTTGAATTTCCGCCTTCGCTTTTAAATGCTAAAATATCTTTACTTTTGTAAGCTACATGAATGTTAACAGGATAGAACACACAAAATACCTAATATCAACATTGAAAACTGGAACTGGCTGTTAGAATAGTTTGAGAGAACTGCAAGGGACTATTTATGGAGAAGACAGAAGCACTGTAGCTACCTTTTCAAAATTTAAATTATTACATGTAATCTTTTGGTAGCATTGCTGAAGATACTTCTTGCACGTTTATTGTGGAGCATTTTGCATACTCTTGTGCTTTTTGTGACAAAATATTTGTGTCTTTATGTAAAATTTGATGCTCTAGATTTTTATACATACGGTCATGTCTGAAAAGCAATTTAGAATATTACCAGTCAAATCTATTCCCCCAGATACCAGTGCAAGGACGCATTTTACAATAAACGAGTTTAATATTGAAATTTAATTGCAATAAGCACGTGGCTGATGGTAGTTCTTGGTCTGCATTATGGTTTTGATTAACTGTTTTCAAGCATAAAAGCAGTCATATAGCACTTTAAAGACTAACAAAGTAATTTTTTAGGTGATGAGCTTTTGTGGGACAGACCCACTTCTTTAGATAATAGCCATACCAGAACAGACTCAATAAATAAAGCACAGAGGAACAAGAATTCTTATCAAGGTTAACAAATCACAAAAATTGTTATCAAGGTTGGCAAATCAGAAGAGCAGAGGGACAGCAGGCTGGCGGAGAGGGGTTGTAGGGTGGGGAAGTCAAGAGTTAGGTAAAACATCAAAGTATGTAGAAGAGTCCTTACAATGGGTCAGGTAGTTGCTGTCCCTGTTCAAACCACATGTTAATGTGTCAAATTTGAATATGAATATTAGTTCTGAGCATTCCCTCTGTAGACAGTTGATAAAGTCCCTTTTCAGTAAAACAAAACTTTCAGATCTTTAACAGAATGGCCCGCTCCATTGAAGTGCTGGCTGACAGGTTCGTGTATTTTGGAATTTTTTGATGTCTGTTCTATGTCCATTCATTCTTTGTTGAAGCATGTTGGCAGTCTGTCCTATATACATTGTGTGTGATGAGCATTGTTGGCACATGATGGCATATTTGATATTAGTTGAGGAACAGGAGAATGTGCCTGTGATTTGTAATTAACGTGGTTAGGTCCAGTGATGGTATCTCCAGAACAGATATGTGGCCAAAGTTGCAAGGAGAAGTTCCAGGATTAGTAGTATTGTGGTATAGCCTGTGGTTGTTAGTGAGAATCCTCATAAGGTTAGGAGGTTGTCTATAGGAAAGAACAGGCCTGTCACCTAGGGCCTTCTGGAGTGTGACATCATGATTTAGGATAGGGTGTAGGTTGTTAATGATGCGTTGCAGTGGTTTGAGTTGGGGGCTTTAGGTAATGACAAGTGGTGTTCTGTTATTGGCTTTTTTGGGCCTATCCTGGAGGAGTTGGTTTCTGGATATTCATCTGGCCCTGTCGATTTGCTTTTTCACTTGTCCTTGTGGGTAATTCAGGTTTATGAATGTTTGATAGAGATCTTGTAGTTTTTGGCCTCCGTCAGTAGGATCAGAGCAGATGCGATTGTATCTCAGGGGTTGACCCTAAACGATGGATCGTGTAATGTGTGCAGGGTGGAAGCTAGAAGCATGTAGGTAAGTGTAGCAGTCAGCGGGTTTCAGGTAGAGAGTGGTATTGATCAGGCCATCAGTGATTTGTACTGTAGTGTCCAGGAAATGTATCTGTTGTGTGTAGTGGGCAAGGATAAGTTGATGGTGGGGTGCAGATTGTTAAAGTGTCTGTGAAATTCTTCGCAGAGTCTCTTTACCATGGGTCCAAATGATAAAGATGCCATCAATATATCATAAGTAAAGGAGAGTAATAGAGGGAGAGAGCTGAGAAATTATTCCAAGTCAGCCATAAATACATTAGGATATTGTGAGGCTATGCGGGTGGCCATAGCAGTGCCACTAATCTGGAGATATAAGTTGTCCCCAAATTGGAAATAATTGTGGGTGAGAATAAAGTTACAGAGGTCAGACACCAGATTAGCTGTGGTAACATCAAGGATAGTATTCCTGATCTTGTAATCCATCTTCATGTGGAATATTAGTGTAGCGTGCCTCTACATCCCTGGTGACATGGATGTTGTTGTCAGGAAGTTTTCCAATGTTTTGTAATTTCCTCAGGAAGTCAGTGGTATCTTGGGGATATCTGGGACTGTTGGTGGCATAGGGTTTGAGGAGGGAGTCTACATAACTGGATAGTCAAGTAGTAAGGGTGCCAGTAACCGAAATGATAGGGTGTCTGGGGTTTCCAGGTTTGTGAATTTTGGGAAGTAAATAGAATAATCCAGGTCAGGGCTCAGATGGTGTGTCTGAGTTAATAAGGTCCTGGGTAGAAGCAGGTAGTTCCTTAAATAGTTGGTGTAGTTTCTTTTGGAATTCCAAGGTGGGATCAGAGGAGAATAAGAGATCATGAATAAGTCAAACTATAAACAGGAGGCAGCCAGACAATTCTCCAATACCATATTTTACAGACCTCTGTCCTTTTTGATAGCAGTAGAAATTTCTGCAAGTGAAGAAAAGATATTTTAGCATATTCAAATAGTTCAGGAAAATGACTAGTCCAGTGATTCTCATCCAAGGGTTCGTATGCCTCTGAGGGTAATTAGAGCTCTTCCAGAGGGAATGCTAACTCAATGTATCTCCAATTTTTTATTCATAAAAAGGGTTGACTTATTTTATGTTCATTTTTTAAATCCTTTTTGCATAATCATAAGTACGATGGCAAATTTATTGCCTATAGGCAAATTCTTCCAACCAACTGGTCACAGTTAAGTTTTTTAAACGAATGTGTTGCAATGGTGGAAGAAAATTTGTAGGTACTGGAGGTGCATATAGTTTTTTATAGGTACTGGGCATACTTATAATTTTTTGAAAAAGGGGCATGAAAAAAGTTTGAGAAACACTGGACTAGTCCATTCAAAGTTAAGAAACACATTTGGAGTTGAAAGAGCAGGAAATCTTTCTCCTTCTTCAAGTGCTTGCTTGTGTCAATCCCATCATGTGTGTGGTCTGGGACATTTTTGCCTTAGTGGTATTTATAGGGCCAGGCATGGTGCTCCCTTGAGTGCCACACTCATGTACTGATATATCAGGTGCTGCTTTCCCTCCACACACTCAATTTCTTCTTACTGCCCTTGGTGGTTAGTCAGAGCATCTTCCCTTGCTTGCAAGGGCTAGCATTTGTTTCAAGGCTAGCATTTGTCCGTCTCTTCCACCTTGTGTGCCCTCGACTCTGCGCTCACATCTTGAACATCATACCTTAAGGTCTTGTATATAGTTGTTCTTAGTAGTTAGTGTTGAGTGTTTAGTTGTGAGTACTTAAGATCCCAGTGGGGGGCTTTTTGCTTTGCAAGGCATGCCCTGGTGTCTGAGATTCAAGCCCTGTACAAACTGTAATAAGCTGTGGCTCTTAGTGACTCCCACAGCAGCTGTCTCAGTTGCCCAGGGAGGCACATATCAAAGAAGAATGCTGTATCTGTAAGGACTTTCAGTCCCGGAAAAAAAGAGAGAAGGATGTTTGACTCCAAGTTCTCCACATGGAATCTGGCATCCAAACCATCTTAACACAAGCCACTGAACATTTCGGCATTGGAGCAAAATGCACCTCCAGCACTAGGCTCCACCAGGCACCACTCCCCACTGTTGGTAGTGAAAATAAGTTGTGGTGGCGTTAGCCCCGTTAATAGTCCTCCTCCAGCTCCTGTGCTAAGTATTGAAACAATTCTTCTGCTGGCACCAGAGCCCTCTTGTACACAACAGGTGTAGAAAGAGACTGTTTTTGCTTATGCTGATCACACAACAGGTGCTACAGGCTTCAGCAATGGCACCCCAAGAGAGTAAGCCAGCTGATAAGACTCCCCAGGGAGCAGTGGAGTACCGCTGATCCCCAGAAGTGATGAGGCTCTCCACATCTATGCTGATGGTCACTGGAGCCACTGTTAACATTGCTGGGTGCTCGCCATTGTTTGACAAACTGTCCTGACATGCATCTCTGACAGGGAGATGCCAGTCTTCTCACTACTGGCACTGCTTGCCTTCCTGCTGGTCATCGTCTCATCATGGATTGAGGTCATCAGTGCCAAGCTTTCAGTTCTTTTGGCACTGACTCTGGTCGTCATACCGTAGGTACCAGACCCTCTGTGCCCATCACCATTATTGGTGGCCTGTAATCACACTCTAGCATCGACAGCCCCTCTCATCAGTGTCCAAAAGGAAGTTCCTCCAAGAATGAGGGTTGCTTTAGCCCATCCCCTGTCCCTCAGCTAAGTGTCCTGCACAGTGATATGGGAGTTGGTGGAATGCAGGGGGCTCCACTTCAGAGCAGCAGCTCCTTGCACTGATGGCACAGGGCTTGGTTCCAGAGATATGTCCAGAAGCTGGAACTCTGGAAGTTGAGCCCACCCTTAAACTGCTTCACCTGCAGAAGAGGAGGACCAGGGTCCCCCGCTAGTCATACAGTTTGTCCCCAGATGAAGTGTTTGCTGACTCCTCTAGGGTCAGCCCATCTGATGACTTTAAGGTACCACCTAAAACCTCTCCAAACATGGCCAGCCTCTGTGTGTACCCTTGGCAGGCCCACACTGGACTGGGTGTCAGAGCGCTGGACCATGTCATTTGGCCCCTACACTAGTGGCTATACCCCAGGTTGGTGCTGGGGTATAACCGCTCTGTGACTCCCATCTCTATCTCTAACCCTGGTCTCCCACACTTCAGATCTGTGCTTGGAAGTACACTTGAGTGAACACAATAAACAAGGTTACTACCTGTGGGCTGACCTAGACCTCCATATCAGCATCAGGGAGCTCAGAATGGTCTGCTTGGCTTGTACACTATGAATGGAATGGACTTGAGCAACACACACAACGTACCAAAAGAGAGAATAGGTGACCGTTTTTTCTTGTTCTAACCTATGAATAAACCCAGGAACATGAGCCCTTTTAATGTTTTTTTTAATATATATGTTTTAACTGAATTGCAATTTCTACCATAACAGAGGTTTACAGAAATCACAGCTCAAAATGTGAAAAAGAAATGCACACTTGAGCATCGTGTGAGATAATTATAATAAAAAACCCAAAACATTCAGAATCTGAATAAATGTAAAAAGCTGTAGACTTTCTTCCATAATGTGCACAGTATATCTTCCTGGTTAGTAAAAGGCACCAATGTAATGCAAAGATTATAGACTGTTGCAGATTACCATGTTTTAATGCATATGCACCAACGAGAGTTAGTCTTTCTTTAGGAAAATAATTAAAGTTCAAATGCAATACAGAATGAAAATCAGTGATTTAAATCAATATTTCCTGTTTGTGATTTAAATCAATCTACCATGTACAAAATCCTTGTTAACGGGAAGTTGATAAGCTTTTTGTTGGAGGAATATGCATGCCTATATTTTATTTTTATATTCACATGCACGCACACACATACAAAAAGATGAGTGTTGTTGAAACATTTGTAATAAAAGTCAGCGACATTTCTCAGAATTATTACAAACTGAATTTACAGTCTTATTTTGCTTGTTGTGGCCGATACATGGTAAACCCTGAGAATCAGTACTGTATGAGGGCAACAGAAAGACCACTGTAGTAATGAAAACTATAATGACAAAAAATTGGAAAAGAAACCATGAACCTCAAAGCTCATTTCTTGATGTGATAAAGCTGAAGTTGGTGAAACTGGAAAATTTGGAGGAGATCGTGATGATGTGGCATTTGTAACCTCTAAAACTTAGTTATGGTGTGGGCTCAACTTGCATTTGTAGAAGGACAGACAGAGACCTGCAAGATAAAGGTGAAAACCTACTTTAAAGAAAATTAAAGTTCGTCTAAAAAGTGAATCTAGATTTATTGGTTTGGGAGTGGGGGTAATTTAGTTTGGTTTAAATCAGTATTAAAACTGTGAGGTTCTGCAGCTTTCTTTGGTGAATGTGCTAAGGTATAAAGGCTTTAATGAGATTAAGTTTAAATTGGTAAAATCCCTGCGTATTATGTAGGATTTCTCTTTTACATTTTAATGATTTGCTTTATTTCCTCTGCACCCAAGCAAAATTATTTGTTGTTCATATTTAAAATATTCTGAACAATCTGGTATAGGTATATTTGCAATAATTACTATCATTAAAAACATAGGCAACAAAAATGATATCTGCTAATATGTTTATGGCGACTTGATTTTAGAGACCCTATTCTTCAAGAAATGAGAGACAAGCTGGTTTCAAGTACTCTTACAAGAGTAATATGCTAAAATATACTAGTGGAACTAATAAAAAACTAATAAAAAAGAGGAAATGATGCTTAAAAGATCATTTTGAACTAGGTCTGTCAAATGATTAAAAATTAATCACAATTAGTCACATGATTTCAGAAATTAGTCGTGATTACTTGTGCAATTAATCACACTGTTAGTAATGGAATACCATATATTTAAATTTTTTGGAAGTTTTCAAATATATTGATTTGCATTGCACCAGAATACAAACTGTACAGTGTTCACTTTATATTTATTTTTATTATAAAAATTTGATCTGGAAAAAAGAAAACAAATGAAATCTTATTTTTAATTCGCCTAATACAAATATAATAGCGTAACGTATGATTTAGATCAAACAAACATAACTATGTGAACCTAGAAAGATTTCCCATGTACAATTTATTGAGACAAAGTTACTATAATAGGGCTGCCAGAAATATGTGGACTGATGGTTATCGTGGAGAACTGATTAAGTTTTTTAAAGAATGGTGGTCAGAAAAAATACAACTTTTATTCAAAGAGTGAGATATATTTATTACTGGAAAATGTTAGCCCATATGTTTCATATTTATAACATGAAAACTGACATTTCAGTAAGCTAAAAGGGAAAACGGATAATATTACATTTAAAGGAAATAAACTGTATGGATTTAGAAAACTAAGGTGCTGTTATAAAAACTTCTTTGGTATTTATTAAAAGACTGTAGATGTAGTTGGTAACATTTGTGCTTATATTATGCATATTTAGATGGCAGTGGGAGAAAGATAGAGTTGCCTATGCTTCATGGTATTGTGGCAAAGAATTTGAACGCTGTAAAACAGTTAATATATCTGATTCCAGAAAATATGTTGTGAGATATGAATTAAGGTATGTGTGTAACATGTTGGTAAAACAATGCAAATTAATTTGAATTAGAATGAAAAAGAAACTTTTAGAAAACAGTACGTTTATTTAAAAATAAACCAAAGATAGAATTGTTTAAACAATACAAAAATAAAATTTAAGAATCCATAAATGGTATGCCCTATAGCTGGAATGAAAGTAAACAAATTCAAGGCATTTGAGCAGGCAGAGTCTATGCCATGGGTCAGCAACTCCAGGCACAGGTGTCAAGAGTGGTATGCAAGCCCCAATTTTCATCAGCACATGAAGCAGGAGCCCACATATGACCATTATGGCTCATTTTGAAATGGTATTGTCCCATGTCTTAACAGCACCTTCGAAATAGGCTTTATTTCTTCTGCAATGAGGTGTCTAGAATTTGAAATAATGTGTCCACTGTTTCAAATTTATTTCAAAATAGTGTGCACATAGTATAGATGCTCACAAAATTATTTTGAAATAATGGCTGTTATTTCAAAATAACCTTGCTATGTAGATGTAGACTTTAGAAAGTATCACTGGTACTCAGACTGTACCTAGAGGTCAAAAGGTCAAATTTCATCTCTCTACCTTGGAAAGGATGCTGATCCCTGGTCCATGCAAATCTGTAAGAAAATATCAGGTAGAAATGAGCCCATTAAATTGTGTTAATGCTTAAAAAAAAACAGAAATCAATTAATTTTCAGAAAAATTGTATTAAATATAAAGACACTAATAAAAATCTGCTTGTATTTATTTTGATTTCTGTATATAGGCAGCAAAATAGGTATGTCTGAGTTTTGGAAGTTTTTCAAACAAAACAAAAACAATGTTACACATCTTCAGGTTAAGATCGAGCATATCAAGTTTTCCAAAAGAAAAACTTTCCATTTTCTGATACGGTGCATCTATAAACTTCACGACCGTAATCCTCTGTGCACAGTTGTCCCTTGAGTTATGCTAAGGCTGTGTTCCCATGCACCCTCGCTTAACTCAAATTTTGTTTAAGTTGGGGCGTGGTTTTTTCCCCTGGAAGAATGCACGTTTTGCAGCCAGGGAAGCAGCAGGAGCACCTGGAGCTCCTTTTAACAGGTAAGTCCTGGGATTGGGGGGTGCAGTTGGGGAGGGTTAAGCCTGGCGGTGGGTTAGGGGCTGTGAGGCAGGGGGCAGGGCGGTGTAGTTGAGCTGGGGTTGCATGGCCCTGTGGGGGTTGAGCCAGAGCTGGGCACAGGGGTATTGTGAGCCAGAGCCATGCACGGGAGGGGAATGAACAGGGGCTGTGCGTGTGTGTGGTGGTGGGGATTGAACTGGGGCAGGGGGTCCTGAACTGGGGCAGGTGACATTTGAACTGGAGCCACAGGGGGTGGGGGGTTGAACCAAGGCCACGTGGAGCTGGGGCGGGGGTTGAGCCAGGGCCAGGGGAACAGGATTTTGAATTGTGCTTAACTTGCATTAATATGAGTTAAGTGCAACTCAAAGTTGCACATTTTGAGGGATTACTGTACTATGAAAATTTACAGACCCAGAATGGGTGGGTGTGACCATTTGACTCAAAGCTTAGCAAATGTATTATGCTGGTGCCACAAGAAAATTAGTTGCTTTGGTTTCAGTTTCTTGGAAAAACAACCCAGTATCCATTGGACTACAGTTCATGTTATGAAGTCTTCCATGTGTTTTATTAAATATGCAAATTCCAGTAGTTAGAAAGTAGACTGGACAGTTTCATGAACTAAAAAACTGAGTCAAGACTAATTTGTCCTAGCTAAAGCTGCCTTATTACACATTTCATATTTCATGGCAACATCAGTGCCAGATCTTAATTAATTCTAAAAATGGCCAGTTACTCAGACCCTCACGCTCTATATAAAGTATGTTGTTATTGTCTACAGCAAGCTATTGACTAATAACATGACATCAATCATGTTTTCTGATTTTATTATGCCACCTCTGACTTAGAAATACGTTTTTTGCGTCGAATTCAGTCGAATAGCTTCCTATGCCTGTTGTTGTGAGAAAACAGCAAAGATTCACAAATTGTGACAGTATGTTAGACAATGTGCTGCTAGAAACAACTGTCAGAGTTGTATCTCAAAAAGCAATTTGATTTTCAGTTTCTAATTTTCTTTAGTTGTTGCTGGTAATACTAATTGTGTAGCTGAGGTGCCTGCCACAATAGTGCATGAATATGGAACTGAACTTGTGGAGTTTCTACTTATCCTGAATATGAGGTGATTCTGTTTTCAAATGGATCCTGTATTGTAGTGTGACCCTTCTTTTACTCAGTTACTTCTCCTTTCCTACGAAATGTTTCTCTCTCTCTTCCTCCTTTAAAATGTTGTATGATATTGATAATATAGAGCTTTACTTGGTTTTCGTATCTTTGGTTATTTTGCACACCACAGTTTTCGTTATCTGAAATCTGCTCCAGGCTGTCTGCATGAACTGTTTGAGGTTTATTCTGCCAGTTTTTCACATAATCCAGACCTCTGAACTGGAAATATCTTAACTTTGCAATGTTTGCTATTTCCTGTAAATGAAACTACTTCAGCACAGCTAGAGCTCAAACGGAAGCCTTGCTTCTTCCTTGAGAAGGCTGTGATGGTTTTTACATATCTTACATATTGGATAGTATGTTTGCTTTTCTCTGATAAGGTAATCTTCATGTTCAGTATTGTGGTAGTAATATATTTTAGACCAGCTTGTGCAAGTGTGGAATATGAAAGCAAGGACACAGATGGTTTGACAGTGAAAAGAGAAGATGGTATAATCTCACAGTTTGAGGTTTATAATTGGGATCAACATCTTTTGTTAAAAAAACAAAGTTCAAAGAGAAATGCGGTTCTTAGTTTTTGGAAATCAGTGACTTTAACCCAGCAGCTGCTTGTGAAGGTTAATTTTGTTTGACATCTGGGTTAGTTCTCGTAATAAAGGACATAGTCCTAACAACTGGCCTTGTTCATTAAAATGCTGCCCTTTATTCTGTAAGATAGAGTTAAGAAAAATGTCGCTTACCTTATTAAAATCCTTGGTTAGAAAATATTTTTATGGACTATAAATATGCAAGTGATGATCTATAAGTTGCAGTAAAATTAAATTGCTGTGCCTGGATACTACAATGCAATCCAGATATTTTGAAATAAAAATAAAAAGTCCCCCACATCTAATATCTTTGTCATCTGGAAAAGTGTGGGAATAGGAGGATACCATTGCCAGTAAGAGGGGTCAGGGAATGATCAATTGCACCTGGTAATTGGTGATGGTATTTGAAACTACATCCAGGGGCAGAAGATTGTGTGTGTTCCTATTTTAAGTGAGTTTGTTTTTAGCTTTTTAAATGCTTTTTAGTGCTTAAATTATAAAATGTAATTTGTAAAAGGAAATGTTAACAAGACAACGCCTGAACTTTGAACAGAGATGACAGTAGTGCCTTGATTTACGTGAGGGTTATGGTCCCATGCTCCCTTGTGTAACTTGAATTTCGCCTAAATTGGGGGATGCCTTTTTTCCCTGGAGGAACGCGTGTTCTGCAGTCGGGGAAGCAGCAGGAGCACCTGGAGCTCCTTTTGAAAGCTAAGTCCTTGGGTTTGGGGGAGGGGAGGTGGGGAGAGTTAAGCCTGGAGGTGGGCTGGGGTCATGGGAGAGGGGCAGGGGGTTTAAGCCTGGGGTGGGTCAGGGCTGCGGTGGGGTGGAGTTGAGCTGCACCCACGCGTGGGGGTTTTGAACTGGGGTGGGGAGGTTCAGCCAGAGCCCTGCTCAGGAGGTGAGCTGGGCTGCAGGGAGTTTGAACTGGGGCAGGGAGGTTGAGCTGGAGCCATGCACAGGAGGTTTGAACCAGGGCAGTGTGTGTGGGGGTGGGGAGCTGGAGCCCAGCTCCAGTGTTGGGGGTGAGCCAGAGCTGTGCACGGGAGGTGAGTGGTGCTGGCAGGGGGGTTGAACCGGGGTCGCCCAGGCGGGGGTCGGGGGTTGAGCCAGGGCCAGGGAGAGTGGGATTTTGAGTTGCACGTAACTCATGTTAATGCAAGTTAAGCACACCTTGAAATAGCACATTTCAAGGGTTTACTGTACACAAGATACAGTGTGTGTTTTTGTAAATGTGAAATAATGTAAAAACCAATCTACAAAACATGTACCCCTCACTGGCAGCTCTTGGAGCTCCTGTCATGCAGCTTTGGGTACAGATGCCAGCTTTGGTTGTTGGGACTTAGCATGCAAGGTTGCAGTACTGTTCAGTCAAATTTGTACTAGCCTCACTTCCCCATTATGATGCTGGGACAGCTGAGCCAGACCTGAGCAATTCTGTGAGCCAATGTGTCTGGTCAAAATACTCAGAATGAGGAGCTGGGCTCAACCTGATGAGACAGGGGCTGCTGTTCTGGAATGAATGTAAGGTGTAATTCATGCCCTAGCTGGCTGTAAGTCATTGGGCTGCTCCTAGCTGGGGTCCCACAGTTGCAGGGCTGCTCCTAATTGGGGTCCCTATGGCTGCCAGCGGGGCTCTGTGCCCTAGCTGGTTCTCAGTTGCAGGGCGACCACGTTTCTCCTGTCCCTGCTTTGAGTGGGTAATAATTCTTTGATAGGATAACAAGCCTTGTGGAAAGGGGAGAAGCGGTGGATGTGGTATACTTAGACTTTAGTGAAGTGGTTGATATGGTCTCGCATGATATTCTTATCACTAAACTAGGCAAATACAACTTAGATGAGGCTGCTATAAGGTGGGTGCATAACTGGCTGGATAACCGTACTCAGAGAGTAGTTCTTAATGGTTCTCAATCCTGCTGGTAAAATATCACAAGTGGGGTTCCACAGGAGTCTGTTTAGGACCGGTTCTGTTCAATATCTTCATCAATGATTTAGATATTGGCATAGAAAGTATGCTTATTAAGTTTGCAGATGATACCAAGCTGGGAGGGGTTGCAAATGCTTTGGAAGACGGGGTCATAATTCAAAATGATCTGGATAAATTGGAGAAATGGACTGAGGTAAACAGGATGAAGTTTAATAACGACAAATGCAAAGTGCTCTACTTGGGAAGGAACAATAAGTTCTTCTTCGAGTGTCCCCGTGGGTGCTCCACAATAGGTGACGGCTTGGCCGGCGCTGCAGATCGGATCTTCCAAGCAGTTTCTGCCGGACCGCGCATGCGCCAGTGCGCGCCGCTCCCTGGCGCGCTCCTGGCCATGTGCGCGATCCGGTCCCCGCCAGTTCCTCTCAACCGCCGTCGGCTGCAGACGGAATCCGACTAGGCTAAAGCCACATAGCGTATTCAACGACTTTAATTGTTTTCTCTTTAAAGTTTTCAGTTATTTAGGCTACCATAAGTAGCCGGTTGTTATTTTGTAAAAAAAAAAAACAAACAAAAAAAACAAACAACAAACAAGCTACGGAGGGACAGCTCAAGCCAGTCCCAGTAACAAGCGCCGGAGGCCGGGAGCTAGGGCCATCAGCCCTCCTGCTGAGGCAGGCCATCGGACGGGGAAACAGCACAAAGAGGGTGCTAAGTGCCCATAAACAAACTCAAAGACTCACCAACAATGTCCTCCTCAGGCTTTAAAAAATGTGAGTCCTGCCGAGAGGCGATGCCAGTGTCCGATGGGCACAGTCTCTGCATAAGGTGCCTGGGGGAGTCCCATGTGGCACAAAAATGCGCCTTCTGTGCAAAATTAACAACAAGAGCACGGAGAGACAGGGAGATGAGGATTAAACTGCTGCTTCTTGACAAGGCCCTCCAGCCAGACGTGCCGGAGCGGCCGCAGCAGGAGGGACCCTCCGGGGCCCTTAGAAGAAAAGCTGCCTCCCTCACTCCATCAGCGCAAAAACGGAGGAGAGTTTCTCCAACCCGATCCCTGCCGGCAGCAACGGTGAGCGGGACGGGAGGAGCAAGCAGCCCCCAGCCGCAGCAACAGCTGATCGGCGGCGGCACGGAGAGCCACGTGGAAGTGGCTCAGCCTCCGATGATCAGCCAGCCGCCCCGCACCGCAGGCAGGGCGGCGGCTAAGCAAGCGCCGGTACCGGCGGCACCGCAGGCAGCGGCACCGACCCCCGGGGAACCGGCGGTGCAGAGCGCGCAGGCACATAGCCTGCAGGCACAGAAGCACTCCGCATGTGCGGCACCGCCTTCGAGCGTGCCTAGCACGGTGCCGACGGGGCCGGGATCCCCCGCCCATCAGGGGGCGGAGTTACCTCCCTTAGGGAGGGGGAAGGCTGCACACAAGAGGAGGCATTGCAGCCCCTCTCCAGACAGGGCTGTGGAGCTCTTTTCTCACAGCCCTCTGCTCATGTTGCAGACTCCAACCAGAAGGCAGGGGTCCCCCCTAGCCTACCCGGAGCCCCCTTCTCCTTTCCTGCAATCAGCCTCCCCATGGCTGGCACCACCCTCACCCTTCCTGGGATTTGAAACACTGGACTATTATGCAAAATCGCTCTCTCCAGTGTCTTGACGATCCCCCTCTCCCAGACACAGAGGGTACGTGCAAAGGGAATGGTCAAGGTCACCTTCCCAGGAACAGTGCCTATACTGCCATGGTCATCCCTACCACGTGGGGCATGGACACCATCGGCAATCTACCAGGGAAAGATCCCCACATACTACCTAGTACCCCCGAGGGCAATCATGATCGGGGACAGAGACTCAAACGTCCCAGGGGGGACTGGCCGTAGACCCACGAGATTTTCCCTCGCATACCTCCAGCGAGAGGGCGCACCATCACCATCAAGAACTGGAAGGGTCCAAAGAAATGTACCCCAGCGGTTCCTCGTTTTCCTCCCCGGATGAGGCCACGGCCTTAGGGGACGTCCATCCTAAGGACGATCTCAAACAGTTTCAGGAGCTGTTTAAGAGGGTAGCTTTCACGCAAGGCATCCAGACAGCACAAGTGCAAGAGAAACATCATAAGCTCCTTAAAAATTTGAGCTCCCCAGCCTCCTCCAGAGTAGCAATACCGCTTGATGAAGCGATCTTGGAGTCCGCCACTACCATATGGCAGACCCCTGCAACTATTCCGCCTGTTCAAAAGAGAGCGGATAAGAAATACTTCGTGCCGGCTAAGGGCATGGAGTTCTTGTTTAGCCACCCCCAGCCAAACTCCTTGGTGGTGGAGTCCTCGCAACAAAGAATAAAAACATCTCAATTTAAAACAGGGGGAACGGACAGAGATGCCAAGAAGCTAGAGCTGTTCGGCAGAAAGGTCTACTCCTCCTGCACCTTAACGTTGCGCATGGCAAATTACGCAGCGCACTTGGCGAACCATAATTTCGACAACTATGCCAGATTAACTTCCCTCATGGACTCGCTTCCAGAGGACAAAAAGCCGGTCCTCAAGGCCATAGTGCAAGAGGGCTACGCGGCTGCGAGGATGGAAGTTCAGATTGCTTTGGACGTTGCGGACACGGCAGCACGTTCCACAGCAACTGCAGTGGTGATGCGACGGGAGTCCTGGCTCCAGACCTCGGGTATACCGAGAGATCTGCAAGCGAAGATAGTCGACCTTCCCTTCGACTTGCAGAAGCTGTTTGCTGAATCAACTGACTCGGTCCTTCATTCCAGTAAAGATTCAAGAGCCACACTCAGGACCCTGGGGATTTACACCCCTCCATACTCAAAGAAAAGGTACTACCCACAGCAAAGGCGGTACCAGTACCAGCAACAGCGCCCCCAGTATCACAGGGGTTACGAGCAAGGGCGGCATCAGCAGCACCAGCAGTACAGAACCCCCAGGCGACGCTCACAACAGGGCCGTCCGTCCTTGGGGCGGGGCCAAAGGCCACAAGTTTGACATACAGATCCAGGGCTGCGCCATCACCACCATTGCACAAGATCATCCGAAACGGCTTTTTCACCATCGCCTCCGACCATTCTACGACCAGTGGCAAAGGATCACCACAGACAAATGGGTGCTGGAGATCATAGCCACGGGGTACGCCATCCCCTTCCAGTCGCTCCCGCCGCCGCGACCCCCGCCCAAGCCCCACCCTCAGGAGGCCTCCCATGTAGCCAGGCTCAGGCAGGAGGTGGCCCACCTCGAGTTCTTAGGGGCGGTGGAGAAGGTGCCGGAGCAACTGCAAGGGAAAGGGTTCTACTCTCGGTATTTCCTGACGGAGAAAAAGACAGGAGGCTGGAGGCCCATCTTAGACCTTCGTGGCCTCAACAGGTATCTACGCAAGCAACGTTTTCGGATGATCACGATTGCCTCCATCCTTACAGCACTGGACGATGGAGACTGGTTCGCAGCCCTCGATCTACAAGACGCGTACTTCCACATAACCATCCATCCGGCTCACCGGCGTTTTCTCCGGTTCATGGTGGGCAACGAACACTTCCAATACAAGGTCCTACCGTTTGGCCTTTCCTCGGCCCCCAGAGTCTTCACCAAGACCTTGGCAGTGGTGTCAGCCTACCTGCACAGACAGGGGGTGTTTATCTTCCCGTATCTGGACGACTGCCTGCTCAAAGGGACCTCGAAAAGGGAGGTCCTCCGCATGATACGCGTCACAGCAAACACGTTCTCCTCACTTGGCCTGGTTATCAATCTGGCAAAATCAAAGATAGACCCCTCACAGGACATAGAGTTCATAGGGGCTCGCATAAACTCGGTCTCGGCGAGAGTATACCTACCAGAGGCTCGCTTTCGAGCCATCGGTTCCCTCGTGCAGGTCATCACCTTCAGCCCTACAGTGCCGGTCTTGACGTGCTTGCAGCTGCTGGGCCACATGGCAGCGGCGACGTTTGTGGTACAGAACACCAGGTTGCACATGCGCAGCATGCAACACTGGCTGGCAAGTGTATACAAGCCGGCAGTACACACCGTTCACAGGGTGGTGTCGCCCTCACCTGGGGTGCGCGAATCCCTGCAATGGTGGGTAAACCCCGGGAACTTGCTAACGGGGGTACCCTTCCATCAGCCGCAAATGTCGGTTTTCCTCACTATGGATGCCTCCCTCATAGGGTGGGGAGCGCACATGGGCGAAGAGGTGGCTCAAGGACTGTGGTCACCCATGGAACAGTCTCTACATATCAATGTTCTAGAGCTCAGAGCAGTGTTCAACGCCTGCAAACACTTTCGAGACCGTATACGAGGCAAAGTCGTCGGGATCAGTACGGACAATACCTCCACCATGTTTTACATAAACAGGCAAGGAGGAGCTCGATCCCGTACCTTATGCGCGGAAGCAATCCGCCTATGGAACTGGTGCATCGCCCACGATATAATCCTGAGAGCCTCATACTTGCCGGGCGCTCACAACGTGAAGGCAGACCAGTTGAGCAGGCGTTTTGCGCTCACCCACGAGTGGCAGATCCGTCCCGATCTACTACGGCCGATTTTCCACGCATGGGGGTTTCCCCAAATAGATCTGTTTGCCACTCAGCACAACAAACAGTGCCCACGATTCTCCTCCAGAGCAGGGCTGGGCCGGGGGTCCCTGGGGGACGCGTTCGCGATCCCGTGGGGGGGCCCCCTGCTTTACGCGTTTCCCCCCGCAGTGCTGATCCACAAGGTTCTGCAAAAAGCCAGGAGAGAAAAGGCTCGGATGATCCTGATAGTCCCAACGTGGGATCGCCAACAATGGTTCCCCCTACTCCTGCGCATGTCGGACCGCCCACCGATGCCTCTTCTGGTGGCGCCGGATCTGCTCACGCAAGCCCAGGGGTCCATAGTGCATCCGCACCCCCAAAGCCTGCGACTGCAAGCGTGGCTAATCCATGGCTCAGCTCCCTAGAGAGCACATGCACAGTGGAAGTACAGCAAGTCCTAGAAAGTAGCAGGAGGACTTCCACTAGGAAAACCTACAAACAAAAATGGACTCGCTTCATGGCTTGGTGTTCTACCAAGCAGCTGGCCCCCCTTTCGGTGCCTATACCTACAATTCTAGAGTATTTACTGGACCTCAAGAGAGCAGGACTCTCGCTATCCTCGTTAAAGGTTCACCTTGCCGCCATCTCGGCGTTCAGACATGAGGATGGGGGGCACACGGTGTTCGCCCACCCTATGGTTACCAGGTTCCTCAAAGGGTTGGTAAACCTCTACCCCCCTCGGAAACCGATTCCACCCTCGTGGAACTTGGACCTGGTCCTTACCACACTCATGGGACCACCGTTCGAGCCCTTGGCCACAGTTCCCCTTCGCCTCCTTACAATAAAGACGACCTTTCTTCTTGCAATTACGTCGGCTCGTCGGGTGAGCGAGCTTGCGGCAGTCATGGCAACGCCACCCTGCACTGTCTTTTCCAAGGAGGCGGTAACCATACGGCTGCATCCAGCCTTTGTTCCCAAAGTTTCTTCCGAGTTTCACATCAATGAACCTATTGTTCTACCCTCGTTTTATCCAAAGCCTCATACCTCCAGCGAAGAGGCGCGCCTACACCTCCTGGACGTGAGGAGGGCGCTAGCCTTCTATGTAGACAGGACCAAGTCCTTCCGGAAAACGGATAGACTCCTAGTCTCCCTCGCTCCCAAATCAAAAGGAGAAGGTCTCTCATCGCAGAGAATTTCAAAGCACATTGTATCCTGCATAAAAATGTGCTACGAGCTCAAAAAGACTCCTTTGTCGGCCACTCCCAGGGCTCATTCCACCAGGGCGGTGGCAGCATCAACAGCCTTTTTCAAGGGCGTTGCATTGAAAGACATTTGCAGAGCGGCGACCTGGTCATCCTACGACACCTTCGCCAAACATTACGCCCTTCACAGGGTATTCCAAGAGGATACCCGTCTCTCCACAGCGGTCCTCTCGGGGACCAGCTGCACTTAATCCGATTACCCACCACCTATCTTGGGTTACTGCTGGGTAGTCACCTATTGTGGAGCACCCACGGGGACACTCGAAGAAGAAAGAGAAGTTACTCACCGTAGTAACGGAGGTTCTTCGAGATGTGTCCCCGTGGGTGCTCCACTTCCCGCCCATCCTCCCCGCTTCGGATCTCTGTTAGTGTTTTGCAGGGGCACCCGAGGCGGTTGGTCGAGGAACTGGCGGGGACCGGATCGCGCACATGGCCAGGAGCGCGCCAGGGAGTGGTGCGTGCCGGCGCATGCGTGGTCCGGCAGAAACTGCTTGGAAGATCTGATCTGCGGCGCCGGCCAAGCCGTCACCTATTGTGGAGCACCCACGGGGACACATCTCGAAGAACCACCTTTACTACGGTGAGTAACTTCTCTTTTCACACAGAGTGGGGAGAGACTGTCTAGGAATGACTACAGCAGAAAGGGATCTAGGGGTTACAGTGGACCACAAGTTATGAGTTAACAGTGTGATGCTGTTGCAAAAAAAGCAAACATGATTTTGGGATGCATCAGCAGGTGTGTTGTGAACAAGACATGAGAAGTCATTTTTCCGCTGTATTTTGCACTGGTTAGGCCTCAGCTGGAGTATTGTGTCCAGTTCTGGGCACCGCAGTTCAAGAAAGATGTGGAGAACTTAGAGAGGGTCCGGAAAAGAGCAACAAGAATGATTAAAGATCTAGAGAACATGACCTATGAAGAAAGGCTGAAAGAATTGGGCTTGTTTTGTTTGGAAAAGAGAACTGTGGAGTGACATGATAGCGGTTTTCAGGTATCTAAAAGGGTGTCATGAGGAGGGAGAAAACTTGTTGTTCTTGGCCTCTGAGGATAGAACAAGAGGCAATGGACTTAAACTGCAGCAAGGGAGGTTTAGGTTGGACATTAGGAAAAAGTTCCTAACTATCAGGCTGGTCAAACAGTTGAATAAATTGCCAAGGGAGGTTGTGGAATCTCCATCTCTGGAGATATTTAAGACCAGGTTAGATAGATGTCCCTCAGGGGCGTGTCCAACCCATGGCCCACAGGCCGCATGCGGCCCTGGACAGCTAGTAATGTGGCCCCACAAGATCATAAACTTTTAACATTATTATGTGATTTATATACATTAACTATATTATATATTTTATATGCGGCCCAAGACAATTCCTCTTCACTCAATGCGGCCCAGGCAAGCCAAAAGGTTGGATACCCATGGTTTAGACAGTACTTGGTCCTGCCATGAGATTAGGGGGCTGGACTTGATGGCCTCTCAAGGTCCCTTCCAGTCCTAGTATTCTATGATTCTAATTATTTTTTTCTGTGGCTGTCAATTAACAATCAACACCTGTGATTAATTCATTAATTTTCTCAACATGTTCTATTTGTCCTGCGTTAATCGTAGGCCTTAATGGGCATTTATTGACAGCCCTAATTTGTATGAATATATGTTTATTAAACTTTTGGGTTGCTCTGCAGCTCTAATATTGTTGCTTTGCATTATGTAATTTTGCGTTCATAACCCAGTATATGTGGTGTTGAAGTATTTTTGAACAAAGGGAACACCATTTTGAGGATATGAGTAAACATATTATGTGTATTTACTGGTGTTTGGAATATGAAAAGAAGTTCATTTCATATGAATATTAGAATTAAAAATAATATATTTTAAATATTGAATAAATAAGTTAGGTGATAATAAATAAAAACCAGTTATTTTATTTAAATCATTTTATTAATACTAACAGTTTCATTTTCTTCATGAATATAATTTCTAATATCTAAAATAAGAAATGTATATTTATCAGAAGCATTAGTTTAAATTAAAGGGATGGTATTAGTCTAAAAGGATTGCTGTATAAATTATTTTATTGTTTGATGCTTTGAAGATGAAATGTTTGGGTTTTCTGACTTAAGAAGTTTGTAAATTGAACTATAATAAACTATAATTTAAATCTGAATTTATCCAAATAAAATAGAAGATCTGTTGGCTTTTTCTCAAATAGTGGCAAAAATATAGTGCTTTAAATATGCATGCAGTTCTATTTAGAATTAATAGGACATGGCTGTTTTTGTGTATGTAACAAAAATACAGTTGGCAAATAATATTTGCCAATTTTATGGAATATTGTCACCAAGAAAGTATTAGGTTTTCTTAAATCAGCAATGAGGGTGAAAGTTATACTTCTAAAGTTATAACTTGTTATAATCAGTTTCTTTAGATTTAGAGTTGTATGATCAGTGATTATCATTGATAAACTTCCTTACTAAATGTTTTGGTGGTGGCTGTGATGTTGTTTTTGTATTGTTTATCATGCTGCTATTCCTAAAATGGCCAAATTTTGTTATTTGTTAATGCCCTGTTGCTGGCATTATATAAAGTCATCCCAAATTGTGAAGACTTCATGATTTTAAGCCTAAGGATTCTTATTGTAAACTTTCCTTTTTGTTTTTGGTTTTTGTCAGTGGGGAAAAGAGACAGAGAGAGAGAGAGCGCGTGCGCGCACGTGTGTGTGTGTGTGTGTGTGTGTGTGTACTGATTTATTTTTTTAATAATTAACTTGATATCATGAATCCCATAAATTGAAATATGTAGAAAACTTTAATTTGTGTGGATTCTATGTCACAGCTAATAACCATAAACCACGAAGTTTGACCATAAGGATTGATTATTTACATTTAAAGCAAAAACAATTCTTCTGACTTCAGATAGTGCCTCTTCCATTCCCCCTCTCCCCCACTTTGTGTATTTAAATTTTTTCTGCCTTGTCTGTCAGGTGTTAGAACAGCTGTATTAGACTTCCATTTCTGCTCTCCCTTTTTGGCAGATACAAAATTAGAGAGAATCTTTTTTTGTGAGCTAACTCCAGATTCTTCTACGTACTCTTCCACTTTGCCATCTACTTGCAGACTTTATATTATTATTATCATCATGATGTTATTAGTGTTATTGTTTGCCCTGACAAATGATAAATATAAGAAATGGTATTTTTCAGTTCATCTCATAGAAGTACCATAATGCAATTTCTTTATCATGAAAGTGCAGCTTACAAATATAGATATTTTTTATTCTGTAATTCCATTCAAAAACAAAACTATTCAAAATTTTTGAGTCTGACTTCTTGTTCAGCCAGTCATTAGGACACACAAGTTTGTTCACATTTACAGGAGGTAATGCTGCTTGAGACAATGCTGCCCATGTCACCTGAAAGTGAGAACAGGAGTTTGCATGGCCCTTTTGCAGTGGCCAGTGCCAGGAATTTGTGCCAGATATGCTAAACATTCATATGTTCTTTCATGGTTCAGCCGCAATTCAAGAAAACATGCCTCCATGCTGATGCTTCTTGATAAAATGCAGTGATTAAATTGGTGACTGAACTTCCAGAGGAAAACAGTATGTTTTCTGCTGCTTTACCTTTATTCTGTCTTATATTTCATATTATATCAGAGGGATGAGGTGTGACACATGCTTTCAGAAGTCTTCAAAGTGCAACACTTGGATGAGGAAACTACAGAATCAGAGCCACTAAAAAAGAAAATCAATCCTCCACTAGTGGCATCTGACTCGCAATGATGATAGTGAGCATGCATTGATTTTCACTGCTTTGGATCATTATTAAGCAAAGCCCCTCATTGAACATAAGAACATAAGAATGGCCATACTGGGTCAGACCAAAGGTCCATCAAGCCCAGCATCCCATCTGCCGACGGTGGCCAATGCCAGGTGCCCCAGAGAAGGAGAACAGAAGACAATGATCAAGTGATTTATCTCCTGCCATCCATCTCCTGCCCTTGTTATGAAGGCTATGGCACCATACTTTATCCCCTAATAGAGTCCTGGCCTTCACAGCCTCCTCGGGCAAGGAGTTCCACTGGTATGGATGCATGTTCTCTGGAAAGGTGGTAGAAGCCTGAAGGGGTATAGAATCATTAGCACATCTGGCATGGAAATATCTTGTGACACCAGCTTATAACAGTGCCATGTGACTGACTGACTGGTGTGGGCAGCATCATCTCCTACAAATATAAACAAACTTGTTTGAGTGACTGGTTGAACAAGATTCAGGATTGACTGAGCTTGTGGATTCTATAGTTTTACATTGCTTTATTTTTGAATGCAGTTATTTTTAAGTAAGTCCACATTTCTAAGTTCAATTGTCATGATAAAGAGATTGTATTACAGTACGGGGGAATTGGAAAGTAGTATTTTTGTTTTTACAGCACAGATAGTTGTAAAAATAAAAAGTAAGCACTGTATATTCTGTGTGTTAGTTGATATCAGTATATTTGAAAAAGTAGAAAACATCCACAAATATTTAAAAATGGCATTTTTATGTGTTTGATTAATCACAATTTTTAATATGTTAATTTTAATGACTTGACAGACCTAAAATAGATGTATGTGTATTCGAGAAGTTTACTTATATTAATGTACATTTTTCCAGTTTTCCAGGTAAGAAGGGTACTGGTAGAATTTGCAGAGACAAACTGATAATCATTCTAAAAGTAGTTAGATCCGTCAGTGTTTATACAAAATGGGTAAGATGTCTTTTGTTACCCAATAAAAAGCAAAATGCAGAGGCGTGATTTGTACAGATGCATGCTACTGTCAGCTCTCCTATACCTTGGTGAAGAACCCCACATTATTTATATAAATCTGAGGTTGCCTGAAACTCCATTTTTATTTATATTTTTAATTTACAGTAGGGCATCTATATTGAATATTATTGCCCTCTAAATTAATCACACTCTCTAATTAAGAGATTTTTTTAAACTGAAATCTTGTTTTCTTCTAGCTAACAGCACGATTGCTGCCTGCTGTGCAATCTGATGAGAGACTGCAACCTTTGCTGAATCACCTCAGGTAACATGAAACAGAAACAAATATATTCATCCATAAAGTTAAGAGAATTGTATATGTAGTATTCAGACTTCTTCAGATCTTTACTGCTGGGAGAAAGACGACTAAATGAAATGAAACATTATCTTTTCTTTTCAGTTCTATATTGATAGGAAAATGTATACTTTCTTAAAGTAAATAGAAACATTTATTTTGGGTCAAATGTGACATTTTCTTTACAAGAACAGCTAAAGAAAAAATTTCATGTATTTTAACAAAACACCCTTTGTTCTGTAGGTTCTTTTACATAATTACATGTAAAATTATTCACATTTTCATGTAAAGGTATATGAATTCAAAATTATGGTACCCAGGCATGAAGTTATTCTGCTGTATTTATTATCCAAGAAGAACATATTTTATCTGTCACTGGTGAATGGATCCTTCTCTGAAAGATTATGGATGCAGCCCTAAGTTATGAACCAATACCACAGTCCCTAGCACTCATCCAGTAACAAGTAGGCAGATCAGCCTGCTTCCTGTATAAGGAGAACGGGAGATAGTGTTCCTCCGTGAGCTACTTTTCTGAATTTTCACTCCCAGCTTTTCCTTATGTTCTTCATTTTAGCAGTTCAATTAGTCCTTACTGTTTTTAGGTGATTCAGCTAGTTCTTTACTTTGTTTTCCCAGTTTGGCAATTTGTATCTTGGGGGAATAGCCAGAGGAAAGGGGTTGATATAGCCAGTGATGTGTGTGGTTTCACATAGATGTGTATGTAATGCCCCGTCTCTCTCCCCTTCATTTATATAGTGTCATAGGAAAGCATGACGCTTCACAAGGAGAAGTGTGACTTTTTATGGTGACTTTTAAAAATTAATATATTACTGCCATATTCCTTTTATTTGTGTGCATATCTGTGAAATTAACTTTTGGATGTTACTAACATCAGGACAAACTGAAGCACCATATCTTCATGGGTTTCAATGCACATTGCTTTTGAAAAAGAAGTTAACTTTATGCCTATGTTTGTCGATATGGGTTAAGTCATATTTGAGAGAAGAGAATTCAAACAACACGTCTGTTAAAAATGTGTCTATTGCATGAGTACGATATTGGTGGTATGTTGTCAATTCACATCACTGATTTGTGTAATATTTATAGTTTTTTGAGTGGTTGTGACTGAATTAGTCGTGTGTGGTTGCCCAGTGCATGGAAGAAACAGAGCTTTAGATAATGCAAACATCCAGAGATCAGCATCTCAAGCAACCCTTTATGGAACAGGTGGTGATACCCTCCTCAGCACCCACTCACCTCTTCTCTACCTCTTGGACTGCTACAGAGGTGATCTTTAACAGATTCTGGACTTGGATTCTTATTGGAGGAAAAAAAAAATCAGGCACCCTTTCCAGGGTCTCCTTGAAAGAGGATCCACAAAAAAAGCCTGGAGTCACTCTAGGTTGAAGAGGGACTTTTCTGCTTTGGAAAAGAACACTGAACACCACTGGAATTTCCCAGGCATTCAGAGTGGAGCTTGCTGTTGACCATTCTCCTTGGTGTTGAGGCAGGAACTCCCACACTGTTTTGTTTGTTGGAGACCTATCCCACTGACCGTGAGAGAGAGTTACATGACCCAACAGCAACAGTAATACTCTCAGCAGTACTAAAGGCAGCCTGGTTACTCTTTGGGGCAGAATGACTTTTCGAGGAGGAGGCACAAGTCACAGAGAAGGAAGCCCTTTAGGTCCAACTCAAATCAGGTAGCCTGCCAGTAATCTGCTGTAGGAAAGAAACACATTTGACTTTTCCCTTGAGCACAGCAATGCAGTCACTAGCAATCTTAATCCCCAGCTGTTCTCCTGGTATTGAAAGAATATATTAAGTAACTGAAGTGTGAGAAAGAGGCCACTTTCCTTCTGAGTGTTCCATCTGCTGGACTGTCAAGCCTAGAGCTTGTAGAGAGGCAGAATAGATTGCTGCTGCTTCTCCTTAAGGAGGCACCTAAGGTTAAACTTAACGGGTTCCAGGCACTTGCTAGGTCCAGACAAAGAAACCACACAAAGAAGAAAAACTGGTTACTTATCTATTTTGTACCTATTGTTGTTTGAGATGTGGCTCACATGAGTATTCCCTAACCCATCTTCTATACGCTCCGTGTTGGAATCTTGAGTCAGAAATTCTGGTGTGAAAGAACCGAGGGGGGCTGGGAACCATTGCCCTGATAGCCATGGAAGTAGAAAGCATGAGATGTGTGCGCTACCTTGGTGTGTGCTGGAGCAGAAAGTACTCTGGTACACTGCATGTGCACACACCTAAATGAAGTACACATATGGTTCATATCTGGAGGAACAACAGTTATAAATACAGTAAACCCTCAAAATGCACGAGTTCAACTTGCTTTCAACTTGCATTAATACGAGTTAAGTGCAACCCAAAATCCCACTCCTTCTGGCCCTGACTCAACACCCCAGGCCCTGGTTCAGCCCCCCTCCCAGCCCTGCTCAGCACCCACAACTGGCTCTAGTTCAGGCTCACCACCACTCCCGTGGCTGTGGCTCAACCTCCCCGGACCCGGTTCAAAGCCCCCCACCCTGGCACACCGCCCACAAAGCTCCAGCTCAACCCCCTGTCCGCTCGCAGTTCTGGCTCCAGCTCCACCCCCGTGCCCAGCTCTGGCTCAGAACCCCCTCCCCGCTGCCCTGTTTCAAACTCCCCACTCCCCCACCTCAGTTCAAAACCCCGCCTGCATCTCTGGTTAAACCCGTGTCCCGGTTCAAACCCTGTGTGTGTGGTCCCAGTTCAAACCCCCAACCCCAGTTCAAACCCCCTGAGCACTGCTCCGGCTCACCCCCAGCTCCTCACACATGGCTCTGGCTCAACCCACTCTCCCTGGTTCAAGCCCCCTGTGGCCTGGCTCAACTCCACACCCCACCCCACAGCTCCTGGCTCATCATGCCCACACATGGCTCTAGCTCAGCCCCTCCCACCCTGATTCAAACCCCCCTCATGTGACTCTGGCTCAACTCCACCTCCCACCCCAGGCAGCCCTAACACCACCCCCCCAGACTTAACCCACCTACCCCCTTCCATGGGCCCAACCCACCACCAGGCTTAACCCTCCCCAGCTGCCCCCCGCAACCCAGCACTTACCTTTCAAAAGGAGCTCCAGGCACTCCTGCTGCTTCTCTGGCTGCAGAACATGTGTTCTGCTGGGGAAAAAGCCCCCCTGACTTATGCGAAGTTCAAGTTACCCAAGGGTGCATGGGACTGGAACCCTCCTGTAAACTGAGGAACTACTGTATAGGTAAGTAACCATTCTGCTGTTTTTTTTTTCCCATGAAAATCTCTTTGTGGGAATAGCAGAGGTGCAAATTGTTTGTATAACTTAATTCTGATTGAAATGAATAGGTAACCTATCCTTGACTTTAGCCAGAGCAAAGACAGGTTGGCACATACTGCTTTTGAAAATTCAATCTTTTGATGGAATCTGACGATTGAGAAATTATTCGGAAATTTCTCTGCTTTTACTGACAGTTTTTCCCATAATTTTTTTGGGCAGGGATGGTGTCTCTACCCTGCATTTGCCAAAAGCTGGGAATGGGCTACAGGGGCTAGCTCACTTGATGATTACTTATTCTGTTCATTCTGCTGGGGGCACCTGACATTGGTCAGTGGTGAAGACAGGATACTGGGATAGATGGATCCTTGGTCTACCTCAGTGTAGCCATTCCTATTTTCTTATGAAATAAGTGTTTTGTGCCCTATTCAGAGCCCTTATCAACCTCCAGGTTTTTGTTTGGTAATATGTAAAAGAGAGAGACTGCAAACCCGAAATAGTCAACTTTTTAAAATTGGTTGCTGAAACTAGCTACCTACCCATTTGCGATCCTTTGCATATTTTTGCATATTGAAATATTGGCTTTGCATATGCAGTTTTACAAGTAAACTTATCCCAGTAACTGAGACACTGTCAGAGCTAAGAACATCGCCAGTAAGATATAGAAGTGTATAAGTAAAACAGTAAAGAAATATTGTCACAGCCAGCAAAACCACAAAATATCATATTTTTGTAATCCCTGAAAGGGCAAAATGAGTTGTAGTATAAAATTGGACATTAGAACTTCAGAATCAGGCTTTGGCAGAAAATGGAGAGGTGACCTAATAGGTCTTTTCTATTATTTATGTCTATAAATCTGTGATTCATTTTTATTTCATCTTGCTCACAAAAATGAAATGTATTTTACTTGTAGGCTTCCCTCTTCCTTCATCTTACAAAGTTACTTACAGTAATACTTTATTTTTGGCATGTGCCAGACAAATAACTTTTATCAGGAGAGCAAATGCTTAGAAGTTATCTGAAAAGAGTGTACAACTGAAGGTTACACAGCATTGATTGGTTGCTAATCCATTGTGTGTTCTATGGCAGCTGTTCATATCTGTTTGTGAATTTTAAATTAGCCAGCCTTCGCTTTCAACATCAATTCTTTTTGCAGAAGATTATGTTTGTGGAATTATTGTTGAATAATTCCTTATTTTAATGCATGGTGTGTAGTGTGTTTTTTTTAAATCTTCGTGAAAATCATTTTATAATGAGACCATTAGGTACTAAATAATTACTTTAGCTACAGGTGAGACACTATTTCTTCCCTGTTTTACTTCACTGATGCTTTTTAATGCTGATTGTACAATAGTGAAATAAGAAATCATTTTAGCTAAAATGTATTTTTCTTATGATGTACAACTGTCTTTAAGGCAGGGGTGCACGATTTTCACTGAGGGGCCACTCCATCAATTTTGGTACTGGTTGAGGGCTGGTTCTGTGCCCCCCTGAAGGGCCCAGGCCTGGGGCAGAAGGGATGGAGAGAAAGAGTGTGGGAGTGTGAAAAAGAAACATTTTGCAGATGAGAGACAGACTTTGTGACACAGTTTAAGTTTGTGCCTCAGTGTATATATGACAACTGTGTGTGACAGTGACACAGAATATATGTGATGGCTGTTGCTGGTTTAGTTGTTGAGGGAAGCCAAATTAAAATTATTCTCACAGCAAAATGACTTACCAAATATTATTTTATCAACTGTAAGTGATTAATAATACAGAAAAAAGCATCCTGATTGATTGATTAATGTATATTGTTTAATAGTTAAATCACAGTGTTTTAATTTTGAATTGCTGAGAATCACAAGAGAGAGGTTGAAAAGCTCCTTGTGGTTCACAAGCCCGAGTCCTACTGTCATTGCCGTATGTCCTCCTTTTGCCATTTTAAAAGGCTAAATTATACAAAAGGACTACTTCAGGAAATCTCCCCCTTACCCCCCAATAATAAGCTTATAATAAACCAGCAACTGAAAACAGGCTGCATAGCTCTTCCATATCCACCTATAACCACACAAAGCCTGATTGTTTTGGAGTGAAGGTACAAGTTCCAAAGTTGAGAGTCCCTCACAGAGAATGATGTGATAGCCACTCCCTTCTTTAAAATTTTGTTTTCTCCCGCAATGCATTTACAACTGTGATGGGGTGGGCTAACTGTGTGACGGGGTGTGGTCGCAGAAGACTCTTTGGGATTGTTCCCTGGTGGGCTGATCATGCCACTGATGCCTGCCTTTTTGCTCTGTGCAGCTTCCCACCACCCTGTCCTGTTGGGCCAAATCCTCTAATCTCTCCCAGTCAAGGCACAGAGCTGAGTTTACTGCCCCCCTGCACAGCAGTGCAGACACTGAATCACTTCAGCGTGAGGGGTGGTGGAGAATGCAATTCTAGAGCACAGCTCCGGGAAACCAACTCCAAAAGGCTCAAACCCTCAAATAAATCCACCTTTCTCTGTAAAAGTTTTCCCCAGGGAAAGCTCATGAGGATGTTCATCCTCTTTATCAATGAAAGAGGGAGAGATGCACGGTGGTGCCTCCCTTCCCCCGTGGCAATTTATTTCAACTGGGCTTGGTCATAAAAAAGTTTTTATTAAGCATAAAAAGAAGGATTTAGGTGGTTGCAGATGGGAACAGATCTAGTTCTAATGTATCAAGAAATTTGTCACATGTATATTCTTACCCTCCTGTCAGGTAAACCAGAGCACCTGCTCTTTTGATTTGGGTCAACAGCCTTTCAGAACTCTTTGTCTCCTCTTAGTAGCCGTGTCTACATGTGCACGCTACTTCGAAGTATCGGCACTAACTTCAAAATAGCGCCCGTCACAGCTATACGTGTTGGGCGCTATTTCGATGTTAACATCGATGTTAGGTGGCGAGACGTCGAAGCCGCTAACCCCATGAGGGGATGGGAATAGTGCCCTACTTCAAAATTGAATGTCGAAGTAGGGCACGTGTAGACGATCCGCGTCCTGCAACATCGAAATAGCGGGGTTCGCCATGGTGGCCATCAGCTGAGGGGTTGAGAGATGCTCTCTCTCCAGCCCCTGCGGGGCTCTATGGTCACCGTGTGCAGCAGCCCTTAGCCCAAGGCTTCTGGCTGCTGCTGCTGCAGCTGGGGATCCATGCTGCATGCACAGGGTCTGCAACCAGTTGTCGGCTCTGTGGATCTTGTGGTGTTTAGTGCAAGTGTGTCTGGGAGGGGCCCTTTAAGGGAGCGGCTTGCTGTTGAGTCCGCCCTGTGACCCTGTCTGCAGCTGTGCCTGGCACCCTTATTTCGATGTGTGCTACTTTGGCGTGTAGACGTTCCCTCGCAGTGCCTATTTCGATGTGGTGCTGTGCAACGTTGATGTTGAACGTCGACGTTGCCAGCCCTGGAGGACGTGTAGACGTTATTCATCGAAATAGCCTATTTCGATGTTGCTACATCGAAATAAGCTACTTCGATGTAGGCTTCACGTGTAGACGTAGGCAGTGTGTGCCAACCAGATGGAAAACCCCATTAAAGGAAAAAGCTGCTAGCACCCCATAGGTTCAATAGACTGACCCTCACAAGGTGGAAATCCTTTGTTTTACAACCTCCCCCACACACTTCCAGTGGTAAAACACAGTATCAAAATGGAACCCAATACCAGGTGGTACTATCACGTGCTTTCCTAGGACCAATCGCTGTCTAGACTTACAAGGCAAATTAGGCTGTTTACAAGTCATTGTGTTATTTAACTATTTACACTTCTGGGGCACTTCACGTAGAAGAATGTTACATGCACCAAAATACGATATACAGATTCAGCATATTGTAATGTTAAGCTCAATAGGTTACATGAAGTATTTTGTCCAAAGCATCTCTGAATTATGCATATTTATATTCATAAGGCAATTTTAACAAAGCATAGGGGCAGACTGTCACAAATCCCTGATTCTGATCTCTGCTGGTCTCTTTGAGTTCACCTCTTCTCAGGCCTCAGTCCATCACTACTTCTTGAGTGAGACTAGGAATCAATATAGCAGGTGCTGCCAGCGCTATCCCCTCTCCTTTTTACTGTTCGTGTTCATGCATGGCAAGGGCTAGTGTTTTTTTCATCTTGGACTCTGTACCTCAAGGCCTTGTATACAGTTTTCATAATAGTACTAAGTTTTCAGTTGTTGGTAAGTAAAGTCCCAGTGGAGACTTTGCGCTTGATGGGGCATGACCCAGTCTGGGATTCAAGCTCTGTGCAGACTGTAACAAGAATTAGTTGTTAGTGCCTGTTAGTGACCCCCATGGGAGCTGTCTCCAGGGCCTGGGGGAGGTACACACCAAAGGTAAGTGCCATGTCTGTAAGACCTTTCAACTCTGGACACAGCAAGAGTGGGCCATTTGACTCTGAGCTCTCTTTATGGATTCTGTCCTCTGTCTGGCATCCTAGCTCTCAGCATAAGTTGCTGCCCTAGCACCAGGGCCACTGGGCACCACTTCCTGTCATCAGTACTTAAAAAGATGGTGGGGAAGCATGGCTTCCCTGCACCGGTAAAGAAGAGCCAGGTGTCAGCGGGTAAAGGATTTGTCTCAGTCTGTCCACCTCCCCTGGAATCCCACAGTCAGCCTTCTCCAGTTGGTGCCAGCACCAAAGCTTCCAACGGAGCAGCTGCTGATCCCAAGATGACATGCTATCCATCTCTACACCAATGGTTGAAGGAACCATTGCCGAGATTGTCAGGTGTGTGCCAGCAGTGGCTGTTTCTTTTGATTGTGGTCCCTTTCATCCTGACATGGATCTCTAAGAGGGAGGCACCAGTCCCCTTATTGTTGGCATTGATCACCTTCCTAGCAGTCGTCATCTTGTCACGGATCCAGCTTGCCATCACCATCGGTGCATTATTCTTTTCACCTCCCGCCCCCTTGACACTGACTCTGGTTCCCATGCCATCAGTATTGGTCCCCCATGCCAGTCTCCATTAATGGTGGCTTCTAAGCACACTCAGGTGTCCACACCTTTGTCCCCTCTAGAAGGGGGCTCCTGTGTGACTGAGGGTCATTTTAGTCCATCTCCTAGCTCCTGGTGTTTGAGGATGGGCATCTGAGCCTTCATGAGCAGTGTATGTGTGGTGGCAGTTGGGTCAGAGTCCCATGCAGTGGTCTTTTTGGAATATGGGGGATGGGTTCCTGTCATGACTATGCCTCCTTTGCTGCACTTGTTGACTGCTGCTTCAGAGCAACAGCTGCTAGCAGCGATGGCACTGGACTTGATACCAAAGAGATGCCCAGAAGCTTGATCTTAGAAGGCTGTGTTTCCCCCAAGCTGCCTTTCCTATAGCAGTGGGAGGAGGAGGACCATGATCCTCCCACTGCTGATATAGTCTTTGTCCCCAAATGAGGCAGTTGTGGACCTCCCCTAAGCTGGCCTGCAAGATGACTTTAAGGACCATAAAGCTTTTCTTTGATGAGAGGCCAAGAACTGGAGACTGGAACTGGAGATGACTGAATGGCGGACACCTTATTCAGTGTCCTGTAAATCTCGACCTTGACCTGTGTCACACTAACAGTGCATGACAGTGTCCTCAAGATTTCCAGGAACATCTGGCAATTTTCTTCTTTCCTCCTCCCACCTCTGAGTGGGCCAAAAGGAGTTTTTGAGTATTTGTACACTTACCGTCTCCCTGCCTCACTGGTGGTCTCAGCTGCCAATGAAGAGGAAAAACAAGATAACCCCAGTTTGACCCTGAAAATTGAAGAAGCCAAATGACTGGACTTGTTTGAAGGAACATTTATTCCATTGCCAGTTTACATTTTTGGGTGGTGAAACTTTAGATCCTATTGGCCTGTTGTAACTTTAACTTATTAGAGTCCTTCCATAAGTCCATGGTGGCCATTCCTCAGGATTTGGCTCAAGAGTTTGTGGTTTGCATGTGAAGTTCGCAGTTCCTAAATGTAAGTTGCTATAAAAGTAGCAAGGTCATATGTTCTTGCATTTATGAAATTTTCTTTTTAAACTAAACTAAACATCTTATTTCCTTCTTTCTTCCAGTCGTTCCTATATTGGCCCAGATTACAGCATACAAAAAAATACTGGGAAAATTTCATTAGAACACATTGATGCTGTAAGTACTTTGTGCTCGTGATTTGGTTGCTATGTACTCATTGTTGCCTTTCAAATGTCTTTTAAAAAATAATTAAGAGTTCATCCCACCACCTGTCCGGGTAAGATTGTTTTTTCTTAAAAACAAAAAAGAAAACAACCTTTATTCTCCCTACCCATAAAAGCTGTGACTAAACTGTCTTATGTCTCTTTGTTAATGGTTCTCAGACTGTATTTTCAGGGACCAGTTCAACAACATTGTGTCACATAATAGCTAAAATTCAGAAATGTTAACTTCAAATGCAACCTCTGAGAAATTAGAGTGGGACTATTTGTGAGTTGTTGTTAAATTTTTAATACTAGTTTTCTGTTTTGTCTACATAATTGTTGGCTCAAAGAAATGAAGCCTTAAGAGAGAAATCCAGTCCTAGTCAGCCATGATATACCAGTGATATCTTACAGCACATCAGCAACGGCATTTATTAACAAAAGAAAGAGACACTAGAGTCTCAGTCTGGCTACAAGCATCTAATTTTCTTTGCTCCTAGGTGAAAAGGAAGAAAAACAGATATGTTTTCTCAACCACTGCATACAAAAAGGAAATAGATAACAAAGCAGCTGGTTAGAACAGTAAAAGATAATCCAGAAAACTACAGCCAAGGGTCTTTGAAAGGAGAGTTGCCCAACAGTCAGTGAACATTTTGCATCTAGAACTCTGTAGAGAAATCAAGGCAGTAAACATAGGCTATAATAATGGACTTTGTCCCCTGACCAAAAATATAAGTTTTTTTGTTTCTTGCTATTTACCGGGCATTCCTGAATAGACAGATGGACACAAAATCATAAAGAGAGTCAAGGACCACTTTGCTTTGTTCTTATATCCAAAAGCTGGTTTACACTACTGCTGTAAATTGACCTAAGTTACACTACTTGAGTTATGTAAGTTACATAACTGAAGTCAACTTAGATCAGCTTACATTGCTGTCTAGACCATGCTGTGTTGATGGGAAATGCTCTTCCAGTGACATACCTTATTTTTTCTCGCTGAGCTAGAAGACAGAAGTTGATGGAAGAGCACTCTTCCGTTGACTTAGTAGATCTTTGCTCTCTCTCGCTCTCGTTTTCTCTGGCACTTTGGATATACTGTTGATGTAAGAAGAGCTATACAAATCAACATTCAGCTCAGGATATTGAATTATCTGCAATCCTGTGGTCACTGCATATGCATTTTATTTCCACCAGCCATTGGCCTTTCCAGATGGTCTTGTAATAAACATATATGGTCAGTCTACCTTATGTACATATTTTCTTATTCTTGCAGCTTTCTGTTAAATCATTTCCTCTCTGCATGAGGCAGTTGCACAAGGCCCTGCGTGATAACCATCATCTCCGTCATGGAGGCCGTATGCAGTATGGACTGTTTTTAAAGGGCATTGGCTTAACACTGGAACAAGCCTTGCAATTCTGGAAGTCTGAATTTATTAAAGGAAAAGTGGATGCAGACAAGGTAAATGTTTTTTTTTAAAAGCTATCTAGCAAAATGCAAGGATTTCTTAATACTAAATCTGTGCTTCAAACCACAGATCATTATTAACTGGAAACTTTTACTTGAGCATAAGTTCACAAATTAAGATAATGCGCCTTTCTAAGTACTTTTCTCCTTTTGGGTTCAATTTTGCTTTTTAATAGAATAATAAAATAGCCTTATCTTTATTTCTCTAAACTATTGCCAAGAGGCATGAGGAAAGAGAGGCAATGCCAGGGAAAGCCATGTTCTAAATCAAATAAAGCTTTTTCTATAGATTAGAGCTAGCAAGTTATATTGCACAACTAAGCAGCTGGAAAGCCGATGCAGTTTGTAGCCTATAGGAGTGGACTGACAACAGTAACTTGTTCTAATAAGCAGGAAAATTGGCATATTTTGTACTAGCAGAAGCGGCATTATTATTTGTATAATCATAATGCCTAAGAGCTCCAGTCATGGACCCTTTTGTGCTAGATATGCAAAAAGATGGCCACTGCTCTCAAGACTGTACAATCGAAATATAAGACAAAGCAAGCAGTCATATAGCACCTTAAAGGCTAATAGTGTTATTTATTAGGTAAAGTGCACTCATGGAAAGACCTACTTCTTCAGATTCTGGAGCAGAACTGAGAGAAAACTGAGGAATCATCTAAATATAAAAATGAAAATTAAATATTTAGAGATTCTTCAGTTTTCTCTGTTTTACTCTCAGTTCTGCTTCACAATCTGAAGTAGTGGGTCTTTCCCATGAAAGCTCATTACCTAATTAATAATATTAGTCTTTAAAGTGCTACAGGTCTGCTTGCTTTGTTTTGCAAAGATAGAGACTAACATGGCTACCTCTCTGAGCCTGTAAGACAAGAGGCAGGATATGTTTACAGGCAGATGGGGAGGAGTAAAGGAAACAGTAAGATGGTTTTGGTCAGCATGACAGGAGAAGGCACCAGTGTTTTCTAGAGCTGTGGTTACACTAGCAAGTTCTTTGAAAAGATTTTTTTCGAAAGAAGGGGGCTCTTTCAAGGGGGCTCTTCCAGTGGAGTGTCTATACACAAAAAGAATTCTTTTGAAAGTACATGAAAAGAATGCCAGCACTTCTTTTGAAATCACTCTTACTTTCCCATTTCAGGTAGAGTGCCCCCTTTTGAAAACTTCTTTAGTAAGAAAATGTGTAGACACTCTGCAGGCCCCTCCTTTTTTTTTTTTGAAAGAGCAGTTCTCATGGGGCCTGATTATTGGATCCCTTGTCCATTCTTTCAAAAGAGCTGGGACTATGTGGAAGCTCACTTTTGAAAGTGCTGATCACGGTTGATCTGCTTTTCTGTGTGTGGCTGCACACTTTCAAAATAAATTCTTTCAGAAGAGATCTTCTGCAAGGGCTTCTTTTAAGAGATCTCTGTAGAGTAAATGTAGCTAAGGTGTGATAGTAAAGAGATTGTTTTAATCAGGGTAATATTAATTTGTTGCTATTTACAGAATACTTCTCTCATGGGTGAGGGACAACATGGGAGAAAGTGTAAAGGAGTGCTTGTTTGAAAATTCCGTAATGACTGATGGAGGCTGGCCTTGGGTCTATTGTCAGGGTGAGCTGACCTTCTGATGATGAATAAGAAATAAGTATGATTGGGACAGAGCCTTATAAAGTCAGCATAACTTACACATTATACAGTAGGGATAGCTGATGGAACACAAGACCGTAAGAATGATGATATTGAGTCCATCTAGCCAAGTATCTCCTCTTCTGCCAGTGCCCAATACAAGATGCTTCAGAGGGATTGAACAGAACAGGCAGCCATCAAGTTATCCATCCCCAGTCATCGCCTCTCAGCTCTGGCATTCAGAGACCATGGACCCTGAGCATGGAGTTACATCCCTGACCATTTTAGCTAATAGCCATTTATGAACTTAGCTTATTAGCTTATCTAACTCTTTTTTGAACCCCAATATAGTTTTGACCTTCACGTCTACAACAAGTTTCTCAGATTGATTGTGCATGATATGAAGAAATACTTTTTTTTGTTTTGTTTTAAATCTGCTGCCTATTAATTTTATTGGGAGATATGTGCTTCTTATGTTACGTAAAGGAGTAAACACCACTTCCTTATTTGCTTTTTCCATTTTCATTTTGATTTTCTCATCTTCTATGATATTCTGTCTTAATCGTCTCTTTTCCAAGATGAAAGCATGCAGTCTTTTTAATCTCTTTTTCTATGGCAGCTCTGACATTTCCCTAATTGGGTATTTTTTGCATTTCTCTGTACCTTTTCCACTTCTAATGTATATTTTTGAAATGAGACAATTAGATCTCTACTCAGTATTCAAGATATGGGAGTACCATGGATTCATATGGAGGCAATATGATATTTTCTATCTGATTATTCATCCCTTTCATGTTTTCTAAGATTCTGTTAGCTTTTTAGAAAGCCACTGCACATTGAATAGGTATGTTCAGAGACCTAACCATTTTGATTTCAAGATCTTTTTCTTGTGTGGCAGCAAATAAGCTAAACCCCATCGCTTTGTATTTATAGTTGAGATTATATTTTCCAGTGTACATTTATCAACATTGAATTTCATCTGCCTTTTGTCACCCAGTCACCCGTTTAGAAAGATCTCATTTTAATGCTTCACAGTTTGCTTTGTACTTAAGTATCTTGACTAGTTTTTTTTTATCTGCAAATGTGTCAGGAAGATGGAATTTCTTCAGGCATATTTCTCTGGAAAATACATGGAAGAAAGTCATTTTATCTTCTCTTAATTTCTACCTGACAGATCCTGTGAGGGATCTATCCATAACAACAGCATTAACAATATTTAAAAGTGGGTTGTAATTTTGAAAGAATTTAACAGTTTTGTGCAACAGCTTTTCACACTGCTATCACCTGAACTGTCATTCTGCACATTATATGAAATTCATCACATAACCAAGATGGATAAGCACAGGGATTTTTGGGCTGGGCAACAAGGATTTCACTTGTTCATCTTTTAATTTTAATTCAATCATTTGCTTAATAATAAAAAATAGCTTTGGCCACAACAGCCTTAAATCTGAAATGTTATAATGTAGGTTTGTGCTGAAAGATGTAACACTTCAAATTCTTATAGTTTAGCTTTTAGTTTCTCAGAGCTGTTGTCTAGAGGAAGAGTCTTGGCTGCATCTGTACTAGCAAGTTCTTTTGGGAAATCCATCCCTTTTTCCAACAAACACATTGAGAGTCTACACACAAAATGCACTTTTGTTCCAAAAATTGAAAGAATGTGGCTCTCCTTCCAGAAACCCTCTTCTGCTCACAGATCAGGAAGAGCACCTTCTTTCTAAAGCTTCTTTTGAAAGAAAGCATGTGTAGACTTTCCACGGGCCCTCCCCATCACCCCCGAAGAGCAGCCCTCATGGCACCGGATTTTTCAATCCATGACACGTTCTTTTGAAAGAGTGGGGTCTGTGTGGACACTCTCTTATCAAAAGTGGATCACTTTTTCAGATGTTTATTCATTTTACAGAGTCTTCGTCTACGCTAGGCAGGTAAGTTGATTGAAGATATGCATTCTAGCTACAGTAATTGTGTAGCTAAGATCGACTTAGTTGCAATCAGCTTACCTGGTCATCCTCCCTAAGAAGATCAACAGTAGAGTTTCTCCTGTTGACCTCCCTTACTCCTCATGATAGCATGGAATACAGGGTTCGATTGCTGACTCCTGATAGGTTTATTTCGCACATCTTTGCCAGGTATATGAAATTGAACCCCAGCAGATAACCCTAAGTTGTTCAGTCTTCCAGGTAATGTAGACATGGCCTCAGGTAATGGATGCACTGTACATTTCTTTTCCTTAAAATATTTGTATACCTTGAGGAAGGAGCCAATGTAAAAGTGACTTCAGAAGGCAAATGCTGAATTGTAAAAGATAATTGTACATAACTATACATACTGATGAAATGCATACTATCGTGTATGGACTCTGCTGGAGTGTGGGTCTTGGACATACAAGTTGGAAGATTAAAACAGAAAAAGATTTATTTGGTACAATTTCAGTCTTGTTATAATCTTTTTCACAAGAAAGAAAGAAAGAGTGCCATTTTCAGCTCTTGAACAAAATCTTTTTCATTGGAAAATAGTCTTGGGATAATAAGGATGTAATGTTCCATTTTGACCTTTCAAAAATGCTGTGTTTTGATTGCTTGTTATTACATTTCTTCCCTTACAGTCATTGTTATTACATTTCTACCCTTGCAGTCATTGTTAACCTGTGGAAAACGAAGGGAATGAGTGGCAATTAAGATACAGAATATTAAGCAAGATTAAAGTACAACACACTTGTGTAGTTCAAAGAACATAGCATACAATCATATTTTTGATACTTGATCATTATTGTATCACAGCCTAACAAGAATGCTGAAGTGGTACATATGTAACTCATCATCATGACAATTCAGAGATTAATCTGCATATCTTCAGAACTTGTGTCTGCCTGAAGGTCTATTTCCTGCAGTCTGAAAGTCTACATGTTTCCAATGTCTATAGAAGTATTTAGACTAGGGGTAATGAAAACATTGTATCAAAATCCCCAGAAGAGATATTTCAAGATAAGTTAAGAATGTTTGACTGAGGTTCAGGTTTAGCCATCCTGACAAACTTTCATAGATTCTTAGGACAGTCTACACTAAAACATTAGAGCTGCGTCTACACGTGCACGCTACTTCGAAGTAGCGGCACCAACTTCGAAATAGCGCCCGTCGCGTCTACACGCGTCAGGCGCTATTTCGAAGTTAACTTCGACGTTAGGCGGCGAGACGTCGAAGTCGCTAACCTCATGAGGAGATAGGAATAGCGCCCTACTTCGACGTTCAACGTCGAAGTAGGGACCGTGTAGACGATCCGCGTCCCGCAACGTCGAAATTGCTGGGTCCTCCATGGCGGCCATCAGCTGGGGGGTTGAGAGATGCTCTCTCTCCAGCCCCTGCGGGGCTCTATGGTCACCGTGGGCAGCAGCCCTTAGCCCAGGGCTTCTGGCTGCTTCTGCGGCAGCTGGGGATCTATGCTGCAGGCACAGGGTCTGCAACCAGTTGTCAGCTCTGTGTATCTTGTGTTGTTTAGTGCAACTGTGTCTGGGAGGGGCCCTTTAAGGGAGCGGCTTGCTGTTGAGTCCGCCCTGTGACCCTGTCTGCAGCTGTGCCTGGCATCCCTATTTCGATGTGTGCTACTTTGACGTGTAGACGTTCCCTCACTGCGCCTATTTCGATGTTGGGCTGAGCAACATCGAAGTTGAACATCGACGTTGCCGGCCCTGGAGGACGTGTAGACGTTATTCATCGAAATAGCCTATTTCGATGTCGCAACATCGAAATAAGCTATTTCGATGTTGGCTGCACATGTAGACGTAGCCTAGGTCTGTTTAACTATATCAATCAGGAACATGTAAGATCCACACCTGAGGTGACATTGTTAAACTGAGCTAAATCTCCAGGTAGACCATGCTGGTCAACGAAAATTCTTCTCTGTCTCTTAGGGAGGTGGGTTGCTTATGCTAGTGCAAGAATCTTATCGGTGTAAGTAGTGTCTACACTGAAGTGTTACAGCAGCCCTGCTGCAGTGCTCCAGCTGAGCTACTGTTGTATTTTAAGTGTAGATAAACCCATGGGTTCATAGATTTTAACAGCAGAACTGATTATTAATGATCATCTAGTCTGGTCTCTTGCATAGAATAAACTAAAGGACTTTTGAACAACTTCTGTCTCAAGCATAGCTTTTAGATATCTTGCTTTCCTTTCTTTAAATAATGGAGTGTTTGAATTGTTAATGGTTAATAGCCCTTTTTGTGCCTTCTTTGTAGTCTAAATTTGTCTAGATTCAGCTTCCAGCTATTGGTTCTTGGTATGCCCTTTCCTCTTGGATAAAAACTGACACTATTACCAATCTCTTCCACATGTAGGTACTTTGAGACCACAATCAAGATTTCTGCCTTCTCTCGTATAAACTGAATAGACTGAGCTTTCCTCTCGCTAGAAGGCATGTTTTCCAGTTCTTTAATCATTCTTTTAGCTCTTTACTGAAGCCTCTCTTGTTTATCTACATTCTTTTTGAATTGTGAGTTTCAGAAAGGGAAAATGTATTCACAATGATCTGACTAATGCCCCATCATCCATTCCCTGCTTCTGGAAGAACAGAGATTGGGAATGCTATCGTTACCATGCCTAATAGTCCTTCATGGACTTATCCTCTGTGAATTGATCTAATTCTTTGTTTAACTTAGTTATAGTCTTGTCCTTCAGAACATTTTCTGATAAATAATTAATTTCATTTGCTGACCCTTAGTTCTTGTGTTATGTGTCTGTTCTGGTCTGACTATGGTCTGAAGAAGTGGGTCTTTCCCATGAAAGCTCACCTAATAAACTAGTTTGCTAGTCTTTAAAGTGCTACTTGACTTCTTTTTGTTTTGATAGTGTATAGACTTGCACGGCTTCCTCTCTGTTACTAATTAGATTTTTTTTTCCTGTGTTACATATTAATCCTGTATATCTTAAATAAGGAGCCATGATAGTTTAGGCAATGTAGGCTAGAGAGGCCTAGTTTTTTACACACTTGGCAGTAACGCACGAAAACCTACAGGGACACCTGGTACATAAAAGAAAGACTAACTATTTGCCATCAATCCTATCTACAACTTTTACTTAGCTTGTAGCTACAAGAAAAGGTGTGTGTACAAACAGACTAATATCTCGGTCACCACCCTATGAATTGGTCGGTACTACCTCAGGTCCAGTTTAATAGGATGGACCTGCGGTTAATGTTGACATTTCATCAATATTCCAAGAAGATGGGGGAGCTTCCTGAAGTTAGGAGTTTACTATAGGTTGAGAACAGATAGGATATAAATATTTCCACGCTGCAACTATATGGGTGTGTTCCTATACCAGAGGTCTTGATGCTTTGTGTTGGAGAACACCTCATTCCGTATCTTTATTTTTGGTACTAGTTCTCTATTTTCTTAAAGCCTCATTGCTCTGTGTTTTACTTTGCTACTCTCACTATCCTTTGCTCCTGCTGGGAGTGCAGTGGGTCCCCTGGGTCCCTCTGCCAAAGGAGTAGTGAGTATAATTTGTCGCAGAAACTTAACAGATTTTAAATCTAGCATAACCATTAAAAGCCACGTGTGTGTGTGTGTGTGTTTAGAATTAAGTTGTATTCAAATATTAACTGTACTTAACATCATATAGTTTGTATCTGTTATTTTTATTGCTGTCTCTTACCATTGTGCTGCAAAAATAAAAAAAAAAACCTACCTGTAAGTGTTAGTGAACAGTGTTGCCTGTGTAATCCCTGGAAATCCCAAAATTACCTTTTAGTTTCAAGTTACACAGGGATAAGTGCAGACCATTAATATTTAAATTTAATTTTTAAGTCAAATTGGCGAGCTGAAATTCTTATTTAAAATTCCTGTAGTTAACATTATCAGGTGGCCACCAAAAAGAAGATAAGTTTCCCAAGTGTTAACTAGTTACTGATCTGCAAGAGGCCCTTCCTTCCTATCCTAGGACTGCCTCATTTTGTTAGAGAGCCTTTGGTATAGAATAGTGGTTAGCGACCTTCAGCATGATTAGCAAGAGTGGCACGTGAGCTGATTTTTCATTGGCACATGACGCGGGAGCTCATTCCCGCCCCTCTTGTCCCATGCAGCGAGTAGATTGCTGCAAGCCATGCCACCTATGGATTAACAAAAGAGCAGCTAATGTTACCAACCACCACCTAAACTGTAAAGCTCTGCATCTTTATTTACTAATGAAGCTGTTGTACATAGGCCTATTAGCGACTTAAAAAATATCACGAGTGCTCAGACAGCACATAGGGATCAAAAGGTTAAATTTCAGCACCCTGCCTCCGAAAGGTCGCTGATCACTGGTTAAGGACTCGTGAAAGACTTTCTGAAAGGTTAGGTACACTGTATCTATTCTGTCACCCTTGTCCATATGTTTGTTGATGGATTCAAAGAATTCTAATAGGTGGTTGAGATATAATATCCCTTTTAAAAAGGTGTATTAGCTTACCCAGAAATTGTAGTCATCCATGTGTCTGATAATTTTCTTATTTTCTACAGTTTCAACCACTTTGTTTGCTACTGAGATTAGGTTTATTAGTCTGTAGTTGTCAGGATTGCCTTTGGAAGCCTTTATAAAATTTGTTGGCATGTTAGCTAGCCTCCAGTCATATGGTACATAAGCTGATTTAAATGCTAGGCTTTATATCACAGTTGGAAATTCTGCAGTTTTATATTTGAGTTCCTTCAGAACACTTTGGTGAATGTCATCTGGTCTTGATTGCTTATTACTGTTTAATTTATCAATTTGGCCCAAAACCGGCTCTATTAACACAAGTGACAAGCAAGATGGTGGTGATGTCCTTAGGATCCTTTTTAAGGGCTCATCTACTCTTGAAAAATACCAAATAACTATACCAGAAGCAGTTGGGTCTCCAAATACTCAAAACTGTAAACAAATAAAGAAGCAATCATAACGCTTGCCAATTCTTGTCACTTATGTCTTGCCAGCATCATCTGTCTTTTCTGGGCTGATCTTAGTTAGGTCATTCTCCAGATTTGCTATCTCTTCGCCAAGAACTGGGAGAAAAAGAAATTTCACTGTCCGGATATGATAAAAAGGGAAATAGCTAAGTTTATGTTTCCAGTCCTGAAATCAGATTGATGATTTCAGAAGGGCAGAAGAATTTTTTTACATTTAATATAAAGTATAGGTAAACAGAATTCTTACTCAAGAATTACTTAGCTGACTCATATAATTAGTTTATATGGTGGAGTACAGTAACCCCCTGAAATGCATGATTTTGAGCTATGCTTAACTCATTAATGTGAGTTAAACACAACTGAAAATCCTGTTCCCCCTGGCCCTGCTTCAATTCTCGTGTCCCCGGTTCAACCCCCCCACTGCCGTGCTCACCACCTGTGCATGGCTCTGGCTCACCTCCCACCCCACGACTGGTTCTGGCTCCGGCTCACTACCCCTCGTGTGGCTCTGGCTCAGTCTGCCCCCCACCCCCTGCCCCTGCAGTTCAAACCCCTCACCAGCTCACTACCCACTTGCAGCTCCAGGTCAAGCCCCCTGCATGCAGCCCTGGTTCAACCTCCTCCCCCACCCTCCGGCCCTGGTTCAAACCACCGTGCATGGCTCTGGCTCACCACCTACCTGTGGCCCCGGTTCAACACTCGCTCCCTCCCGCACCCTGTGGCCCTAGTTCAAACCCCTCGTGCGCAGCTCTGGTTCCATCTTCCTGTCCTGGTTTAATCCCCCCGTGCACTGCTACGGTTCCATCCTCCCACCCTGGTTCAAACCCCCGTGGCGTGGCTCACCAGCTGAGCATGGCTGCAGCTCACCACCCCTGTGGATGGCTCTGGCTGAACCCCTACCACCCTGGTTCAACCCCTTGCCCCTCACCTGTGGCTCTGGCTCAACCGCCCTGCAGCCCTAGCCCACCCCAGGTTTAAAATCCCTCCCCCTCCCATGGCCCCAATCAACCACTAGATTTAACCCTCTCCAATTGCCCCCACCAACCCCAGGACTTACTTTTCAAAAGGAGCTCCAGGTACTCCTGCTGCTCCCCAGCTGTAGAATGTGCGTTCTGCCAGGGAAAAAGCTGCACTCCCACTTATGTGAAATTTGGGTTGGCGAGGGTGCGTGGGAAAGGAACCTTCACATAAATTGAGGGTGTACTGTACTGATTCACTGTTTTATTTTGGTGGGGCAGGTAATGAGGCCTTTACATTAAAAAGCCCTGTTTACAGTTGCTTAGAACTTTACAAAGCTTAAACCAGCTTCCACCTGATTGAGGAATAAGCGCAATCCTGTGTCTTAACAGCAGCTATGTCGAAATAACTTTCAAAACATGTGCTATTTCAAAATAAACACTATGTGTTTAGACAGTGTATTTCAAAATAGCTAAGTGCTATTTCGACATACATGTCTGTGCATAGCGTTCTTTTGAAATAGTTATTTCGGAATAGCTATTCCAGAACAACTTATTTTGAAATAAGGCTGCTGTATAGACATGGCCTAAGAAGGCAGTTTTTGAGCCAAAGCAGTTGCTACCCAAGGAAGGAGCGATTAATTTTCATACTGAAATCCTCCAACAGAAAAAGTATGTGGCAGAGTAGGAAGGACACCTGGAAGTAGAGGTGACTGCCATAAAAAGGAAAAGACTACTATGGTAAAAGGTATAGACAGAAGAATTTGTTGTGAGATAGGCAAGATTTTAGGGCAAGGGATTTGTGTAACAGTCTCTTCCCCTTTAAGTGCTAGGGACCACCTAGATGTTCTTGTAGACAATGACTGTTTAGAACTAAGCATTTGGTCCTGGTAGAATGTATTATCAATCCCATCTGGGAAGGACTTTGCTAACTCCTCTGTAAAGCTAAAAGAACTGCAGGAAAGAGGTTGGCCTTTGTGGAGTTCTTTGGAACAGAGGAGAGAAAAGAAAAGAAACTTTGTGTTCTTGCAGCCTGCATTGGTTAGAGGAGTAGTTACATTTTGGTGTTAAAATGCTCAAATGCTGAAATCTTACTCCTTCACAGTCAATATCAGGAATTGGGATTTCCTGGAATACCTATATAAGTGAAATGTGCTTTTGTGTTTATTTTTATTTTAAATACAATTTGATCTTTCTTTCTGGTTGTCTACAATATTGGATTACCCAGTACATTTCCTAAGAAATTAATTTCAACAGATCTTTCTTCCACACTGTGATCTGCCAGTCTTCTTTCTATAGCCTGATCTACCAATTTAGGATTATTTTTGTGGGAGTAGGGGGTGAAAAGAATAATCCTTTATGACTGTGTCTAGACTAGCCCTGAACTTCAAAGGGGGCATGGTAGTTAGGATGTCGGAAGATTACTAAGGAAGTGCATATGCAGCACTTTATTAGGCAAAATCTCCCCCGCGGCAACTTCGAAGTGCCAGCTTGCGTGTGGCCACAGGTAAGTATTTGAAGTAGTCAAAGTCCCTTTACTCCTCAGAAAGTTAGAAGTGGCTTCAGGGGAGATTTTGCCCATTATTCAGTGACTAGCATTGGGGAGATAGACAACAACAGAAATTGTGGAAATGGCAGTAGTAGTAACTGCCTCTTTTGTTTGTTCGTATTCTAAATGTTAGTAGTGATCTTCTTCTTTAAGAGGGTTGTAATGGGTTTTTCCTTTTCCCTTGTGTGCACCTCCATCTGGGGGGATGTAGGGGGTGCCTGCCCTACCCCAGAATTCAATAAAGTCTTTTTAGCTTCTCAGCCTTTGGCTACGTCAAAGTCTATATACAACCACAAGTCTCAGTTATTCAGCCATCACAGCAGAGCTATGGTCCATATCAATCAGGGTGGTTGTTCTGGTCTCAACCCTCCGGAAAAGCCACAATCTGGGGAGATACGCACCCCTTCTGGGTATACTGTTAACGGGGCCTGTTCTGGTGCTCTTTCTATAATGGCTTTCAATAGAATTTTCGCCTTTCCTGGGATGCTATGCTCTCAATAGTCATGGCCCTTTTCAGGGCTCCACCCAGAGTTTGTCAGCATCTTCTGCAGTCCACAGTGCTAGCCAGCTCTTCACACAGAGCTCTCCAAGGTATGCCTTTCCTCTGTGAAGTCTCCAGCCACACTGAGCTGTCTCTGGTGCTGTAGCTCCTTTTTATAGGCCTTCCTGGCTCCTGATTGACCACTTGCATCCGTTGCTCTATCTTCCCAGGAGGACTACTCTATGGTCTGGAGGAGTCCTCCATGGTTTTCATGATAGGGCAAGGCTACAAGTCTCAGCAGAGCCTTTTGGTGCTTAGTCTGCCCCATCACAGGGATGTAAGCAGTTGTGTGGAAAAGAGGAAATATACTGGAAAGTCAAATGAATGAGTAACTTGATAATCTTTGTATGTATGTTTTGGTTAATTTTTAAATTTATTTTAGTGAAGAAGAGAAAATGATGGGGGTACTTGAAAATAAACTTGGGGTTGGTTAGTGAACCAGGACAGAGATGCAGAATTTTAGTGTGTGGAAAAAGCACTAAGAAAAGAGTAAGAGAATGGGAAAAAAATGTTACCAGCAGTGGGGGAGGAAATCTCTTCAAAATGATTGTCTGTATACTCAAAAAATATTCAGTACTACAATGATAGGCAGTTTGTAAGAACTTGAACAGAACTGAAAAATATTCATACAGATCTTTTGTTTTTAAGTAATAACACATAACTGACATTGACTGTGTGTACATCATTTGCACTTTTAGTGTCTAATTTGTTTTGGTTCTGCTAGGTTTGAGCACGGTGATGAGTAAAGCCTATCTAATTTTTTTTATCTGCCACTTGAGTTTCTGCACTCTAATAAAGTTTCTCAAATTTCTCTGACTATATCTAATTTGCAAACTTAATGATGCCTTATGAAATTGAATTTTAGTATAATCACAGTAGCTGTTTTATTTTATTGCAATTTTTGTTTCATTATAACTGGAATTTACATGTCTAAGTGGAAATCATTCAATCATTTGTACAAGAGATAACATTTATCAAACTCCGGTTTTGAATGTTAAATGATATTTTGGAATGATACTTTTAAATTTAGAATGCATTTATTAAATTATTTTCTTAAAATAAATATTAATCTGGAACTGATATTTCTAGCAATGTCAGAACATACCACCTTTCATTGAAGTTACTTTTGCTTTTATTGCTCTGAACTGCATTGAGCTAACTTGATCTGAAGTTAAGCACAAAATATATGATGTATAATGTAGTGCAGTACATTACACTGATACAGTTCAAAACTGTCTCAGGCTCATCTCGTTTATGGTAGCCAGGTTATGGTAAACAACTCTTACCTTTTTGGAATTGGCACTTTTAGAATGCTTTTATTTAGCTGCTTGCTGCTATGGTTGAGATTATTCTTAGGAGAATAAAAGTTACTTGCCAGAGTAATTCCAAAAGAACATTAAATCTTGCTATGGTGATATTTTTATTTGGAACCCATGATCGTCAGAGGATTTGTCATTCTGAGTGTTACGCAGTAGCTGTTAGCCTTTCTCAGACTTAGGCTATGTCTACACTAGCAAATAAAGTCGACTTTATTAAAGTTGAATTTATACAACTAAATTTTATTAAGTTGATGGTAAGTGTCCACATGTTTAGAAAATCAACATAGTGTGGCCCGTTACCTTTGCTAAGCTCTACTATGTCAGCAGTGCCTTGTGAGTACCTGTCCCACAGTTTCTGCACCCCCATTGCATTCTGGGTTTCTGTGCCAGTGTGTTATGGGAAAAAATGCACTGCAAGTAGTTGTGGGCATTTGATGTCATCATTCCAAAGTGCATTACCCTCACTCCCCATTTCCGTTGAAAACAAACTGCCAGATGCATTTTCATGCCACTTTTTCTCAGTCTGCCCTTGGCACATGCTGTTACAAGGCTGGCAGGCCAGTCCTGAGAAGTGTAAAATGAAATAAAAATCTGAAAAGTTTCATTTTGGAGCTATTGAAAAGTTGTTTTTTTGGTATTGTTGAAAACCTTCATTTTGATGCATTTTGACCAAGCAACTGCACGCTAGTGGTAGGGGCAACCAGAGAGCCCAGTGCTGGGTAGTGGTGGTGGTGGGGCAGCTGGAGAGCCCAGAAGCCGCAATGTGCAGAAGGCAGCCAGAGAGACAGGCAGCCTTAGGGGATAGCCACGGAGCCTGGCAGCTGTGCGGTATGGAGGGCAACGAGGGAATCTGGGCTGGTTTCTGCTTCCTGTTTCCTACTTCCTGCCCACCTGAAGAGCAGTGGAAGTGAAAGCAATGGTCAGAACGGAAACATTGGGGGCATTGTGGATACTCGTGGAGGCCAATGAAGTTGAATTAGATAACACTGTCTACACTAGCATTAAATGGACCTTGTAGATTTGAATTTGGCATTACTCCTTGTGAAAAAGCTGGAGTAGAAAAGTCAACCTTAGGAGCCCTTAAAATCAGCCTAATGATATTTGCTTTGAATCGTAGAACAACAGAGCTGAGAGAGACCTAAAAAAGCCATCAAGTCCAGCCCCCTGCCCTCGGTGGGACCAAACCCATCAGATCAGCCCAGCCAGGCTTAAACACCTCCAGGAATGGAGACTCCACTACTTCTCTGGGCAGACCATTCCAATGCTTCACCACCCTGCTAGTGAAAAAGTTTTTCCTAATGTTCAACCTGGACCTTCCCAACTGCAACTTGAGACCATTGTTCCATGTTCTGCCATCTGTGACCACTGTGAACAGCCTCTTTGCAACCTTCCTTCAGTAGGTTAAAGGCTGTTATCAAATCCCCCCCCTCAGACTTCTCTTCTGCAGACCAAACAGTCCCAATTCCCTCAACCTTTCTTCATAGGTCATATGCTCCACCCCCCTAATTATTTTGGTCGCCTTACGTTGGACCCCCTCCAGTGTGTCCACATCCTTCCTATAATTGGGGGCACAGAACTGGGCACAGTACTCCAGATGCGGCCTCATCAAAGCCGAAAAAAGAGGAATAATCACTTCTGTGGATCTATTGGCAACGCTCCTCTTGATGCAGCCCAATATGCCATTAGCATTCTTGGCTACAATGGCACACTGTTGACTCATGTCCAGCTTCTTGTCCACTATAACTCCCAGGTCCTTTTCTCCAAAACTACTACCGAGCCAGTCAGACCCCAGCCTGTAACAACGCTTGGGATTCTTCCTGCACTTGAACCTCATCAGATTTCTTGTGGCCCAGTCTTCCAATTTGTCTGTCACTTCGGATCCTATCCCTACCATCCAGCATATCTACCTCTCCCCCAGTTTAGTGTCATCCACAAACTTGCTGAGGGTGCAATGCAACCCCTCATCCAGGTCATTGATAAATATGTTGAACAGAACAGGACCCAGAACTGAACCTTGGGGCACTTCACTAGAAACCAACTGCCATCCTGACATCGAGCCGTTGATCACTACCTGCTGGGCCCGACCTTCTAACCAGCTTCCTATCTATCTTATCGTCCATTTATCCAATCCACATTCCTTTAACTTGCTGATGAGAATATTGTGGGAGACCGTATCAAAAGCTTTGCTAAATTCAAGATAAATCACATCCATTGATTTTCCCTTATCCACAGAGCCAGTTATCTCATCATAGAAACTAATCAGATTGGTTAGGCATGACTTGCCCTTCATGAATCCATGCTGACTATTCCTGATCACTTTTCCCTCCTCCAAGTGCCTCAAAATGACTTCCTCAAGGAGCTCCTCCATGATTTCTCCAGGGACTGATGTAAGACTGACTGGCCTATAGTTCCCTGGATCATCCTTCTTCCCTTGTTAAAAGATGGGCTTTTTTTTTTTTTTTTTTTTTTTTTTGAAGACAGATGCATTATAAAATCTACCTAACTCCCTTAACATTGACTTTATGCTCTAGTGTAGACATAGCCTTGGGGTACTGGTATTGCTCTGCTTTCTCTCTTTTATTCCTTCCCCTACCCTTTGACGAGTTTACTTTTGGCTTAGAGAATTTTGAAGTCTTCCCTCCCTGAGGGTATATTAAATTAGCTGTTCCCCATCTTCTTCCTTCTCTCACTTCTATTTATTTTCCTTAGTTATTTTGCATAGTCCATCACATTTATGGAATGCTTCTATAAATTGAAAAAAAAATTTATCTAGGACAAAAATTTGTGTTCAAATGTTTTATGCCTAGAAAAGCTGCAGAAAAAGTAGTAGAAAACGTTCATAAGAGAAGTCAACTTACATCGCATTGCATGGGAATAACTTCTGCATTAGTCTACTGGTTTCTCTTTTCTGTATCATGGAAGGACCTCCGTTATTACAAAAAAAAAACTTTTGAAACATACTGTAGAAAACTGTATGTTCAGATAATAACAAGAGTTTTGAGAAACAGTATGTGACAATCTCATTACATTCACAGGAATCTAGTCTCTAATTTTACACTAGAGCCTTCAGAAAATACAAAATTCAGGTCCAATTTTATCATGAGAGGTCCTCTTAAAAGTGCAGTGAGAACATAACATTAAACAGCTGTGGCAACAATTATATGATCTGCAATATAAATAAGACCCAATCTTTGTTTTATTAACAGAAGGAATGTGGGCCATAACAGTCAGTTCTCGCAGCACATTTCAGATTCAAAATACAAGAACCATGCATAGAATCTACCAATTTTTTTTTTTTTTTTGAAAAAAATCCAAGACAAGGGGTTTCATATTGCGTTTGTATGACTAACCTGCTGGCATTTCTGCTGGCATCATCCCACTTCCCACTGAATTCTATCTTATCTGTGACATACAGATATATTACAGATGTCATGATTTCACAATTGTTGTTTATTTTGCTGCACATTTTCCTTAGCTGCTTTCAGTTCTGACCCTTTTCATCCCTCTTCTTTGAGATTTCCATGAACAGTTTCTGATTGTAGTGGTTGATCACAAGAGGGGTGTGCTTCATTGCTTCATCCCAAATGGTGAGGATATAAAAGATCTGACTATGAGTCCAAGTGGCTGTTTGGGGCATGATGTATGGGTGCTGTAGTCTTTTTTTTTTTTTTCTTTTGTTCAGTCACTTGATAATGAGTAGGACGTCATGTTACCCTCTTGTTTGCGAATCCATTGATGGCTGATGAGCCTGATTCTGGAGCCACAGAACTTATCACAGAAGGGCCAGGAACTGGTAGCTGTCGGAGGGGTGTAGGGCAGTTTTGATGCTCTTTTTGCTTCCATGCCTCTCTCTTCACTGCAGCAGGACCTCTAAAATTGCACCAACCTCTCATGAATTATCATTCTCCATTGGGGGTGGTCTTTAGCTAGGTTCTCACAAGAGTTGACACTGATGCTGCACTTTTTCAAGTGTGCCTTCAGCATGTCCTTATATTGCTTCCACTGTCCCCAGTGGTCCTCTGTCCTTTCTCTAACTTAGAAAATAGAATCTGTTTTGGGATGCACTGATCAGGGTACTCCTGGAGCCAGCTAGAAGTTTTGTTCCAAGACAGAGTGAAATGGAGGAGACTTGTAGATGACCTGTGCTCCATGCTCAGAACAAGGGTTAAGTAGTAGCAGTAGTAGATCAGAAATCAAAATCATGTGACCAGTCCAAAAAGTTATTGATGAATAATTGCTTCAATGCTGGTCATGCTTAACTCTTCCAGGACACTAGTGTTCATGCGGCTCTTTTCCCCATAAGAGATATTTAGGAGTCTCCTGAGCCAGCGTTGATGATATTGTTCAAGGGCCTTCAAAAGATGCTTGTACGTTGTCCAGGTTTCACATGTGTAAAGTAGCATTGGCACTACCCCTGTGCGTTATAGAAGGAGCTTTGTCTTGGGATGTATGTTCCGGTTCTCGAAGACCCTTTGTCTCAGGTGGGCGAAAGCAGAGCTTGCATGGCTCAGATGATGCTGAATTTTTGCATCACTGTTGACTTTAGCAGAAAGATGACTTTCAAGACATGGGTAGTACTCCACATTTCCCAGGAGTTCTCCATTGACTTCAGTAGAAGGTATATGAGCTGCAATATTGGAGCACTGCAATGCTGATATATTTGAGTCTAGGAGCAAACGGGGAATGAGTACATCTGTGGAGGGTACCCAGGTAAATGGACCGGTGGGTCATAGATGTCTGCAAAGCTCCCTAGGATAATAATTGGAGGACAGCCAGAGTAGTGTGTGGCAGCATTACATGCACGTGCACACACACAAACTGCACTAATTGAATTTGTGTCAAACTTAATACACTTTGAAAGAGGACTTTAGAATTCACATCAAATAGGGAGCTGGGCTTCTTTCAGAGTTTGCATTTTCAATCTGCCCTAATGTGCATCATTATTGATTAGCCCTCCCTGGCCCCTCCATGTGGACAAGTCGCTGATTTGGCAAAGCTATTTATTTAAGTGTGAGAAAACTGTAAACTAAGGATTGATCATTCCTGGCAGTAATTTAAGATATTTTCGAAGAAATTAAGTTTAGCTATAGAAGTACAGATGGGAATAAAGTGAATGTATGAGAGAATGTTTCTGTACTTTGGCAACTAGAATAGCCTGCTTAACGCAACTGATTTTACTCATTAAGTAATCTTGAGTCTTGTGTAATATAGCTAGACAATATTACCTGTAGACCATGCAGGCACTTCAGTTTCAGGTGAGATAAGGAGCAAAAACAATTTTTAAAACCCTGGTGCCCAGGACATTTTAAAAAAATTATAAATGCCTATATCCTTTTCTTAAATCATTGCCATTTTTGTCTATAAAATATAATAATCAAAGAGAGGTTGGAAATGTGGAAATAAATCTCACTCGTGGACAGAGGAAAATTCCCATTGAGTTTTGGTGCTTAAAGTTGGTAACCTCTGTTACTGGTTACACCTGTGCTATGTAAATACAAAGTTTGTTACTCTTTCCCTGCCCTCATTGATAGTTTACATTCTTACCTTTCAGTGAAAATTACAGAAATATTGAGTAAAGATACAAATATTACTTTTTAATTCTTATCACTTAACTATCATAATCTGGCTCAATTAACAGCTGCTGGTCAAAGGTTTTACAACTGCAATGGTAATGATGTTGCTAATCTGGTATTGATATGTTGCTTGGACATTTGGTCACGTGGAACCTGCTAGTAGAGGGCATCATGATTGTCCATACTAAGCCAGCGTGTCATATGCTCCTCCGTTAGATGGTCCTCTTCCAAGCATCTGAGGTCTACAGATGTTCAAGTCCCATGTGGGATGCCAATTTGCAAGGAACTGTGGTTGCATATACATAGAAACGGCATGGCTGACAATGTGAAGTGAAAGTTGAAAATTCAGAACCAAAACCACAGCCATCTATTTTTGTCATTGAAGAAGTTTCAAAATGTAGGTTGTATGTTTGCAAAGGTCAGGCGCATGAGAGAAACAGGATTATGTGCAATAAGAATATATTTGTATGAATGGGAATTACCCACAAACTATTTTTTTAGGACTGGATCTTACACAATAAAAGTAAATGTTTATGAAATGAAAATTGTAATAGACTCTCGGTAATTATGGGTTTTTATGATTGTTCTGATATATGCACAAATTATCAAATGGATGATTTCATGCATGTAGGAGGAATGAGAATTTGAAAAACTACTATTGAAGACTATTCTACTTTGTTACTTGGTTGAATTTGTTTTTGGTATTTTATTCCTGTTCATTGTTTTGAAACTTGAGTTTTGAGTGTTCTGCATGATTCTTTGTTTTCAATTTAACCTTGCCAATTGTCAGCAGTAGAATGCTGAAATAACTAGTCATGCCCACTAATTTGTTGAACTTTCTGTGGTTGATCATCTAAATGAGCCAATAGTTGTTTACCTAATTATTAATTATAACATATAAATCTATCAAAAGCCTATTGTCAGAAGATGCAATTTTATTTGTAAGCTTAGAACAATGATTATGAATGTAAGTTAAAAAGTTTGTCTGAAAACTCAAGTCTTATCTTTGACTTTGACTAGTATATTTCTATTGTTCCACTGTAAGTTGGTTACTGAATTAGAAGGCCTATAAGATATTTTCAGGAAGACATTGATAGGACTTCAGGAAGATGTTTACGCAGTCTTCCTCATGAATTTTTAAATGTATTTTAAAGGTGCTGCATATATTAAGTGGCTAGTCTTATCCCCATTACCTTTGTGTAAAGGAGAATAATTATTTATGATAGCACATTATGAAAATTAATATGTAAACATTAGAGTTGAGCAGATTGTCCTTGCTTGCATATATTATCGAGGGAACTAGCTAGTCAAGTTTTTGATTAAATTATATTTGGGTTAAACCCATCATTAGAATGAAATGGGTGTCGTTATGTTTTTCTTCCATCACTTAGTGTAAAAATTAGTTTCTGTAGAATTAATTACTATCTGTGTTTCATTCTCATTACTTTGAAATTCTCAGTTTGGACATAGTTGCGATAAGGTACCGAATGTGAATTTTGTGATTCACTTCCATTCTGTATGAAGAAAAATGACATACTAATCATAAGCGGTACTGTGTGTTCTATTGGCTACACTTAATAGAGAAAAGAAAAGCTGAAAAAAATTTACAAATGATCCTGCCATACCCCAGAAAGGAAAATAGCTTTTGAAGACACTTCAGCAGCAAGATGCCGCCACTTAATAAAAATGGTTTATTTGTGAGAAAGTACTGCTACTTCAGAGCCTGATCCCTCAAGCTGGCCATTCACAGAACTACCATGAAGCTGGATTCTGTCCTCTCCCTTGTTGAATACTATTGTAAATATCAAAACAAAAAGCAGTCTAAAGACTAGCAAAGTAGTTTGTTAGGTGAGCTTTCGTGGGACAGACCCACTTCTTCAGACCATAGCCAGACCAGAACAGACCAGAGGTCTGAAGAAGTGGGTCTGTCCCACCAAAGCTCACCTAATAAACTACTTTGCTAGTCTTTAAAGTGCTACTTGACTGCTTTTTGTTTTGATAGTATATAGACTAGCACGGCTTCCTCTCTGTTACTATTGTAAATAGTTCATTAATTGTGAACTGGTATTACTACTCCTTTAATGTAGTTGGAATAAATGGGCCCAAAAGAGTCAGGGGTCTTAATGTGGTCCTGGAACTGTCCAACCCTAGGTCCTTAAACAGGATTTGGGGGGTTCGTATATATAGACCTCAGTCTGCCTAGAGTTATAGCAAATATACCTTCAAATATAAAGAAAAGATACAAAACAAAAGGAACGTTGTTTAGGATTTGCAACGTAAAGTATTGAATAAGGCTTTCATTTTAATAACATTCCCTGTTCACTTTCCCTTTAACTGTAAAAAGTATCTAGAAGGAAAAACTTCTGTTTTTCCGTCTTTTATATGGTATTAGATATGGTAATAAGTGTCATTTTTGCAGGGAGTGGAAAGGAAGTTGAGTGGGCTGTGTCTGTTGCTGCTGCTGCTTTTGAAAGTCTCTGTCTGGTTCCTTGAACACAAAACAAGGATGAATACACGAAAGAAGGGGTTGAAAAGAATATCAAAGAAATCAAATACAGCTTCTGTTTCTAGCGTTGACTTTTACTTGCATCCTCCCCTCTGGAAAAACACAGGCACAGCATGTGTTTTATTAGCCACTCCAAGGTGTGGCAAACTTACACCAGTGTCAGGCTGTTCAGGGCATTGCTTTTAGGTCCCTCTTTGTGGTCATAATCTTAAATAAGTATGACAAAACATGCAGTCTTGACTAGCTATGCCATACTTTTATTAGTCAGAATGAAAAAGAAGAGCAAAAGAAAAGAGAAGAAATAGGGCAGAGAGCAGCATCTTCTGTAAGCTGAGCTCTTGACTGGGCACCCTGGAGAGATTTGAGTGCTGCCTGGCCGATTAGCAGATTGCCCACAGCCAGCAGTTTATGTTTCTACTGGTGGTGCACATATGCGCATGCCTTGGTGCATGTAACAAAATTTATTGTGCACAGATGGGAAAAATTGGAAGGAACATTGGTGGAGAAGGAAAAGTTTCACATCACAGAGGTTGGCTGGGATGCCGCTGAAGCTGGTGGAGGTGGCTGTGTTGTATGGCGGCTTCTTTCTGAGACGGTTTTGTTAGGGAATTTCTTGGGATTAGGATGAAGACAGTCTAGGGTACCAGGAGGTAGTGAGGGTTAGCATGTGACGGTGAAGCTTGCTTATTCCCTCCTTTTGTTTTTCAGTCAGCCAGCACTGTAGTAGCCAACCTTTCCCCCATAAATTTCATTTAAGGATCAACGGACCTTTATAAGGGTGGATAGATTAGCCAATCTCCTTAATTTTATCAATGAATTAAGCCTAGCTTCTAACACACCAATTTTGGTTCATGAATTTCTGGTTCCACACGCTTGTTGCATATTATTTACACAGTTTTTGAGTTATATCAATAGGCATATTTATTTAGACTAATTTGGTTAGTCTTTTTGGACCTTTTCCCATCAACATTTGTTGTCATCGTTTATTAGAAAACTTTATACTTGTTCCACTTTCTCAGTGTGGTTCACAATTAGGATAAATTTGTGGGTCCAATTATTGCATTAGCCAGGGTTCTCAAACCAGGGCAGAGGTGGAAAAAGTACCGAAAAATTTACGAAAGTGCAACTGCTTTGGGGGATTGCATGTAAGTACAAGCTACTCGTGCCCCTCTGGAAAACTACTTGAGAAAATGTGCACACACACACATACTCATCTAGATTATACTCGTGTCCAGAAGTGAAAGCAGCTGCACTTTTATGCAAGTAACTTTTGGGGTACTTTTTTCCACTTCTGAACCGGAGAGGCTTCTCTAACCTTATCTTTAATGTGTTTTGCAATTTTGAGATAATATGATATAGAGATGGAGACTGAATTTCAGTCTCAAACCCAGAAGAATAAAGAGGTGATATGGCTGAATTCTGAATATCCTTAAACACCTTTAATGTATCTTTTATTTTTTATGTAGCTGTCAATCTGTAAGTTTTTTAAATTTTTGATGATGATTATCACTATGATATCTGAACACTTCCCAAAATTTATTAAGTGAACACACAAAAATGTTTCTGTGAAGGGCTGGATTTTCTGTGGTGTGCTAGGATGATAGTTTTGCAAGACTAGGCTGAATCTGGCTGTTGTAAGGGTAGTTCTTCCAGGAGTGAGAGTCACCAAATCTGAAACTATCAGGAAAAGAGATCTGTATCCTGTATGCGAGGTATAGTATTAAGGCTGACAACTGAATTTTTGTGTTGGAATATAATTATCATTGGAAGTCATGCTCATGTAAGGTGAGATATTTCTCTTGGTTGAACATTTGTTGTGATTTCCAGGACTTTTAAGAGGACCTGCATGTTGAATTTAGTTTGGTATTCAGTTGGTAACTGGTGAAGGCAATAGACTGTGAAGGTGTGCTCCCCATGCCTTTGCGTCTAAGCAGGTATTTGATGAGGTAATCTGAGCTTTTTCAAAGTCATTAATTTCCTACTTAGGTACAAGAACTATCAGATTCGTGGCCACAAGACATAAATACATGTATCACCATTGCTAAGTCAGAACCCAACAAAAGGGGTACAGTTCTCTTGCCATCTGTAGATGGAAAAGTTGGGTTTTCTTGTGGCTCTGGCTATTTGGCAACTAGAAGAAATTGTAATTTGTGTTATTGCATTGCCCAGGACTGCCAATCAGGGACTAAGACTCCATTCTGCAAGGCACTGTACAAACAGAAGAAACTGAAATTCCATACCTGAGACTTTACACTCTAAGGCAGGAGTAAAGAGATGGATAGCAGGAATGGGAGCATACAAGGGGGGAAATGATTAGGATTTTTAGGTCCAATGAATGCTAAGGCTTCAGATTGTCTTAGCAAACTAATAGAGACTTTATGAGCAGATAGCATTCCTACTCTGCTTCACCTAAAGTCTACATTCTGTAAGGTACCAAATTTAACCCCCTTTAGGCAACTGTTGGTAACTCAGATAATAGTAGAATATACATCTCAACCTGAACTTAGTTTCAAAGTAGTACTGTTTCTGAGATTTTTCTGCAGGATCTTCCTCTGTCAGGCACTAGTCTCTAACCCAGAGGGTTTTATCCTTTTTATATCTGGGGGTAATTAACAAGCTGAAATTGCCACAAGGAATCAGTAGAATTTAGCAATAAGACGTATACTATCAGAAAAGCCTTGCAAATTTATGCAGCTTAATAGATCCTTGTTGCCCTGTTATATTGCCATTCACCGAGATTGTGTATATAGAGATAGAGTTTTAGCCGTGCTTCCCTTTCCCCACCAGTATCCACTTAAATTTTCCAGAATTTAGCTTCGTTCAGTTTGATTTCAGCCATGCCCCAGAAGAGACGAGTTGATGATGATTACCCTAGGTGTCACCTCCATGTTGATGGCACTTTCATTCACCTTGCTTGATTTCCCCTGGCGGTTTCACTTAGGTCTTGAACAGGCTAGCAGAGGTCTGCAGAGCTCTGTAAAGATCCTGGTGGGAGTATCTTGTCCTTAGGTGTTGCTGGAGGGGAAAAAACAAACACAAACAAACAGAGGAATTTGAGTATATCTTTAACAGATTCTTATAGGAAAATTTCATTGGAAAAATTTTGAGTTGACTTTGTGAGAAAAAAGACATTGATGTCCTTTCACAAGTTTGTTCCTTTGTATTTTACATCCACTGGCCAAATGGTTTTATACAGTATTGTAAGAGCACATACACTTTAAGCCAGAGATGGGCATCTGAGAAGAGTGAGTGGAGTTGCATGAATGGCCCTCATTTATTTCAGTGAGTCGCAGCAGCCCCAAAACCCATCTGTCCCACTTGCAGACTCCCCACCATGTACTATCACCATGGACTACCTGTCTGCTCCCCTTCCCCGCACCCCTCTTGGATGTTTGGGCACCAGAGCCACACACTTCCTACTCCTCTCCTGCCTTTCTAGCACTTTCAGAGCCCCATGAATCACCCGATATTGTGCTCTATCCCTGCTCCTGCCCCTCCCTCACAGAGATTGAACAGCTGCAGATAGGTGATTCATAGTACGTGGAAAGTGCTAGGAGGAAGATGGAGGAGTAGGAAATGCAGGGTTCCAGTGCCCAAGTATATGTGAGGCACAGGTAGGGACAGAGAGGGGTTCTTTGGGCTGCATGTGGAGCCCCAATGGGCCCCATGCAGCCTGCAGACTGCAGATTACCAATTACTGCTTTAAACTCTTGGTTTGATTATACTGTATAATGTTCATCAGTTGTATGGGAATGCAAGTGAATATGTAATGACAACATCTGCAGTTGTAATAAATAGCACTAAAAAGCGTGAAAGGAATATAAACGCTCATACGTCAGAACTTAAATCAGTCTCTGACTAAAAATAAGCTTCTTCAATGGGCAGGTTAGTTGATAATACCCTACTTCAGAGTTTCTTGCATCTTCATTTGAAGCATCTGGGACTGACCTTTATCACATTCCAAAGTAGGTGAAACTTTAGTCTGGTCTGACAATTCCTGTATTTCACTGTCAGTTTGTTTCAGCATCTCTGCTTGCCTAGAATATTGTCATTATTTCTGAAATGTTTCCATTGAGTTATACAATTAATATAAATGATCTCTCTTCAAATATATTTTTAAACTAGCAGATTTTAACTAGCAGATTTATCCAGTGTTGTTTGGGTTACTCAATTAAGGCACTTTTTTGGAAAATAAAAATAAAATGAACATGCTTTATTTACATGATTGTATTTTTTTCAAAAACAGTGTTTATTTAATTTTTAGTTGGGATTTCTTAAAAAAGGGATTGTTAAAATTTATCCATTTAATTTTTTAGTAAATTTATTTTACTGATTTTTTTTAAAAATTGGGAATCATATCAAGTACTTTATTTCCTTTATCCCTATGCACTCTTATAATTCACTGTTTTAAGAAGAAATGGCTACAGTCAGTTTGGTTTCCAATTACATTTTCTTTTAGTTTTCAAATTTTATTGATTTAGCTGTGTCAAAACAGAGCACTATTCCAATTTTCTCCATTTTATCTCTTTTCTGTAAAGCTTATTGAGAACCAATTCTATTACAGGTTAATCCTATTTTTCTGGCTCATCTTGGTTCAGTCTCTTTCAGCATTGACTGAGTTATGTCAGCTTTGAGGACTGTACTTGATTTGGTGATTCTGTCTCTTCTGTTTGGTTTTTAGGAGAAGCAGTCTCATTCCAAGCATGTTGCATTTTCCTGGCACAATGAAACCATTATGATGCTTTAAGTTACAATAAGAGGAAGCTGTGTACTGAATTTGGTGGTCCTAGCTCTTGCCGTTCAGGAGGAGTTCTCAATCAGACTGACAACAGACACAGACTCTAAAACATGTAGGAGACTAGGGCAAGCCATTAATGTATTAGTTATGGTATGTTGTCTTGTTGAACACAACTAGTAACTCATCCATCATTAAATTGACATATGCAATATCTGGCAGATGGGGAAATAATCATCATACTGAATGGACAGAACAATCCTTTTAACAAAACTACAGGTTGAACCTCTCTTATCCAGCACCCTCAGGAGCTGACTGATGCCAAACGACAGAATTTGCCAGGTTACGGGAGGTCAGTACTAACACATTACCAACACTTCCACTGTCATGCTTGTAACACACTGATTTTGGTTCATGAAGTTCTGGGGGCTGTAAACAAACATTCTGGGACCATGGGAAACTTGGTCACACCCATGATAAAGTCTCATGCCAGATTAGACGTTGACATCTGAGAGAATTCCAAATCAGAGAGGTTCAATCTGTAATAGATTAAATGGTGTTTCCAAAATGAGCTGTGTTCAGTTAGCCTCTGACTAGTGCTACAGGTTTTAATAAATAATGTTTCTCCTTGGTTTGTCAGGATTTTGTTTTTACTTTTTTTTCCTTCTTCTCACAAGAATTAAGATATTTTCACTTCCAGTTTCCTTGTATTTTAACTTTGGGATCATTTTACTTTTAAGGAAATATCCTTACATTTAAACAATTACTTCCAGGCCTTGTAGACCCCAAGACCTTTTCTGGGTTAGCTATAGAAAAAAATATACTAATGAGTGTCTTGGGGACATAATTATGTAGATTTAAAGGGGTAATGTAGTTTTAATTATGCCCTGTAGCTAATGAAGATGCATATTAAACTCAGTGATGCCTTTTTGTATTTCGCTCTGAAACTTTTCTCTGACCTTAAATTACTAATCATCTTATTGGTGCACCCTATGGTTATGTAAGCTAGCTCAATATTGCCACCAAATGTTCTAAAACCACTATGTTTTAACATTTTACAATTTTATATTTTGACAAAATGACTTAAGACTCTTTATTGTTCTTTCATTGTATTTATACACATAAATAGCTGGGTCTACACTACAAAGTTATGTCTACAGAAGTCACTGTTGACAGAGTTTTGCTAACAGAACCTCTGTCTACAGGACATGTCCACACCTAATAGGTGCTCCCCCCGTCAACATCCTCTGTCAACATAGCGGCCAGGCTGCCTAGCCTTCTATCAAAAGAACAGCTAACTGGAAGCTCTGCAAACAGGGCTGCCAGGTGAACTGGAAGCTGCCTCTGTCGACAGAGGGCCCTCTGAAGCATCTACACTATTTTTCTGTGCACAGAATCCCTCTACAGAGACACAATGCTGCAAACTTTCAAGACATAACTCAGCTGAGAAAAAGGTTGTGTTTTGTTGACAGATTCTCGACAGAACACATTGATGGTGTGGATGCTCCCTAGTTTTGTCAACACAAGGCCTCTTCTGTAGAGAGAACTTTGTAGTGTAGACACAGCTAATGTTAGAATCTAGTCCATTTAAAAGCCTGGTAACTTTTGTACAATCAGTTGTAAAACTTGATCTGCTTTTATAAACCCAGGGTACTTGAACTTAAATACCAAAATATGAAATTATATCTCTTTTCAACATCTATAGTTTGGATGCAGCTCTACCTTAGGTATCGTTGTCCTGAATAAAAAATAACCCACAAAAGACCTCTGAGACAATCACAAGATTCAGATACAATAGTATTTGCAAATTAATGTTGAATGGATCACAGCAACAAACTGTAGTTCTGGTTGAAATGAGATTTTCCATCTAAAGCTATTTGCCCTTTTCAGTTGCTATTAACTTTTACAAGTAAATTTATTTGAAACTGAATTTTTTTCATTCTTGATGTCACTGGAGATGTGTAGAGATTTGGATAGGTGTGTGTATGAAAGAGGAGAGTGTGGGCAAAATTCTCAGTCATTTGTGTTAAATGCGTAAAAGGTGTTCTGATTTCAGTTTTGACATGTGATAGCTATTGCACTTCGCAGCACCAGCAAGTCAGTTGTCAGTGTGCTGCTTTGCCCCCACCCACTGGCCCGGCCCCGCTGTTGACTTGCCACCTTCGGCCCCACAAACTATATGGCCAGACACGACCCATTGGTGCAAGTCGAACCACAGAAGTTACTCTGACTTGCATTGTAGGCTGCTTTAGCTCTTGGCAACTCTCAGGTTCGGGTGGGCAGTGCAGCAGGACAGAGCTACATAATCCCCTTGCAACAGGTGCATTGAGAGCAGTTCTGGCATATCTGTAGAATAAACCATAACATTTTGATATTTGTTTATAAATATTCTGGATACTATATTTTCACAGTTTGCATAGTTGGGAGCCTAAAATAGTTACAAACATCTATATTTTGTAATCTAATCCATGAATATTGTTGGAGTTAGATTCTGATCTCTGAGTTACTCTGATGGAACTCCACTAAAGGAAATGGAAATCTAGTCTGAAAAGCTAACTGAGATCTGTCTGTATGTAAAATGTATCTGTCTTTATTTTCAGTGAACACACATTCCCTAATTCCCCATCTATATTGCACTCTTCCTTTAAATTTTATTTTGTTGCTTTTATTAATACAATACAGGTAGCACCTCTCAGAACCAGAATTCTCTTATTCATCAACATTCGTCATCCAGCAGGACCATGGATATTACTAGGTCAGAGAGCTCCTGCTGAGAGGCTGCTGTAATAAGAGCAGGTGGGAGCCCAGTGACAAGGGGGCTGACAGCTCTGTCCAGGGGAGGCGAAGGGCTTGTGCCCCTGGCGCCAGCTCCCTGGCAGGGTCTTCTGCTGGCTCCTCGTCTGGAGCTGGCCACTTAGCTCCCTGTGCTGGCTGCTCAGTGGGTGGAGGTGGGTGTTGTGCTGGCTGTCTGGTGGGGGCTGGAGCTGGCACGATCTTCCTAGTGGGGGCAGCTCCCCAATGGGGTGCTGGAGCCATGGCCATGCAGGGTTGGGGGCAGTGGCATCAGTCCAGCAGGAGCCAGCTGCAGGTAAGGGAGCTGCTAGTGCTGGAAAGAGGGGGATGAAGCAGAAGACCACTCCTTTTCCGGGAAATTCCCTTGTTCAGGATGGATCAGGTCATGAGAGTGCCAGACAAGAAAGGTACAACCTCATAAAATGTACTAACACCAGAGCCTACATTTCCCCAAATTCCCTTTTCAGTTTTTCATCCCTAGTCAGACTTGCATTTTTGTTGAAAGATTGCATACAAATAAGAACAGCAGCAGTGTGCTGTTAAGTCACTGACATCTGTAAGAAAAGACTTGACAGCAAGAATGCTTTATTTGCCTGTTAACCAAAATTGAAGTAGCTAAGTATCATGTAGGCTTTGTCTACGCTTAATGACTCTGCAGCTGTACCGTAGTAGCACTTCAGTGAAAATGCTGTCTATACTGACAATCAAAGTAGGTACTTCACGTCCCCCAGAGATGGTAGCTGTGTCAGTGAAAGATCATCTCCTATTAACATAGCACTGTCTACTCTAGGACTTAGGCCTGCATAAGCATGTTACTTGGGTTTTATTTTACACGCTCCAAATGAGATGATTGTACCAATGTAAGTTGCTAGCGTGGACCAATCCATACTCTGGGATGTCCAGAATACTGTTTTGAGTAGCTTTGTACTGAGGCATCTATGACTATGTAAGCATTTGCCATAAATAATTGCTTTGCTCTTCCTCTTCCTCACCATATTTATATACTTAAGCTTTTAGAGACATGCCTCAATTCCATGTAGAGGTCGATATAGGGTTAAAAATAAAAACCCTCTCTTGCCTATTTTATATTGCCTGAAATTTTGAAATAGAAAATATAGCTTTTATACTTGTGCTTTTACAAGAATACTACATTAATCTCATTGCAATCATTTACAAAAATATTAAAAAGTAGTAATGGTGAAATGTGCAATTGCTTTTTAAATTATTTTATTAACTTCCTGTTTAGAATCACATCATTTAGCATGTCCTTACTCTAAATTATCTTAAAGAATAAAGTAGAATCCGCAGGGGTTTTTTGATTTCATTTTGTTTTTCTCTTTAATAGATCTAAAAAATATCAGTTTGTCTTGTCTTGCATGAAAGAGCTACACCAACTAGGAAATGGAGGCTATATTTCATACTCAACAATTCAAAGGAACAACTTATTATATCAAAATATGCAATCTGGTGACATACTGTGCAGAATATTATGTAAAATAGGAAGACATTTCCTCCATCAGAGTTTATGATTTTCTGCCATGTCTTTGGAACTTATCTAATCTTATGAATAGAGACAGACAGTTATTTTGTATTATTTGTGCATTATGCAAAATTTATATTTCAGAAGATTGAATTGATTGAGCCAGGAAAGCAAGATTGTGATCCAGTCTGTTATTTCAGTTTTAGAGGAATAGTTATTTTTGCAGCAATCTTTTATATTCTGTACTGATTTCATAATGTCAATGCATAGTGAATTATTTTAGTAAGACCATAAATGCTATAAAAACATAAACACGTTATCTATAAACATGCTATCCCTGCAGTTTTAAAAAAACCATTTGACATTTTGTACTCTAAAACTTATTTGGGAAGAGGGGTGAAAGAAAAGAGAATGTCCCCCACCTACCCAGGGAATCCAGGCGAGACATCTTTCTGCATGGGAGAAAACTAAATTATATAGCTTCCTCCCATTGATGGCATAGCAAATGGGACTCACTAAATAGCTGAAAAGCATATATTCCATAGTTGCCTCACAAGCAAATCTGATTACTGAACAGCCAGTAGGGATTCATTTGCTGTGGTTGTTTTTAAAAAGTTTCTTGGAGATGATCTGAGAATCCCTTGGATTTCCTTAAAAATGTTCAGAATTAGCAATGGGAAACTAACTTTCCTTTATTAAGCTTTCTGAGCTTTCTGTTTAAAATTTAGCAGCATGATTTTTTTCTGGTATCAGAGGCTGAGCAGCAGAGCTTATTCTTGCTTTTAGAAGATATTGGCAGGCTTGGGAAATTTTGGTATTACATACATTTAACTGTGGAAGAACATATTTTGTTTTAGAAATAATATGTCAGGGTGGACTAGGTTCAGAGCCTCCCTGCTGGAGGCTTCACAGCCCCTTGTCATCCTGCCCCAGAATCAAGCCGCGAGATCTTTTCCAGGTAACCTATAGTGGCTGTGGAGAAGCAGCCAAGCAGAGGGATTGCTGGAGCAGCCAATAAGGGGCCAGAAGTCCCAGATAAAAGGAAAGCAGAGTGTAATCTTGGTTGCTGCATGGAACTATATGAAGGAAGACCAGGTGTCTGGTGGCCTAGGTGAGTTGCAGGACCATAGACCTCTCACTGCAGAGTGTGCTGTCTTGGCAGAACTCAGCCCAGGGAATGCTGCCAAAGACTTAAGAATATTGTTTCTGTTCTGACCTTTCGCCATTCTCACTTATCTGCCCCTATCACCACTCTCTCTGGTTATGTCTAGACTAGAGGGTTTTGTCAACAAAAGCCAGAGAATGTCCAGGTAGCCAAGCATGTTCTGTCAACAGTAAGTCAACAGAACTCAGCTGTACCCTGCTCCCCATGAGGAAGAACATTTCTGTTGACAGAGATCTGTTGACAAAAGGCTGGCCTGGATGACCCAGGGGGGCCTTCTATTGACAGAAATGGCCTTCAGGGCACTGTGCAGGTTGCCCGGGAGGGTACCCTGTCCACAGCAATCAGCACACTATGGTTCCTACCCACGGTCATTTTTGAAGCCTCAGGGAGCCTGGGAAACTCTGTGGCAGGAAGTTGAGCAATGGAGGAGCAGCATGGTGTGTGGCTCCCTCCCTCCAGCCAGCAGCATGGCTGAGCATCAGATACCACATGACCCCCCAGGGCCCTCAAGGAGCTACCCGGGGCTCAAAGGGGCAGGCCGTCTCCTGGACTGGGGCTGAGCTTCAGGTCCTCTTGGACACGTGGGCTTCATCAGCCTCGGCCACGTTCCCCACAATGCAGACTGGCATCTGCTTGTCCCCAACCACCAGCTCCTAAAAATATTTTTGAACACTTCTGCCTGTTCTATTTTGTTTATAATTCTACCATTTCTATCTAGCCTTGGACCATATCTGTGTCAGAATTCTTTTTACTCCCAATTTATTTTAAAATACTACTTTTCATCATCCTTAACTCTGGTGTCCATATTTTGTTTTTCTTGCATCCCTTGAGTTTCAGTTTTACTTAATTTTTGATTTGTATTCAGTACCATTCTGTGTCTTCATTGTACAGCTCTTGTAGAACCTGGAACTTGTTGGTCAATGTAAATCAATAGTATTCCTCCATCTTTGCATCTTTCAAGGAGCTGATGATGTATCTCTGTCTTCTGGTTGCTCTTTCTGGCATATTTTTCAGCTTCAATTTCACTTTGGAAACCAATATATAATGATCTATACTATATTGGCTCCTCTCTTCATTTGTACATCATGCAGTGATCTTCAGAATTTTTGTAATATACATAGGTGGTTGATCTGGTTCTCTGTAAAGTGATCTGGAGAGACCTATGTTGCTTTGTAAATTCCTTTGTGAGGGAACACACTGCTTCTGATGAGAAGGTGGTTGCTGTACGATGAAGCCACAGATTTAGACATTTGGTGGCAACAAGTGAAAGAAACAATAACAACATGCCAAGAAGTAGTTGGACCGCAATCCTCACCCCAGAAAAAAAGGAATGAATCTCAGCAGAAATGATGTATGGGATACAAGAAAGGAAGCACAGGAAAGAGGTAGTTAACATCAGCCAGACCAGAGCAGGAAAGGCAGCAGCATAGGAAGAATACACAAAAGTTAACAGAGAGGTGAAGAAGAATGTGAGGACGGATGATCAGAACTTCATAGAAAATCTGGCAGAAGAAACAGAAGCTGCAGCAGCAAGTGAAAACGTGAAGCAGCTATGCGACACTACAAAGAAGCTTTCAGGAAAATGCAGCAGGCTTGAATGACCAGTCAAAGACAAAGAGGAACAGGTGAGAGTAGGGACAGAGCATCAATTGAACTGATGGGCAGAACGTTTTGAAGAGCTTCTCAACACACCAACCCCAGAATATCCACCAGAAATCAAAGCAGCAGAAATCGATTTTTCCAATACACTATGGCAAACCAACTAGAGAGGAGGTCGGGAAGGCCATCTTGATAGCAAAAAATGGTCACACCATGGGCCCAGATGACATTCCTGCAGAAGCCCTTAAAGCGGACATTGATACTACGGTAGAGATGCTATTTCTACTGTTTGAGAAGATTTGGGAAGACGAGAACATGCCAGCAGACTGAAAGGAAGGCTAACTCATCAAGATTCTACAGAAGGACACCTTAAGCAGCTGCGAAAACTATAGAGGAATCATACTTCTGTCAGTGCCAGGAAAAATCTTCAACAGAATCATCCTGGTGGTCAAACAGTGGAATAAATTGCCAAGGGAGGTTGTGGAATCTCCATCGCTGGAGATATTTAAGAACAGGTTAGGTAGATGTCTATCAGGGATGGTTTAGACAGTAGGGAGTAGGGGGCTGGACTCGATGGCCTCTCGAGGTCCCTTCCAGTCCTACTATTCTATGAGTCTATGAATGAAAAATGCAGCGGACCCAGAGCTGAGACACCAGACAGCTGGCTTTCGACAGAATAGGTCATGCATTGACCCCATTGCAACATTACGAATCATAGTGGAGCAATCTATAGAATGGAATTTGCCACTTTATATCAACTTCATCAACTAAGAGAGAGCCTGTGACAGCGTACACAGGGAAACCCTCTGGCAGATGCTTCAGCAGTATGGCATACCAACTAAGTTAGCCAGCCTCATCAAGAACTCCTATGAAGGAACGACATACAAAATTTACCATGGGGGACAGTTCACAAGGAGCTTCGAAGTGAAAACTGAAGTCCAACAGGCTGTTTGTTGTCACCATTTTGCTTTCTCCTAGTGATAGACTGGGTCATGAAGATAACAGCAGGGAAAATAAATGGGATGCAGTGGACATTGTGAACCCAGCTGGATGACCTGGACTTTGCTAATGATTTGGCACTTCTGTCCTACAGCCACTGATAGATGCAAGAGAAGATGTCACACCTTACTGACATCTCAGCTACAGTTGGCTTGAACAGCCACAAGGGAAAAACTAAGACCTTGAAAATGAACTTTTGTAGCACAGAACCAGTTATACTTGGTGGCAGGGCGCTGGAAGTTGAGGTCTTTGCATATCTGGGCAGCATCATCAATAAAGAGGGGTCACCGATGCTCATGTGAAAATGAGGCTTGGGAAAGAGAGAACAGCTTTACATCTCATGAAGAACATCTGGAATTCTAAGCAGATCAAAACACAGACTTATAACTTAACTTATTCAACTCCAGTGTCAAATCAGTCTTACTGTATGGAGCAGAAATTTGGAGAACAACAAAGAACTGTCCCAGAAAAGAAATCCAGCCATTTATCAATAACTGCCTTTGTAGAACCTTCCAGGCCACTGGCCATACACCATGAATAGCCAAGACCTGTGGCAACTGACTCTCAAACTTCCTGCCAAACAAGAAATCAGAACAAGAAGATGGTGATAGATATGACATACCCTCAGAAAACCAACCACCAACATCACAAGACAAGCCTCAAGCTGGAAACCCCAAGGAAAAAAGAAAAGAGGGCACCCAAAACAGCTGGGCTGTGTCTACACTTGCATTCCTCTTTCAAAAGAGGCATGCAAATGAGGGAAATCGAAAATGCAAATAAGGTGCAAATTTACATATCTGACACCTCATTTGCTTATTATTTCAAAATAGTTTCTTTTGAAAGAAGAAAACGAGTGTAGACACTGTTCTTTGAAAGTAAACATCTTTGAAAGAATCCTTCTTCCCATAAAAAATGGAGGAAAGATTCTTTCAAAATGGGGTTTACTTTCAAAAGAGCAGGGTCTACACTGGTTTTCTTCTTTCAAAAGAAGCTATTTTGAAAAAAGAATATGCAAATGAGGTGCCAGATATGTAAATCTGCACCTCATTGGCATTTTCGATTTCCCTTATTTGCACACCTCTTTCAAAAGAGAAATGCAAGTTTAGACACAGCCCTGGTGTAGAGACCTGAAGGCAGACACTGAAAAGATGGGATGTACCTGCTACAGAACTGGAAACGATTGCCCAAGGTGGGACTCTGGCGAATGGTCATCAATGGCTATGCTCCAAGATGTAGGAGTGGAAGAGGCTTGCAACCATTCATATCATTAAGTTCTTCTTTCTTCCATTTAGTATATCTTATTATACTCTTATTTTTATGTTTGCCCTTACATTCCTCTCTAAACCAGGTTGTTTTTTAAACCAGCACAGCATTCTTCCTTTGTTCTTCTTCTTTCTTGCTTTTTTGAGTATTTAGAGAAGAATTCTTTTCATTCACATTTTTCTGGATAAATTCTTCCTCTGCATTGATTTGACTCATAATTTTTTTCAACTTTGTGAAATTTGGCTATTTGTAGCTCCAAGCATATATAGAACCAGTAGGGATTTTATTCTGCTTGCTCATTGTAATTATGATCACATCAGGATGACTCGTACCTCAGCTACCACTTACTTTTACTTTTGCGATCATTTCCTCTTTATTGGTTATGACCAAATCTAATATAGAATTCACTGATGTTGGCTGCAAGACTTTTTGAGGTAGGAAATTCTAATCTATAATGTTTTTTGAAATTCCAAGGATATTTTAATTATGGCAACCTGAGGCTTACAGCACATCATTCAAAATGAAGTGCTCCATGATTATGCAGTTTTTTCCCCTACATATAGCATATTGGTGCATAAGAAACCAGTCATCCTGTTCCCTAATATGACACTGACATGAAAGCATAGAAATAAAGGACAGAACACTACACAAAACTGCCTCAATGACTGGAGTGAGCATTAACTAGGCAAAGACCAAAACAATGATGATCAACCAGTCCAACACCACCATCACACTGGAAAGGGATGACCTGGAAGATGTGGAGCAGCTTGCCCAACTGGGGAGTATTATGGGCGTAGATGGAGGAACAGATAAGGATGTCAATGCCAGAATAGGGAAACAAAAGCTGCACTTAAGACATGCTATCCCATATGGAGTTTACAAACAATATCTTTGAAGAGGAAATTGTGAATCTTCAGCACAAATATGAAGAGTGTGCTCTTGTATGGATGCGAGACCTAGTGTACTAAAATGTTTTCAAATCACAAGCTACAGACATTCATAAACTGATGGCTGAGGAACATTCGTCACATCAAATGGCAAGAATAGTAACAGAGAGGAAGCCGTGCTAGTCTATATACTATCAAAACAAAAAGCAGTCAAGTAGCACTTCAAAGACTAGCAAAATAGTTTATTAGGTGAGCTTTCGTGGGACAGACCCACTTCTTCAGACCATAGCCAGACCAGACCAGACTCAATATTTAAGGCACAGAGAACCAAAAACAGTAAGCAAGGAGGACAAGTCAGAAAAAGATGATCAAGGTGAGCAAATCAGAGAGTGGAGGGGTGGGGGGGGAGGTCAAGAATTAGATTGAGCCAAGTATGCAGACGAGCCCCTATAGTGACTCAGAAAGTTCCCATCACGATTTAAACCATGTGTTAATGTGCCGAATTTGAGTATAAAAGCCAGCTCGGCTGTTTCGCTTTCCAGAACAGCCGAGCTGGCTTTTATATTCAAATTTGGCACATTAACACATGGTTTAAATCGTGATGGGAACTTTGAGTCACTATAGGGGCTCGTCTGCATACTTGACTCAGTCTAATTCTTGACCTTCCCCCCCCCCAACCCCTCCACTCTCTGATTTGCTCACCTTGATTATCTTTTTCTGATTTGTCCTCCTTGTTTACTGTTTTTGGTTCTCTGTGCCTTAAATATTGAGTCTGTTCTGGTCTGGCTATGGTCTGAAGAAGTGGGTCTGTCCCACGAAAGCTCACCTAATAAACTATTTTGCTAGTCTTTAAAGTGCTATTTGACTTCTTTTTGTTTCAAATGGCAACAGTTTGTCACAAATGAGGAGCTTTGGAATAGAGCAGGACAAGAACCACTCGATGCTCAAATCAAGAGAAGAAGGTGGGGATGGCTATGCCACATTCTCAGAAAACCATCATCCCACATAATCCACCAAGCTCTCACATGGAATCCACAAGGAAAACGCAAAAGAAGACGACCTCAGACAACGTGGAGAAGATCTACTGAAATTGGACGACAACAACTGAGGTATTCCTGGAACCAGACAAAAGTTTTGTCCCAAGACAGAGTGAAGTGTAGGAGACTTGTAGAGGGCCTATACTCCACTCAGAGTACAAGGGTTAAGTAGGAGTGGTAGTATGTTGTATCTGTCAGGATCATTGATCTATTGATTCAAGGTCATAAACTGCTTCATTGTCAGTGACTAGGAAACAGGTAATGCTGCTCTTCCTCTCCCTTTTTTCCTCTTGATCCTCCCTAGGTAGGTTGTAATAATTTATTTTAGTATATATTAGCTTTCAGTAATAACACCTAGATCAAATTTATGTTCATAAATCCTCTTGTTTGTTACCCATGCTTACTGTATTGAGATATACGCAAACAAGAGATTTCTCCTTTTCATGTATTGTAGCTTCTTGATTAATTTTGTTCAACATTGATAAGGGCTCACATCTTCCATCTTTTACCCTGTCTTTAATTATAAATTTAATTCCCCTCTCACAACTTTAAGGAGCTGGTTCTGAAGAATATTTGTCTTCCTGCTGCTTAGGTAGAGGCCATCCAAACTATAAAGCCTCTTCTCCTCATGGAAGGTACATTGATATTCCATAAAGACCAAAGCTGTCTACCTTACACAAGTTACTTAGCCAGTGATTGTCTTCAGAATTTTCTTCATTCTGTCATTTTATTCATGGTAGAGGAAGGATGTCAGAGAAAATTGCTTGTACATTATTCTTTTTAAGTATGCTTTTGAGTTGCCTGAAGTCATTTATTATTTGTGAGCTATCCCACAAAGAAGTGTCATTAATGATACTATGAGTCATTGCTAATGGATCCTCGCCCATAGACTTCAAAAGCCTGTGCAATCTTAGAGTGACATCTTGTGTCTTGGCTGCACAAAGGTAGCATGCTCTCTTATTATGTCTGTTCCTTGTAGAATTTTCTTTCTATTGCTCTGAGTATTGACTCTCCAACAAGGATCATCTTTCTTCTTTGAACACTTTGAGAGCTCTTTGGAGGCAAACTTTTGTTTGCTTTTGTGTTTTGCTTTGTTTATTTTTGTTTCTTTGGTTGTTTACAGTCTGGGCCAAGGTGCCATCCACATGTGTCTCATGAATCCCTCCATTCCATTGGACCTGCTGTATGTGACTTATCTTCTGTAGTTTACAAGTTTAGGATTTGGTATTGATTTTAAACTTCAAGCTATGTGGAATTATTTCTGCTTCTCTTCTTTTTTGGTGGTCATGGTCTACTTGTCATCATCTATCTCCAGCCAAGTAGACTGCACTTGCCTTCAGTGATTAGAGACTACTAGGCCTCCTCTCTGATTTCCTCTTTATTCTATTCCTTTGTGGTCTTTTCCATTCTACCTTGAATGCAGAGTACTGTGTGTAGCCGAAATCTAGTTGTTTAGAAACTCCTCAGATTATCTGATTATCAGTAACATCTAAATTTGCCTCTTCAGTCCAAAAATATTTTCTTTTAGTCAGCCACCAATTTGCACTTCTTGTGTAACAGATCTCTTCAACCTTCAGGCAGGAAAAATAATATGGCGTATCCATTACCCTGATGTTCCATTTCAGGTTATCATGATACCACATGTTATTCTGAATCTGGAATGGAACCCTCTCATGCTTCCACAAACTCTCTCCAAAATGCTTTTCCTAGTTGTCTTGGTTTGTGGATCTTGAGATCACCCACTAAGTGACCTTTACATCAAGTCTTCCCTGGTTCCCTCAGCTCACCGCCTCTGAGTGGTGGACAACTCAAAGACTTCTGACAGCTGATCTAATTCATGGTTGGCCTGGGTCAGCTGACTTTGGGCTGAGGCTGGAGGGCTGTAAAATTTCAGTGTAGATATTCAAGCTTAAGTTGGAGCCTGAGCTCTGGGACCCTCTGAGGTTAGGCTCCTAGAGCCTGGGCTCCAGTCGAAGCCTAGATATTTATACCATAATTTTACAGCCCTAAGCCTTAGTCAACTGGCATAGCAACCACAGATGCTTAATTACAGTGTAAACATTACCTCAGGGGTCCATGGCTGGACATCTATCACATTGTTCAAAAGTTTTCATCTCTGTCAAATATGATTACTACCATGTAAATAAAATCTTTACCCTTTTTGAGCAATGTACAGTAAAAGTCCTCCTTTCAAAAGCAATAACTTGGTTTCATCTTTCTCCATTTGAATGGTTTTGGTGGGTATATTCTCTTAGCCTAATATTTCTTACCATAGAGTAGTAGAATCACTGACAAAAATGTGTGTTTCTCATGCAAATAATTTGCCTTTAAATTTTTTTACCATTTAGTTTGACAAAGGGTATGCCTACAGCATCCGTCATAACTATGGAAAAGAAGGCAAAAGGACTGATTACACACCATACAGCTGCATGAAAATTATCCTGTCCAATCCACCAGCTCAAGGGGATTATCATGGTGAGTATTTATAACTGACATGGTCATGGTGTATGAAACCCAGTAGCTCTGGAAGAGAACTGATTGTATGTCTGTATTGCCAGCAAGAGATAGTAGCTTGTAGCTTATGCCTATCATTACTGACAAGCTAGTGCACTACTGCTCTTCTGGTGATTTGTCTTATTACTGAACTAGGTCAGTCAAGAGAAATTCATGCACCTGTAGTTCAATATGTGATTTATTAGTTTTTTTTCTTCCTGGCTTTCTTTTTCACACCCTCCCATTTGCTTTGCAAGTGTCTTTGAAAACATGCACTGAAGTTTCTTACCATTCTACTTTCAAAATGGCTAACATATTCCAGTACTATTCCATCCATTTAGTTTTCAGTGGGCTAATCACTCAGCAATACCGTTCAGCTTTGAATCTCGTGATAATAGTCCGTTTAATAAGCTAAGATTAATTAAAAATATCTCGACTTTACATATTTTTATAACTCTCTCGAGTCCTGGGTAGAGAATGATGCATAAAACTCTCACCTGTAGTCTTTGTGCTTTCTTGTACATTGGAATCAGTATGGAATAGAACTTAATTTTTCAGTGGATTTTGAACAAAAATTATATTTTCATTTCCCTGATAACTAATAAAGATTGATTCCTCTTCATTAAGTTTGATAAATGTTACACTTCTCCCTGCACGTTTTCCGGAGGATCTTCTGTTCCTAGAGTGATCCGTTTATCCACTCCTTGATCCTAACTTAATTTGAAAAGTTATGGCACATAAATGTTGTCTTGGACTATTCATCCAGCTGGGCTGCTTTTGGCAGACTGTGTGTAGTAGAATGCATTACAGGAGGATACTTTTAAAAATTCTTAAGGAATTAAAGTCATTCAGTCGATATGACTTGTGCTCTTTGATTCCTTAGGGATACATTGCAGATGTAAGTAAGCCTCCCAGCCAGGTTAGACAGATTGTGCTTGTTGAGCTTGTGCTAGCAATCTAAAATAGCACTGTGAATATGCTACTGCACTGACAGAGGCTTGGAATAGCTACCAAAGCTCAAGCCTACCCTGGCTCTGAGTTTATGGGCTAGCCTCATTCTCCACCAGTACTGCTGTGTCTGCACAACTGTTTTTAGTGCACTAACACGACCCCCCCAGCATAAATCTGTTTACACAGGCTGTGAGGCTCCTTCTCAGCTGCAATGTGAACACACCATTATGTACATATATATATACACACACACACAAAACCTGTGTTTAATTGTAGAAAGTCAGTTTACTTTGTGTGCAGCAAGAATTACTTTTCTTTGTTTTTCAATGGTGGGATTCTTCAAGATATTTTCACTGTGGAATAAATATTCTTGTGGCCATTAAGGACCAAGTCCCCTTTTACTTTAGTTTTCTTATCTGTCATATGTGTCCATCACAGCCTAATGCTGCTTTTTGTATTTGAGATTTCTTTAAATGTAACAGATTAATATAGGTTGAACTTCTCTCATCCACCACCCTTGGAACCTGACTGGTGCTGGATAAGAGAATTTGCTGGACCATGGGAGGACAATAGTTTCTAGCATATTACCAATGCTTGCACTGCTTACTAGACTATTAGAAGGCATTTGCAGGTAAATTACAGCTAAATAACTGCACAGAACACTGAGAGCCAGGACTGGTGTTTATGGGACCAGGGGAAATGTGGCCACACCCATAAATGGTTGTCCAGCTAAATAAAATTATGTCAAATTGAGTGTTGCCAGATGAGAGAGATCTGGATTAGAGAGGTTCAACATGTAGCTGTTCTGTGACTTTGTGCCTGTTAATTTGAACTAATTAAAACTGTGAATTTTATCCTGCTTGTGTTGTACTTTATGTAACTCTTGAGCCTGTAATGCCCTGATAACCATTCAATAATCTTTTAGAAAAAGAGTAAAGCAGTTGTACACATGGGCAATTAACTTCTTTATTAATAAACTGATAGATAATTAAGAACAGCTTAATTAGTCTCAAGTGTATTATTGTGCTAACTCCCAGGTAAATAGCCTTGTTTATGTGCTTGTTTATTTTTTTTCCCCTGTCAGGGTGCCCATTCCGTCACAGTGACCCTGAGCTGCTGAAGCAGAAGCTCCAGTCATACAAGATTCCTCCCAGTGGGATAACTGAGGTATGGCATATTCTGTTTGGAATCCTCAGTAATGAGGAGTTAGAAACTGCCTTCAGTTTCATTTCATAGCCATGTAGTACTGGTATGTACAACCTGTCAAACTTTAAGTGAAATCTCTCTTCTTGTAAGAGAATTGTCAGAGTCGTAGCTTTTCTGCATTTACTTTTGTTGATAGTGTTTTTTTAACAGCTAAATTTTTTTTTTAAACTGATCAGCTCCTAAATGTATAACATTAGTTGTTTTAATATTGTAGCAGGGATGAGGAGGGATTTAGTGCTATTATCTTTTAAATATATTTTACTGCATTTTATTACTAAATATTCATAATGAAGGTGGCAGTTAATGGCAGCATTATTCTTTTTTGGGTACTGTTTTTTAATCTTGTCTGAAACGTGGGCTTTCAATAGGAGGAAGACCAAACTTCTGTTGTTAGTATTTAGTAAATCCACTAGGTTAGAAAACAAAATAGGACATTGTAGACACTTACTATCAGGAAAACTTTTAAAAGGTATTAAATCCACATGTTGAAACTTGGGAGATGGCGAAGGGAAAGCACTCACATAAATTATTTTATTTTATTTCAAAGTTTAAAATTAGAAAATTCCTGTGTTCATTTAGCAATCTAGCTATGGGTTACGCACCAAATATATTAACATATTGCCACATGTTTTTCATACAGACATGTAATTATTCATCTATTACATATTTAATGAGTTCTTCGCTAGCAGTCTTAATATGAAGATTTACGTGTATGGGCCTATAGAATAAAAGTGAAAAGTAAAGGAAGGGTTGTTAGCGGAGGAAACCCCTGTGTAGATATTTTCAAAGATATTCCGATGGAGCAGGTGCTTTAGGGATTATTGCTCATTTTAAAATCTTATTGTTACTTCCATTACTTTGAGTATAAGCAGCATTGTTGTTTCGCAATAAATGTTCATTAGTTTGGTGACAGCACATTCTGAGGGTGCTACAGCATCCCTGCAATTAAACATGTCTCCTAAAGTAGTGCCAGTATTTGTGATGCTGAAAGCCATGAGAACAGATACTCTCACCAGTGAATGAAGAATATGATGGGGTGGCTTCTGAGGTAAAACTAACAGAATGATTTCAGACTGCAGCTGAACATTTTGAGAGAACAGGGTTTAAAGCAGGTAGAGAGGTGTGTGTGTGTGTGTGTGTGTGTGTGTGTGTGTGTGTAGGGTTTAAAGCAGGTAGAGAGGTGTGTGTGCGTGTGTGTGTAGAAATACAGCTTTCAGAAATTGATGGTGTTCAGAGTACAGTACAAAATTAAATATAAAACAGCGACAGAAAGGCACAAGCCCCATATCAGCAAGTAATCAAAGGTCGCAGTAAAGTCCAGGTTGAGTTATGCTGAGGTGTTTGGAAACCTGACCGGAAACTGAGAAAACAACATGTGTTCAAGTATGTTCCAGAAGCTGCACCGAAATCACATCTTTAGTTACCTTTGAACTAAAGTGAAGGTTAGAAACAGGGTCATATTTGGTTCAATCTGTAGTTGAAAGATTGTTTTTAAAAAGTTTTAGCTGCAGCAATTAAAAACAAACAAACCAACCCAGAAAGTGACCTTGAGTAAGTGAAAGTAACTATTGGTAGTTATTATTGAGCCCAAGGTATGGGCTTTTTATGTAAATGAGGCTTCTTTCTAGTCAGGTGTCATTTCTTGGTGCCGTGTATTTGCCACACAGCAGCTTTTGTTTTAATGTTTTAACTTTCACATTTCTTTATACAGAAACTCTCCTCCACCTGCTTGACTACAATCTGGTCTATGAAGTACTTTGTTAATGTCAGGCAAGAAGAAACACTTGACGGGGAGGGAAGAGGAGCCGTTATGATGCCAGGGTTATTTTGTGGATGCTGGAATAGTACGCTGGCCCTTGGGAACATTTACCATGGAGTTGTGACCCTCTTCTTCAAGATGCATTTCCCAGCTAATGCAACCAGAGACTCTCTCTGACTAGATGTCATAGTGGTTGAGTGGATTGAAGGAATTTTGAGAGGATAGGGAGATTGCTTTCTCTATTGAGCTCAGGATGAGAAGAAAGATTGAGGCAGTCTGTGTGAGGATAGATAGGCTCTTCTTCAGAAGAAGCTCTATTTTCTTGGAGTCACTAGAGGCTGTCTCTGGTTTGGCACAAACTAGCTGGCTTTATATGATACCTGTATCTCCCAATGTGACTCCTCTTCTTCACTTTGCAGGGGTGTCTATGTTCAGTTTATTCAAGAATAGGTAAAGGGCTAGTGCAGACGTTGTTTCATTCTTGTTTGTCCTATGTTATAGCACTAAAACAACTGGGAAGAACTGGTAGTGGTTATGACATTACCCAGGGTACAATCTGGACCGTTGAGCAGGTCTCCGAATTCTCTAGCCTGGGGTGCCTTTTATTCAAAATAATTAAAAAAGGAAAATTCAGCCATGGTGAACTCAAGCCTATGTGTGAAACATGGTGGATGGAGTGCCATGACTGTGAGATTGTATTTGTGGAACTATTTCCAGCTGTTGTGGGTGTCATGGAGGTAAATACAAACAATACCACTAAAGAAGGCTCATCTAAAAGCATAAATGGTATGCTGTGCCATGATAAAATTTCATAGCTATCATGAAAAGCACTAGAAGTGTTGTCCAGCCCTTGTCCAAGGTACCACAGAAAATAAATCTAGACATTTTTTCTGGTAATCAGTTGGTGACTGAAATTTTCCATTGTGACATTCATTACCCAGGGTACAATCTGGAGTGTGGAACAGCTGTCTGTCTTTAAATCTGTAATCTGAGGTACTTTTTCACTGATTTGTTATTTTAACATCCATTCCTGGCCTGCTCATACAGCCTGCAGCGTGCAAATTGCTCCCAATTACTTGTGTGAGTGCTCTGACCAGTCACTCATGAATTACAAACAGGATGATACCTGCAAATTCCTAGTCCAAGTGTTAACCTCGACATGTGTTTTGTCCTGTCCAGCACACTACTGAACAATGCAAGCTCATTGAATGTTCATCATATCCTCAAAGGAAAATGATAGATGCACTCGCCTTGTTATCCCCAATAGTTTCGCACACCTTTTAATTCATGCATACTGGTTAAAACAGTAATACAAATGCATTGGTTACAAAAAATAGATTTTAAGTGATACACATGATGATGCAGGATTGGTTACACTATAAAATAATATACAAACTAATATGTAACTTAACAAGCTAAGTGAACTTGAAAGCAAAGATTTCGTCTTACCATGTGCTGTTGTAAGTTTCACAGGTGGGTCTCCTTTCAGCCTGGGACCACCTCCTTTAGTTCAGTTCAGTTTTTTAGAGACATTGATGTCATGAATATAGAAATGGAAGTAGAAAAAGCAAAGTCAAGCAAATTCTTCCCTCTTTATAATTCACATAGAAACAGCTCTTGTTGACTCGTGCTATGGGTACACTACAGCTCTCTGTCGACAGAAGTCACTGTTGGAAGAGATATCCAAACAAAACTTCTGTCAACAGAGTGCGACCATGCACAAAAGTCAATTGGAAGAGCGCTCATCTCTGTGGAAAGAGCAGTCGGACTGCCTGGCTGCTCTCGGCAAAACAGGTGCCTGAAAGCACAGCAGACAGGGCTGCTCATTGTTCTGTTGAGAGAAGGTCCCCCAGAGCATCCACACAGCTGTTTTGTTGATGGAATCCATTGACAGCAGTGTTATGCCTCATGGCTGAAAGGCAGAATGCTGCTGGTGAAAGTGCTGAGTTTTGTCAACACTGTCCATAAAACACATTTTGTGTGTAGAGGTTCCATCAGTTTTGTCAGCAAAACTGGAGTAACTGTAGCCCTGGTGTGTCACAATCCATTGTGACTGTGAGGTTTGAATCGCCTGTGTGATGAAATCCTAGCGTCTTATTTACACCTTCTTGTTTGCTAGAAAGCAGCTGATTAAATTGGTGATACCTCTTTAACCCCTGTCTGGGGTGCTGGTGAGACTCTTGTCTCTGAAGAGCTGTCTGGGCCTGCATTTCTAACTCAGGAATGTGTTACACTAATGTTGTTATCGAGTAGAAACTTACAACTTTACATACAGTATTGACAAACACATTTTACCAGCAGATTGTGAGTTTTCAAAGATACTCTCATGGCATACTTTGTACGGTATTTATCATAGTGTTGTAAAGGTGGTGACCGTGATAAAGTAGATTGTCTCAGTAGTTTTCAAGCTCTATTGGCAACGGTTAGCCTATTAGGTGCTGTGCTTGTGTCAATTGCCGTTCCCTCCAAATCTGTCACTGAAAGTTGTTTAGTTTATCTCCCTGAACTGGTGAAGAAGAAAGCAGCAGTTTGGTGAAAGATGATAAAAATCATCATATGAGTTCGAATAACCAAATGCTACTCTTGATCATTGCTCCTCTCTTCTGTTCAGAGCCATCTTACAATACTATATGCAGTGCAGCCCTTTGATCGGCTTTCAATTTGGAAGTGAAGAATCAAACCAAACACATTTTACTGGAAGGATGACTAGCTGGTCGAGCAGAATTCTCTGACACATGGTCTTTTTATGGAGGTTAAGATTGAAGCCCTTTTGAAAGGTTTTCTGTGTATCTAGGAAACTGACATTTATACACAAGTTTTCCTGTTTGCCTAGTTTTGTTATTCGGAAACTGAGTAACAAACTAGTATACAATTATATTTATAAATTCAAAAAAAAGATGGAGGACTCCCATAACCACTTTTTTATATGCTTCCAGTGCAGCAGTAGTAATAACAGAACTGAAACTTGAAGGGACTGTGAGCTTTTAATTTTTCATATGTGCATGCCTCAGATGTCTCATGAAAGGAATTGGTCTTGTGGGGAGATCAGGAAACCTGTCTTTTATTGTCAGAGGACATCATGCAGATCACTATTAAGAGCTGATACTCTCTCTTTTCTGAGCAAATGTAAGCAAACCTTAATTTTTCTTGTATGATAAACTCGTGGCAAAGTATTAGCTTTTCTGTGTTCAGTACTGTTTCTGAAATGAACAGCTTAGATTTAGGTGTTTCTTTACCAACTACTTAATTAGATATTAAAAAACATAATTGCCTACCAGGGGAAAATTCAGCTAGTACATTTATTTACAGGTCTAACACAATTATGAGCTAAATATATACAGCATAAAAAGTTAAAATAACCACTGCCCATGTATTTTAGAGGAATTATGAAAATATATTTCACAAATACCATGTGATTAATAGCTAAATGTTTTGAAACGTAAAAACTACTAACCTATCAGCCATTACATGAATATTTATTTCTTTATCTAAATTTCTGTGCTGGGAGGCTCCTAAGGAACTAGCCTTGGTTCCTTAGGAGCTAGTAGATTGCTCCATCTGTATCCTATCATAATCAACTCATAAAATGGGTAACTTCCAGATCTTAGGTTATAAACAGTGCATAGTGGTTTTCATCTGAAGAATGGCAGTGTAATCTGGTCTGAATGAATCATTGGACTGAGATTCAGAAAGCCGCCTTCAGTTCCGGGTTCTGCCACTGGCTGACTAGCTGTGTGACCTTTGTTAGGTCACTTTTCTTCTGTGTCCCAGTTTCCCCATCTGTAAAATGAAGATAATGATACTGAGTTTCTTTGTTAAAATTCTTTGAGTAATGCAAATATTTACAAGTTGAAAACCCTCATTTAAAAATATCCATTTTGTACTTTTGATCCTTGGTTGTCATGATGACCACATTTGGTTATCCAATTATTCCAAGTAACTTTTTAGAGCACAGACTGGGTTTTTGTGTTTTTAACATACAGAGATCCTCTCAACCTAATTAAATAAGCCTACTCCAGATTTTAAGCAGCGTGTGTTATGTTCAGTGTTACTTTTAATGACTAATAGTAAATACACCATAGATGATTTTGATTCCTATAAGTTTCAGATCAGAGGTACATGCAGAATTTTTTGGATGCTGCTTTAATTTGAAAATAGGGTGTGAACACCAATATTATGGTTGGTGCTAACCACCTCTAAAATGCCATTCTTCTGTACAATATGTTTTTACTTTCATTTTATAGAAATGCTGTAGTCAGGGGAAATAAGACAAACTGGTTTCTTCTTTCTCACATTTATTTATGTATTTTTAATCTATTTTGTGAAAGACTAATTCAAAAAGTAGACAGGTTGGATACAGTCTCTAATTTCAGGCCCTTTTGGTGAGCTCACTTAGTCCTTGGTCTTTTTACTTAGGATTTAAAAGAAAGTGACAGGAAGCTTAGAAATTTAATCAGTTGGGTTGTAACGGAGAAACAATGCAGTTATGCACTTTCTTGGCTTCGTTGTGATTTGATCTACTCTGCAAATGTAATTTATTTGTACGTCCGTCAATAACTATAACACAGCATATAATAATGAGGGAGGCATGAATTTAAGCCTGAATATACTACAGTGGCATAGTAGCTTAGCCATTAAAAAATAAAAATTAACACTTTTTCAATAATAATTTTTCCCTCTTCTGAGGTTATCTCTTAATTCCAGCAACTTTCTGTTTGATAAGCAGAGAGCGCATTCAGCCTATTTAAGGGAGGGAGATGGCTATGCAGGTTTAAAAATTTCAACTGATATTGAATTCTGCTGATAAGAATGCAGCAAAGAAAAGATTGCATGAGGTAGAACTAGGAAGCAAATTGTGTTTACTAGAGATAGAATGTTGCTCTTAATATGTGTTCAGAACAGATATTTCACGTGCATATTCTGCTGAGCTTTACTAGACATAACTTCAAATACGATTGAAGGTAAAAGTTTTCCCCTTACAAATATTTTTCTAGAGGGTCACATTAAATTTTCCTGGAGCACATTAGTATTTTATGTTGTACCCACATGAAGAGGGAATGTGGAAATATATAAAAAGTGTGCTTGATTGCTTTATACTTCAGCCACTTAAATATTAGATATAAAGCTGCAATTATGTAAGAGATGCTATAATATATTCTGATGATAACTGTCAGAAATATAATATGAGGATATATTTTCATCTTATTTCTGCTCTTAAAGGTATTGAAATCACCAGAACATTTTCGTCTGTAGTGTTTCTTATTTTAAAATGCAAATAATGTATATTTAAACAACCAGGATATAATGGAACAAAACCAGAATTATTACCGTACAAGGTTACAGGGATGTGGCATGTCCATTATATTTTCTTGCATTATATCTGTTGTGGGGTATCTTACAAAGGTCAATGATAAAATGTAAATGTAGAATTCTTCACTTCTGAATGAATACTATGTCTGATTGTTCTTTTTCTCTCCAGATTATGGAGTTAGTGAAAGGTATGCATTACCAGCTGGCCTGTCAGAAATACTTCCAGCTGACACATGATGTAAGTACATATTCAGTTTTTATTGTACAGAAAGCAGGGTACATTTGTCTCTTGAAAGGTCCTACAAAATCATGCATGAAACTCCAGAGGCTCTCTGCAGTTATCACATCCATCACTGGTTGTCATATCTTGTTAATTTTCATGGATTAATTAGCATAAGCCTTTGCTATGTTTTTAGCATGATTTTTATATAAAATATTTTATACACCTTGGCATCACTTCTGTAATACAGACACATAAAATGGAAGAGAACAATAAGATGTAGCAAAATAAAGTGCTTCTGAGAGGTTAGTATTTTTGAATATTATCATAAGGACTGACGTTTCCAAAAAAGAATTGATGAGGACAAAAGCCTAGTGGAAGTTGTAATGGGTGCAACTAAAACCAATTAAAGCTCTTTTTAGCTTTTTTAAATGTCTTTCATCACATATAAACATAGTATCTTTAATTTCTGGTGTCTAATAATAAAGAAGCTGTTTTGTGCATTTCTCCCAATACCATTGATACTTGGGTTGGAGAACAAAATCAGAAAGGACAAGAACAGGATTATACTTATATAGGTTGAGCCTCTCGTCCGACGCCCTCGAGACCAGATGAGAGAATTTACCAGACGACAGGAGTTTAGTACTTTACTAATGCTTCCACTGCTTACTTGGCTCTTAGAAGACATGTAGGGGTAAATCACAGCCAAATAACAGCACAGAACACTAAGAGCTAGGACTGGTGGCTGGAAACTAATTTTATGGGACCATGGGAAACTTGACCATGCCCATGATGAGGGGTTGTCTGGCTAATGAAAATCATGCCAGATTAGAGTTTGCTGGCCGAGAGAGGTTCAACCTGTAGTCCCAACGTAATTGAGATAAACAAAAATTTTTTTTACCAGTTTCACCTCTCTTTCTCTGACTAGCAGTATATCTTCTGATCACTCCTCAGGTTGTACCTGAATGTGCCTTTGCACCCCAGCTGTAGTTCCAGCCATTCACTGGTTTCACTTGTGAACAGAATCTCCTTCACTCCTTTTTTTCCTGTGTAGACTCTCCCCTGAAGACTTCACAATTACCTGATTAGCATTTTGCTCAGGCTGTAATTTGACATTCGTTGTTAAGTATACAACACTCAGTTTATATATAGTTAGGTAGACAGGCATCTCTCGCCTCTCGTGGCTAACTCCATGTGTCTACACTTTCTATTTAGGGACAGTCTTCTGTGACCCAGCCCTCAGACTTTGGCTACGCAGAGTGTCCAGTAGAACAGGGGTTGAATTTCAGAGTGTTGTGGGATTGGAGCGTGCCTACTGCTTACCTGTAGAGGGACAGCAGAGCTTGCATATGTACCTTCCAGGGTACATATCTAATCAGGCCTCTCTTGGTGCCTTCTGTTGTGTTCCTTAGTCCATTTCTACCCTGGAATAGAGTGGTGCCCCAAAGGCTTCCATCCTGGAGGCATCTTCATTCCCCTTACCTCAAGGCTTTATCTGAACGTCCCAGCATGGAGCCAGTCTGCAAAAAGCTCTCCACAGGTCGCTGTCAGTGGTGATAGTGCTCTGTTCTTCAGCTCCTTTTATGTGGCCTTCCAGGCCCCTGATTGGTTGCTTCCCCTACAGCCACTCTAGTTTGCTTGGAGGACCTCTTTATTCCCTTTTGGGACAGTGTGTGGTAAGGCCACAAGCTTCCAGCAGAGGGCTTTGGGGTAGTCCACCCTGCCACAGTGTGACACAAAAGCTTTCAATAGGGACCTTATCAGACACTCTTTGAACATTTATACCAAAGCCAGATGCAGGAGGTCCCTCTAACTCTATGCATCCCTGTGCCTTTTACCAATGGGTACCAAGAAGTCCTTGGATCATAATTCCCCACTGCAAAGCCTATCCGGTATGTAGGTCTAATTGTTCCATGTCTCAAGTGACCAGATTAGCTTTCGTAGTTGTCATCAGAATCAGGAAAGAAATGTTCTGTAGTTACGTGTGTTTAATATTCTAGTTTCCTGGGATATGAAGCCCATGCTAGTGGCTTAATTTTTTGTTAATTAGATAATTCTGTTTTGTAAAATTAATGAATTAAATTTTATTGCACTGCTAAAAGAATGGCTTAATGAGATCTGAATCAGCTGTTTACCGGGTTGCTACTTTGAAATATATTTCCTTCTTTAATGGCCTATAAAAATGGATTAAATTACTTAATTCTGTAAATTTCCAAGCACTGCTAGACAAAAAAATACCTCATAATCCTGTAGAGGTATAATTTCTCTACAGTGCAGTGGGGCTCAGTTTAGAGTATCTGACATCTCTCTGATCGGTAATCAAGCTAAATTGGTGTTTGCTAATCAAACACAAGAGAGCACAGCCTGGAAAGGAAAAAGATTACAACAGCAGTCTAGAGAATAGGCTTGCAAGTGTCCCTGTGTTTCAACTTTCTCTCTCTGGAACCTAAACTTTTATGCCCTGCTTGTTAATATATTTTACTTGCCCATGACATTTTGTAGTTGATTACGTGCTTACATTATCCAATCGTGTTAATGTCACATTGATAATTACCATTTTCCTACACACCTTCAAGATGATTCATGTCCCCCATACATTTCCATTCTGTATGTAATACGAAGTGAACTTGAGTAATTTTTCCATTATTTTTCACACCTATTCGAGATTCAAGAGGTCTGATCCAGGTTTAGTACCCAACTCAGTTCCTCTGTTTGTGCTTGTTGACAGTGTACCTACCTACTTTCTTGTTTCATTTACAGTTTCATAAATGGTTCAAATAGCAGAGTCAATCATTTTATTTAACAAGCACATTTTGTACTAGCTAGGACACACGAAGATAAAAACAACCAAATGCAGTTGTAAAAATAGGTAATGAAAGCAGATTACACCTACATATGTATCCATTTTTTCGGGGCATAGCCTATGTATTTCAGTATTCTCAAAGGCAACTGTTCTCTTTTAGTTTCCTTTGGTATACCGATGAGGGATGCTGGGAACTTTAGGCCTATATGACAATGTGTTTCATAGGCAGCATGTATGAGTGTAAATAATATGCATTTTTGATGTGGAGTCATTTATGCATTGTTATAAAGTAATTTTCTGTGACTTTACTGTTACCAGTTGTAAATTGTATGTCCCCACTGGCCCTGAAGAAGAAAGTGTGACTGAAATTTCAGGCATCTGCCACTTTTATAAAAAGAAAAAAAAAATTTGCTCTTCTGATAATTCTTACAGTTTGGGATAGCTAACTTGCGATTTTTTTATGGCCTTTTCAAAAAGAGATCCATGGTTTTATCTTGCTGTTTGCATCTATAATATAGCAAGTTTACAGGGAGTTAAGGTGACAGACAGCCAATACATTTTAATAATTAAGTCTCTTACATTCTGTTGTGGTCTGTGACAAATTAGTGCTTCTCTGCATATGTCTGTATTAGTCTGCAGGTTCCGTTTGTTTTTTGAATGCCATTTTGATTACCAATTGTACTGCACCTTTACTTTTGCCTTTTTTAATTTCTGTAATGGACTAAAATATCCAGCGGGTGTTAAAAGAGACTTTATGCCCACTATGAAAGAAGGTTACTGAAATGAGAAGTGGCAAGGAATTAATCAGGTCCTCTTCCATACAAGTGGAAGAAATATTAGGACAATGAGGTACATAAGGAGAAAAGCTTTTTTTGGGCCTGGTCTGCACGAGAAAGCAGTCAGTCCCAGATACGCAATTCTAGCTGCACCGTTAGCATAGCTAGAGTTGATGTATCAGAATAGGCTTTCTGCCCTAGTGTAGAATGGGACTTTTTGGGCTCCTGCCAATGTCCCTTCCTCCACACAATAGTGTGGAGTACCAGGGTTGACCCAGAGATTGATTTTGCTGCATCTTCACACACACAGCACAATTGAGCTCTGAAAGCTCGATCGTGGCCCATCGAGTACCATGTAAGTGTAAACTTAGTGTAGACTTACAGTGCACTGTAAGCTAGGAGGGAAGGAATCGCCTGACAAGGAACTCAAAGCTTTTCAGATCATCATCTGATGCAGAGAGCTGGAATTTAATCTAAAAAAAAAAAAAATTGCCTTTAGCAGGGATGCTCACTGACCAAAATAAAAAAGACAAGACCGGACAGGAAGGTGCTGAGATACTAAAAGGACTGACCAATTGGCTCTGAGAGTGGTGAGGACACCGAAGTAAGGGTTTTAACTGCAGGGAGTTTGTAATTTTATGTACATCTCTATATCTCATGTGTGCAGTTTAGAAATTCCTTTGTTACTTGATGTAACTATCACAAAGTCCCCAAAGAGTATAACAGTAATCTGGGTGGTCCATCACTTTCAGGAGAAGCTTATATCCTTACTAAAGAAATCAAAGATCTGAGTTGCATATGGTCAAGTAATAACAATTTTAAAGAAAAATTACACTGATGTCAACATATTTAAGGCCTCAGTTTTAAGCATGGAGATAAATAATAAACTGGCTAACACATCTTTGATTTAAATTATTATTAACGCATACATAAGTTGCACAGGTGATGCTTCTTTAGCAATTGATATAGCAGCAGTTTAATTTGTGTCTTTTTAAAAAAATATTATTCGTAAGTGCTTGTAAATATTAACTATTCTTGCAGGCTTTTAAAACAAAGTTTTGAAAAATATCTAACTTAAATCTTGATTGTAACTGTGAACTTTCTAATACAGAACATTTTAGATCTGTGTAGCGAGAGTACATGAAGTTAAAAATGTAAGCAAAAATCTTTTCTTATAATTATAGAGAAGACTGTCAACTTTGTTATACCTTTTCCAATATTGAAGTTTTAATGTTATTACGTTTCTAATTTTTTAAACTATTCCTCTTCCCTACTTTATTTGGAAAAGGAATGTCCCTATATTCTTTCCTATTTAAAGCAGGAAGAATGGAGAATGTACATTTTCTTACCATTGTCCTTTGTGATCAACTCTCTCATAGGTGGAAGTTTTTGAAAATGAACTACCACTAATTGACTCCATTCACTGCAGCACCATAATTGTTCCATATGGCTTTTTTTGTAATATTAGCCACCTTGTTATTATCTGTCATTGGAAACTGCTTGATTAAAACCTAAAGATCCCAGTGGTGCAACTGCGGCTGAGTTGTTGCCTCACTTCCTTTCAAAGCCGCATTTGCTACAGGAGAAATATGAGACCAATGTTTGTGTGAAGGTCAATGTGAAGAAAAAAATGTTGATGATTGAAATGTTTATATCATCACCCATTAAATGAAATAAACAGATTTGTTTAAAATAAAATCTCCTTCCATCAGGATCAGTATATATTATAAACTCAACTTTTCTTTACAGAACATCATACAGAGTTTTATTTTTAATTTTCAATTCTGAATTAATTGCTTCAGTAAATTGAACTGATAAACTTGCTGAGGAAATTCACTTTCAGTCTGTTAACTGTCTGGTTAACTTCTGATGACACAAAGAACCTTTAAGGAAGACTTACTGATACAACTTTTAAAAGTTGCAATTATGACGGTTAATTACAAAATAAATAATACTTCTTCTGAAGTAACAGTCTCACTAAACACACAAAACAAGGAAATAGAAATATGTGCTTCTGTTTTTTTTATTTGTGGATCAAACAATCCATTAATTTCCTCAGATTATTTTTGTGCCATCAGAACAGTATATTATCACACAGAAAAATTCTTGTGAAAATTTATTTTTGGGGGAAATAGACTGAGAAGAAGCAGTAAAAAAGTAATAGAGCATACGTGCGGAATTTCCTTAAAACAGAGTTGTCCAAATTGCAGTTGCGGATGTTCTAAAATAACTTGGTATTATTTATGGAGTCTACATTTAAGAGTTTCAGAGCAGACTACAAGATTCTGTTGAATTTAATGAGTTGTGTGAGTAAATACTCATGACCTGTTTGTAAATCTGCCTATATATGTCATTGTTCAGCTTCTTTTTGATAGAAGCAGATATTTCATAGCTTGTTCTATTTTTTTGTAAGAGGAGAAAAAGGAGTTACTTTCCAGAAAAATGAACTAAAATTCTAAGGATGGAATAGGATAGCTAGTAGAGAAATTTGGATTGAGCCTTCAATATGAGCTCTCCCTTCTGACCTTGCTGGTGTAGGCTGGGCAAGACGCACCAACATAATACAGAGATGAATCTTAAAGAATAGGGGAATAGCCAGAAGAAGTATCAGAGATTAATTAGCCCTACACATTAGGGGAGAGGTGTGTAGGTGCCCTACTTGTTTCTAAGGTTTGCAGTCTGACGGTCATGTTGGAGTCCCAGTTGCTTCTAAATTCTTCAACTGTTGCACTTGCTAAGACTGCTTTTCATCATGTATTTCACATGGAAGTTGTGACCTTTTCATTCTTATGTAGGATGTCACTGTAGGTTTTTTTTTTTTCACATTGAGCCTACTTTTGTATTATTGTATTATTATAATACAAGTCTAATTTAAAACCTTTCAACTAGCAGAAAATTAAGCTGCACACTTAGTCAGCAATGCTTCATGTAAAATGAGCACATTACACCTATGTTACAAGATTGCGTTGGCTTTGAATTAACTTACAGGTGAGCTGTAAATTGTTGGGTTTGACCTATAAAGTCCTAAATATTTTTTTCATATAATATTATGGCCTTTACACCAAAACAGTCTTCTCAATACAAAGAGGAAGGATATTGGCAGCTGAGAATTCCTAGTTGTTGGATCTGAGCTTTGGAATTTGCCCTCCCATCTTGGTTCACCAGATTCCAGAGTTGATGACCTTTTTAACTGTTCTCCCTTGTTTTCGTATGACTTGGGAGAAGGTGGTGGTGTGGGGTAGAATGCTGGGGAGAACATACCTAAGCGCTCCTTTTAAATGACTTTATGGCTTTTTCTGTAGATGTTTGAAAATTTATAAGCACCTAAAAAGAGGGATGGGGGTTACAAATGAGGTAGTGAAATGGATACAGCTGAGTGGCTTGCTTTTAGACGTGTGAAAGGCTTACAGAGGAAGGTTATTTTTCATGTTTTGATATGTTTGATAACTGTTTTTCAGATTGTGTAAATGACTAGAGAATTAAGTAATAGTAGCAATCACAAACCAAAATATGTAATTATAGTAGCTGAATTAAGACACATGCCTGAGTTTAGGAAGCAATTAAAGCTAAAATAGAATGCACATTATAATGAGAATTCCTCTTCCTTCTTCACAGCTAATCAGAACCCTATGTGATGTTTGGTGTAGAACAAGGGCCCACTGGGCTTCCGTGGAACTGGATCACACATGTTGTTGCAGCTTAGCCAAGTGCTGGTGGAGCACAGACAAGAAATAAGGCCTGCTGCCTTGCTTACTAGAAATTCATGTTTGTGATCAACATCACCTAGGGCTGGTGTGAGAGTAGGGACAGAGGTGAGTCTACTGTGTTTCCCATCACCTCACATTTGTACTGAGAGCCAATCCAGATTTGTTTCATGCAACTTCATCCTTATTGCTGTTCCTCTCTGGCTCATTCATCCTAGACTAGTCTGGAACCTCCCTCTGTCCCACCCTCTCAAATGTTTGGGGAAAAAATGGATATAAAGAGTCGGTTGGGTTCACCAGGTGAAACTGCAACAGCATGTGTACTTCCACACTTAGGTTATTTGACATGTTTTATTTACAATTTATTTGTATGTCCTAAAACAGTACAGTCATATCTTTTGAGGCCTTAAAATCAATAATGTTTTATTCCTAAAATGTAGGTGAAGGAGGTTTGTGTTGAGGTTGGATCCTTGTCATGATAGTATTAAATCAGACAAGTTTCTGTAAAATGATTCTCTCTCTCTCTCTCACACACACACACACACACACACACACACACACACACACACACACACACACACACACACACACACACACTCATTTTTATATAAATGTTAACCTGAAGTTCATCTTTTTCAAATACTGTGTAATAAATTTTCCTTTCCATTTGTGTACAGGTTGCGGATATTGGGTTTTCTTTGAATCATCCCAATCAATATTTTGTGGAGAGTCAGAAGCTACTTAGTGGTGGGAGAGAAGTGAAGAAAGAGCCAGGTGAACCAGAAAACTCCCAGCAAAATCTGAATAGTCAGAAAAGTACAAGTTCATGTTCCATTCCCACTTCTTCAAACACAAGCACAGAGACAGAAATGGAGGGATTGGATGCATACTTCACAGAAGACTGAGAAGCTTGGTTGTTTTTTTTTCCTCCCCTTCATTATTCCCCTGGAATTTTTAGCAAAATTTTCCTTAATAGTGAGGAAGTAAGTGCCTGGCTTTTGTAATTTGGGCCCGTAATGCTCAGGTTGGCTGATAAAGGGAACGAAGAGATACATGAATTGTAATTACATGCAGTATTTCTCCTTGTAGTTAAAGCACATAAGCTCCAAAGTGTAGTCAATTTCAAACTGCTTGACATGGGAACGAAAAGGTAGTTGAATGATATTACTGGATGTAACTATTTTTCTGTTTCTTGTTTATCTTGCCATAAGCATTTGTGTATATGCCATCTTACACTCCTCATTTTTATCTATCTCTTCACCATTTTTCTTAATAAACACGCTGAAATGTAAAAATCTGATATTTTCTTGTTCATTTTTGTTTCTAGAGTGATACCAGTCTGCCTAAACCATGTTCACAGATTTATCTTTTTTAAGAAATATTATTTTTTGGGATGTGGGGATATCGTCCAATTAGTAGTATTTATTTATACACTATGATTAGGCATAGGATTCAGAATATTATAGAAGTTCTGATTTTTCTATCTAAGGAGTGTACATGGCCTTCATTACTGTCTGAATTACAATCTTTTAAAATTTTATTGTCACAGCTGTCCTTTGACAAACTGGGAGTACAATCGTTCCAGTTTCATAAATATGGAACTGTGGCACAAAGAGATTAAGAGCCAGAGTTTTTAAGGGTGTGTCTACACTCGGAAACAACTTCGAAGTTAGGCACTACATCGAAGTAGCCAGCAGAGAATCTGCGCACCTTGTCTCTTACTTTGAAGTTAACTTTGAAGTAGGGAACCCAACTTCCAAGTTCTTATTCCATTCCTGGGAATGGAGTAGTTTAACTTCAAAGTAGGGTGTGTGTAGACGCTCTACTTTCAAGTTGTACTTCAAAGTAAGCAACTTAGATGTTATTTTTGTAGTGTAGACACAGCCTAAATGTAGATGGATATTGGTTTAGTCAGTGTTGCGAAACCTAAGTGATTTCGGTACTTAAATCATTTAGAATTCTACAGCTTAGTGTGCACTAGCTGAACTAAAGCACAATCAGTTACAGTGCTGCTTTCAGAGCATAGCAGTGAAACCTTTGTTGTGTGTGTACATGGTAAGCAGCTTGCACAGCAGTTCAACAGCACTTGCAACAGCAGTCAGAACAATACTGGGCAGCTGTCACCAGTGCTCCTCTTCGTGTTCTGCTGCCAAGGCAAGGTGCGGGGCATTGTGGGGCATCCTAGGTCCTGTTCTAATACTTCATGATGATTCACTTTGCATCCCAGCAACCACTTCTGTCCAAATTTGGCACCATCTCTCAATCTGGGCATAAATCACTTGCCCAAAGTCACACAGAAATCCATTGTTGAAGCAAGGAGTCCTAAGTCGAAGGCCAGCACCCTAACCATTGCAGAATCCTTCACTTAATTAACTGTCTGTTAAATTTTAATAATTTTTATTAGATTTTAACAAGCTTAATTTTTGCAGTCATCTCAGTTCCAAATGTACTGACTTCTGTCTTTCCTTTGGAGTCAACTGGGGCGACCGAGAGGGGGATAGTGGCGCTTGGGCAATGCCCTTGCTCCAAACGCTAGCCCAGGCAATGCAGCATGTAAGAGGGTGCCAAATGGTGAGGACACTCCATCATTGGTGATAGCATGGAAACAACACAGGAAGTGGCAGTTATGAGTTATAAGCCCTTCTCAACTAGCAAAGAGGAGGATGCCACCGGTCACTTTCATTGGTGGGAGGAGTCATTGCACTCCACTGGTCAGCTACCAGCCTGTCTCGAGCTGGGCAGCCCCTGGTCAATGTGGTACTGACCCACCAAGTCTGCCTTTCTCATTGGGCGCTTGGGGATAGACCAAAAATGGAAAAGTAGATGTAAATTATGTACCTGCCAAAAAACAAAATAATAAATCAACTTGCCTCCAGCTTGGTAGCTGGAATGTGCAGACCATGTGTCCCAGACTTGAATCTGCCCATGACCTTACGAACATGGACTCAATATGCGAAACAGCAGTCAGAGATCACAGCTACACAAATGGAACATCAACATCGCTGCTCTCCAGGAAAGCAGCTGGCAGATTCTGGGTCAGTGAAAGTAACCAACTACACTTTTTTCTGGAAGGGCTTGAGTTTAGAGGAACACCACCTCTCTGGAGTTGGATTTGCTGTTCTGAACAATCTGGTGAAATCTATCAATATGCCCACAGCTGAATCAGAGCTTGTTATATCCCTGAAGCTATGCACCATCTGGATGTGTCAACATCATCATTGCTTATGCATCCAAGTTGGCATCATACGCTGAAGACAAGGACCACTTTTATTATAATCTTCAGAAAGTTATTGACTCCTTTCCAGCTGGTGAATAGCTATACACTCAGACCAAACATTACCAATGTCGTCCCACTGAAGCATTTAAATGGACAGGTGATCACAGACAAAAAGCTGCAGATGTCCAGATGGGTGGAACACTACTCAGGTCTTCGTTCCCATGAGCATGCAATGCAACCTGAACTTGACAACTTCATTCCAACTCTTCCAGAAATGTCTCAACTAGATGCAGAGCCGATGGAGGAGGAACTTTTCTCAAGCTCTTGATGCTTTCTGCAATGGAAAAATGCCAGGAAATGACAGAACCCCAGCTGAAGTCCTGAAGGCAGACAAGGCTGTGTTCTTTCCCTCCTTCTGTGATTTACTCCTAAAATGTTGGAGAGCAGGTGATGTCCCACACGCATGAAGGATGCAATCATCATCACTCTAAAAACAAAGGTGACAACGGTGACTGCAACAACTACAGAGGCATCTCGTTACTGAGTATCACAGGCAAGCTGTGTCATTCTCAAAAGCCTGCAAAAATTCACAGATCGAGTCTATTCAGAAGTACAATATGGCTTCAGGGCTGGCAGGTCAACAATGGACTTGATTTTCTCTCTTTGACGACTACAGGAAAAGTGCAAAGAACAAGGAAAGCCATTATTCATTGCATTTGTGGACTTAACAAAGGCATTTGACACAGTCAGTAGATCAGGACTATACAGAGTATTAACCAAGATTGGCTGCCCACCGACCCTACTCAAGGTCATAACATCCTTTCACAAAAACAGGAAAGCAACAGTGCAATATGATGGATTTACATCGGAACCGGCTGCAATGAACAGAAAGTCAAACAAAGACGTGTTCTTGCCCCTACCCTTTTCGGCATATTCTTCTCGGTTCTACTAAATTGCACATTTCAAAACTCACACAGGGATGTATTTCTCCACAGAAGATTAGATGGCTCTCTCTACAACCTGGCAAAATTCAAGTCCAAAACTAAGGTCAAGAAAGTCCTCATCAGGGAGCTCCTCTTCACAGATGATGCAGCTCTTGTTGCTCATAATGAAGACATGCTACAGTCACTGATGGATTCTCTATCCAGAGCTTGCAAGTTGTTTTCCCTTGACACAAGCATGAAGAAAACTGTTGAATTTACTCAAGGTATACCTCAGTGACCCAATGACATTCTGGATAACAGCCCATTAGATGCAGTTCAACAATTCTGTTACCTTGGATCTACTGTCACCACAAACCTATCCATGGACAAAGAACTGAACATCAGAATTGGGAAGGCAGCTACGATTTTTGGCAGACTTATGAAATGAGCATGGAACAATCCTAAACTGACAGTGAAGACAAAGATACTAATCTACCAGGCATGTGTACTGAGTATCCTGCTATATGGTTCTGAGGCATGGACCACCTACTCGAACTAGGAGAAAAAACTGAACAGCTTCCATCTTCGCTGCCTCCGCAGAATTATGAATATCAATGGGGAAGATAAAGTTTCAAATGCAGATGTCCTGTTAAGATGAGGCATACCCAGCCTCATAGCGATCCTTAACAGCCGAAGACCATGTTGGGTTGGTCATGTGAGAAGAATGGGTGACGAATGTCTTCCCAAAGAAAACCTCTTCAGTGAACTGTCATATGGCTTGAGAAGAAGAGGAAGACCAAAACTAAGATTCAGGGACACATGCAAACACACCATGAAAAATTTCAGCGTCAATCCAAAATACTGTGAATTTACATCATCAGATTGAAATATCTGGAGACGATTGCTGTAACAGGGCACATCATCCTCTATGTGTAAGCCATGCAAAAGGACTTCAACTTGGAAGGAAAAACTCTCAGATTCAAGAATTTGGAAATAGACTGCCATGTGGTTATTGCAGTCAACAGTGCTAATCCAATATTAGACTGACAAGCCAGGAGAGAAGCTGCAGAATCAAACAGTGCCCATAGATCCTCAACACCACTGCTGATCATCATCTCTCAAGACAAAAAGCGGACATATGCCAAATTTTAATAAGCCCCTCAATAGGTTTGATACCCAAGAACAAAAAAGAAATGAGAATTTGTGTTGTAGTAGAACCAGTAGCCCTGTTGGTTTGGACTCAGTTTACATACAAAACATTTAGTAAGAAAGAGTCTCTGTGCTGAAGAATTACAGTCTACATCAGTGTTTCCCAGATAGCATTCCACAGAACCCCAGGGTTCTGCAAAGTGAAAATAAGGGTTCTTGTGATAAAAGGATCAGGGGTTGGCAACCTGTGGCTCTGGAGCTGCGTGCAGCTCTAAGAAGTCATTTGCAGCTCTGGACGCTGTTGTTGCGGATTCCTCTGTGGCTCCCTGCACTGCTGCCACTGAAACAGTAGAATGGTAGAACTACATTTAATTGGTGTAACAGCCAGCAGGAAGGTGGGAGGCATTAGGCCATTAAACCAACTAAATTTAGTTCCATTATTTCAGTGGCCAGCAAGGCATGGAGTCAGAGAGCCCATCACTCGCAAAATAGCCAGCACGCATATAATCAGGGCAGGGCAAGGGGAGTCAATGGCTGTTTTGAAGGGGAGGCAGATAGGTCATGTGGTTCCTGTGTTGTCCTCACCTTTTATTGTCTGTGACCTCGCGTTGCCATGGTGGCCAATGAAATTGGACCCTTGGGACTAAAGTCAGAGGAGCAGCAGTGGCTAAGGTAGGTTCGTTTGCCATGTTGGGTGAGGTAATGGGAGGAGCGAACGGGGGGAGTTTGTTCAGGCAGGTTTAGGCTGGGGTCCTCTTTGGATGGATGGGTTAGTACCAGAGGCCCATTTGGGGCTGAGAGGGGTTAATCCATATGTAAGACTATTTGGGGTTCTGCAAAATTCTTTCAAGTTTATAAGGGTTCCGTGGCCAAATAAAATTGGGGAACACTGGTCTACATAGACAAGACAAAGTGAGCCTGGTGGGGAAGTTAGAGTATCACTTTTTTAATGGATGGACACAGAGGCTATGTCTACACTAGAAGCATCTGTCTACACAAGTTACTGTCAGAAGAGATGTTCTGACCAAACTTCTGTCGACAGACCACATCTACACATAAAAGCAGATCAATCTTTTGATCTGCTCTGTCAACAAAACGGCCCTCGGAGCATCTACACAGCTCTTTTTGTTGACAGTTTCTGTCAACGAAACGCATTTGTGTCTACATACTCCTTGGGTTTTGTTGACGAAACTCTCTAGTGTATACATAGTTCTATTGTCTTGTAACCTCGCTGAGAAAGAGAAATTGTGAAGTGATAGATACCATTAGAAATGCAAAAGGCAGACAGCAAGAGTGGATGAATAAGTTGGCAAATGAAGCTGGTTGAAATGTCTGTGTTCAGTAGAGATTCTCCTGTACTTTATTTCATATGGTTTTAACTATTTCTCTCTCTCTCTCTCTAACCTAATTGGCTTTTCCCTTTAGAATATCTAATTGAAATTTCGTTCTCTCTTGGCAGTCACTTGATAATGAATAGGACATCTTCATGTCACCCTCCTATTTGTGAGTCCATTAATGGCTGATCAGCCCAATTCTGGAGCCAGAGATCTTATCACAGAAGAGGCAGGTTTTAGTAGCTCTTGAACGGGTGCAGGGCAGTTTTTGACACTCTTTTCTTTTCCACCTCGCCTCGTCTGCAATGTGGTGGGACCTCTCAAATTGTGCCACCCCATCATGGATTACCGTTCTCCATTGGGGATGGTCTTGAGCAAGACTCTCCCAAGCGTCAACATTGATGCTTCACTTTTTTATGTGTGCCTTCAGTATGTCCTTATATCGCTTCCACTGGCTCCCAGTGCTCCTCTGTCCTTCCTCCAATTTAGAAAACAGAATCTGGTTTGGGAGGCTCTGATCAGACGTCCATACCATGTGATCAATCCAATGAAGTTGTTGATAAATGATAGTGGCTTCCTTGTGGAGAAACCATTAGCTAATTGAAATATACCCTAAAAGAATCCTGAAAATTATTTCCTCATAAATGTGATGTCATAAGGATTCTGAAGGATCAGATGATTCAAAAATGAGCTTTCCACTCTGAAAAAAATAATTTAAAAGGTTTAAGAACATGTGGAATTTATACTCCTTTTCCAAATACAGAGGAACTTTGCGGATGTTTTGTTTATTGTAACCTGCTTTTGCTGTTATACAATGACTCTGCAACGTGTACTTTGCAAGTCAACTTTTCTGGTCCATTTCAACCTTTTAAAAAAAAACCCTTCTGGGTTTTAAGCCTGAAAGACAAAATGAGCTAATTTTCAAGTTCCTACTTGGGGTAAAGCTTACCATTTGCAAATTTAATCAAGGTCTTCCGCAGACAGCAGTTTAACATTACATTTAAGTGCCCATTTAAAGAGATTATTGAACAGCAGCTCTGAATGCAAGGCTCAGTGTAAGGACATCTTTGCAGCTGGAAGAAAAAGAGTTGAGAAACATCAAACTACTTGATAATTAGTCCAATTTGCTAGGCTTCTTTTGTAATATTGGGGATAGGATATAACAAATGAGTACAGAATGCTTTCTGTGACTTGTCTGCCAGTGGCGTATGCAAAAATGGAGCCATTCCTTTGGTGAATACAGTGGGTTTGAGTAATTTGACAACTGTATTTCCCAGAGGAAAATGCAGTCTATTGGTCTGAAGAAAAATAGACAGAAATTCTTAAGTCTCCATTCTACATTTTTCTCTTTTGGGGGTGGGAGTTAGGGGAATTTGTCATTGCAGTGCATTTTTCCCCATTTCAGTGAAAAAGTAAACACTAGAGTAACAGAGACTTTTTGCACTGAGTGATTGCACATGTGCTATTGGTGTGTGCATGCCCCATAAGCAATCACTGCAAGATTTTTAAGTCAGCAATGCCCATCAGGGCAGCTCGCGCAGCCTTTGTTGCTGCTTGCTGCTAGCACCGGTATAAAGCACACAGTTAAACCCAAAACTCCTCAGTGCCATGACAGTCACTGGAACTGCTTTTCTTGTATTTGCAAGTCCTCTCAGTGGAGTTTCCATTGTATACTGAAATAGTTTTAATCAAGTTATTAGATGAGTAGTAAGATGGCAGTTTTTATCAGTTTTTTTGGCTGATCCCTGGTGCTTAGTCTGAGTTGTCTTCATCATTAAGCTTCAAGCGGTGTGTTTCCCGCAATAAAGCTATGTCCCTGAGTGACCCACACTTAAATTGCTTGAAGCGCACAAGGAGGACGGTCACCTTGTAGACCATTGCCAAATCTCCTTCGACTTAAACTGTCACAAGAGAGAGGATTGGGAGGCCAAGCTATAATATCTCTTCATGAAGGCCTGTGTGAGTATGCAAATAAAAGTTCAGAGGGGAATACTCAGCACGTTTTGAAAATGAGGCCACCCACCTTGTAATTTTTTTTTTCATTTTTTTGCTGACAAGGATTGATGTAATTGAAATATGATAAATTAATATGCTTAGTATTCATATAAAATATTCCACTATTGAATTACTAAATCTTGGCCCTCATCTATCCTCCACTCAGATACTTGAAAGGTCAAACTTCTTTACAATTGCTTGGAAATAAATCAGGTTGGTCATACAGTTGAAAAGTTCTTGGTTGTTCTCTACTGGTATTCCTAGCTTCCCACACAATCCCTAATAGTACTGTGCAAAACTCACCAAGCTTAAATATCCAGGTACCCTCCTTTGCAGAGATTCTACTTCTGAATGTATTAATTCTATTAGCAATGGGAGTGGTAGACATCCTTCAGTCTTGAGAAACCATAGAGATGAGTGAGCCCCTGAGAGGCAACTCTAGCATATCAGAAAATATCTCTTCAAGTTTGTAAATAAGACATATGAGACATCTTATAAGTTCTTTCTTTTGTTTTTTACATCTTTTCCTCAAGCATACATTGCTAAAGCAGGCTAAACTACAATACTTTTGAATAACATGCCCTTCTTTATAGTATTACTCTTATTTTTTTCTTCATATTTTTCTCTTCTGACTTCGCAAGGTTGTATATCATTTGAATTACTCTGTGACATCTATTACCTCAACTCTTCTGGACATGGCTGCTTTGTCTCCTTTTTACATCTTTCCCTTTCTTACGCAAGACATGAGTTACTGATCACAATTTCTAGGAGTGTCACTGTGAAATACCATACCTTAATTCATGTTAACCAAGTAAATGGTGCTTGTCATTGTACTACTCCCAGCCACTGCCTTTTATGTCATGCTATTTCTTTTGTATTTGTGCCTCCAGCACATTGGTCCTCCATCTCTCACACGTGCTTGTCCTCTTGTGTCATTCCTTCTGAATCAAAAGCCAACCATGTGTTGTCAGTGAACATCTCATATTAATAGATTATTCTGAGAATTTCAGTTTGTCTTGCTAAATCTCACCTCTGATTTTAGTACCATGGCCAACAGTGCTTCACCTTGGCAACAAAAATATTGTCACCTTGTACCACCACGATTTTCACCCCGCCTTTCTACATATTAATCCCTAAAAGAATTATTCTATCTTTTAGCATCTTAACTCTCTTTCTGATGAAGGAGGAAAAGAAGACTGTTGAATGGTCTGGGGAATGAAGCAAAACTCCCTGGCATGCCCTTCAAATGCTCTCCTCAGCATCAGTGTGGTAAAATGGCCCTTTCCAGTTCTATTTTCATGCACAGCAAATTGAAAAGTAATGAAGCAAATGGTGGAAGGGCAGAACCCAAGAAATAATAAGGACATAATATGTTTATTTGTAGCACAGTCAAAACAAAAAGTTACATCCTTTCTATGCAGTCTGCACATTACTAGTTTAAAAAAAACTTGGTGTAGTATCACATTATTATTTAGTTAATTTGCAGTCATATGCCATAGGTGCAATCAGGGTTGAATCCCTATTGTGCTAAGCATTGTAAAATGTAGTGGAAGACATAGTCCTTGCTGTGTATCATGTAATGTATATAGTTAAAAAAAATCAAATGAATGCTAACCCATGCAAAAATGCTCTAGCTAAGTCTAAAGTTATGAATGTGATGCAGGAATGTCTGGGCAAAGTTCAATGGCCCGCATGGTGCAGGTCAGATGCCAGGATTATAATTGCCTTCCTGGCCTTGTAATCAATGTATCTAAGGCTGTGGCCACACTAGCCCCCTCTTTTCAGAAGGGGGCATTGTAATGAGGCACTTTGACAGATGCTAATGAGGCAATGCCATAAATATGCAGTGCCTCATTCGCATAATGGCGGCCACACATGCTTTGAAAGTGCTGCTTTCGAAAAGCATGCCACCCACGTAGCCAGGGACCTTTTGAAACGACCCCCTGATTTCAAAAGCCCCTTCTTCCCACTTTTTTTTTTGTCAGTCCTAACAGTTAAAAACATGTCATTCAGCTAGTGAAATGTTGCACATCTTATGAACCATAACAGAGTTTTACCTGCTATGGATCATTGAACACTGGTGGTCTGCAAAAGCTTTGCCAGCAGAGACTGGATAGTTTTGTGCTTTTAGGTCTATTTTTCTTGTTTCCAGCTGCTTAATTTCCTGTAAACACAGCTAAAATGTATGAAAGGAGTTGCTTTCTTAATTTCACTTTTGTATGTACAGGAAGAACTTGCAGTTTGCAGGGACTATGTTCCAGAGAAAGCTGAAAATTTTGAGAACCGCAAATACTGGGAGATGTGATGAGGAGGTGTTTGCAACACAGAAACAACACGTTGTCTGCAAAAAATGTTTTATTGCCTGCTGTTTCACCAGTCAACAAGCAAGTTTAACTTAGGAGTCGTAAATTAACTGCCAAACTGGAACACAAAGATAATGCAATCAAATTCAATCTCAATCACCCAGATTGCAGAGTGCCAGGGGCTGGTTTGGGGCATTGTTCAAGATGAGTAGCGCTTTGAAGGACAGCCCTTTGTACCATAGTATTTTTCTACCTTATGGGCAAAGCAGATGTGGAATCAATTCAAAACTATGTCAGCTCTGACCCAAGCCCGTCTGTTTGACCTCTAAAAAAGCCCCAGACAAAAATCTCACCTTGGCAAACTGTTTTCTCTTTTCCTTTAGTGCCCTGAGGTTCAGCGTGCGATGCAACAACCTAGGTTTTTCCATGCAGACTCCAGAGGCATTAACACAGAGGAGAAGGGGCAGCCTGTCTTTCATTGCCCTTGTAGCCAAGTGCAGTCCTTTCCTCCTTGGACAGGCTGGTTCTGTGGGCATCCTTTTCCAGCACAAGCCAGTTTCATTGGCATTGAAAACTTGTTGGGGCACATAATCCTTTTCCTCAATGGTTGTAAGAAGTTGAGTGTGACCAGTTGGCAGCTTATCCAATAATTTGACTTTCTGGCCTAAAGCTATCACTGTAGCTCAGTGAAGCCTGAATAAATGAAACCATGACCTGTGAATCCATGGATGGTGAGGCCTTCCCATATAAGGGGGAAATCTGCTTTTGAAATATTGGCTGTAACAAGGTCCTTTGTTTTTATTATTTGTACAGGACTGAAACATTTTGAAAAGCCTCTGACTGGCTTGTGTGTCATGCTAAAAACTGCATGAGGTGTAAGTTTCTTGCCCGACTATTTCTATGTGGCTTAAGCAATGTATTGTTCAATGTTAATCCTTGGCAGTACAAATGCATTCCACCAGACTAATGGCAACCTCTTGTGCCTGCTTTAGACATGTCCCTGTTACAGAAACTTGCAGAGCTGCAGTCTGGAATTCTGTTCACATTTTCGCAAAGACTTGGGCCAGTGATAGGTTTGGTTGAAAACTGCTGCAGTCTTCATTTAGTTATGATCCTGTGTCTCCTCCAGCTTATTTTCAGCAGGACTTATCTGCCTGTCTCAGGCATGTGAATATGTAGAGCCACTCCAACATAAAATGAAAGCCACTTGGAACCAGAGTACTCTGAAATGGCTCCACATATCAACACACCTCACCACTTTGTCAGATCTCTGGTCTTTTGATGTTCTGTGGCATTGAGGTAGAAGGAACTGAGGCATCAGAGGGAGAGCGTCGCTCTCAGAACATTGTGACTCTGAGGGGAACGAGGGGGCACAAGAGCATTCTAACAGATACTGCAAGGAGAAGGTTCTGCTGTAAAGCAACCAGGGCTGTGCAGAGCATGTTAGTGACTATGCAGAGCCATCCTGAAGAACTCCATTTACAAGTAAGTAACCTTCTGGGTCTTTGCCCACAAAAGCTTAAGCTCCAAAATATCTGTTAGTTTCTAAGGTGCCACAGGACTTCTTGTCGTTTTTGAAGATACAGACTAACTTGGCTACCCCTCTGATATTTGTAACCCTGCTTTGTATCCTTTCTGCTTTGTTAATTTAAGCTGTTAGTAACGCAGACAAGGCAATGCATGTCCTTTTTAACATTCCTATTTATGAAATATAAAGTAGTCAGATTGCCATGTTTGTAAGAATTCTGAGTAAATTATGGAGCTCAGAAATGTATTCGAATTTCTATTTTAACTAAATAATGCCAATTTTTGTGGGGGGCTCTCTGCTTTAGTTAAAGCTGATCTCTTTTGAGAGATTTCTGCAGTGACGGCAGTCTGTGAGAGCCCTTGGGATTTCTCAAGCATTTGGGTTCAACAGTACATTTTGGTTTAACATTACATTCAGCTGCCAGTTGGAGGTTTTAGTCTTTAAGGGATTTTTCCAATAAACTGTAAAGCTATTATTGGGACATGATAAATTGATCCCTCCTCCTGACTTGCTTAGAGATGCTCAGAAAGTCAAATGACATTCTTAGATTGTTACAGTAAAATTTCATCTAGATACATTTGATCAGCATCTCATATAAATTTTCTGTTGCAGCCGTGGTGATCTGGTTGCAATTTGGGCAGCCCAACCACAGAGACAATCTTTATTTCTTCTAAGCCTCCAGACTGTTGCTAGGTGCCCGCTACTGGGATACACAGGAAATACTTCTGTGTTTCATATGTGAGAAATCACCTTGTCAACCCGTAACAGGAAGGTAAACAAAACAATTCAGACTATGTACCTCTAAAATGAACCCCACTGGGTCCCAAGACTCATCCTGTGACATCTCCTTATGATGGGCACATCCAACTTCATTCTCAAGTTCTCCAGTGCTATGAGACTTGTCTCCTTTAATTACTCTGTGACATAATCCTTCCTGAAATAGCACATACGTCATTGGCCTACAAAGAAACTAACCACTTCTCTCCCTCCTAGCTGCACATTATTTAAAGCCCTGCAGCTGTGTAACACTTAACCAGAGTGCCTGACTAGAGTTTTGGGAGGAGAATGTGTCTTACCTATAAAATGCTTTGCAGCGACTAAAACTGTTTCTATTAAGAACTCATTTATTTTAAAGAATTTGTGATTGTAAAACTAATAACCCTAATAGAATCTGATCTGTGACATTTTTACAAGTATTGGAGGGGTAGCCGTGTTAGTCTGGATCTGTAGCAGCAACGAAGGGTCCTGTGGCACCTTATAGACTAACAGAAAAGTTTAGAGCATGAGCTTTCGTGAGTTAACTCACTTCTTCATATCTGAAGAAGTGAGTTAACTCACGAAAGCTCATGCTCTAAACTTTTCTGTTAGTCTATAAGGTGCCACAGGACCCTTCGTTGCTTTTACAAGTAGTGTTCTTGCTACATGGTTGATGCAGTCTATGTATATTGAATCATCTGTCATGAGGAGATTTAAAGCACAAAGCACCAATTTTTCAAGGAGCTCTGTTCTGCTGTCTTCAGTAAGCCAATTAGCTCAACGCTGTGGGCTCAGATCCAGTTCCTGACTTTCAGTTTTAGTAGTAGGTTCTGTTATCCTTACTAGACAGTAGACTTTGTGGACGCTTAGGACTTAAAGGTGTTTTAAGAATTGTATATCTGCTTCCAATCTCGCCTCCACAATCAATTAGCTTTACCAGGCTATGTTAAAAAGCAGCCCCCTTTTCGTCAGGCTGAAGCTCAGTTGGGCAAATCCCAGAGTTTTCAATGAGATGTTGTGAGAGATGTTATTATGAGCCTACTGCTATTTTGCTGAATAGTTTCCATAATCATTACACAAGTTTTCAAAAAGCTCTCTACTTAGCACCATCAATTGTGAAACTTTTTTTTCTAGAAGAAATTGGCTTTTCTCACATTTGTTAACATACACTTCTCTGAGTCCGTGCTCTTCTTAACCTTGATAATCACTCCATGGCAATAATTTTTTCCATACAAAGCCCTGGTTTGTGTGTGTGTGTGTGTGTGAGAGAGAGAGAGAGAGGCAAATCAACGTCTAATTATGCAATAGTCCCCATAATTGTTCTCTTGATTGCCACCTTCCTTGTGTTCACAGTGCTAGAAAATACTGAATTATGAAATCCAGGTTCTAATATCAGTAAAATGACCCCAGATGCTTGTGTGCAGATCTGCGCATTCAGAATTGTAGCTAAAGACCAATTTTATTTCTGACAAACTCTCTCAGCCTTGCTTACTTTACATATGGCATTTTAAATATGTAGATGTGAGCCTGCATAGAAGATCACAGGGATGCTTTGTGTTTGTTTCTCAAGAAGCAGAAAACCAAAGCTGTATTCTGCCAGTCAGATAGACTGTAAAGCAGTGTATTGTGCTAAACTGGGTTGTTTGGAAAATCCAGAGATCCTGTAACTTAGTGAATTTTCAGCACATACATGTAAGAAACATAAGGGAATACTTGTACTCTCTGACCACTTTGATTAAAAAAAAAATCATGGGGGGCATTCCCTTTTATTCCTCTAGATACTGAAGTATTTCAATATGTGCATTTTCAGTTGCAGGTTTCTAAAATTGTTAAAAGCTCTAATTGTTAAATTGTTAAAAGATCTGAAACCAAAATACTCCACTGCAAATGTGTCCCTCCTGGGAAAAAGAAAAGAGAGCAAACCTATGACAAATATTAATCACTTTGCATAATGCACTCACTGGAGGGTGTCCTGGCACCATAGTGATAAGCACAGTATAAGAACCTATAATGAATGGAGCATGTAATAGGTTGTTCTACAACTGCCATGGAGTAGCTATCCTGGAAATGAGGTGTTGGTTTTTGCCTGCAGTCCAAATAAACAAACAGCATTCAGCATTTGTATGATTTTAAGCAAAGGAAATTTCAGTGTCTCAGTGCTACATCATGGTGATGGCCTTGCATGCAAATGCTAAATAATACTGTGTCTACAGTAGAGAGTTTTGTCAGCAAAACCCACAGAGCATCAACATTCCTAAGGCATTTTGTTGACAGCACATCAATAGGATGTGGTACTTCTGTCAACAGTGTTCTGCTGCTCTCCCATGAGGCAAAATGCCTCCATCAACAGATTGTGGCAAGGGAAAGCCAGTCTGGATGTTCCGGGGCGGGGCGGGGGGGTGCCTCTGTCAACAGACAGGGCTTCTGGGACACTGGGCTGCCCTGTCTGCCGTGCTTCTGGTTGGCTGTTTTGTTGAGAGAGTGGCTGGGCAGTCTGGCCGCTCTCTGTTGATAGTGGGTTGCTTTTTTTGATCCTTTTGGCAGTGTAGCCATGATCTGTTGACAGAAATGTCTGTCGACTGATCGCTGTAGTTCAGATGTAGCGTACAGGGCTACACTTGAGTTATACTTATCCTAAATTGGTGCTCACTTTAAATGGAGGGTTTCTTGGGTAATTCATAGTTCTTCCATCAACAGGATCCACAACATTAATTAGCTGCACAGAAAAGTGGGTTTCTAGCGGAACTACTACTAGAATGAAGACACAAGCTCCTTTGCAGATGTCTGCACTGTCATGTGGAAGGCCAAAATCTAGTAGTTCTCCCCTCATCTCCACATGCTCAGGGGATGGGGAACCTTTTTTGGGTTGTGGGCTACTGACCCACAGAAAAATCAATTGGGGGCCACATTCCAGTGAGAATAAAAAAAAACCCTCACCCACATGGAGCTTAACTGAGAGGAAAAATATAGACATTCACCCCTCTAATGCAACTTGGAGCTCCCCAGGGTTCCCATCACATTCTAGCACTGTGGGGAGAGGGCGACAAGGCTCTGGGCTTCCCTCTAGGGCTGGATTAATTCTTCTGGGGCCCTAGGGCTGGTAGGTGTAGTGGAGCCTCTAGACTTTGAGCTGGGCCCAAATGAGGGGTCTGTGGTGGTGAGGAGTTAAAGGGGGAGGAGGAGAAGCAGTGGAGATGAAGGGACTGGGCAGGTGGAAGGGTGCAAGAGCAGGGTGAACATGTGGCGTTTGGGCAGGAGTTAGGGTGCTATTACCTCTTAAAATCATAATCTTTTTTCCTTTTCTTTTTGTTTAGTTTCTTAGTTAATAAATCCTTAGATACTTTATGATATGATAGGCTACAAGCATCGCCTTTGGTGTGAGGGGTGTAGGGTCTGGGTGGGAGGGTACAGGAATGGGGTGGGGGCATCTGATCTGGGTAGAAGGGGTATCCTGGATGGGGCAGAAAATGGAGGTGCCTACCTGGTGCAGCTCTGTCTGAGGTTTGGAGGGGGCAGGTGACTCCACACTGCCCTGCATGGCAGGCACCCCACTCCTCCACTGCTCCAACTGGCTGAGATTCCCAGCTAATGGGAGTGACTGGGTGAAGTTTCCAAGCTGTGCAGGGGACAGAACTTCCCTGAACTGAGTTCCTGATGCAAAGCTTGCAGGTTAGATGTCAACCAAGGCTTGCTTCGATCCGGCCCATGAGACTTAGGGCTCTCTCTCCCACAGGGAAGTCGGCACCAGTGCTCCCTTCACTCAGGGGGTCACCAAACATCAGGTTTTTCCCCCCGCATGTGGCAAAATCCACCAGTGCAAGCTCCCTGTTTGGTGGGAGGAGCCCCAGGCCTCATGAGCCAGATCAAAGCAAGGTTCAGGCTGGATCCGGATCTGGCCCTGTAGGGTCTCCACCACCACACTAGGACACTAGATGCCAGTGGCAGCAACCTGTTCAACTCCTGAGGAGAGAAGAGCCTTTTGTTCTTCAATAGTCTTTTCCCAGTGTTTGATTCAAAGCTGATAGGAGCTTTGTTCTGGAAGAGGTCCTAGTCAGTCCCCTTGGTGACCAAAATGCAGGGTTTTCATATGGAGGAAAGGAGGAATAGAAGAGATGTAGTTACTGTGTTTGTGGCTGGGCATCTTACAATACAGTGGGTTAACAATTGTTAGCTGAATCCAGAAAAGATGATTTATCATTTACAGGGTGTACTCTGTAAATTAGCCATCTGGACAAGACATTTCTAGACTATAAATCAATTAAAGCCAGAGAATTATTAGTGTTACATATTCCATAACTCTGTTAGAAAACAGGGCGATGAACTGTTACGTTGTTAGAAAATAAGGTGATGAACACCTTATGAATTTAGTTTATAGAAAGCTTCCATTTTCCGTCCACGGATGTCATTTCCAGCACCATGAATAACGGTGTCTAAATAGTTATAGCCTCATCCCTAATTATTGGCCTAAAAATTATCTTCCTCACGAGTGAAATTGTTGGAAGAGTGCATTTCAAGTGCATGGTTTTCTTGATTGTAGCCTGTCATTACCACTCATAGGCTACGTCTACACGTGAAGCCTACATCGAAGTAGCCTATTTCGATGAATAACTTCTACACGTCCTCCAGGGCTGGCAACGTCGATGTTCAACATCGACGTTGCGCAGCACCACATCGAAATAGGCGCTGCGAGGGAACGTCTACACGCCACAGTAGCACACATCGAAATAAGGGTGCCAGGCACAGCTGCAGACAGGGTCACAGGGCAGACTCAACAGCCAGCCGCTCCCTTAAAGGGCCCCTCCCAGACACACTTGCACTAAACAGCACAAGATCCACAGAGCCGACAACGAGTTGCAGACCCTGTGCCTGCAGCATGAATCCCCCGCTGCAGCAGCAGCAGCCAGAAGCCCTGGGCTAAAGGCTGCTGCCCACGGTGACCATAGAGCCCCGCACGGGCTGGAGAGACAGCGTCTCTCAACCCCCCAGCTGATGGCTGCCATGGAGGACCCCACAATTTCGACGTTGCGGGACGCGGATTGTCTACACGGTCCCTACTTCGACGTTGAACGTCGAAGTAGGGCTCTATTCCGATCCCCTCATGAGGTTAGCGACTTCGACATCTCGCCGCCTAACGTCGAAGTTAACTTCGAAATAGCGCCCGACGTGTGTAGCCGCGACGGGTGCTATTTCGAAGTTAGTGCCGCTACTTCGAAGTAGCGTGCACGTGTAGACACAGCCATAGTGACAAATAGATCAAAACAAAAAAGCAGTCAAGTAGCACTTTAAAGACTAACAAAATAATTTATAAGGTGATGAGCTTTTGTGGGACAGACCCACTTCTTTAGACCACAGCCATACCAGAACAGACTCAATATTTAAGGCACAGAGAACCAAAAACAGTAATCAAGGAGGACAAATCAGAAAAAAATGATCAAGGTGAGCAAATCAGAGAGTAGAGGGGTAGAAAGTTGTGGGGGGGGGGCACGGAAGGAGAGAACAGGCATGTCGCCTAGGACCTTCTGGAGTGTGGCATCCTGATTAAGGATAGGTTGTAGGTCTTTCATAATTCATTGCAGTGGTTTGAATTGGGGGCTGTAGGTGATGACCAGTGGTGTTTTATTCTTGTCTTTTTTGGGCCGATCTTGGAGTAGTTGGTCTCTGGGTATTCATCTGGCCCCCAACTCAAACCACAGCAACGAATTATTAAAGACCTACAACCTATCCTTAATCAGGATGCCACACTCCAGAAGGTCCTAGGTGACATGCCTGTTCTCTCCTACAGACAACCTCCCAACCTTATGAGGATCCTCACCAACAGCCACAGTCTATACCCCAGGAATACCAGTCCTGGAACCTTTCCTTGCAACAAAGCCCACTGCCGGCTTTGTCCATGTATCTTCTCTGGAAATACCATCACTGGACCTAACCAGGTTACTCACAGAATCATGGGCACATTCTCATGTTCCTCAACTAACATCATATATGCCATCATGTGCCAACAATGCCCAGATGCTTTGTACATTGGACAGACTTCTAACTCCCTTAGACAAAGAGTTAATGGGCACAAAACAGACATAAAATCACTCCAGATCCACAAACCGGTTAGTCAACATTTTAATGGAGTGGACCATTCTGTTAATGACTTAAGAGTCTGCATGTTATTGAAGAAAAATTTTCGCACCACTATTGAAAGGGAGACAGCTGAGCTGTCTTTTATATTCAAATTTGGCACATTAACACGTGGTTTGAACCAGGATGGGAATTTTCTGAGTCACGATAGGGGCTCATTTGCATACTTGGTTTAATCTAATTCTTGACCTTCCCTCCCTCTTTCTACCCCTGTACTCTCTGATTTGCTCACCTTGATCATTTTTTTTCTAATTTGTCCTCCTTGATTACTGTTTTTGGTTCTCTGTGCCTTAAATATTGAGTCTGTTCTGGTATGGCTGTGGTCTGAAGAAGTGGGTCTGTCCCTTGAAAGGTCACCTAATAAATTATTTTGTTGTCTTTAAAGTGTTACTTGACTGCTTTTTTGTTTTGATAGTATATAGACTAGCACGGCTCCCTCTCTGTTACTATTTGACAAATAGATGTGTGATTTAGCCCCATGAGGGATTTGTTCTGGCAGGAGGCAGTCTCTTCCAATACCATTGTTTGCTCTCACTGAAAGATCTGAGTTTATAACATGTATTACCTCGAGGATATACAATTTTTTTCCAATTGGTTTCCAGAATAGGGTTACTTTATGGTGATCTTTAAATATACTTTCGATCATCACTTTCTTGTTTGTATTTTCTATGGGGCATCCAAAAGTAGGAAAATATATGCTACAAAATAAATCTGTATTAAGACTTTTGCTTGTTTCTGGGCTCCTACTAAATCTGTCTATAGGAAGTTAAGAGCTCTTTTAGCTTCTGCTTGGAAGGGTACATTGGAATAGCAGTATTTTGGTTCACATATGCTGCCCAGGAGATCAGTTACACCCACAGGAAAGTATGTTTGACACTTTGCGCCTGCAAGTGCTGAGCTGTAGTATGCTTTGGAATGTCATTGACTCTGGAGCGCTGAGAGATTACACTGTGTGTCAAAAACGAAGGATCTTGCCTTAAAGCAAGAGCAAGTTCTGAATTCATTTAATCCACTGTTGACATGAGACATACTTCTCTATAGCAAGTGGTAAGTTGTAAGACATGCCTAAGTGGTGGAGCATGTGTCATGCGTTTGGTGCTGGAGGCTGAGCATTGACATATTAGTTGTATTTAAATAAAAAAATGTCTGTAGCTTTTGTTTCTCCACTTACAGTGGGGAAAAAAAAACCCCTGCAGAAATAAGCTAGAAACCAGTAGTTTTAATGGCTGCATTGTAAATAATGGCTTTTATTAAAGTATTAATTAATGAAATATCAGCGAATAAGCTTAGGTTGTTGCGGTTACAAAGTTTATGAAGATAAACTATTCTAAGCAAAGACTACAACAGCATATTGCAGACAGATGGTATTTGCTGAGCTGGAGTCTAGTGTGCAGCTCAACTTGACCAATGTGTGGTTAATGTTCTATAATTTTTACACGTGACTTGTTTACTTCATATTACAATTTGTGGTTTTCTTTCTATGCGGTGGTCCTCCAAACAATAACAAATGCCAATCTTGTTGACCAAAGACTTTAAACAATTATATGACAGCTCAGCACAAGCCAAAATAAGTTTTTAACACATCTGCACAATGAGTAATGTTTGCTTCACCATTTTGCCATCATGCACGCCCCTTTCTTTTCACTTGGGTTACAACTTAGTATAGCAGAAAACAGCTTTAAAATAAGTTACAAAAGTGTATTATACTATTTTGTTCTATATGCAGTCTAGCTAGTAAAATTTCTTTGTCTCTGTCCTGGGAGTCTTTCTTGGGAGTTCTTTTAACATAGTCATGGGAGAGGCTTTTAACAGCATTGTTATTATTTGCCTTAGTTCCCAGAGACCTTTACAGATTAGCGCCACCATTGTGCTGGTGCTGTACTAGTATATCATAGGCTAAGTTACTGCTTCCAAGAGCTTTCTGTCTAATTGTAACAAGCCTCACCAATTGTTGTAACAGATAATCAGAAAGAATAGTGGAGGAAAGGCTGAGGGGGAAAGTGACTTGAGGGTGCTGTTACTTAGATGGCTTATTGTACTACTTGCTGGTATGAGGTGGCTTACTTATTTAAAATAAACAGTGATTTCACTTTTCTCAGCTGGCCATCTACCTCTCCAATATCAGCTGACAATTTACGAGAAGCATCACGGTAGAAATGCATCTAAAGAATTTGAAATCAATTAATACAAAACAGAACTGGGTGAAATCAAATTAAATAGTAAATAACCATGATTTGAATGCTATGTGCATCTTAGATGTGAAGTCTGTTGCTCGCCACAAACTTATCCAATTATTTTTGACAGTGTCAGAAGCTCTTGACTGAAGTCTGACATTTACTTTTTGCCATTTATTTTTCACTATAGATAAGGAAAGCTATAACTCTTGTTCAGATGATATGTCAGATATTTCCCAGCCAATCTTGAGAGAATTACAGTGGCTATAACGTAAACCTACTGGCATCTTTCCAATAACTTTCCAATAAATATAATAATGGCACAAAAATTTCTTTGAAAGCTCTAAATCAAAATGTAAGTGAATGGTATCAGTTTTATCATGTAGTTAGACAAATAAACAAATTTGTTTCACGTGACTTGTAGCAATTGGAGATTCCTAAATAAAGTACTAGCAAGACAATCACTGTGATTTTTTTGTTGCTGATGCAATTATACATTGTGATCATGGAAACTTAAGGCTGACGCTAATTGCAACATTACTGCATGAGAAAAGTGGAAGAAAAATCCACTATTTAGCTGTTTAAAAGGATGACAAGATGAGTATATAATTGTTTACCTCAGAGACTGGGGATGCCTGAGCTTAAGGTGGCTATGTAAAAAACATTTATTATTGGTCAAGCATCTGATAATCTTTCTGGGCTCCTTTGTGAATTGACTGTGTTAAAACTAGTAGTTATTTGAATGCATGTACATGGGAAGAATGCATTGATATCTAAGTGGTAGCCTTGCTTCTTCTTCAAGTGTCCCCGTGGGTGCTCCACGTTAGGTGTCAGGCTTGCCCCAGCGCCGCAGGCCAGATCTTCCAAGCAGTTTCTGCCGGACTGCACATACGCCGGTGCGCGCCGCTCCCTTGCACGCTCCTGGCCACGTGTGCGATCCGGTCCCTGCCAGTTCCTCTTTAACCACCATCGACTGCAGACGGAATCCGCTCAGGCCACGGCCAGAGTTAGCGTATTTAACATTTTTAATTGTTTTAAAGTTTCGTCAGTCTTAGATTAAGTTAGTCGGTTGTTGTTTTCAAAAAAAAAAAAAAACCAAAAAAAGGAAAGGAATTCACAGCTTCCAATCCTAGTAACAAGCGGAGCACCGGAGGCCAGGAGCCTAGGGCCATTAGCCCTCCTGCCGCGGCAGGCTTTATCCGAGAGGGGAGCAAGCACAGAGAAGGTGCTAAGTACCCTATTAACAACTCAAAGACTCACCACAATGTCCTCTTCAGGATTCAAGAAGTGTGAGTCATGCCACGAGGCGATGCCAGCGTCTGATGGGCACAGTCAGTGTATAAGGTGCTTGAGGGAAATCCCATGTCACTCAGAAATGTTCCTTCTGTGCCAAGTTAACAGCCAGAGCAAGGAAGGACAGGGAAATGCGGCTGAAAATGCTGCTGTTCTACAAGGCCCTCCAGCCAGACATGCCAGAGCGGCCGCAGCAGGAGGGACCCTCCGGGGCCCATAAAAGGAAAGCTGCATCCCTAACCCCATCAGCGCAAAAACGGAGGAAAATCTCCCCAACCTGATCCCTGCTGGCAGCAACAGCGAGTGGGGCGGGTGGAGCGCACAGCCTCCAGCCGCAGCTACAGCTGATCGGTGGCGGCGCGGAGATGCACGTGGCGGAGGTTCAGCCTCTGATGATCAAACAGCTGCCCCGCCCCGCGGGCAGGGTGGCGGCCAAGCAAGCGCCGGAACCGGCGGCACCGCAAACAGTGGCACCGACCCCTGGGGAACCGGTGGCGCAGAGCGCGCAGGCACGCAACCTGCAGGCACCGGGGCAGACCGCCCGCACGGCACCGCTGAGGAGTGTGCCGAGTGCAGTGCAGACTACGGGGCCGAGATCCCCGATGTGTCAGGGGGCGGACCCACCCCCACAGGGGAGGGGAAAGGCAGCACAGAAAACACGGCACTGCAGTCCCTCTCCAGACAGGGCTGCAGAGCTGCTTTCTCTGAGCCCTCCGCTCATGCTGCGGACTCCAACGAGAAGGCAGGGGTCACCCCTAGACTATCCGGAGCCCCCATCTCCATTTCTACAGCCAGCCTCCCCATGGCTTGGACCACCTTCGCCCTTCTTGGGCTTCGAGCCACTTGAGTACTATCACAAATCGGTCTCTCCAGTGTCCCATGTCTCCAGAAGGTCTCGCTCCCCCAAACGTAGGGGGTATGCACCAGGGGAGTGGTCCAGGTCACAATCCCAGAAGGGATAGACACCATAGGCATACTACCAGGGACAGATCCCCACAGACGGTCCAGTACCCCCAAGGGCAATCGCGAACAGGGACAGAGACTCAGCTATCTCAGGGGGAGTTGGTTCTGGAATCCCGGGATTTTCCCTCACAAGTTTCTAGCGAGCGGATGTACCACCGTCAACAGGACCCGGAGGGGTCCAGAGAGGTGTACCCTAGCGGTTCCTCGCTGTCCTCCCCGGATGAGGCTACGGCCCCGGGGGACGTCCATCCTCCGGACGATCTCAAACAGTTCCAAGAGCTGTTTAAAAAGGTGGCCTTCACGCAAGGCATCCAGACAGCAGAGGTGCAAGAGAAGCACCATAAGCTCCTTAAAAATCTGAGACCTCCGGCCTCCTCTAAAATAGCCATACTGCTTGACAAAGCAATCTTGGAGTCCGCCACCACGATATGGCAGACCCCTGTGACTATTCCACCTGTCCATAAGAGAGTGGACAAGAAATACTTTGTGCCGGCGAAGGGCATGGAGTTTCTATTCAGCCACCCGCAACCAAATTCTCTGGTGGTAGAATCGTCTCAACAGAGATCAAAAACGTCTCAGTTCAAAACAGGGGGAATGGACAAAGATGCCAAGAAACTAGAGCTGTTCGGCAGAAAGGTCTACTCCTCCTCCACTCTACTGTTGAGAATGGCGAATTACACAGCGCATCTAGTGAACCACAATTTCGACAACTACTCTAGGTTAACCTCCCTCATGGACTCGCTTCCAGAGGACAAGAAGCCGGTGCTCACGGCTATCGTGCAAGAAGGCTACGCGGCCTCGAGGACGGGAGTTCAGATCGCCCTGGATGTTGTGGACACAGCAGCATGTTCAACAGCTACGGCAGTGGTAATGCGAAGGGAGTCCTGGCTCCAAACATCGGGTATACTGAGGGATCTGCAGGCGAAGATCGTCGATCTCCCCTTCGACATGCAGAAGCTGTTTTCTGAATCGACTGACTCAGTCCTTCATTCCAGTAAAGACTCAAGAGCCACTCTTAGGACCTTGGGGATCTACACCCCTCCATACAGAAAGAAAAAGTACTACCCTCAGCAAAGGCGGTACCAGTGTCAGCCACAGTGTCCCCAGTACCACAGGGGTTACGAGCACGGGCGACAGCAGCAGCATCAACAATATAGAACTCCCAGGTGATGTTCCCAACAGAGCCGTGCGTTCTCGGGGCAGGGCCAAAGGCCACAAGTTTGACACACAGATCCAGGGCTGCGCCATCACTACCATCGCACAATGTCATCCGAAGCTGTTATTCCACCATCGCCTCCGACCATTCTACGACCAGTGGCAAAGGATCACCACAGACAAATGGGTGCTGGAGATCATAGCCACGGGGTACGCGATCCCCTTCCAGTTGCTCCCACCGCCACGACCTCCACCCAGACCCCACCTGCAGGATGCCTCCCACGAAGCGAGACTCAAGCAGGAGGTAGACCATCTCATGCTCATGGGGGCAGTGGAAAGAGTGCCAGAGCAACTGCAAGGGAAAGGGTTCTACTCCAGATACTTCCTCACGGAGAAAAAGACAGGAGGCTGGAGGCCCATCTTAGATCTTCGAGGCCTCAACCGGTACCTGCGCAAGCAACGCTTTTGGATGATTACAATCTCCTCCATCCTTACGGCACTGGACGATGGAGATTGGTTCGCAGCCCTCGACTTACAAGACGCGTATTTTCACATAACTATCCATCCGGCTCACCGACGATTCCTCCGGTTCATGGTAGGCAAAGAACATTTTCAATACAAGGTCCTACCATTCAGCCTCTCCTCGTCTTCACCAGAGTCTTCACCAAGACCTTGGCAGTGGTGTCAGCCTACCTGCACAGACAGGGTATTTATATTCCCGTATCTGGACGAGTGCATACTCAAAGGGGCCTCGAAGGAGGAGGTACTACGCATGATACGCGTCACAGCAGGCGCGTTCTCTTCGCTCGGCCTGGTTATCAATCTGGCAAAATCAAAGATAGACCCCACACAGGACATAGAGTTCATAGGGGCACGCATAAATTCTATTACAGCGAGAGTGTGTCTACCAGAGACACGCTTTCGGGCCATCGGCTCCCTCGTGCAAGTCATCACCTTCAGCCCTACGGTGCTGGTTCTGACGTGCTTACAGCTGCTGAGCCACATGGCAGCAGCAACGTTCGTAGTACAGAACGCCAGGTTACACGTGCGCAGCATGCAGCACTGGCTGGCGAGCGTATACAAACTGGCAGCACACACCGTTCACAGGGTGGCGTCGCCCACAACAGAGGTGCGCAAATCCCTGCAATGGTGGGTAAACCCCAAGAACATGCTAACAGGGGTACCCTTCCACCAACCACAAGTATCGGTTTTTCTTACTACAGATGCCTCCCACATAGGGTGGGGAGCACACATGGGCGAAGAGGTGACGCAAGGACTGTGGTCCTCCACAGAACAGTCATTGCACATAAATATGCTGGAGCTCAGAGCAGTGTTCAATGCCTGCAGACACTTTCGAGGCCATATACAAGGCAAAGTAGTCAGGATCAGTACAGACAATACCTCCACCATGTTTTATATAAATCGGCAAGGAGGAGCTTGGTCCCGTGCCTTATGTGCGGAAGCAGTCCAGTTGTGGAACTGGTGCATCGCCAACAATATAACCTTGAAAGCCTTGTACTTACCAGGCACTCACAATGTGAAGGCAGACCAGCTGAGCAGGCGTTTCGCACTCACGCACGAGTGGCAGATCCATCCCGATCTGCTACGACCGATTTTTCACGCATGGGGCTTTCCCCAGATAGACCTGTTTGCCACTCAACACAACAAGAAGTGCCCACGATTCTGCTCCAGGGCAGGACTGGGACGGGGGTCTCTGTGGGACGCATTCGCGATCTCCTGGAGGGGCCCCCTGCTTTACGCTTTTCCTCCCACAGTGCTCATCCACAAAGTCTTGCAGAAAGCCAGGAGGGAAGGAGCCCGAATGATCCTGACAGTCCCAACGTGGGATCGACAGCAATGGTTCCCCCTACTCCTGTGCATGTCGGACCGTCCACCGATGCCCCTCCCGGTGGCGCCAGATCTGCTCACACAAGCCCAGGGGTCCATAGTGCATCTGCACCCCCAAGGCCTGCGACTACAAGCATGGTTAATCCATGGCTTAGCCTCCTAGAGAGAACATGTACGGAGGAAGTGCAACAAGTCCTAGAAAGTAGCAGGAGGACTTCCACCAGGAAGACCTACAAGCAGAAATGGACTCGCTTCACGGCGTGGTGTTCTACCAAACAGTTAGCCCCCCTTTCGGTGCCTATACCTGTAATATTAGAGTATTTACTGGACCTCAAGAGAGGAGGACTCTCACTATCCTCGTTAAAGGTCCACCTTGCTGCCATTTCGGCGTTCAGACACGAAGAGGAAGGGCACACGGTGTTCGCCCATCCCATGGTTACCAGGTTCCTCAAAGGGCTGGTAAACCTATACCCCCCTCGGAAACTGCTTCCACCTTTGTGGAACTTGGATCTGGTGCTTAATGTGCTAACGGGACCACCGTTCGAGCCTTAGCCACGGTTTCCCTCCACCTCCTTACAATAAAGATGACCTTCCTTCTCGCAATCACGTCAGCTCGCAGGGTGAGCGAGCTTGCAGCAGTTATGGCAACGCCACCCTGCACAGTATTTTCCAAGGAGGCGGTAACCATACGGCTGCATCCAGCCTTTGTTGCTAAAGTTTCTTCTGAGTTTCATATTAACGAACCTATTGTTTTACCCTCATTTTATCCAAAGCCTCATAACTCTAACAAAGAGGCGCGCCTACACCTCCTGGACGTGAGGAGGGCGCTAGCCTTCTATATAGACAGGACCAAGTCCTTCCGGAAAACGGATAGACTCCTAGTCTCTCTCGCTCCCAAATCGAGAGGAGAAGGTCTCTCTTCACAGAGAATCTTGAAGCACATCGTATCCTGCATAAAAATGTGCTACGAACTCAAAAAGACTCCTTTACTGGCCACACCCAGGGCTCACTCCACTAGGGCGGTGGCAGCATCAACAGCCTTTTTCAAGGGCGTTGCGCTAAAAGACATTTGCAGAGTGGCGACCTGTTCATCCTATGACACCTTCGCCAAGCACTACACCCTTCACAGGGTATTCCAAGAGGATACCCAGCTCTTGACAGCGGTCCTCTCGGGGACAAGCTGCACATGATCCGATTACCCACCTCCTATTTTGGGTTACTGCTGGGTTGTCACCTAATGTGGAGCACCCACGGGGACACTCGAAGAAGAAAGAGAAGTTACTCACCGTAGTAACGGTGGTTCTTCGAGATGTGTCCCCGTGGGTGCTCCACCACCCGCCCATCCTCCTCGCTTTGGATCTCTGTTTAGCGTTTTGCAGGAGCATCCGAGGCGGTTGGTCAAGGAACTGGCGGGGACTGGATCGCGCACGTGGCCAGGAGCGTGCAAGGGAGCGGCGCGCACCGGTGCAGGCGCGGTCCGGCAGAAACTGCTTGGAAGATCCAACCTGCGGCGCTGGGGCGAGCCTAACACCTAACGTGGAGCACCCACGGGGACACATCTCGAAGAACCACCGTTACTACGGTGAGTAACTTCTCTTTTCTGCTTTTTACACTCTGTTTAAACAAGGAAAGGACTTTGGTATAAGGAACTGCCTAGTTACTTTTTTGTCCTTGTCATTATATAAAGTCCTCTCCTCTCAATTAGTTTTGTAACCTATTTTATCAGTTTATTGCTTACACATTTTTTCTGTTAGCCTTTGCATCTGACCTTTACAATACAAGTACAATCTTACAGACACATGTGATTGATCCCAGTGTGTGAAGTTACTCACATGTGTAAAGTTGCTCGTGCATGTAAACATCTGCAGGGATGGGCAATCATAAATGCATCAGTGTGCACTAGCTTGTTTTCCACAAAATTTTCAATTGTTCAAAGGGAAAACCTACAGCGTCTGGCAATTTTAATTCTAGATGAGCAAAAACTACTTTGGACGTGAGTGATACTGGGTTAATGGGCACAGTGAGATGACGTCTCTAATTTGCCGCATCAAGACTGTTAGCTCTCAAGTGCCATCTATAAATTACTTATAATGCTTATTTTAATATTGGTTTTAGTGTGGAAGGATTGCATTTATAATTGATGGCAAGGGCACTTAGAGACTTGGATAGGCATTCTTTGATGGTTGTTTAAATCCAGAAAAATAAATATGTACATAGAACAGCGCTTGAAAAGTCTCTTCTCTTCTGAAAAACTACTTTAGATTCTCTGCACTTCAAACAGATGATAATGGGAGAACTAGCAATACTGCTCAGAATCCCTGCTCTAGTTCTGACTACATAAATCAGCAGTAACAAATGGCTGACACTTTTTAATGCAAATGTTGCAAATTCAGTGTGTTTGTTTGTCATATTGGAAGGGAGCTTCCATTTTAATTGGCATGACTACTGCTCTGAATAGAAAAGATTGTTGGAGGGGGCATTTGGGAGGTTTTGACATCAGATGATGATCTCCCCCGCCCCACAGTGTAATACAGAGTTTATACAACTGTTGTGTCTAGGTGTAAACAAAACAAAACAGCAGTAATATAGCACTTTAAAGACTAACAAAGATACCCTGGAACCACTTCTGTAGCTGAAAGCTCACAATAGTAACGGTATATCATTCCTGTTCTTGATTTGTAAATTAGCTGTCAGAGTCCATTGTGTTATCTTTAACATTAAAGAAAATAAACACTTCATGACTACAAACAAAAGGTATTTAAATGGCTAAAAATAAACTATATTTAGTAGGAAAGCTTTTACTCTCATTTCCATAATCTATTGTAATCATTTTAAACTCTTACCATGTCTTAATATGCATCAGGCTTAATATAATTACCTTACTCATGTGAAGTATCTATTTGCCATGTATGCCATTCCAATAGAGCCCAGAATGTTCTGTGTCAATTACAGTGGACAGGTCTAGGGATTAACTTTATCGTGTGTGAATTCTTGTGGCCAGAAATATCATCTTAACAGCAGCTAAATAATTCATTGATAGAGACTATAAAGTATTAGCTGGAGGGAAAAATAAAACTAAAGCTTAGACTGCAGTAGGAGAAAACCTAACAATTATTAAAAAGATTTAAGTAGTACATAAAAATATCAATTTTATCTTCACTTTAACTTCATGAAGAAAAGTGTTCTGTAAAGCAAGGATCTTCAATAAGTTCTGGGATTTTTTTTTTTTTTGTACTAATAAAGCTGACGGTAGGCCAGACAGAGACTTTGTGCTTTTCCTTCAGATGACACCTGGCTTGAAGATTGTTTGAGTCTATATCTTTGGATTCAGAGCAATTCCATCAACGATGTGTTCACTGTAGTCCTCCATAAGATACGTAGCAGATGAGAGGAAACGGCTGTTACGTATTTATTGGTTTACTGTGGAGTTTTGCTTATGTGTCCTTTGTAGAAGAACCTATTGTTTAGTACTACATGATCACAGAACCATAGGACTGGAAGGGACCTTGAGAGGTCATCCTGTCCAGTCCCCTGCACATGTGGTAGGACCAAATATTATATAGACATACATGACAGGTGTTGGGCTAGCTAAAGTAGTGTACGTTTTTCTGAACACACCCCTTTTCCCTTTAGATGTACCATTTCAGAAGCATTTTCCTATTTAGGTCTTGCTGTATTCTTTGTTCTACTCTTTTACAATTAGAAGTCCAAGTCGTAGCCTTAACTTAATCATGTGTCTTACACCAGGCCTACACACCGTTATAATACATTTTAAATTGATTTCTGCTCAGTCGGATAGATTTATAATTTTATAGGTATATTAAAAAGCTGTATAGCCTGACAGTGCAAGGCTAAGTAATTTTGCTCAGCTGACTTCATTGAGTCAGGAGAAAGAAATGTGTCTTTGTTTCTAACTCGTCAGTTTAAAGGCAAATTAGATCAACTATGACCAAAAGTTCTTTCATTGAGAGGAGTAAAAACGATGATTGGCATCACTGATGGCACGTAGACTAAACCATTTTCTCACCCTCTAGACGTGATCCTTCTAAAATAGAGTTAAGGGACATTGGCAGTGAAGCATGGGAATGATTTCACAGCTGCTACCTGTGCCATACCTGTTCTATGCATCAATAGATGTCTTCACTCTGCAGAGTTGTCAATCCCAACACCTTTCATTAGCATCAAAAATCCATATTTACCCCCTCACCCTCTCATTTGTATTGATTCTTTGCTGCCTTTCCAGAACATGTTTCATGGTAGTTTAGCTGTGATGCCCTGGAGGACAGTAAAATTAAAAGAGAACAAATTCAGAGATGACAGCTCACTAGAGGAAAGGATCCATAAAAGGAAAAGTACAGTCCTCAAAGTAGATTTTTAGTCCCTTAGCTTGTGTTTTGTGCTTTGGACTGGAAGGAAACGGTGATTGAAATACCATGCCCAACAGAAATACAATACAGTATGTAAACTCTATTGGCTTCTGAGAACAGGCTGAACAACAGTAAGAGGTAAAAAGTTTGACCAGAAAAATTGTTTTCTGTAAACATTTTTTAACACTCTAAGTCCATAGCATAAAAGAAGCAAAAGACATAAAGAGAAAACCAGACAAGAATTGGATGGTCTTTGTAAGAAATACAAGAAAACAAACAAGCTAAATTTTGACCATAGTATGTAGTGTCACAAAATACTTAATGCAGAGACAGAGAGTCATAAAATACTCTTTTGCTTTAGTTTTAGGCAGCGTTTAAAAAGTAAAAGTGCATTGGAGAATGGGAGAGGGACAATGTAATTAGAGGTAGCACAGGAAAAATTAGCAACTTATTTGTCTAAGTCAGGTATGAAAAGTTATAGAGAGTCTGGGGAAAGAGGAGTTAAATGCGAAGGGCCACTTTCTTATCTGGGGTGAATTAGTGTAGATCCACTCAGATCTAGTTATCTAGTGCTACAGGAGCAGAGTGAATGAGTCAGAAGGGAAGTAAATAATTGGTCAGCAATATATTATGATCAGTGGAATTGGTTCCACTTTGTTCAACACAGGCCACGTCTACACTGCAGGTTTTTTTTCAATGTTGCTTATTTCGGCCTTTTAATGTATAAATAAATAATATTGGAAAATGCATTCACACAGTCACTGTATTGCAAAAAGGAGCATTCTTATTTACAGCCACAGTTCACAGCCACATTATTGTAAAAGGAGTTTTCACATCAACCAATAATCACTGTGCTTTGTTCACACACATTCCTTTTCGACCTAGAAAGGGCTGGGGGGCATCAGCAAAAGTTGTTTACAGAGCTGGAGTGATTATTTTGAGGGAAAAGCTCTCATCATGAATTATCCTGTTTACTGGGTGAATGCTTGGTGGATTTTTTTTTGTGGAAATAAATGGAAAAAACCACACACTTGTGTGGACAAGCCCATAGTCTGCATTTAGTATCATTCTTCATTAAGGAAAGGCGAGGTTGGTGGACTGGGATGGAGGCAATTTGGAGAAAGGAGGGAATGGCATGTTGAGAAGCTCAGAGAGATGACTTAGAAGAAGGTATGAAGGCAGAAGATGGTAAGAATGATAGGTAGATATTCTCTAAGAATCTCCTATTTTCTCTAATAAGAAGCTGGTCATTTTTGCTTGCCAAGCAGCAAGGTTCATAGAATAGCAGGCAGTAGTGCATAATTCAGATCAGTAATTTGGGCTTCTACGACAGGTATTACATGGAAAACCTGTGGGTGAGTTGGAGGATGCACAGCCTACGTTTTGCATATGGTGAGGTAAACAGGCTTGTGATGCTGCTGGAGGAGGTTGAAAATTCTGGAGTGGCAGTGAATACTTTCCTTTCATGTGAACCTCTTGTGCTGAAATCATTGCTGGCACAGTGGGTGAAACTCCATTGACATCAATTGTTTATAATTGTGGTGAATATCACCCTTTGTTGTATGGAGAGGGAAGGTGATCCTTGTTACAATAGAGGGCAATCTGTGCATTTCTTTTCTCCCTTCGGGATTTACCAAGAGCACCCTTTCTGGATTCCTGCTCCTCAGCCTGCAGGTTCACTCATGTCTCTTGGGTTAGAGACCTTTGTGTGTCTTCCTTCTGACAGGGCTTTTCCAGGCTTTATAGTTTCTTGCCTAGGCTGAGATTCCCAGCAAACCAGAAGTCTGAACAGACCAGGGCCTGTGCTTTGGTTTCTTCCTAGATGCACTGAACAATGCAAGTGTCTCAGTGCAAGTTACAGTATGGCTATCTTTGAAGAAAGCACACATTCACAAGGTGAAAATCTGATAGAGCAAATGTATTAAGAATAAAGGCATCTCCATGGCCGTGTCTACACGTGCCCCAAACTTCGAAATGGCCACGCAAATGGCCATTTTGAAGTTTACTAGTGAAGCGCTGAAATGCATATTCAGCGCTTCATTAGCATGCGGGCGGCAGTGGCGCTTCGAAATTGATGCATCTTGCCGCCGCGTGGCACGTCCAGACGGGGCTCCTTTTCGAAAGGACCCCGCCTACTTCGAAGTCCCCTTATTCCCATCAGCTCATTGGAATAAGGGGACTTCGAAGTAGGCAGGGTCCTTTCGAAAAGGAGCCCCGTCTGGACACGCCACACACGGTGAGGCGCGTCAATTTCGAAGCGCGGCTGCCGCCCGCATGCTAATGAAGCGCTGAATATGCATTTCAGCGCTTCATTAGTAAACTTCGAAATGGCCATTTGCGTGGCCATTTCGAAGTTTGGGGCACGTGTAGACGTAGCCCATATATGCTAATACTTAGCAAAGATCACCCGGGCTCCAGCCTTGGACTCTGGTACAGATCAGTCTTTCAAAACCCACAACAGGGTTTTCCCCATGGTTACACATTCATAACTCTCAAATGCAGAACCACCATGAATAGTTCAGCCTTTCCTTCATGCAGCTTGGGCCTTTGATTTTGGCCTCATATATCAAGTGAGTAGCAGACAAAGACTCATTCCTTAGGGCATAGATTTAAAAGACTTAGGTTTTGCATAGCTGAATGTGGCAAATTTTCATTCATCTCCACCTAGGTGTTCCCTTGGGAAAACGCTTAATATCTTTTATTTCAAAATTACATTTTTGTATAGTACATTGATTGTTCTGTATGGTCCTTTGAACCCTGAGATCTTGCATTTGTCATGTCCCCCTCAAGAGGCTACATAAATCCCTGCCCATAGTAATGCATTCACCTTTAATACAAGAAACCCAAATATATTTAAACTTAAGGTTTCTCAGGGATATTTCAGGAGATTGCCACATCTGTCTCAGTCTTTTGGGTTTTGCCACTGCATCTTAGTGCTCTGGAGAGCTGAGTTCAATCCCTGACGTTGAGACCAATTTCCTGTGTGGTCCAGACAAACTCACTTATTTCCTATTCTGTGTAAGTACAGTAGTGTCTGCCCATCTCAGCTGGGGCCTCCAAGTATAACTGTACATAGATTATTAATAATAGTAAGTTGAAGGTTTCCTGATTTGTCCATCAATAGTTGACTTTTGTAGCTAGTTTTGGCCATAGTAACCAGACCCCAAACAAACCAGATGGCATTTTGAACCCTACAGTGCTAGAAGATGGAAGCATTGGCAGGTGACTTCAGATGCTGAGCCTTTTTTTCCCCCAGATGGTCCCAACGTATGAAATATAAATATAGTTTGTGAACTTCCCTGCCTCCCGCCATGCTTGGGTAGCCAACTTTCTCAAACAGCCTCTGTGATTTGTCTTGTTTCACTTTCCTCTGTTTGTGAGGCACGGATGCTGGCTGTGGAACTGCCACAGTATGATGGAGGTGATGCAGTCTGCTTGTGCCTTGAACTCTCTGCTGTGCTCTGCTGTTTGCTTTAATGTTTAGCTCAGATACAGCTAGGAAAAATTTTTCATGAAGAGTTTTTACATTTTTGTTTTCCATTTAAACCAATTCTTTTAATTATTTTGGGTCTTGTGGATATCTCTGTTTATTTTGTCTCCCATGCCTACCATCCTGCACACAATCAAATGAAACAGTACCAGAAATTTAATAGGGCTGCCAACTGGGGGTTGATTTTTTTTTTTTTTTTTTTACTAGCTCAGCGGCTTTTTTATGAAAGAGTCTTGAAGCTAGCTAAATATTTTATGAACCTGATTCCTAATGCAGCAAGGCACCGCAGGGCTCCATGGACCAAAAGAGAGATTAGGGTTGGTACAAGAAGAGGTACTTGTGTCTCCTAGGATGTTAATTATTTTTTACAGACTCTTATTTTTAGGAGAGGAACACATGCTATGTAAAAGGAAAAAACTAGCCCGGAGACTGATTCTGTGAAATTGGGGTCCTAAAACACTCCTACTAGGGAGAAATAGAAGATGTGAATAACTGCTCTATTATCACCCTCCCATGACTATTTCGTCTATCTTCAATCTAAGAACAACTGATGACAAAATCTGAAACAGGAGTGTGTGGTAGCTTGGAGGAGACAGGAAGAAAGATGTTGGAGGAGTGTGGCAAGGGCAGAAGAGTCTGTATTCATTAGAACATGCACCTTTCCAGAACCTGAAATGGAACCCAGAATTCCTGAGCTTGGTCTACACTAGGCAGGTAAGTTGATTGTAGATATGCAGTTCCAGCTATGGCAATTGCAGCATTAGAATTGACTTATCTGCAGTCAACTTACCTGGCTGTCTCCCCAGAGGGCGGTCGACGGGAGAAACTCTCCCATTGACCTCCCTTACTCCTTTCAATATTGAGAGCTGGGTCTACACTACAAAGTTCTGTCTACAGAAATCACTGTCAACAGAACCTCTGTCTACAGAACAATGTCCACACCTAATAGAGGCTTCCCCTGCCAACACCCTCTGTTGACAGAGAGCAGTCAGACTGCCCAGCCCAGAATCTGTCTACAGAGGCGCTATGCTTCAAACTTTCAAGACATAACGCAGCTGAGAAAATGGTTGTGTTCTGTTGACAGATTCTAGACAGAACACATTTGTCATGTGGCTGTTCCCTAGTTTTGTCAACAGAAGGCCTCTTCTGTAGACAGAACTCTGTAGTGTAGACACAGCTGAGGAGTACAGGGGTTGACTGCTGACCTCAGATCAATTTCATGCATCTCTATTGGGTGTGTGTAATCGAACCCTGGAAGATTTACCCTGACTGGGTTGATCTTCCACATAGTTTAGATGGATCCTCAATCTCACCATTCCCCTTCTATCAGCAGAGTGATCAAACCCACTGGCAACATATCCCACGTTCTCTAGTGACTGATTTCTATGGGGGATAGCCTATCTTTACTGTCAGTTGCTCCAGTAGCTCATGAAGCAGAGGTCTGTGTGGTGGACCTAAATGTTCCAACCCTGCTGATCATCTACAAGGGTATCAATAGGATGCCCCATGACGGAATATTTTTAATTAGCTTTTCTACAACTAGGAAATGACACATACAGATCAGTTAGAAGAGTCATTAAAGATGCAAAGTCAAGCTCTCAAAATTTAGAAAATGCAGATATTGATTGTGTCTGCAACTTTAATTCAGTCCCCATGTTCATATGCCCTGTGATACTCTCTTCAGTTACACACTACTTTGCATCTTTATTTTTTCACACAGGCCCTGTTACATTCAGTGCATAGGGTGGTTGGTGCTCTGTGTGTGAACCAGAGCTGTCTAGGGAGGGAGGTGGTTGTCTGTAGGACCCCTACTTCCTCTGTTGTTGACACTGGGAAGATGGTACAGGTTGTACCTCCCTTGTCTTAAATTTGCCAGACTAGAGGAGATTAATGCCAGCCCTTCTGCTGCCACTAGCTGTGGGGCTCTACCTCTGTTGCAGAAGAGGGGCTGGCATTAACAAAGCAAGTACAGTGGGGACACTCAGAGGAAGGGGGGGATGTGGAACCCCAGGAGTACAGCCCACAGGAGTGCACCAAGCCCTGCAGCAGTTGGGCTATGCTCCTGGCTCCTGCCACAGTCTGTGGAGCTGCATGCCTGGACCCAGCTGTGGGGCTCTGTAGCCACCTGTCTCTTCCTAAAGCATCCCCTGTTCCCTCGTCCCCCTCTCTGCCTCCATCCTCCCTGAGTTTGTGGCATGCCGGAAGCACTGGACGGGTGGGAGGAGGAGTTGCTGAATGGGGTTGTTTTTTACCATGAGAGGATGCCAGTCCGCAGATGGCACTGGACTGTAGCTAGATCCCTGCATGGATGCAAAATTTATATATGCATCCGCATCTTCAAAAAAGGCAGGGCAGATAGCCTCATCCACAGGTGTGGATGCCCGTTGATATGAAATGGATATCCACAGATTTACAGGACTCTAACTATAGAAGTCGAGACCAACAAGGTGAAACCTGTAGTGAACGAGGCAGTGGAAAAAGGATAGTTTAATGGCTAAGGCATTTAGATGCTGGCCTGCAGCCCTGGAGAATGAAATCCTTACCTCTGCCACAGAGTTTCTACCTCTTAAATCAAGCTTTTCACAAGAGGATATTACTAGCGCTTGCCATTTTGTGTCCAATATGAAACAACAGAGACAGAAGTGCTGAGCATGTACAACTACAAGGAAAATTGTCCAGAACTGTTCTTGAACATGTAAAGTGCTTCAAAAGGCTGGACTCAGTTTGGATACTGTCTACTTTAATCTCTTTGGGCTTCAAATTCCTGTCTGCACAGTAGAGGAGGTACCACCACTTCACTTCACAAAGCTATTGTCAAAATACATCTACCATTTGTGAAACACCTAGTTATGTTGGTGATGGGTGCTATAAGAAGACCCATAAGGAAACAAGGTCTGTTACCGTATGTTGAATTATAGGTTGAACATTTCTAGTCTGGCACCCTCGGGACCTGAATGGTGTCCAATGACAATTTGCCAGACCACATCAGGTCAAGATTGTCTAGCACATTACCAACATTTCCACTGCTTAATGGGATCTCAGGAGATACTTAGGGGTAAATTACAGCTAAATAACAGCACAGAACACTGAGAGCCAGGACTGGAGGATGTAGACAAACTTTAAGACCACAGGAAACTTGACCACACTCATGATAAGTGATCATCTGGCTAACTAAAATCATGCCAGATTACAGATGTTGACAGATGAGAGAGTTTTGGATTAGAAATTTTCAACCTGTAGTAGGAGAACATAAGAATGCCCAGACTGGGTGAGACCAAAGGTCCCTCTAGCCCAGTATCCTGTCTTCTGACTGTGGCCAATGCCTGATGCCCCAGAGGCAGTGAACAGAACAGGCAATAGCCTGTCCTGTCATCCATTTCTAGCCTCTGACAAACAGGTTAGGGACACCATTCCTACCCATCTTGGCTAATAGCCATTGATGGACCTGACCTCCGTGAATTTATTTAGTTCTTTTTTTGAACCCTGTTAAAGTCTTGGTCTTCACAATATCCTCTGGCAAGGAGTTCCACAGGCCTACTATGTACCACATTAAGAAAAAACTTCCTTTTATTAGTTTTAAACTTGTTACCCATTAATTTCACTTGATGACCCTAGTTTTTATGTGATGGGAACAAATAAATAACTTTTCCTTATTCACTTTTTCCACACCAGTCATGATTTTATATACTTCTACCCTATCCTTCTTCAGTCTCCTCTCTTCTCAGCTGAAAAGTCCCAGTCTTTTTTAACCTTCATATGGCACCCGTTCCAAACCCCTAACCTTTTCTGAACTTTTTCCAATGTCTATATTCCTTTTTTGAGATGATACAACCACAGTTGTTTACAGTATTCAAGACATGGGTGTACTAGGAACATATAGAGAGGCAATAAGATATTCTTCCTCTTATTCTCTAGCCCTATTTTTAGAGATTCCTAACTGTTTGCTTTTTGATTGCTGCTGCACATTGAGTGCATGTTTTCAGAGAACTATCCACAATGACTTCAACATCTTTCTCTTCAGTGGTTACAGCTAACTTAGTCTCCATTGTTTTGGTATGTATAACTGGGATTATTTTTTCCAATGTGCACTACTTAACATTTATCAACATTGAATGTCATTTGCCATTTTGTTGCCCAGTCACTTAGTTTTGTGAGATCTTTTTGAAGCTCTTCACAGTCTGCTTTGGTCTTAATTATCTTGAGCAGTTTAGTATCATCAGCAAATTTTGCAACCTCACTGTTTACACCTTTCACCAGTAATTTATAGCATAGGTCCCAGTATGGACCCTTGGAGGACCGCACTAGTTACCGCTCTCTGTTCTGAAAACTTACCATTTTTGCTTACCCTTTGTTCCCTGTCTTTTTAACCAGCTTTCAATTCATGAAAGGACCTTCCCTCTTATTCCTTGACAACTTACTTTACTTAATGGCTTCTGGTGAGAGACTATGTGGCTTGTTACTATTTGCCACCTCAACTTGGAACAATTCCTCAGATTTGTCACCTAAAAAGAATGGCTCTGGTTTGGGAATCTCCCTAACATCTCAGCCGTGGAGCTTGAATCAAATAATTCATTTAGTATCTCCACAATGGCCTTATCATCTTTGAGTACTCTCTTAGCTTCTGAATCATCCAATGGCCCCACTGATTGTTCAACAGGCTTTCTGCTTCTGATGTACTTACACAGTTTGCTATTGCTTTTTGAGTTTTTGGTTAGCTGTTCTTCAACCTCTTTTTTTTTTTTTTTTGCTTATTATGTTTTTACACTTAATTTGGCAGAATTTATTCCCCTTTCTATTTTTCGCATTGGGAGTTAACTTCCACTTTTTAAATGATTTCCCTTTTTATCTCTCATTGCTTCTTTTAATTGGTTGTTAAACCATTGTGGCACTTCTTTGGTACTCTTACTTTGATTTTTAATATGAGGTATACATTTAAGTAGGATATAAAATCTTCCATAGTTGATCACACAATTAGCCCCATCCACTGTGTGCACTAAAGAAAGAAAAGATCCTGTGGAAATATAGTATGCAATTCTATGTAAGAAAAGACTGAATCATGATGCACAAAAGGACCAAATTAATTCTGTTTTTTTCTAAATTTTGAATATTGGAATTTTTAACCTTTATTACTCTTTTAAACTTGTAAATGTGGTGTGTGCATGACAGCAATTATTTATATAAAGCAGCATCAAAACACGTGGCTGATTTGATAGGCCAAGAAGATGGATTCAATGGCTGTTTTTTGTATGGCCTGGAGGACAGCAATGTCGATGAGTCTGCAGAGAAGGAGACTGGTGAGCAAGACAAGGGCCTGAAGAAGAGATCTTTTGTACAGACAAAGAAAAAGTTCAGATCTTGATAACGTTGCAGCTGTTAGGTGCTGTAGATCTTAAATAGGGCTGCATGGGACCCCCTAACAATGTAGGTCCACTAGCCTGTTTCTGTGACTTATGCTATCTATCACCTGATAACTGTTACCTTAATAATAAAGAGAACTATTCAATTTTATGTAAACCAAACAGGGGAAATTTACTGGGGGGTAAATTTACAAATAAAGGGATGTAAAGGGGTAATTGAAAACAACATAAAATAATAAATTGAATATAGGAGTCAATTCCAGAATCCAATATATATAAAACCCTTGGCTGAGGAAATGAATAAGGTAAGTCGGAAAAGAGTTCACAGAAATCTTTTTTCTCGTTCCTCTAGGTTACTGAGGACCTCAAATAATTGGCTCATGGACAGACTCAGAAGAGGAGCTCTTTGTGATCCCATGATGGAGACTTAAGTCAGGAATGGCAAGCTGAGTGGTGAACTGGCAGGCTGGAATGGAGTCTTCAACTGGCTGGATGGTTAGCTGGAGTCTGTGAAGTGATCTTGAATGAAGACCAGTCCTACTCTGCCACTGGGATAGGCAGCAGATGAATTAGCTCAGTGTCCACCTTATAAACATTTCATGGCAGGAAAACTCCTGACAAATTCAGGTACAGAAACCCCCTAGGATTTCTGCCTAAATCCAGTTTGAACTGGAACTTGTTTACTATAAAGAAAAGGTGGGGAAGAACATAGTGGACAAACAGAAGGCCACATGACCAAGATACCATTTTGCTTTACAAAATGAATTCTATATATTCACCAGGAAAAAGAGGTGCTAGAGCTCAGCCTTAAACCACCCCTCTTCCCACTCCCAGGCTTAACCCCTCTCAGCCTCAAACCTTCCCCGCCATCCCCAGGATTTACCTCCCTCAGATGACAGCTCTGTGTTCTGCCCACATATCCTGGCTACTGACGTATGAGGAGGCAGCCCGGAGCCAGTGCCCACCCCACCTCCCACACAGCACACGCAGATGGTGCAGTCCAGGCAGTAGCGGCACTAGTGCTGGGTGCTGCAGATGGGTGCTTCCAAGCTGATGGTGGTAGGGTAGTAGCAGGGAAGGGTGGGGGAGCAAACAGCTGGTGGAAGAGTGGCTTCTTCTCCTCTCTTTTTGGCTGTGGCTCTCTGGTGCAGCTGGAGTGGAGCTGCCTGTTCTTTGCTGGCTGCTGCTGCTGAACGCAGCGCTTGGAGCGGGCTGCAGCAGTGAGGCAGCGCCAGCTGGGCAGGCAGGAGCAGGGCAGCAGCAGGAGGAGGGCGAGGCCCCCTGCGCTGGGAGCGGAGGAAGTGGCACTGGTCATGGGGGTGAGCTGGCTGCTTTCTTCTTCTGTCTCTTTGGCACGGTTGGGGGCGCCTGCAGCTGGAGGTTGGGGTGAGACACTTTCATGCTCTGCTCCTCCATGGCCACTGCCTCCCCTCCACTGCTCTCTCCTGCCTCCTTCTCAACATGGCTCTGGCAGGGGCAGGCTCAGCTGCCCCTTCCCCCAACTCTCCTGCAGGCTTAGACTTGCCCCTAAGTGGAGAGTGTGGGTGGCACCCTGCCCTGTTGGCTTCCTCTTCTGGGGCTCCCTGCCACAGCTGACTGCTCAGTGGCTCCAGAGGCTGACCCCCACTTAAACAAAAATACTTAACTCAGTTTTAATGGTGGGCATGGTTTAAGCGGTGGCAGCCTCCAGCGACACAAGTGGACTCAGTGGCGGTACAGCTCGGAGCCTCAGGTTGCCAGTCCCTGCATGTGCAGCTTGGAGCTTCCAAAATAGGTGCCAGAAATCTGTTCCGGTGTGTTCCCCCAGAAGAAACGCCCTGCATTCTACAAATCTTACCAGGGAAAACCTAGAATTTACAGCCTTCACACAGTGGGAGGAACAGGTGGATGTAGCCCCCAGGTCAGGGAGCCAAGGGACAGAAGCGTAGGTCTGATGTCGATTCCAGTTTGGAATAGGCAAGGGCAGGGTGCCAGAGTTCATGTTAAGTTTGTGTTCTGAGCGAATGATGAAGGATGAGATGGCAGGAAGACAAGGCACTGATCAGGAGACTGGAATGGAGAGGCAGATTTGAGACTCATCTGAGTACAGGTGCAGTTGAAGCTACATGAATACTTGATATCACCCACAGAAAGTTTCTTCATCATCATCATCATCATCAATTACCGTGGGCTCAGTGCTTGTTGCGTGGGAGAAATGGAAGAGGTGGAAAGCAGAGTCCTGTGTAACCACCAGGGAAAACAGGATAAAGTTGGAGGAAGTCTCATGTGAAATGTTGAAAAGAGTCAGCAGATGCAAACGGTTCAGGACTTCTACTGGGGGCACTGTCTGCATGTCCTTGCCCCTCCCCCTCCCCCTCCACCCTTCTCTGCTCATATGGTAGAGGTATATACAATCATGAATGGTGTGAAGAAAGTGAATACAGAAAAGTTATTTACTTGTTCCCATAATATAAGAACTAGAGGACACCAAATGAAATTAATGGGTATCAGATTCAAAACTAATAAAAGAAAGTTTTTCTTCACACAGCACACAGTCAACCTGTGGAACTCCTTACCAGAAGTGAAGGCCAGGACTCTAACAGAGTTTAAAAAAGAGCTCGATAAATATTTGTAGGTTAGGGCCATAGATGGCTATTAGCAAGGGGAAAGGTATGTTGCCTAGCCTTTTGTCGAAGATGGGAGATGGATGGCAGGAGACGAATCGCTTGATCGTTGTCTTCGGTTCACCTCCTCTGGGGCACCTGGCATTGGCTACGGTCGGCAGACAGGATACTGGGCTAGATGGACCTTTCGTCTGGCCCAGTATGGCTGTTCTTATGTTCTCATGCCACTTCCCATCCATCCAATGCTCAGCCCATGCCCTGCCGTCCTCCCACCCCTGCTCCACTCCCACCTCCCACTTCTGATGAGTATGGGGCAGTCCACCCCATCTGCCAGCGTGGTGTGGCTAGGAGTAATGCAAGCTAGGAAGTTTGCACTGTTTTTGGGCCATATTCCACTGGAGGGGTGGGCATTCATTGGAAGCTTCCTAGCATTGATGGTGAGTGTAGCGGGGGAGCTGACACTGAGGTGTGCCTCTGATCTCTGGTGTACACCCCACCCAGCACCTGTGGTAGACAGAGAGGTACAAGGAGAAGCAGGCAAAGCCGGCACTGTGCAAGCCAAAGGAAGTGTGTGATCAAATGTTTCAACAGCAGTAGAGAAGTTAACGAGGATGAGGATCAAGTTTGGGCCCTTAGATGGGAGAGGCCATTAGAAACTTTGATGAAAGTGGCTGAAGCGCAGCACATTTTCTGTGTCTGTGGAAAGCTAAATGGGGTCATAGTGTGCCATGAAGGTGAGTGGGATCAGTAGGAAACACTAAAGCCTCTTTTGCCTTGTTAAATGTGAATCTAAAGGGGAAACAGTGAGCATAAATTATCTCCAGCTTCAGCTGAAACAACACACGCTCTTCAGAAGCTACAGTGCTATAACCACCAGGGAGCCATTTAGCTACACGTAATTTTGTGTGTCTGTCAGTCATCCTAGAGATTTAAATGCACAGTCTAGCACTCTGGGGCACTCATAGGTTTTGTGATGCTAATATGGAGGAATGCACAGAAAAATTATAGGCGTTTTCCTCACAAGAATTTGAAATTTCAGTACTCTGTGCTTTGCTTTTCTGAAAATCATTACATAAAAATTGTTTTCAAAAGACAGAGAGACCAGAAGCACCTCTCAGCAGAAAGGACCAGAAAAAATATACATGGCACTCTCTTTTAAAATGCATTGGATCAGCTAAATATGGAGTCTCTTATTTTACCTCAGCAACTGGAAGCATATGCTCAAGCAGACAATTACTTAACTACAACACAAGACAGTAAGACAAAGCATGAATGTTAATGTAAATACAAAGCATGTTCACGTTTTTGGTGGTGATAATACTGATGCCATGTGGTGCAATAAACCAGGCTAAATTTTCTGTCACAGCCTCAACATAATGCGCTCACAGACAGATGTATTGCCCAAACAGATATATTTTATGGGCTCATCTGCAATTCTATGAGAAGACAGCTGATTATGAAAAGTTGACAGTGAACTTAGACACTGTTTCAAAGAGTTCTAAATTATAGCAACTACAACATTCCCTTCACCCCAAAACATATCAAAAGCAAAGAACATTTTGTAAATGATGCAGAATATATCAGCAACGTTATTCCAGCTCTTTTATACATAGTAACTGTTTACAGCAGCTGCAATGACTGATGCATGTTTTCAGAAAATATTTTCTTAAGGGAAGTAGATGACACACGCATCCAGTTACGGGAAGAATTGAAACCAATTATATTTAACCAATGACCCTACCTGAAGCACCACTTTTAAATTAAAAACTAATTCTCAATTCATCTGCCCTGCTATTGGAGGTTGTGATCCACTCTATGGGTTTTCCAGGAAAAGGCCGCTAACTAACTTTCCACTGAAGGGGCATGGAATAGACAATAAGCAATGCATTACTTGAAAACAAAGTAATATTAATTGAGAGTTGAGGTAACAACAAAAGAGCAGTGGCAACAGTAAAATAAAATGAAAAACAGTAGATATGACAGTTTAAAGAAAGTGGCACAGTAAATAAAGACCCAACGCTGCATTAACTATTCCACTTAACTGTGTGGATTATAATAATTCAACCATAGAATCATTCGCTACCTACTCTGATTTACGACAATGTAACAACTAAATGCATAAGAGAATTTCTATTACATAAATCACTACTGCAATTCAGCATGTAACAATATGTCTATTAACATTCAATATCAATGCCTTAAAACTAGGCATTTGGCACCCGCTGGCCTAGCAGGTGCCAAATGGGTAGGGAGTTCTCACTCAAAACTCTGGCAACCAGCTTTATTTACACTTCAAACTCAGACACTTCAGGGGATCAAATAGAAAACGATTCTGAGGCTTACATTGGTTTTTGTATAATCCTGCTGAGTAACTTGCTGGTCCTTCTGCTCTGTCAAATCATTTGGGGTCCAGAGCTTGGGGAACATTACCTGTTGGAGGCAGCAGCCAAGTAACATAAATTTCTAATAGGAACTGTCTTATTGCAGCTCCCTGCACACCATTAACTGTCCCACCAGTCGCTTTCAGTGTCTCATTGCCAGAACAACCTAGGTGCTTTTTGCACATAATGCAACTCTTCTTAACAGCTCTTTTTCTTCCCTTCACGTAGCTTAATTCTTTTTTTTTTAATTTTAAATTTTCAAGTTTTAATCAACATTGTTAATTTTCTTTTCATTCTAACTTCACAGGCCTCCTCCTGCCCTTTTGAGAGCTCAGGTATCCCTACTCAGCTTTGCTCTCGTGGACAAAATGGCACGGGAGTTCTCCAGCATGCATATAATGTATGGGCTGATCCTGTATTCCATACACGGGCAAAACTATCCGGTGAAGTCAACTGGTATCTTCCCTTCAAGAGAGCTCCATGCTATGTCCAACAATATGTAATATTATGAGCCACAATTTCCAGTGCTGTGCTTCAGTATTTACCCTGTTCTACAGAATTACTGTTGTTTAACAGTCAAATAAATAGCTATATGTTAGAGGAAGAAATGGATTATTGTGTAATACTGTGCACTATGACATGCTATGCTTGAATTCACAGTGGGTCAGTATATTAAAAGGCATGCTGAGCAAAATAGGTTTGATTGCAAGGTGGAGAAAAAATCCTATCTAAATGAATTCTACTCACAGGGTGGCAGGAGCCACAGTGGGAATTTGTTTTTTCTTTACTTGTTTATTTGGTCATGAGGCAGTAGTACAGAAAAAAGCAGTATGTTTGCCAGAAGGGCACTATACACAAAGGAAAAAATATGATAAGGAGATTAAACTAAAGCTAATATAAAGGCAGTAAATGTTATATCCAGGAGATGGAAAGGTTAGTCACCTCGTAACACACACACGTAAAAAGCTGCAAAAAAATAAACCATATTGGACTGATACCACCACGCAAGTAGGATAGAGACCTTATTCAGAGGCAACCCCATACACTAAGCATTTTATATGTGTAAAATGGAGAAAAAGATAACCAGCTACACCAATTCTTTAAGCTCCTGTTTTTATGTGCATTATGGCGCTCACTACTGATAGCCATTTGGAGTTTGGCTGATCATAGCTGAAGGTCAATGCTGAGCCATGCCTTGCAGTGCATACAACAATTAGCACTGGAAACTGAATAGTGACCAAATATCCACAAGCAGTATGTGAAGGGGCACAGAGCCATGATTTGTTAAGGCAAAGAGACTATTGGATTGGTACCACAAAATATGAATTGGATTTGGAATGGCTAGAAATAAGTGGGCTATATCTATACTAGAGGGTTTTTCAGCAAAGTAGCCATTTTGCTGACAACACCCAGGGAGCATCCAGATACCCAAGGAATTCTGTAGGCAGTAAATTGCCAGAATGCAGCACTTTTGTTGACAGCTGTATTCAGCTCCCCACAAAGCAGAATGCCTCCATCAAAAGATATCTGTCAACAGAAAGCCGGTATGAACAGCCCCAGGGGGGTGGGGTGGGGGGGACCCTCTGTCAACAGACAGGGCTTCCAGAACACCAGGCAGCCCCGTCTGCTGTGCTTCCAGTTGGCTGTTTTGTCGGTGGTGTCCTGGCAGTCCAGCCGCTCTCAGTCAACAGAGCGGATTACTCTTGCAATCCGACAAAAATGTCTGTTGACAAATCCCAATAATCTAGACATAGCCGTGCTGTTAGTTTAGGTGTCTTGCATGCATGCTGCAGACACTCAAGAGAAATGTAAAGGCAAAGCAAGAGCACATTAAAAATAAAATTTGATGCCTCCAGCTTTGTGCCATATTGCATCGTGTTTTCCCTCACTATCTATGATGAAGCATAAATAATGGTGACCTGTGTATCTGGCAAAAGAAGTTTGTTTGCAAGTCCTTAAAGGCTGAGCAAACAGTATAGTACCTCCTGAAAGACACAGTCTTTATCCACAAATGCAATGAAGTTCATTTTTAATGTGAATTTGGTGTGCTCGACAGACATATCCCTGACATCCCAGAAGACTGAAGACCTCCATTTATCTGCAAGACACAGAGTGGTAGGTCCAGGGCAAGCTTTTCCCTGCACACCTCTGCCAATCACGTGACTCATTCCTGAAATGGAGGTACCAAGGAATCATAGACTGGAAGGGACCTCAAGAGGTCATCAAGTCCAGACCGAGCACCCTCTAGACCATCTCTGGTACATATCTATCTAACCTGCTCTTAAATATCAGTAGTGATGGAGATTCCAAAAAACTCCCTAGGCAATTTATTCCAGTGTTTAACCACCCTGACAATTAGGAAGTTTTGCCTAATGTCCAACCGAAACCTCCCTTGCTTCAGTTTAAGCCCCATTGCTTCTTGTTCTATCCTCAGAAGCCAAGGGGAACGATTTTCCTCCTGCCTCCTTGTAACCCTCTTTTAGGTATTTGAAAAGAGCTGTCATGTCCCCTCTAAGCCTTCTCTTTTCTAAATTAAACAAGCCCAGTTTTTTCAGTCTTCTCTTATAGCTCATGTTCTCTAGACCTTTAATCATACTTGTTGCTCCTCTCTGGATCTTCTCCAGTTAATCCACATCTTTCTTGAAATGTGGTGTTCAGAACTGGACACAATTCTCCAACTGAGACCCAATGAGTGCTGAGTAGAGGAGAATAACTTCTCATGTCTTGCTCTAAACCCTCCTGTTAATGCATCCCAGAATCATGTTTGCTTTTTTGGCATCACACTGTTGACTCATATCTAGATTGTGATCCACTATGACTCTTAAATCTCTTTCCACAGTACTCCTCCCTAGACAGTCACTTCCCATTCTGTTTGTAAGATGCTGATTATTCCTTCCTAAGTGGAGTACTTTGCATTTCTCCTTATTAAACTTCGTGCTGTTTACCTCAGACCATTTCTCCAGTTTGTCCAGATCATTTTGAATTCTGATCCTATCCTCCAAAGCTGTTGCAACCTCTTCCAGCTTGGTATCATGTGTAAACTTAATAAGCGTACTCTCTATGCCAATATCTAAATCATTGATGAAGATAGTGGATAGTACTGGTCCCAAAACAGATCCCTGCAGAACCCCACTTGTTATGCCCTTCCAGCCTGACTGCAAACCATTAACAACTACTCTTTGAGAACAGTTATCCAGGGAGTTATGCACCCACCTTATAGTAGCCCCATCTGTTTTGTATTTGCCTAGTTTATTAATAAGAATATCATGCAAGACCCTATCAAATGCCTTACTAAAGTTTAGGTTTACCACATCCACCACTTCTCCCTTATCCACAAGGCTTGTTATCTTGCTAAGCCAAGCTATCAGACTGGTCTGGCATAATTTGTTCCTCACAAATCCATGGTGGCTGTTACCTATTACCTTATTTTCTTCCAAATGTTTGCCACTGAATTCCTTAATTACTTGCTTCATTATCTTTCCCTGCACAGAAGTTAAACTGACTGGTATGTAGTTTCCTGGGTTGTTCTTTTTTCTCTCTTTATAGATGGGCACTATATTTGCTCATTTCCAGACTTCTGGAATCACTCCTGACTTCCAGAACTTTTCAAATATGATAGCTAAAGGTTCCTCTATCCTCTCCTTGAGCATTCTAGGCTGCATTTCATTAGGCCCTGGTGGCTTGCAGATGTCTAATTTTCCGAAGTAATTGTTAACTTGTTCTTTTTTTAGTTTATCCTCTAAACCTACCTCCTTGCCACTAGCATTCACCATGTTAGGCATTTCTGCATCAGACTTTGTGAATACTGAAACAAAGAAGTCATTAAGCACCTCTGCCATTTCCAAGTTTCCTGATATTTTTCCTCTCGTCATGAGAGAAGAATTCGCTCTTCACACCTGATAAATTCTTGGTCTCTCTGTTCCTGAGACTACCAGAATGATTGTTCTTTACGTTGGCATTGTGAGGGTAATGGCAACCTGCCCTTTAGAAGCTGGAGTGATGCCAGTGAATTGCTGAATGCAAACATTCAAAAAGCCTTCAGATGGGAGCCAATAAATGAAGAGGACAAGCAAAAATGTCAGACAACTTCCAAAAATGACTATAAATTGTAATTTGGAAGCCTGTCTGCCCACCAGTTCCATAATCTTTGCCAAATCTGTTAAAATGTTGTGACTGGCCAGTGTCTTATATTGCATTATTATGTACCTGAAAATAGCTATTGGTCCTAGTCTCATTTTGCTCACTGGAAGGACAAGTGGGAATGTTTTATAGATGACACACTCATTGGATCTGCATGTCTCAACAGCAGGCTTTTGCCATGGAGAAATGGCACTGACTTTTTGTGCAGCCATCTTTGACACAGTACTCTGAGCGTTAAAATTGGTAAAAACATATGAATTGTCAGGCTCTAATACCAATGCAGAAAAGCTCAAAACCTGTGTCATCTTATGAACTGTTGATTTCATCTGGAAGGTAAGGAGAATAAAAGCATCTGTATTTGAATTCTTAGGTGCAGATTTTGAAAAAGTCCTTTTATGTACATAAGGCTTTTTATCCAGGAGGGTTCTCAAATCGTTTTTGTTACTTACACTTCTAACACATCAATTTATAGATTCAAAGAAATAGCATCAGCTACCATTGAGCTACAGCAACTCATTATTAGTATTGTACACACTTTGAAGTGAAAAAAAGCTCTCTCTTTGAACTTTTGCATGGGAATTCATGGAGATAGCATTTAATTTAACAAATAGCATTTGGGTAGGAAGTTGCAGTTATTACTGGTACTCTTGCAATAATCTTTTGCCCCTGTATAGGATTAGGGTCTGTCTTCCATCCAAAAGACTGTGCTAAATCCTGCCCTACTTTACATCTGGGACCATCAAAGTCACTTTTTGTCTCAGTATTTCTAAAGCTACTGGGTGAAATCCTGGCCCCACTGAAATCTGTGAGAGCTGTGCTGTTTTGACTTCATTGGAGCCACGATTTCACCCACCATGTTCACTACCATTCTGCTGAGTAATTTGTTCTATGCTGAGTCAGAGAAAAGAATGGCATGTCCTGCTTCCCATCGCTTTCTCCTGCATCTGTGTTTTCCTGTAGGTCTTCCATTCAAAACCTAATTAAGCCTGATCTTTCCTAGTTCAGGAAAGCTAAAAAAAGCTCTTTGAGAGGTCATGTACTGGATTTGAGTTTTTATTAGTTATAGAAGTCAGAAGTCTTCATTTTTAAACTCAGTATGTAGACTAAAATACCGACTTTCACATTTCATATTTTTACTATATTTTTAAAACTAACACTCTTTTGCCATATTTTCTGTTAAAGTTGTAATGTTAAATAAAATATTATGCCCTATAGAAAAGGTTTGTTTGGCTTTTTCTATAACAGCACCATCAACAAAGTTCAAAATGTAAACAAGTAGATGGATTGTAAATCTGGATTAATTTGATGGCCTTGTCCTTTTTGCCAATAAAAAGACATGTTTCTCTAACCCGTGCAAAAGAAAAGATGGAAGAAAAACTTGCTTTAACATAAATCAGAAATTAGAAAATGTTAAAGTACTCTGGGTAGCTGGATAAAGCTTGAAGAAAGAGCAACATTTAAAATTAGCAATGTGTGGCTACATAAAAAAGATGTCACAAGCTACAGACATTCAAAAACAGATGCTGTAGGGTACATCTTTCACATCAAATGGCAAAACTCTCACAAATGAGTAGCTTTGGAACAGAGCAGGACAAGAACCACTTGATGTTCAAATCAAGAGAAGAAAGTGGGTATGACTAGGCCATATGCTCAGAAAACCGTCATCCAGTACAGTCCGTCAAGCTGTCACCCACAAGGGTACCCACAGGGAAAACACAGGGAACAGGGAACCCACAAGGAAAACACAAAATAAGACAACCTCGCAGAATGTGGAGAAGATCTACTGAGACTGAAGGACAACAACTGGGGTACTCCTGGAATCAGGTAGAAGTTTTGTCTTGAGATGGGGTGAAGTGGAGACTTGTAGATGACCTATGCTCTACTAGGAGTATAAGAGTTTAAGTCACGGCTACGGCCCTGTCAACCTCAGTATAAAGATGTGTGCACCATCTTGCAGAATAGGAGCCTAGGAATGTTTACTGGATTGCCAGGTGCATTCTAATGGAACATTGAACATTAAATTATAACTTACAACAATTACATATTTTTGTAATTTATTTACACATGATTCCTTGGTTTAGTTGTGGTATCTGATGTTTCAGGCAGGTATTGCTTTTTCCACAGTTTTACTGTTGGATTGTTATTTGCAAATAAGCTACAGAATAGGAGCAGCTAACAGTGAGGTTTTGTGAGGGAGTTTTCCACATGAAGAAGGAGCAATTACATGATACTTGGAGTAAGTTTGTTGTCTGTAGTGATGTATATTTGTGGTGTTCTTGCTGCTTGACTGAGAGGCACTATATGGGCTGCTGGTTTGGGAGTCTGTGTACTGAGGCAAGCAGCTTGTTAGGCAAGCCTGTCAGCTTATTCATGAGGCTTTGATCCTTAAGCCCTTTTGTGCCCATCAACTCTAACCAGTGGCAGGGCAAGTCAGGAAGGCCAGGGCTTTAAAAAGCCTGCTGCTAAGCTACCAGAGGAGCTAGTGAACAGTAGCTGCTAACAGGGGAGTTCTGTGCAGGGGTCAGTTACACTTCACATTCTTTAAACTTAAAACCAAAATCACCCGTTGCTTATGTAATGCTGACAGACCCAGGTTGCCAGCCCCAGGAATAAAGCTTGCACGTATAGGGTCTAAAGTGCTGCACTCTACCACATGAGCTAAAGGCCAGGTGGCTTTCAGCTGAGGTTGTAGAGCAGAGACTTCACTCACCTCGGATGAGATCTCAGTGCCTCTGGGTACGACACTTAAAAAAAATCAACAAAATAATGAGCTGCAATAGCATAAGTGGATTGCAGGCAGAAGTCCAGCAGTAGAGTGAGGGCTATTCAGTTTATTTCACCCAGGGCAGCAAGTATGATTACAAACCTGATGGGCAGGTGGCATATCCATGCATATATGAGAGACTATGTATGAGCTTGAGGCCAGAATGTCTGAACTGGGTAGCTGAAGAGGTACAAAAATGAGACTTTTTGTGACATGATCCCACCTCTGTCTGACAATCTCTGTGCTGTTGAGGAGGAAGGAAGCCTCCAGGAAGGAGAACATCCAATGGGAGCAGAGGGAAATGATCCTGTAGTTGAGACTTTCCTTTCATATGATCTCACAATCTTGTCTCACACCATGGATATCTGTCCAGAAAAGGGCACAGTAGTTATTAGGAAAAGACAGGTAATAGTTATGGTGGATTTGATCATTAGAAACATAGATAACTAGGTTTGTGATGACCAAGAAAAACTGAATGGTGACTTGCCTGCCTGGTGAGAGAGGTTGTGGATTCCTCAAGATATCTAGATAGATGTATATGTGTGCTGGGGAGGAGCTGGTGGTTCTGGTTTATGTAGATAACAATGACAATGGAAAGATAGGAGAGAGGTCTGGGAGGCCAAATTTAATTTGCTAGGTAAGAGATTGACGTTCCTGACCTCCATAGTAGTATTCTCTGAAATGCTTCCAGTTCCACATGCAGGCCATTTAAAACAGGCAGAACTGCAGGGTCTCAGTGAATGGATGAGGCAATCTTCTAGGGAGGAGGGATTCAGATTTATTTGGAAGTGGGAACCTATACATGGAGGATGAACTCCATCTAAACCAGAATGGTACCAGATTTCTGGCATTCAACATTAGAGCGTTTTTAAACTAAGAGTTGGCAAAAGCCAACAGGTGTGGAGGACCATGTGGTTCAATCTCCTTAGAAGGGGATTGATTAATAGAGATTCTCTATATCCTAGTAAGGAGGAGAGGGTAGATGATGGTAAAATATGGTTGGGATCTGATAAGAAAGTCAGTTGAAAGAGTCCCTTTCAATCACATCATGTAACAACTGACAGCCACAAAGTGACACAATGTTAAGTGCTTGCGTATAAATGACAGAAGTTTAAATAATAAGATGGGTGATCTGGAGTGCCCCATATTAAATGGGGATATTGCTCTAACAGGCATCAGAGAATATGATGAAATTACGACAATCAATTAGACTCAGTAATACTAGGGTAAAAAGTACACTGGAAGGCCAAACCATGCATGCTACTAGGGCGCTGCACTACGGGTAGACTCAAATGGAATAAAAATCTTAAATGACTCAAATTGTACCACAGAATCTGTACGGATTGTAATTCCATACCCTTATAATAAGAATATAGCAATAAGGAGGTCCATCCTACTGGAGTCTGGTCCAAGAAGTGAATGTAGTTGGACTGCTTGGTAATAGTGACCATAATTTAATTAAATTTAACAGCCCTTTTGTGGGGAAAACAGCACAAAGGCCCAATACTGTAGCATTTAATTTCAGACAGGATAGCTACACAAGAATGCTGAAGTTAGTTAACACAAATTAAAAGGGAGAGTGGCAAAAATGCAATCCCTGCAAGCTGCACAGGAATATTTTAGAAACACAATAATGGAAGCAAAACTTAATTGTATAGCCCAAATTAAAACCCACCACCACCAACATAGTAAGAATGCCAAACTAGTGTCAACATGGCTGAACAACAAAGAAAAAGAAGCAGAGAGAGGTAAAATGGCATGATTTAAAAAGTGGAAGCAAAATCCTAGTGAGGAAATAGGTGTAAAAACTCTGACAAGTGGAGAGATGTAATTAAGAAGGTCAAAAACCAAAAAAAAAATGTTGAACAGAAAATTCTTTCAAGATGGGGCCAAAATGGCAAAGGATTTTTTTTATTTTACATTATGACATTACAGTCTCGAAGTTAGTATATAGCTATGGGTCTTCCTGAACTTTATAAGACATTTCCTATTTTCTTTATTACTTGAGGTCATACTATGGAGGACAAAATGTGAACCTCCCTACAATCTGCCTTGGGCCTAACCATCAGACCACATGGCTATGTTTGCTTTTATTTTCAAAAAATAATCATTAAGGGTCTGATGCTGCCATCTTTACTCACACTGAGTAGTTCCATTTATTTAAGTGAATAAAGGTTTCAGAATCTAAAAATATGAGATCTAAGGAGGCAAAGGTATCAAACTCTCTACTTACATATCTTTGGCTGTGTCTACTCTACAAGATAAAATTAAATTTAAAGAAGTTAGCTTGATATTAAAACATCACTGTCTTCACTGTAAATACCATTAGCTCGAACTCGTGAGCCCTAATACTGGTAACAAAAACGTTGATACTACCAGATGGGTATAGTGTCAAATTCAAATTTAAAATTTTGAATAAAGGCCAGTGTGGAAGCGCCATGTCTTTAATTCAAATTTATTAGCCCCCAGAAGTGTCCCGTATGTATCCGACAAAGCTACACGGTGACCCTCCATGTGTGGCTGCTTCTTTGAATGCTGCTCTCCATTCAGGTGCACAGGAAGAAGGTCCCAGGAATCCTGCAAATTTTTGATTGAATTAGAATTAGAATTTGAATTCTGCAGTGCCCAGACCTTCACACATAAAGGTCTGTCATGATCATGAGGGTTAGCCAGCAGCCTGGGAGAAAAAGGGTTAACCTCCTCAGCCAGGTGGGGTTGGCCTATCGGAATGTAGGTAAGAATAGAATTTTGGCTCCTCCCTCTTCTGTTCTCTGTTCCTGCTTCTTCGTCCAGACGTGTGGTTGAGAGAACAAGGTAAGGGTGGGCAGTGCAGCTAGCACACCTGCCTGCTACTATGCCAACATCCACAGATAAAGCGCAGCACAGGGAAATGTGGGTGTGGGGAAGGGCTAAATTCTGTTACTGGGTGCTCTGAATTCTGGGGCACTGCTTTGCATTCTGGTATTCTAACAGGAAACACCCACAAGCAACGGGGGCTCATGCACTGTGAGATAGGTACCCACAATTCACTGCTCATGCTGTCGAACTTGCATAGGGCAATGGGGAAGCAGAAACTCGACATGCAAAAATGATGGGTCGAATTTCAAGAAGGTGTGTGGACACCTAAATTTGAATTCATAGGAACGAGGTTACAAAATTGAATGTATTAAATATCGACTTTATCTAGTAGTGTGGCCGTAGCATTTGTCCCTGCTGGATATTCCAATTTCGTGCTCATGTTTTGTTGGATTTAAATCTTGTGTTACTTCTGTGAAAGCCTTTCAAATCATTTCAGTCACCCAGTGAAATTTTACTTCATTATTGTTGTTTTACTTCATGGTTAAGTAGCAGGCTATTCTAAAAATATCTGGTACTTAAGCTACTCAGCCTGCATAGCGCTCTTGAAGATTTGACTGAATACGTTGCTTTCAAATAAGGCAAATATCAGTTCATTTGAACTCATGACTCTCAGAATGTGCATGTATAAGAATAAGCGTAAGTCTTACTTAGACTAGCTTTTAGAGTGGTCAGAGTACAAAGTGCTACAAGCCAAACCCCTCTAATCCAGCTCTTTTGGGATCTGACCAATGCTGAATGAGAGAATTTGCCTGACTACAGGTGGTCAGTAGCGTTTAGCAGCATTACCAACATTTCCACTGCTTATTGGGCTCTTAGAGGACATTTAGGGGTAAATTAGAGTGAAGTAACAGCACAGAACACCAGCTGTAAACAAACTTTATGGGACCACAGGAAACTTGGCCATGCCCAGAGTAAGAGGCTATCTGTCTAATCAAAATCATGCCAGACTATGGATGTTGCCAGAAGAGAGAGTGCCAGATTAGAGAGGCTCAACTCGTACTAAGTTTTGCTTTAGGGGCCTCATCCAAACGCTACGTAAATCAATTCAGTAGGCTTAGGTTCAGGCTGTGGGAGCAGCCCTTCCTGGATTTACCTATGAAACACTGATTTTTCTTTTCATATGAGAATAATCCTAGAAATTGAGAAGATGACTTTTAAATGATTGCTTAGATTTTAAAACATGAAGAAAAGGAGCTTTGAGAGTACTATGGAAATGTCATAATGAGAGCTGCTTGAAAAGAAATAAAACGTGCTCTGGAGATTTGTACACATTTTACTACTATTTTTTAGACATTTAGAGATTTTTTTTAAAAAAAAAGATGAATTTCGGTTGCTGGAAAATTACTGGGGGAAAAACAAGCCCCTTATAGGCTATGCAATGTCTAGCTGTATGGGAAGAGTAGCACCTTAAATCCTCTCACACATACTGGACTTTTTATTTTATGCGGGTAATGAGACCACCCATAACTGACAAAATGAAAGGGCCTCTGAGACCTCTAACACCAATAATAAACACTGAGGCTATGTCTACACTGGAAGCATCTCATCTGTTGACAGAGAGCTGCCACACACAACTTGCTCTGTTGATGGCGCACTGCCAGACTGCACTGCCCTCTGTTGCCAGAAAGTGGAATGGCAGCTCTACAAACGGCTGCCTGGCAACCAGAAAGCCCTCTCTGTCGACAGAAATGGCTAAGCTGTATTTCTTGGGACAGCACTCTGTTCTGTCGACATAACGTAGGGCATCTCTGCATGCTTGAAGCATTCTGTCGACAGATTCTCGATAGAGCTCTGCATTTGGCACAACAGTATCAATGACTAGGTCTACACTAGCACCCCTTTTTAAAAGGGGGATGCTAATGAGACACTTTGGGATATGCTAATGAGGCACTACAATGAATACGCTGTGCCTCATTAACATACTGGCAGCTGCGACACTTCAAAAGTGCCAGTTTTGATCACTCACAGCTTGTCTACATGGGGTCCTTTTCAAAAGGACCATGCACACTTCAAAATCCCCTTATTCTGATAACCAAATAACAGAATACTGTCGACAGAAGTGCTGTGTAGACACAGACATGTCTGTTGACAGACAGAGCTTCAAGTTGCTGGGCAGCCCTCTTTGCAGAGCTGCCGTTCCATTTTCTGGCACCAGAGGGCAGGGCAGCCTGGCAGTTCTCTGTTGACAGATCAAGTTGTATGTTGATGCAATTTGTTGACTGACGTTCTGTCTAGATTTCCCTGTCGCCAGTGACTTCTGTCAACTGATGCTTCTAGTGTAGACATATCCCTCAAAAATTTGAGGCTAATACTGTGAAGGCAAATACAGCGGTCTGCTGAGACTGTCAACAGAATGCTTTAAGGGTGTAGATGCTCCTTGATTTATGTAGCAAGCAGGCCCCTCTAGTGTAGACACAGTTTGAGCGAAACAGCTGCTTCCACTGTACAATGACATGGGTACACTGTGCATCCCAGCAGAGGCAGATGGATGTGTGAGGTCTGTTCTGGCTAGCACAATAAAAAATAGCGGTGTCCTTGGGGCTAGTCCAGAGGGCAGCTCGGGCTAGGCTCTCCCAAGCATGCACCGAGTTCCAGAACGGTCTGTACTAAGGTGGCTAGCTTGAGCTCCTGCCCATGCTGTCCCCAGCAACACTATTACTTTTAGTGCACTGGTTTGAGCAAAACTAGCATGTCTCTGTCTACCTGAGCTGGGATGCACACTTGTTCCTGCAGTGTAGATTTACCCAAAGTGTCGGAACTCCTATTAATTCCTAGAGAGGTAGGATTTCATCCACTGTTTCACTCATGCTGCACCACTATGTGGGTGGTTTCACTGAGCTAGAGTTACTAAGAGAAAATATGGGTATCGTTTGGTGTTTTTTTTTTTAATCTTTGTGTTTGAAATATTGGTGCCTGGCTCACTTTCTGATTGACTGCTGTAGGAAGAGAACAGTTACACAGACATTTGGCTCCATCTCCTTTTCTACGCTGCCCTTTTTCTGCGCCATCACCGAGATAGCCACAAGATTTGCAAAGGACTGAGCACCTACATTCCTAAGAATACAGTTATAGTAAGGGTGTTCTCGTTGGTCACGTAAATAATTGTTTGTTATTGACCTTTTATATCTACCTCACAGTCAGCACTCATGTATTCACTCACTGACTCATCTGACAGAATGAGGCCTGAAAGATGCCAAGCTACCCTCTCGCCTTGTCCCTTTAAGTCAGGCTTACAGCTTGATGTGAGACATAGGCAATAAAGGAACTCCCATGCTGGGGCAAATAGTCTAGACCTACAGTGTGCTGTTTAAGAGACATGGAACATGACAAGTCCTGGGGAGGATGTAAAAAGAGCCAGCAGGAGCTACTAGCAAGGGCCATCCAGCTGCAGTTGTACAAGTAGAACTACTTCTGTGCAGTTTTGTTGCTGCTTTTCTCCTCATTGTTCAAAGTGAACAGGGCTTGTGTACACAGCTTGAATGTAATAGACACGGGGACATATCCCAAGTCTCCATGTCTTTCCTTTTTCACTGCGAGAGATCTACACATTTGAGAAGACTCCAACTTTACTTTTCCCACTCACGAGACTGAAAAAAATTAATTAAGACTTTTTAAAATTAAATGTTAACGTTTGTGAACTGGTGCCATTTTGAGACATGCTTATGTACCCCCACCTGATAGCACAGATGCAGTGCTGCTGCTGCTATCAGAGGCAAACTGAAGTGGTTGCTGGCAGTTCAATGAATTCACAGATGGCTCCTGGCGAATAGGGAATGTGTTTTTGAGGAGTTCTTTAAGCTAAATTCTTTCAGACGTGTACAGACAGGGTACTAAATAGCTCAGCCATCTGCTGAAAGATAAGCCCTTATGAACAGTTAAAGACTTACACCATCCAGGGTACATCCTTATGTATGGAGTCGCCTGAATCTTCACTAACCAGTTCGACATCACACTAGTGGTTAATTTCAATAGTAGAATGACCATTTGCTGGGAATAAGATTGAAATCTGTATTAGGTTTGGCCATCATTTTGTCTAAATTTAGTTAGCTATTCCACCACTTCTGGATAGGACAGGAAGTGTGCTCATGCAAACAAGAAGTTTAATCAGAGTTCACTTATCTGTTGATGGGAAAAAGAAATGCAGTATTTGCAGAGTCTCAATGAACAATAATTCTCTGTCTAATTTCTAGCACTGGAGCAGGGGTTCAAATTTCCTCCTTGTACAGGGCTTTGGGTGGGACAATTTAATTGCTCCTAAATTGTTGCCATCTTTAAAATAATCAGTGAGTTTTACTTGTGAAATTTTTACTTCACAAAAAAGTATTTTAACAGTTTTTGTTATTCTATGCATGGCATTAGGAGTCAGAAGATCTGGGTTGTTTTTCCAGCTCCATCATGACCATGACTACATCACTCAACTCCTCCATACCTGCATTTCCCCATATAAAACAATATACATGCAGCTTTATAAATGAATATGATGTACATACTAGCTTGTATTGTTTTTGTATAATAGTTCCCAAATTCTTTATTCTGCTTTTAGTTATTTACAATGGCCTCATTTTTGCAAAATGAAACAGCAGAAATGTAGCACTTTAAAGACTAACAAAATGATTTATTCGGTGATGAGCTTTCGTGGGACAGACCCACTGAAGAAGTGGGTCTGTTCCACAAAAGCTCATCACCGAATATATCATTTTGTTAGTCTTTACAGTGCTTCATTTCTGCTATTTTGTTTTGTTGGAGTACAGACTAACATGGCTACGCTCTCTGTTACTATTCATCATTTTTGCAGTACAAATACAGAACCCTAGAATTGGATCGTGGGAGGGTATGCTTAACAATGTTCTGGTTTCCAAAAATTTGGTTTTAAATTGCCAAGATTTGTATGCTTTTGTGTGCAATATCTAGTAAAAGTCACCAAACAGTGTAATCTTTTGCAGACTCCTCACTGACCTTTTTTGACCACATAGGTATCAGGAGAATTACTCTGTTTGGTGCCTTGCATTATATTTTTTTATGAATTAAGATTTTAAAAAGCCCTATGGCTTGTGTTTACATCTAGAAGCCCTGTATGGGCATGAAGAATAAGACAATTCCACTATTTTAGACATTGTCAAAGACAAACGAGTGCAAAGTTAGCGAGAACCGGGCTATACCTGCTGATGTCTTTTTAGGCTAACACATCGGCATAGAAGTATTGAAGATTTCAAGGCATAAAAAATCTCATGCTCCTTTCCTCTTCAGTCAACTGATCTTGTGCAAACCAGCAAAGGTACAGGGGAAAGAGGAGCTGGGAAGTGAAAGTGGAAGGGATCCTGACCAATGGCGGCGAGATAGCCTGAAGTATATTGAAAAAGGCTGCAGTCCTGTGGCACCTGCTCTGTTGGGAGCTGGATTATTACTATCTGTGCAGGTACCAGTGTGCTGTTAGTGTTTAAGTTACACATTACAGACTTGGAGTCACTGCATCACTGGCAGACAAATACAATAGCTTAATCAGTGCAGATACTTATCCTTTGCTTGTCTATCCTGATGGTCACCTGTTAAATTATGCCAGTTGTCAACATGTAAACTCCGGCATCTGAACATTTCATTCTGTGGGAACACAGCTGCTAAGAATGTTGAGCATTGCCAGCTGACAAGTCTCCTTTCCTCCTCCCTTTCTGTCTTGGTGTTTAGTTCTACACAGGCAGTTTTTGCACTTGTCTTTGGCTCAAGAGAAAAGCAGTCCTGTAGCACTTTAAAGACTAACAAAATAATTTATGAGCTGATGAGCTTTTGTGGGACAGACCCACTTCTTCAGATTGGAAATAGATCTAGGGCTACTTCCAGATCTGATGAAGTGGGTCTGCCCCACAAAAGCTCATCACCTCATAAATTAGTTTGTTAGTCTTTGAAGTGCTACAGGACTGCTTTTTTGCTTTGTGAAGATACAGACTAACATGGTTACCTCTGTTACTGTTCAAGAAAAAATGTGCAGGATACAAAGCAATATCATGACACCATATTTATCATCATCTCACCTGCCTTGAAAGGGGAACTGTAAGCACTTTGAATGGAGTGAGAGCTGACCAGTTTTATTGTGGCTTCTGTACCTGTGTGTTCTTTTTCGAACCATTGCTAAAAATGCTCTTCTGTAATTTCTCGCAGCAGAACTGCTCAGCAACACACCGATCCAGCTCTCTTTACACAGACTTTAAATGACTGCTGACTGGCTAGGCAGTTTTGTCTGGGCAATTACTAGGTTAGTGTCTGAATCAGGGTGGGCGGAATACGGCCCACAGGCTGGATCCAGTCCTCCAAGCTACCTTAGCTAGCCCACACTGAAGCGGGAGCCTCAGCCAGGCTCCCTGCCTTCTCCACACCCACATGCTGCTCAGAGAAGGTGGCTGTGGGGGCCATGTGCTTCTGTGTGTGGTATGAGCTTGGCAGGGAAGGACAGAGCATTTGTGTGCTGCTCTGGCCCCCAGCACAATCTCACAGCTCCTGTGGGCTAATTTCCAGCCAACAGGAGCTGCCTGTTCACAGGACAGCCAGCGTGCCAAGTATTCCCTCTCCTCTCCCATAGCTTGCAGACTTTGGAGCAGCGCACAGCCCTGCTGGCTATTCTGAGTGGCTTCCTGGGGCATGGCTGGCAGGGAGCCTGGCTGAGGAACCTGCCGGGCAAAGCTGCTGGCTGGGAGCTGCCCAGGTAAGTGTCTCATGGGAAAAGCCTGGCTCTGGAATCCTAGGCCCTACCTTCCCCAATCCTCTGCTCCCTCCTGAGCTCCTATACCACCCAAGACCCTGCACCCCAACCCCCTGCGTGCCTGCCCCAAGACACAAGGACCTCCCAGGCTCTGTGCTCCCGCTTTTATCCCTCTTTTAAGTCATGGTCCTCTCCTCAACGTATACCCCCTCCACAGACTCTGCTCACTAATCTCTTCCCCAGGTCAATACCCCTTCCCAGACCCTTTACCTCCTCCAACCTCCTTCTCTAGGTCAGACTCCTCTTCTGTACCATACCTCCCCCTGGATCTTGCACTGCCTCCTGAACCTCATTTTCCTGCTCCAGGTCACAAACCCCTACCTTACCCAAACTCCCTTCCAGATCCCACACTCCCTCCTGCCACCCAAGCTCCCTTCCAAACCCAACCTCCATCTCAGACCCCACAACTCCTCCATAAATATCATGGAAGAGTGCGGCCCTTGATCACTTATCAAATTCTTGGAGTGATTCCCCCATGAAAAATTATTGCCCCCCAGGTCTGAATCATAAGAGAGATCCTACCACTGCTTATGCCCATGATGCACAATAGGGGATAATTGTGCCTCCCCTTCCCCAACCTCTGCACTCACACCACTTTCTCCAGTGGTACAGATACAAGCAATGTCAGGCGAAGGTTATGAATGATGTAGATCAAAATAAAGTTAGGTTGAGAATTAGATACAGTGCCATATAACTGAAAGTATTAATGAACTCACTATAATATGGGCATTTGGTAATTAAAGAGCAATGAGTTGACTCCTACGCCTTTTTATATTGGTATAATTTGAATTGTTTCCAGGGCGTTATCACTAAGGGGGCTTAACATTAGGCAAGAAAATTAACTTGTCTCCTGACGAACAGTCGGGTATTGTCTTTTTGTTTGTTCCCCTCTCAAATGATTTATTCTTCTGCCATCTCTTTGACGTCCTATTTAAATAAGGGTCTGAATAAATGAACCCAGCAGCATGTAGCTTTGCCCTAGTTTGTCCACGGTGACACTTCACTGATGAGAATGGCCTAGACAGCTTTAAAAAGTTTGCGATTGCCTCACTCCTATGGAGCTCAGCACCCTGGGAGCTGGGAGTAGTGCTGAGTAATGCCGACTGCCTGCTGAGAACAGCAAGTTTAAACCAAATAGATCTGTCTTGCTCGGCAAGGCAGAAAGAATGGGCTTGAAATATCTGGCAATTAAAGAGCTCATCGTGGCTAGTGTTGGCCATCAAAGAGAAATAATAGTAGTGTTGATTTGTAGGCATATACTACCCAAGTCATGGGTGGGCCTTCAGTAACTAATACATTTTTTCTTTTAGCTTGTCTTTTTTTATCTGTTACTGATTTGGGATACTTAAATGTCTGATAGTTTGCACAGTGGTAATCTGGATAATCCTCACTTGACTACATTGTACTACAAAATGACTTTGTTTCTTTAATCAGATGAATGAACACAAGATGTAAAAATTCCCCACTGACTGCATTGTATTAAATGCTGCAAAATCCAGAGATTAAGTACCAACTCTAGAAATGAATCTAACTTGCTACTTATCTGAGCTTCTTTTCTAGTGTGTAGTGAAGATATAAAAATTTAAAAGTGCAGTTAAATCAGATGATGAATATTGTGCTTTCGGGCATTGCCTTTCATTGCCATTTTGCAGGAAGAAATGGAGTTTTCAGTTTTTAATTTACAGCAAATTATGTGTGTTGAGAAATTACAATCAAGTGTCTTTAGAGCTGAAATATAATGGCTATGCACCCACTTATTCTCACACTACTGTTTGTGATTAGGAAATGAATTGTGCACCATCCCCCCAATCCTCACCCATTATGCAGCCAATCTACAGTTTTAAGAAAATTGGTTCAGAACTGATACAAAACTGTGACCTTTGCGTGCACTAATGAAATCTTTCCCATTCAAGAGGAAGATGCAAGAAGGAAATCCTGATTTTCAATCCTGTTAGATTTGGGGGAAAAAAATCATCTGATAGGATGATAAATAAAATGGATAATTCTGCAAAAATGTGTTTACCTATTCATATTACTCTGTAGTCCGTCAAACAAGATAGTAACTAGACATATTTTGATTGATAAAGCAATAACAAATGCATATGCAGTATATAAAATGAGCAGTCTTATAGCACCTTATATTTTATTTTATTAGGAAATGAGCTTTCATGGGTAAAGCTTATTGCCCAATAAATAAAATTGTTAGTCCTTAAGGTGCTACAGGACTGCTTGTTATGTGTGGTCCTACAGACTAACTTGGCTACCCTTCTGAAACAATATATAAAGTATTACCATAATACAGACCTCATATTTACTGTCCCTCTTCCTCTGTTTACCCTTTGCTTTTCTTTTGCTGCCATATATGTTGTCATTTGAGTTGTTAGTACTACCTTAAAATACATAGGATCATATTCTTAGGCTTCTTTTGCTTTCTTTATGCTGCCAGCATCTCTTCAGCAAGCAAGAATTCAACTCATTCTTGTAACTACATGAGCTTCCATGTGTCTCTTGGTATAAGGGAACTTTTTGAGGGCAATGGAAGGTGATTTTTCTTGAGCCCCTTTGGAGCTGCAGACATTCAGTGTAGGTTAGGGCAGCCCATAAGATGGCCTTACTTATTCTAGTGGTGAGATTGAGCCAAGCAAAGAATCAGAGAGCCATGACTGGCTCTCCACCAGTACACTCTACTCCTGTATTACTAGCCAGGTCTTGGCCACAAGAGGCAATCAAAGCCTGTACTTGTTCAGTCAGGGTTTGGATCTGTGCATAACACCTGCAGTGCTACAAGGCAAACTTCAAACTGTTTTCACAAGCCTACCAAGTGAATGGTAGCTGTTCATTTTGACCCTTGTTTTTTCCCCCCCTCTAAAATAGTAATGATTACTCTAAAGACTTATTTCAAACAAAGTGGAAAGGCAGACAAAAAATTCAGTCTTGCTGTACAGTGAATAAGATGATGAAGATATTCTGTTTGGTGGATCTACCTTACGTACAGGAAAGCTTATATGTAAGTGCAATGGCTGGATTCATTCAGGCAGATCACCCTTAAGCAATCTTTTTCATGTTGACAAAAACTCAAGGGCACTCAGAAGAGCTTGTTGTATTGAGACTGTCACCTTGATTAATGGCTGCTCATGTGGTAACTCAGTGTAACTACTGGATGGTGAATGACTGAGAGGGTTTTTGTCGCACCACAGTGTAGTACAAGTTAGGGTTTGATGAGTGCTGGTTCCCATGAGTGCCTTAGGAAACCAAAGCTCTTGGGTTCTTATTGTATATTTAGCATATTGTAAATGAGCAATCAGATGAATTATTTGTGATTACAGACCTATTTTTTGCTATTAGAGGTATACAATGACTTGACATTTGAAAACAAAAACTAAATGACAGCAGCTGCCACTTCAACACACATACCATGGGGTTAACTTATTGACCATAAAGCATAAGGAATCTGCCTGAAATTCTAAATGTCTCAAAAAGGAATAGATCTTTCTAAACAGAGTGTTTTGATAATTTCATAGGGAGGATTAACTTGGCACTACTGAACTGATTAGCAAAATACCAAGGAACATTGTCATGATGCAGTATTATGGTAAAATAGTGAATTTCCTGTAGCATGGACATTTCCTTCTGTACTATTTAAAATATTTTATGCTCATTGTTTTGGAGTTGGGGCTTCGGAATCCTGAAACCTATGAATGGAATAACTTACAAAGAGTAGAGTTGAGAAATGGACCAACTGCCAGGAACGTAAGGAGGTTGGACAGCTTAGAGGAGCCAGAGGTTCATGGTAGAATAGTTGGGCGGCCAACTGGTTCTGTCTTCTTCCAGTTCTCTCAATTGCTTTCTTGAACTACAATCTCAAATGGCTGGTCCATTTCTCATCTCTACTCTTTGTACGTTATTCCATTCATAGGTTTCAGGATTACAAAACACAAATGTACATCAGAACAAGAAAAGCATTACAGTTTCTGAGGAAGCATTATTGCACAATTAAAACAATGACCACTTCCAAATCAGGGTATTCCTTGGACTGGGAAATACCCCATTGCTGTGACTAGTTTTACTAGCATGGTCTATAGAAGTAGTGTTATACTTAGAGGAATGCTTGTATCTAGTGCTGTCCTTCTATGTTTCTGCTTAGATCAGAGAATTTTAGCTTGTGTTAAAAGTCATAATGCAGCCCTGGACTGTATGGTATATTGGAGACTGTTTTTCCCTATACCGTCCAAAGCTGGCATTAATTAAAGACTATGAAGTAGTTTTCATGCTTTAATTCTGTTTTTGTTGTGTCAGTTTATCTGGTGTCTGCGCACAACTTCCGAAATGTTAAAAACATAATTAAAATGTAAAAATGCAGGCATGCAGAATTTCAACTTGCAATTCCAAATGCACAAATATCAGTTTATAGATTCTCTCAAATGGCTTCACACACAGCAAATCCAAAATTGTGTCCAAAAACTTCTTTCTACATCTGCTGTAGTTCCCAAAACCTCTGAAATGCTAGTGGCAGGGGAAAAAAAAGTTAAGCATGGCGAGAATGTTAACATAGCAAAGGCATGTCATAAATCAGTTATTTTGGAGCATAAGCTTTCATGGGCAAAGACCTGCTTCATCAGATGCATGAGTGTGTGTGTGGGGGGCGGTTTCTCAAGGGATATTTAAAGATTGGGGTCCCAGTAAAAGGGAGGGCCAGAGCTGACAAGGTCAATTCAGCAAGGTGGAAATGGCCCATTATCAGTAGTATGTATCAAAAGAGGAAAAAACAGGTCAGATCGGACAGGGGGATATGAGACCCATTGGCAAAGTCTAATGGGGAGATATTAACACCCGGGCCAGAGAAGCTGCTTTTGTAAGTGCCAGGCACTCCCAGTCTCTGGTTAATCCTTGCTTAATGGAGCCAAATTTGCAAATAAATTGCAGCTCAGAGGTTTCTCTCGCCATTTGATTTTTGAAATTTCTTTGTTTTAGGACTGCTACTTTTAAAGGTGTTACTGAGTGTCCAGGGATATTAAAGTGTTCTCCCACAGGTTTCTGTACATTACCATTCTTGATGTGTGATTTATGTCCATTTATTCTTTTACATAGAGACTGTCGAGCCAATGTAAATTGCAGTGGGGCATTGCTGGCACATAATGGCATGTATTATATTAGTAGATGTGCAGGTAAAGGAGCCCCTGATGGTGTGGTTGATGTTAGGTCCTATGATGATATCACTGGTATAGATATGTGAGCAGAGTTGGCAGTGAGGTTTGTTGTAGGGATTGGTTCCAGGTTTAGAGGTACTGTGTTGTGATCTATAATTGCTAGTGAGAATTTGTTTAAGGTTGGCAGGCTGTCTGTAGGTGAGGACAGGCCTGCCTCCCAAGGTCTGTGAGAGTGAAGGATCATTGTCCAGGATGGGTTGCAGATCACTGATGATGCATTGGAGAGACCTTAGGTAGGGGCTGTAAGTGATGGCCAGTGGTGTTCTCGTGTTTTCCTTGCAAGGCCTGTCTTGTAGCAGGTGGCTGCTGGGTACCCACCTGGCTCTGTCAATCTGTTCCTCATTTCCTTAGGTGGGTATTGTGGTTTGAGGAACGCTTGGTAAAGCTCTTGTAGATGTTTGTCTCTGTGATCTGCAGCCCATCCTGGACAATGATCCTTCACTCTCACAGACCTTGGGAGCCAGGCTTGTCCTCACCTACAGACAGCCTGCCAAACTTAAACAAATCCTCACCAGCAACTACAGATCACAACACAGTAACTCTAAACCTGGAACCAATCCCTGCAACAAACCTTGCTGCCAGCTCTGCTCACATATCTACACCAGTGCTATGGTGTAGGGATACCTGCTGCTGCTGCATCACGTCAGTCACTCAAGGACGGGGAAGCAGGGTTACACGTTTTGTGAATTCAGCAAATTAAGTGTGATAAAATGCAGCACTATGAAGAAGAAATCTATGCGGCAGAGAAAAAGGGCAAGTGAAAGTTAGAATGCTGGTGACAATTGAAGTCTGCCATAATGGGCCAGGGGACGTGTTCCAATCTGGCACGTTTTTGGAAGAAGCAGCTTTACCTAAAGGTTACCAGTGTCTTCAGTCTCCTCTTCTCCTCCATCACAGGAAATTTTTGCCATTCCCACCCCTCTCTTCCCCCTCTTTAAAAATGAGCCCCAAAGCTATTGCTATTGCTCATAGCTCCTTTAGCCACTATGTACTATTGGCAATATGCAGTTGGTGTCCTTAAGACTGTTAATAATTTTTTAATTTCTGTCTGTAGTTGTGCTACCAGGCAAGAGGGTGAAGAGAAAGCCAAGGCTGCCCTGAGAAGGGACTGATAGATCAGGATACACATGAAGCACAAATGAGCCAGCAGCAGCAGCAAGCACATTTTGGTTCTTTAAACATAAAAGCACAGTTTGGGTCCCAACCCATAGGTTAGGAATCCCTGCCTTATGCAATCAGATTTTCTAAGGGTTGCAGCTGGGCTCTTAAGGAGCCATTTTCAGCTGCTTGAGTCCTCCTTGGCTCCCAGTCCCTGCCCAGCGGTGCTGAAATGGAACATAATTTATTTGGTTTAACAGCTGGCAGGAGGGATCCTGCTCTGAAACCAATTAAGCCGAGTACCATTTAAGCCTGCAGGGTAGGGAAGGGAACTGCCTGGCTGCAGGTGGGGGAAGGGAGTAGGAGGAATGGGGAGAGCCTCACAGAGAAGGAGGAGGCCCAATGAAGGAGCAGAGGGGGTCTGCAGCAGCAGCTTGGGACTCCTCTGTGAGGTAGGTGCAGAGGGCAGGGGTAGCTATGACAGGTTTAAGCCTGTGGATGGGATGGGGGGTGCAGATGGAGCTGAGAGCCAGCCAGGGCTCCATGCCCCAGTCAGCTCCCACCGCACTGCTGCAGGGTTCCCCTGCCTGCCTGCCTGGTATCCTGCAGCTGGCGCTGTTGGCCAGGGCTAAGTGCTCCAGCTGGCTTTAAGTTGCAGGGCTGCAGGGCTTCTCCCCGTGGTCCAGCTGGTAATATTACAGCTGGTGCTGCCAGCCAGGGCTCCATGCCCAGCCGGCTCCCAGCTGCAGGGCTACCAGGGTCCCCACCCCACACTCTGGTTTCTGGAAATCTTATGCAGAACAAGCAGCCTTGGCTGGGGATCCCGCACATGGGACTGCCTGTCCTGCATAAGTTTTCCAAAAATCTGGCAACCGTACCCGAGAGGGGTTTAAGCTGGGGTGGTAGGTGGGGGAGGCAGCATTTTGAAGCTGAGAGGGGTTTAAGCTGGGGACCAATGGTATAAGGGAACTAGCATATTCCTTCTGCTCACTGTATACCTTCCCCACTCCCAACATATTTGCAGAGATGAATTCCAAACAAAATAAACAAAACAACCTCCTGCCCCCACACACAGCCGGGGAGGTGAAAAAACTAAACCACTAACACATGAACTCTTTGATGAGATCACCAAAGCTGCAGAGCTTTTTAAAAAGCCTTTCTCTGCGGCTGATAATTGGTTTTTCCAGCTTTTGTGCGTTTCTTTTGGGCAGAAAAAATCATTTTGCAATTGGAAAGAAAAATAAAATCCCCACAAAACACCAAAATCCTACAACACTAAGAAGTTCTGGTCTTGCATTGGAATCTCTTTTGATACAGGCGCTTTATATGTTGAAAGTCATTTTTTTTTCCAAAGCTTAAAAAGGCATCAGCTGGGAAAAATAATCACCACAGATCAGGACCAGCAAAGAATTTCCTGGAGCACGGAAAAAATAGACAAGGTTTGAAGACCTAACTGATCAGAAACTTGAAAGGATATTTCACAACAGAATTCACAATGTAGATTGCATCTGAGGGCATCTTCCGCCCAACTCCCTTAGCTTCTGTGTTGCGCTCAGCTGTCTTTCATTAAGCTGTCTTGCCTCCCTCTGAAAAGTAAAACCAACAATCTCCATTCCCAGACAGCCCAATGAACCACCCCCCGAAGAATCCCATAAGCTGTTACTGCACTTGTTAGACAGAAAAGATGGCCAGGCTGACAGTTAGCCAATGCTGTGTTTGTAACAAGCAAAGGACTGTTACCTCTCCAGAACAATTATTCCTTAATGTTTTTTTCCAAATTATTCAAAATACAGACACATTTTGGGCAGATGCTCTGAATAGTTCATGATATTGCAACAAATATTGCCCACAAAACAGGGCCAGAATACTGCAAAAGTGTTTTGTGTTAATTAAAAAAAAAATTGAGAAAATGCATGTATCACCCAGACATCTCTTATAAGTCAGCATGAGATCTCTTATACTATGGAACTGATTCACTTACTGTTTGACAAATGGTTCTAGTAGAATGACAGTTTTTATATGACAACACAGAAGTTGATGTGATGCTATAAAAGTAGCTGTTTTATGAAATGATCTATTTCATTAGGGGAACCAGCACAGCCACAAAGATAACACAAACACAGACAACTATTTCATCATGTTATTTTTTACTCTACCTTTGAACATTTGGTATTTTTTCAAAGAAAAGGGTGAGTAGGGCATTGGCAGTGGTGCTTCTATAGCTTTTTTATGCAACTAGGAAAGAACCAAGTGCAAGTGAAATGTAAGAAGTGGTACAATATTTGTAAGTTGGGGGAAAAAATAACCCTCCCCACATTAAAAAAAGAAAAAGAAAACAATACACTGTATACAGTGTGTAATGTTATTGACCGCCAATCTCTTCTATGTGTCTGTATTCCTGCTATTAGTCATAACAGTACGTATTTGGGCTAGTGCCTGCAAAAGCATGGTCTGATGTTCATATCCAAAGTTAGTCCTTGTCTATACTACTGCTGGCCAGGACCTAACTTATGCATCTTCATATATGTGAATAATGTAGCTGAACTTAACATACTTTTCTCTGCTTACCATAGTATCTTTGCAGCAGTAAGCTGAATGCTGTAAGTTGACAGCTGGTACTCTCCTGTCAGAGTATATGTCCCATATCTATACTAGACTTGATAAATTGACCCCTGCTGGATTGATCGCTGCTGGTCGATCTAGCAGGTAGTATAGTAAACTTGATTTTATGCACCCCGATTTAGCAGAGTTTGGGAACAATGGACCCCATTGTTCTCAAAGTCCACTGGGGTCAGTAAAATCATTCCCTCCCCAAAACTTAAGAGACTTATCTCTGCTGCAGCCTGGAGGAGCTGCCACCTCCTCCGCTGCCAGAGCAGCCACACGCTCCTTGCACTGGGATGTGATGCATACATGGGCAGACTGGCACTCACATACATGCCTTGTCCTGGTGGGAAGAGTGCATGCCAGTGGTCTCCTCGGCCACGCGTGGTGCCTTGAGCTGCATGTGAGGTGGCAGGTTTTTTGGGGTTTTTTTTTGGGGGGGGAGGACTGGGGCTAGGGGAGCCTGGTGGGAAGGGGCTTTCAAAATCAGGGTCTTTTTTCGAAAGGCTCCCAGCTGCATGGGTGGCGTGCTTTTTGAATGCGGCACTTCCAAAGCAGTTGCAGCTGCCATTGTGCTAATGAGGTGCTGCATATTCATGGCGGCGTCTCGTTAGCATCTGCCAAAGTGCCTCATTATCATACCTCCTCCAAAAGGAGGGGCTAGTGTGGCCACAGCCATAGAAAAGAGATAACTGAAAGTCAGTGAGTAGCAGAATAAAGAGACTTCTTAAGTGGTGGGATGCAGTCTCTCTTTTTCTGCCTCTTTTTCTGTGTGTGTCTTTCTCTTATAGACATTCAGCACTCCCCCAGCTGATAATGACATACTAGGCTAAATTTGCTCATAGTATGTTGTGTGGGTGGGTCACCAGTGACACATGCACAGTGCAGCTGTCCATATTACTAGCAAAAGTAAGTTCCAATTCCTACATGCTGAAACATTTCAGTGGGATTTTTCCTATAATTTCCTTCTAACTCATCCAAAACTGGCATTGAATATTAGAGCTTAACTTAGACCAGTAGCATAGGTGGTACCAGCTGCTGCATAGTTCATTAATTCTTGATGCCAGACATCTATTCACATTTTCCTGTTTCCCTAACTTTTTAAACCCCATTGACTCAGAAGAAGAAGCTGCAAATGAAGTGGGAAATGAATAATCCTGAAAGTCAGTGAAGAGACAAGATATAGAAATGCTTTGTAAACACTACATCAGCTGTGATATTTCCTTTTGGTGCAAACAGTCCTATGAGTCTCAGCCCTAAAAATGGAAAACATGATTGCTAAAATTTCACTTATGGCTTGTTTTCTCTTTTCCTTCTGTTTATCACTGACCCTTGGATTGCAATACTGGAGGTCTCACCCAAGATTTAGTACCCAGTTTTGGGAGGTGCTTTAAAAAACATGATAAAACTTTAAAATGATGCTTTAAAAAACATGATAAAGCTCTCTTTTCACTGATAAAACCATTCACACATAAACCTACTTGCTCCTATCTTTGCCTGTCCTTTTTAAACAAAAATACCAGCAAACTGTTAGGAAGTTTTTCAGTGGCCTCAGGCAGAGATTGTCTTGTTAACAGTAGGGGCCACCCATTAATGCCATTGCAAAATGTGCTTTTCATATTGTGCAGCTGCCAAATACTGGGGAAAAAGTTTAGGTGCTGCCTGTTGTCTTTAAATAAGAATAATACAAGTGAATTAAGCTTCAAATGCTGCACAGTAAAGTGAGTTTCCAATATTTCTAATTCACATCCCCCAGTTATTTAATCTTTGTGCAGTAACTGGCTTTATGCATTCACAGACACAAAATTGAGAAGGGACAACTGCGGTCATCCAGTCTCATCTCTTGTGTAGCACAGACCAAAATAATCTTTATTATATATCCTTCAGAAAATCATCCAACTTGATTTAAAAAATGCCAGTGACAAAAAAATCCACCATAACTCTTGGCAAATTGTTCCAGTGGCTAATTACCATCACTGTTAAAAATGTATGCCTGATTTCTGTCTGAATTTGTCTACCTTCAACTTCCAGTTATTGGACTGAATTATCTACTACTCTCTGTTAGACTAAAGAGCCCATTATTAAATATTTCTTCCCTCTGTGTGTACTTAGACTGTAATCAAGTCAGCCCTAAACATTCTCAGGGTTCAGCTAAATAGACTGATATATCTGGGTCTGTCACTTCCAGCAATGTTTTCTAACCCTTTAGTAATTCTATTGGCTCTTCTCTGAACAATCGCCAATTTATCTACATTCTTTTTCCATTGTGTGTGCCAGAATTGACCGTGTTCCAGTAGTATCCACAATGGTGCCAAATACATAGAAGAAATAACATCTCTTCTCCTATTAATGCAGCTAAGGATCACAGTGACATTTCTGGATACAGCATCACACTGAAAGTTCATATTAAGCTGATTCCTTGACTCCCTAAATCATTTTCAGTGTCATTCCTTCCCATGATAGAGTTCTCCGTCCTGTAAGTACACTCTTTGTTCCCCAATGTATACTTTGATATTTCACCATGTTAAAATGAAAATTGTTTGCTTGAATCCACTTTATGAAACATTCTAGAATCACAGAATCATAGGACTGGAAGGGATGTGGAGAGGTCACCTAGACCAGTTTCCTGCATTCATGGCAGGAATAAATATTGGCTAGACCATCCCTGAAAGGTGATTGTCTAACCTGCTCTTAAGAATCTCCAATGAAGCAGATTCTACAGACTCTCTAGGCAATTTATTCCAGTGCTTAGCCACTTTCACAGGACTTTTTTTCCTAATGTCCAACCTAAAGTTCTCATGTTACAATTCAAGTCCATTACTTTGGCTATGTCTACACTTGCCCCGAACTTCGAAGTGGGCATGGTAATCAGGCTGATGGGAGATGACTAATAAAGTGCTGCAATTAATATGCAGCACTTCATTAGGCTAATTCTCCCTTGCAGCAACTTTGAAGTGTCAAACTTTAAAGTGCCAGTATGCCATGTAGCTGCAAGTACTTCAAGATGCTTTTAGGTGGTGGAGGGATAGCTTAGTGGTTTGAGCATTGCCCTGCTAAACCTGGACTGGTGAGTTCAATCTTCCAGGACACTAGTTAGGGCAAATAGATGTCAGAGAGTATGCTTGGTCCTGCCAAGAGGGCAGGGGACTGAACTAGATCACCACCTCCTGAGGTCCCTTTCAGCTCTAGGAGATGTGCATCTCTGTGTGTGTGTACGTAGGAAGTTTGATATTTCAAAGTTGCAACAAGGGAGAATTAGCCTAATGGAGTGCTGCATATTTATCAGTGTTTCATTAGTAATCTCCCATCAGCCTGAGTACAATGCCCCCTTCAAAGTTCAGGGCATCTGTAGGCTTAGCCTTCTTGTCCTGTCATCAGAGGTTCAGAAGAACAATTCTCCTCTTTCTTCCTTGCAATAGTTTTCAAGAAAATAAGAGACTGATCTCATGTCACCTTTCAGTCTTCTCCTTTCCAGACTAAATAAATGCAATATATTTTTTTCAATCTTCCCTCAGAGGAAATGTTTTCTAGATCTTCAGTCATTTTTGTTACTCTTTCTGGACCTTTTCTGAAAGCTTGCACCCAGAACTAGACATAAAACTTCAGCTGAAGCCTAATCAGTGCAGGGTATAGTGTAAGGATTATTTTTGTGTCTTACAACATTCCTGCAAATAGAGCACAGAAAGATGTTCGCTTTTTTTGCAACAGTTTTACACTGCTGTTTCATAATCAATTTATAATCCATTTTAGCAGTCAGATCCCATTCTGCAGCACTCCTTGCTAGGCAATCATTTTCCATTTTGTATGTGTGTAACTCATCCTTTCTAAGTGGAGTACTTTGGATTTGTCTTTATTGAATTTCATCTTCAGACCCTTTTTTCAGTTTGTCCAGATCATGTCTACACTTCAAGATAAATTCACATTTATGGCAGTAAGTGTGATACTACAACGTCACTGTCTTCACTCTAAATATCATCAGATCAATTTAGGGAGCACTAATATCCAGATCATAATATCGTCGAAACCAGGTGGGTGTGGCGTCAAGTTCGAATTTAAAAGTTTGAAAGAAGGTCAGTGTGGAAGTGCCATGTCTTAAAATTAAATTCATTAGCCTCCAGAGGTGCCCCACATGTATCCCACAATGCCTCACATTGTTCCACGCTGGATGCTTCCATCTCTGTTGCTCTCCAGGTGTGTGGGAATTAGGTAACAGGAAGCCCATGAATTTGAGTTCAGCACCAGGAAGCCCGTGGCTGTGGGGTCATGCTTGTATTCTTTCTTTGTTATCAGTGCTGTGAGCTCATCTACTCGTTCAAAACAGACCCAACATGGAGTTTATGGCTCTGTCTTTACCTCTGCAAGTTGAGCACTTGCATTTTTTTTCAGAGCTGGCACCAGCCCTTGCCCCCCCAGCACCACATGGCAGTGAGGCTGTTGCGGGGCGGGTCGTGCATGAAAGAGAGGCTGAGAAACTTCTTTTCTGTGGTTTATATTTATGCAGCCCCCGCTGCAGGTGCCATTCAGTTGGGGTCTTTTCCACACACAAGCACATCATGTGGCTAGCCCCTGACCCAATAAAAGGATGTACTGGCTGTTCAGTGTGGACCATGCTGCCAGGCAGTACCAGATCCTGGCTTGCACATGGTGAAGGCTTCAAGGGTGAGAAAGAGTTTTGGGGGTTTGCTGCCTTTGGAGGGAAGTGTCCCCCCACCCCATGGCTAAGATTTCTGGAGGCTTCCTGCCACTGGGTGGGGGGGGGACTGCTTCAACTGGTTCCCCCACTCCCACCAAAATATTTTCAGGGGCTTGCTTCTGCCAGGGGAACCATTTCAATTGGCTGTTCAGCCACAGACCCCACTGGAAAACATTTTTGGGGGCTTGCAGCTGCTGGGGGGACCATTTCAACTGGCTCTGCAGCCCTGGTCCCCACACCAAAAGCTTTTCAGGGAACAATTTCAATTGTCCCATCATCCTCCGATCCAATCCTGCCAATGGGATGAGGGGGTCCGGCACCCTAACTCTCAGTTGGTGTTGCCCCCCTGCCACTTGAGCACCACTGCTTGTTGAAATTTGATGAGCCTCATCCCCTGGGTTGGACAACTGTGTAGTGTAGCGGGAAGTCCAAAATCTTTTTCCTAACCTTTTCTATGGTCTTTCTTCATGCTTTGGCCCCATTAACACGGGGAAGAGTGGGTGGAGGGCCAGTTGAGAAGAGACAGACTCAGACACTTTGCTGCACTGTAAGTCCATTGCAGACACCAGCTGTTTTTTTGTAAAATTTTTGATATTTCAGTTATGAAAGTGAGAGATTTCAGCCCCATCACCTTTTGGAAGCTCCATTATAAAAAGCCATTCAGTTGTAGAAGCAAGAGATTTCAGTTAATTTTGTGATCTTTGCTGAGGTCCTATTTTTCCTTCTCTCCTCCCGAAAAGAAATGGCTGTTGGCTTTCCATGGGAGGGGAATGAGAGCATTGCAATGTGGGAAGGTGACATTACATGCCCACAACCACTTGCGAGGCATTTTTTTCCCCATGCTGCACCAGCGAAAATGCCCAGAATGCTATGGGGTGGAGGAAACTGTGGGACAGGTTCCCATAATGCACTGCTGCAGCGGTTGATGTTTGGTGAGTAAGGCTATGTCTACACTAGCCCCAAACTTTGAAATGGCCATGTAAATGGCCATTTCAAAGTTTACTAATGAAGCGCTGAAATACATATTCAGCGCCTCATTAGCATGTGGGCGGCCGCGGCACTTCAAAATTGACGTGGCTCGCCGCCGCGCGGCTCGTCCTGATGGGGCTCCTTTTCGAAAGGACCCTGCCTACTTCGAAGTCCCCTTATTCCTATGAGCAGATGGGAATAAGAGGACTTCGAAGTAGGCGGGGTCCTTTCGAAAAGGAGCCCCATTGGGATGAGCCGCGCGGTGGCGAGCTGTGTCAATTTCAAAGTGCCACAGCCACCCGCATGCTAATGAGGCGCTGAATATGTATTTCAGCGCTTCATTAGTAAACTTCGAAATGGCCCTTTGCATGGCCATTTCGAAGTTTGGGGCTAGTGTAGACACGGCCTAAGTGTGGCAGCAAGTTGACTTTGCGGGGAGCCTGTGGGGAGGTGAGGATACTCCAATCTGAATTTATAAAACACAGCATTACAAAGTCAATTTTAATAAATTTGAATTCATTTGGTAGTGTAGATGTAGTCTTAGGCTAGATGTTAAATGGTGATCCTCCTATGGAGATTTTAGAAAGATCTCACTTTTGCTTATAGAAGCTAATGTCACTCAAGGACTTTGTATCTGCAACACCAGGATAATAAAGAGGCAGCTTCTTCCCCTCTGCGCTTCTTTCATGTATGCAGGGTGCATTGCAGTAAAGTGGAGCATCACTTTTCTTCACATCAGTTTGTAATTGCGTAGGACTCACTGATTCCTGCTGAGGAAAAGGTAGAGTATTGGAAAATATGGGGCGCACAGATGTTAAAGCTGCTGACCTAGAGAGCTGTGCGTTTGGTGAGCTAGTCAGAGAAACACATTTTGCAAGAAGTTTAGGTTTAAACACACACAATCCTTTCTGGATTTTTGTGTGTTATTTCAGGAGTTCTGATTTAACCAAAACAACCTAAACGTGGCAGAAGGTACAGTGTGCGTTCCTCCTACATGGTTATAACCACTAAATGTCAAACCAACTTGCCTTCTAGAAAAAATACAAACAAACCGCAAACGAGTGTAACTCTTCAGCCAGACATCATTTCCAGTAAGAAAGTGCATTAAAAGAAATAAATATTTGGCTCAAACCCACATTTAAAATCATATCTACTCCCAGGCTCTAGGAACTCAAAATGGAATCTACTGATCACTTGACCAGGTGATGTCTCCCGACTTGGACGCTCTCAGGAGTCTGGGGATATGAAACCATCTGTATCTTTAGCAATACTCAGTGTATGAGGACTGCAGCTTACCTAAGTGTCCGTTAAATGTCTGCCATCCTGGAGTCCCAGAGTCCTTATTCCCAAACAACCCCCTCCCAGCTAAATTCCACTCACAAATCCAAGCACATGGGGGTACAAGAACTAGCTTTTCTCACCCTGTCAGCTGCAGCCTAGTGAAGTGTCCCTCCATAACTTCTTGTTCCAATCTCTTTCTGCCAGGTCAGGTTTGTGATGTTACTTAGTCTGGGTTCGCAAGGTCCATATTACACAAACTCTAGAATAGCGATACTCAAACCTCAGTAGTTCAGGTGCAAAATTAGGGATCAACGTTACCTAAAAGAGCTGTGGTAGTGGTAATTCATTGTTGTATTTGCTACAATACTATACATTTGTATCTAAACAGGGAAATAATTTTTATTTATAAAATATTATTCTTGCAGCAAAAAGTCTGACAAAGTATTATTGCTTTATCAACTACCATTGGTGAATAACATTGTTAAAAGCATCCTGATTGGTTAATAATATAGGTGGGTTAATAATTAACTCACACAGTGTTTTAATATTATGTGCTGCAAAGAGCTGCAGAAGACACATGAAAGAGCCACTTGCAGCTCACACCTCAGTCTTGGCTATCACTGCTCTAGACAATATCCCTGAATAGATTCTGAAGGCTCGTGGACAGACTTTTCTCTCTCACAACAGGTATACAATCACCATTTAATGAAATTTTCCAAAACAACGAATAAAGAACACCTCATAAAACACTGTACAGAACAACACTGGGTAAATCAAATGTCATTCAAGGCTGCTGAAACTACCTTTTTCCCTTTCTTCTATGTAGGAAGCAGAGTGATTGTCTTTGCTTTAAGCCTTCTAGCAGTGAGCTTCTACACAGACTTGGATGGACAAACATAATTCTATTTCAGGGAGGATTTCCACATTCCAAAATGTGGTTTTGTTCCATTTCAGGGGAAAATACCAAATTATATCAAAATTTTCCACAAAATAAAGTGAGCTTTTGCTCTGAAACAATTTCACTGGCAGGGTGTCCCAGAGTTGAAATATCTGGACCATTAGGGTCCAAAACTCAGGCTGGCTTCCTCTCAGCTGTCATTCCTGAGAGTTGGGCTGCTAAGGAGCCACAAACTGGAAAACTGGGTTTGCCAGGGAGCTACTAAGGCGCTGGGCAGGTGACCTGGCAGGAAAACAGGTAATTTTCAGAAGAAACTTGCTTGTCAAGGCCAAGTTCCACAGGAACTTTGTAAAAATCAAAGCTTAGTTGTGAATTTTTAAAATTTTGTTGACTTTTTGGGCTAATCAAAGGGAAAAGTGTTTTACTGTTTTTATTTTTCTGACAAACTTTACTTACACATTGTAGACTCCACTTGTATTTTTCCAAGAGCTCCTTATCCTGACATCAAGTTTAAAAAAGAAGTTTTGTTTCTCTGCCAGTTCTTCTTGAGGTGTTAAATAGATGAACCTTTTCTCTGTTAGATCCTGGCAGGGATTTCCTCTTGCCGCTGTCTCGGAATCTAGCTGGCAGTTAAGCGCCAAACTCTAATGCCCCAAGTTACTCTGTGACTTCATGGGGCTTCCTAGTAGACGTGGCATTGGATTTGATGCAGAAAAGCTTTGCAGAATCATCCCCTGCCATAGGAAACTAAAATACTGGCATGCCCTGTAATAATATATTGATTACAGGAAAGGGAAGCAATCTTTCAACAGCAGAATATAAATCCTCAGTAGTCAGGCTTACACATAAAGCAATGGTCAATGTTTTCAGATTGGGTTTCCTAGATTTGTGCTGAATCCAGAGCTAGATTTATTGAAAAAAAGATGGTTGATTTTTTAGCTGTGCTAAGCACCTCTGGCTCTAGCAGTAGCTGGTGTTGGAAGTTAAATGGTCTTGCAAGCATTTCTCAGAACTAGAGACTTGGGACACCCATTGATTTTTTTCTTTCCCCTCTGGAGTCTCCTGTTAATTTTGGTTAAACTTTTCAATGATGAGTGCCTAAAATTAGGGTCCTCAGACCATATTCTGCTTTCTCTGTGTGTATTTTGTGACTATGTAAACATAGTGTTCATCCTTGAAGGTTTGGCTCCAAAAGTTATTTTAAACCTCCCCCCATCGCAATATTTATTTATGATTATTCTTATAGTAGTCTGCATTTGTGAGAAATTCCAGTGAAAGGAGCTATAGCAAGTCATGCCAGAGGATAATCTGCCCTAGGATAAGGATGCTTTCTCCAGTGCAACTTCATTTAGATGTACTCCTTCCTTCATTCCTCTGGAAATTAGATTATTTCTGTTTAATTATCTGAAGCTTTACATTGCTGAAATGGATGCCAGAATACAATTCTATTTGTATGTCTTAACTGTATCAATTTTGGATGGTAACTGGTCAATAGGTTTACAAAAGATAAGGTTGTCTTGATATTTCAATTCAAAACTGTATACATTTTGAAAAATCTGATATGAATGTTGGTTTGACTCATTGAAGAGTTATTAAAATAAAAATACAAGCATCGTTACTTTGCTTGAGTGGGAACATCACATAATGTTAATATCAGGAATTTTCCATTCTTCAAAAGCAAAGAGAGAATAGAATTTAAAACCTACATTTTCCACCCACTCTTCAGACTCTTTAAAAGGGCAGTCACAAAAGTACATTTATGGTCCTTATTTTCATTGTAGACATCAGTCACATCAAGTGTTCAATGGAGTTTTGTGAGGTTACTTCATTATTTATAACGTTTCTTCCGAAAAATCTGATTGCATTTATATTTAAAACATTCTGTTATAGCAACATTTAACATCAAAACCATAAAAATATAAATTCACTTCTTAAACAGAGATTAGACAAAAAGAAAAAAGAAAAAGAAACTTCTGAGTTAAGACTTAATTCTCTCCTTTGCTATTGCAGGACATATTTTTTCAAATATTAACTTGCCTAGTGGTTTGGGACCATCAGTCAAAGTACAATGAGTAAGTTTAATGGAATTTTTAAAATAAAATGTAATATCTACTATCAGAAACAGCCTCTCATGAAATCAGATGATCGTTCTACAGAAGCTAGGAGAGACAACAATAAGCTTAATGGTCCCTGCACCTATACAATACAGAGGAGATAACTCTTGCAGACTAAAGGGTACGCAGGAGAGTACTTATTCATACCTTGATCAGTAGGGCTATGTCTAGACGGTGCTGTAACCTTGAAATAAGCTAAGCAATTTGATGATGGGACTGGATGATAGTGGATGAATCATTCAATAATTGTCCTGTTGTCATTCTCTGGGAAGGACCTGGCACTGGCCACCAGATACAAGAATAGGTGGAGCAGTGATCTGAGCTAGCATGGCAATTCTTTTGCTGCTATGATCTCAGCAATTGTCTGGGTGCACTTCAGAAATTCAGGTGTTCGTGCAACCAATGTACCTTTGATAGCAGATTTTTTTTATTGTAGTACCCATTTGACCCACTCATACACTCCAGACTGCCTTATGCCCCATACAAAGGCTATATACGGCCATGCAGATGAGCCATCCTCAGTTCCACAAAGGATGTGTTAAGCCTTTTAGGGTAAAAAAAATCACTAAGCATCCTTTGTGATTGAAGAACATCTTAGTTCCAACTGGCAGAGGGTATGGGACAGGGCATAAGGGTTTAGAGGGCTCTCCTGGGTCTGATAACTACATAATCATGTGCCAAAAGGAGGCAGCTTAGGCTCCGCAAAATGCATGTATAGAGAATACTTCAGTAAATTTCTGGCGTCTGTACTGGAAACTATGTTCATAAAGCCTTGAAGTTAAAAGCAGGTCATCAGGTGAATTTTATTCAGGCAGGATATAAAGAATACTTGTCTCCCTTAGTTTGGTCAAATATGCACACCTTTCTGCATGCAGAGCCGGATGCTGATTAACAGATTGCAAAGTCAACAAAAGAGAAGAAGGCAACAGGGAATCAGTAAACTGGGGGTGTCTGTCCTGCTTATTTGCTGTAACTGGGATTGCAATGAGACAGTGGGGTTTAACCAACTAAGGAGGCCAGAGGACACGAATGGATGATCACAGCTAAATCTGTCTGTCAGATGCTTTTGCTCCATGAGCCATGAGAATGAGTGGCTAAATGAGTTGAGGCTCTAGAGAGCATGTTATGATTTTATTTGATAGGAATAGGATGACCAAACATCCCATTTTGGCTGCGACAGTCCCTTTTCTCAGCCCTGTCTTGGCCATCCTGACTATTTTGGCAAAAGAGGGCATTTGCCCAGCTTGATAGAGATTTTGATCAGTTGGCGAGCACAAATGGGACAAACATCTACTTCTGACAAGCACGTGCAGTGCAATAATGTCATAGGAATGTGTGGAGGTGAGCAGAGATGCAAACACTATGGGGGTGGCTTTGAGCACTCACGGGGCAAACAGGGTTTGAATGACCAGCAACAGCTTGGCACCGGGGGCCAGTAGGGTTCAGATGAGTGACTGGGGCCAGATTTTGGGGGCCACAGCTGAGTGACTAGGAGCAGCCCTGCAGGCTGGAAGGCCACAGATGGGAGGCTATGGCAGAATACTTGGCCTCACAGTGTCCCACCTTCCCTGTGGGAAATACAGTCACTAGATATACAGCCATTTGTTTCCTTTAATTCTACTTGCTTCTTCTCAAATCTTTGTTAAATTAATGGTTACTGGCTTACACTGTAAACAAATTTAAGTGCTGTGAGTAGAGTGGGGCAGGCATCTTGAGGTAAAACTGGTAAGCTAGTGTGTACTCTTCCTTTGGCAACAGCAGATGTGTGAATTCTGTGAGCGTTAGGTGGTTTAGGGACTGGATGCTCTACATGTTTGGGCAGCAGGTGGTGTCTTTCACTAACCTGTTAAGAGAGACAGAGGCTTGCTATGACCTGGAAGGAAAGTTTGTGTTGCTAGAGGGAGGTAGTATTGGGTAACTGACTCAGAGCAGGCACAGACAAGGCTTCCTCATGCTCAGGGTAGAAGATGGTGTCCTGGAAAGTGTAACACTATCATTGGAGGTTTGCTAGTGTCCTTCTGCCTTTGAGTCTGGAACTGAAGAGCCAACCTATGCAAATAATAAGCAAGTTAAATTTTTAAAACAGTACTTACATTATTTTATAGCTATGAGCATAAAAATTATTAATTAAGAAGCACATTAAATATAATATAGAACAAGATCAAACCTCTGAAGTATAGATATTATATTCACTTGGCAGTACTTCATGTGAAACAGGTACGTATGCAAATCACACCTGTGTTCACTCCAGAAACACCATCTCAGCCAATTACTTTAAAATAACTTAGGTCTCTGATACATAAAATGCTCTAAAGAAAGCCTGAATCTGGGACAGCGAAGGTGTCAGTAGCTACCCAACCAAGGGCAAAATTGAAACATATGATCACATTTTACATGCTTTTATTGGACTCATGGGAGCATTCAGTGACAAGTCAATGAAATTATCTTATACATATGAAAGGAAGAAGGTTCCTGTCTCTGTGTGTGTTGAGGATAATAATTCATGTGTCTTGTACTATGACAGATTTTCTGTTTGTCCAGACGCACTCCAAAGCAGGATGAAACACATTAGCCATGTCTACACGTGCACGCTACTTCGAAGTAGCGGCACTAACTTCGAAATAGCGCCCATCACGGCTACATGTGTTGGGCGCTATTTCAATGTTAACATCGACGTTAGGCGGCGAGACGTCGAAGCCGCTAACCCCATGAGGGGATAGGAATAGCGCCCTACTTCGACGTTCAACGTCGAAGTAGGGACCGTGTAGTCGTTGCGCGTCCTGCAACATCGAAATTGCGGGGTCCTCCATGGCGGCCATCAGCTGAGGGGTTGAGAGACGCTCTCTCCAGCCCCTCAGCTCAATGGTGGCCGCGTGGAGCGGCCCCTTAAAGGTCCCCTCCCCCTCCCTTTCCTGTGCAGGAAGCCGAGAGAACATGCAGGCGGCAGCCCAGACAAGCGGCCAGCCTGCACGTCTCTGAGCCACCACTGTCTGCCACCCCAGCTGTGATGGCCGCCCGGCAGCCCCCCCAGCGCCCCCAGGGGACCCCCCCCAAGGGGAGCCAGGGCAGCCAGGGCTCGTGGGCTGGCAGCCAGGGCGGCAAGCAGCAGCGGGGCCCCTCCTGGATGGAGACTGAGCTTCAGGACCTGCTGGGGCTCTGGAGTGAGGAGGAGGTGCTCCAGCTAATGGGGAGCAAGAGGCGGAACGCGGATGCGTTCGCTCGGCTGGCCGAGGGCCTGGCCGCCCGGGGTCACCCTGCCCGCACTCTGGACCATGTCCGGAGTAAAGTCAAAGAGCTGCGGCAGGGTTATGCCCGGGCCCGGGATGCGGCTGGCCGATCTGGGGCCGCCCCCGTCACTTGCCCCTTTTACAGGGAGCTCAGGGACATCCTGGGCTCCCGGCACACCTCCTCCCCTCTGGCCACTCTTGATACCTCGGCTGAGGAGCCCCAGCAGGCCCCGGAGCCGGAGTCTACCCCGGAGGTAAGCCCCGCACCCCAGGGCCCCCCCCTGGAGCCCACCCCCGGGGCACCAGAGCAGGAGAAGGAGGAGGAGGAGGGGGACTCCTCCTCCACCGACACCGGGCTTCAGATCCTCTTGCCATCGAGGAGCAGCAGCCGGGCATCCACCCCCCGGGTGTCCCCCGACCGTGGTAGTGGACCTACAGGTATGTACCCCCCCTGGTGTACACCACCGGGGTTGAGGGGCGGGGGTAATAGATATGTGGCCAGGGCCCTCCACATGCCCAGATGGCCATGGCCCCAAGGACAGAGGTGCCATGTCCCTCACAGGAGTGCATCAGCCCCTGCCCCCCCACCCAGCACGACAGTGCCATGCCCCATCCCCGGGGCTGGGGGGAGCAGAACCTCCAGGGTCCCCCGGGAGGAGAGGGTGGGACACCCCGCAGCAGCAGCAGCATGCAATGGAGTGGGGGGAGTGCAAATGCGAGTCTCAGGCTAGATATGGGCAACAAGCTGAATAGCTCCCAGTGGCTAAGGATGATCCTGGGGCTACAACTGGCAGGTTACACCTCTGCCCTGAACAAAGAGGAGGGAGGAGCCGAGCTGGCTTTGAATCGGGGGGGGGGGCGCAGGTAGAGGCTAGGGGAAGGGAGAGCTGGAAGGCAGCCAGCCTGAGGAGTGGGGAAAGCTACACCCCAGAGGGGCCCCCCCCTTGGGGTCTTCTCCCCAGGACGGGTTGGAAGGACTGTCTCTGACTGCTGTACTGTCACTTCTGGGAGAAACTGGGCATCTGTTGCCTAAGAAACCTCTCCTGTCAGACCCTGCTGAGTGAAGTGAGAGTCACTCCCGCCGGGGGACGGGGTGTGGTGCAGGGGGACCCTTGAACCCCATCGCAGCAGCATCTCCTGGGGACGGGGATGGGGAACCTGCAGCACAGGGGTGAGGGGACAAGGGCCACGGCTCGGGGCCCACACTAACACCTGTCTCCACTCTTCTTCCCCTCTCTCCTGTGTTCTGCAGCTGCACCATCGGAAGTACCGGAGAGCTCTGGCGAGGCTTCAGTGGTCCCGGAATACCCTCCGGGGCCATCGCTCCAGGCCAGCCCCTCGGTGGAGGACCGACCGGCCCCATGGTGGGCAAGATGGCGGACCCAGCACCACCACCCGACGGCGAAGGACCCCAGCTGCTGGCCCTCCACCGCTGGCAGCTGGAGGTCGCGGAGCAGCACCTGCGGGTGGAGCAACGCCGCCTCCATCTCCAGGAGCGGGCTCTGGCCTGGCACCAAGAGGCATGGGGGGGCCTACATAGACACCTTCAACCAGCTAGTGGACTACCTGGCCCACCATGCTGTGCTGGCCGCCGCTGCGCCCACCCTGAGTGCTCCACCCGCCACGCCACCTGCTGCTCCGCTCGTTGCCGCGCCGTCCACCATCGCCCCGCCACCCACCACTGAGGGCCGGACCGCCGAGGGACACCTGGGGCCAGCTGAGACTCGCTGGACGTATCTGCCGGTCTGCCCGGCCCCCAGCCAGCCCCGGACAGGGCTGCGGCCGAGGCAGGGCTCCCGGCTGCCCACCACCGGTGCTGGACTATAGGGGCGTGGGGCCCAGGACGTGGCCCCCCCCCACCTTGTATATAGTTTGGACTTATTCATTTGTGCCCCCCGTTTGCCCCGTCCCCCACCATGTAAATAGTTCTCCCCTTCCTTGCAATCCCTGTTTTTTTTTTGTAAATATATGCATACTTTTTTATTTTTCACTTATAATACTTAGAATTTCTTGTATATAGTTTGGTATTAGTTAAAAGAACAGTTAAAAGAAAACCAGTTTGATTTTACAAACAAGTGCGTGCTTTTATTTGTCCAGGAAAAGTTGGGGGGGGTGTGCTGTTGGGTGCTCCGTGGTGTGGGCGTAGGGGCAGGGAGTGTTGTGGAGGAAGGGGGGGCGTGCAGTGGGGGGCCTGGCACAGTTCACCCCGCGGCCTCATTGAAGTGGGCCCGCAGGGCCTCCCGGACCCGGGTCCCTTCGGGGTCCACCTGGCGACTGGGGGCAGCGGGTGGCTGCACGTTGGCCCTGCCGGCCTCCACAGCCCAGCCCTGGAAAAAGGCCTCCCCCTTGCCCTCCACCAGATTGTGTAGGGCGCAGCAGGCACCCACAATCTGGGGGATATTGTTGGGGCCCGCATCCAGGCGGGTCAGGAGACATCTCCAGCGCCCTTTGAGGCGGCCAAATGAGAGCTCCACCACCTGGCGTGCGTGGTTCAGGCGCTTGTTGAAGCGCTCCTGGCTGGCAGAGAGATGGCCCGTGTACAGGTGCATGAGCCAGGGCCAGAGGGGGTATGCCGCATCTGTGATGACGCAGAGGGGCATGGTGGTGTTCCCCACAGGGATCTCCCGCTGGGGGATATAGGTCCCCGCCTCCAGCCGGCGGCACAGGCCCGAGTTCCGGAAAACCCGAGCTTCGTGGGTGCTGCCAGGCCAGTCCACATAAACATCCTGGAAACGTCCCCGGCTGTCCACCAAGGCCTGGAGGACCACTGAGTGGTAGCCCTTGCAATTTAAGTAGCGTCCTCCACTGTGTTGCGGGGCGCGGATGGGGATGTGAGTCCCATCCAGAGCCCCGAAGCAATTGGGGAAGCCCAGCGTGGCAAAGCCCACGATGGTGGCATCTGGGTCCCCCAGCCTCACGAGCCTGTGGAAGAGCATGGCGTTGATGGCATGCACGACCGGCAGGGAAAGCACATGGGAGAGCACCAATGAGGGGTGAGCAGGGTGTGCGTGGCCCTGCCCTGCCCGGGCCCCCCTGCCCTGCCCTGCCCTGCCAGGACCCCCCTGCCCTCACCCCCCGCCCCCGTGGGTCCTCTTACCTCCATGAGGACAGCCCCGACGGTGGCCTTGCCGACGCCAAACTGCTGGCCTACGGATCGGTAGCTGTCTGGAGTGGCCAGCTTCCAGACAGCGATGCCGACCCGTTTCTCCACTGGGAGGGCACGCCGCATGGCGGTGTCCTGGTGCCTGAGTGTGGGGGTGAGCCACTGGCACAGCTCCATAAATGTCTGCCAGCTCATCCTAAAGTTCCTGAGCCAGCGGTCGTTGTCCCACTCCCCAAGCACCAGCCGCTCCCACCAGTCGGTGCTGGTGGGGTAGCTCCACAGGCGGCGGCGTGTGAGGCGGGGTGGGGCGGGGTGCTGCAGGGTTGGGGGTTGAGTCCAGCTCCCCAGCAGGCCGCTCCTCCTCCAGTGTGGCAAGGAGGTGCTCAGCTGCCTCCCGCATGGCATGGATCAGGGTGAGCCCTGCTCCTGCAGGGATGGCTGGGTGGACCTCTGGCTGCTGCTGCTGCTGCTGCTGCTGGGGGTCCATGACTGCGTCGCCTGAGGTCTGTGTGCCTATGGCTCTTCAGACCGCGTGCTGTGCAGGCTGTGTCTGGGAGGGGCCCTTTAAGGGAGCAGCTAGCTGTTGCCCCGGAAGCGCTAGTCCACCCTGTGACTCTGTCTGCAGCTGTGCCTGGCATCCCTATTTTGATGTGTGCTACTTTGGCGTGTAGACATTCCCTCGCAGCGCCTATTTCGATGTGGTGCTGCGCAACTTCGATGTTGAACATCGACGTTGCCAGCCGTGGAGGACGTGTAGATGTTATTTATCGAAATAGGCTACTTCGAAGTAGGCTTCACGTGTAGACGTAGCTATTGTTTCCTGGGCATGGGATAGCAGTCACATTTTAACTTAATATATATTAACAGAACTGAACTGAATTTTCTGTTTAGACAAGTCATTGGTTCAGGATAACTGAAAAGGTATCTGAACCAAGACTGGCATCCCACCTTGCTCTGCTTTTTCTTGGCCTATGCTAGCTAGTGCCAGGTTTTTTGTAGCCCTGTTTGTGTTGGAGTCCAATGTGTTACTTAACTCTCGCTTCTACCTTCTTTGAGTTGAGAAGCTAGTTCCATCTCCACAAAGGTCAGAAGATAGTTTATCCTAAGGTCAGCTGTCCAAAGAGGTGTTCCACAGCAGTGGAAAAGTTAAGAGACACAAAATCCAATTTCAGTTATCTTAAAGAAAAGCAAAATATATGTAGCATGTAATGAGAAAATGACATGCAAACAAAAAAAGTTTTGAACCGAATATAAATGTTCATTGATTAATCACTAGCTAGATTTTAGTTCCATAGGACACTAATCACTGACAGACTGCCTGCTCTTTGTTCATTGGCCTGGAAGGCATGTGCCACTGGAGGGAGGGGAGTCTTCATATGGTATAGTACTTTTCACCCGTCTTATATGGACTCACACATGGTAGGAAAATTCCGAATTTTTGCAACAAAAAATAGGGACCCACTTTACCTGGAGATTTTTGTGACAAATGTTCCATTATAAACAATTTGTTTTAGTGGTAAAGGAAAATATTATGTCATTGTTCACACAGTGTAACCAGATTTGGAAGGATTAGGTTTGGGTTTTCTTTCCCCCCGCTTTTTTTTTTTGTTAATGTCAGTAAATGTTGATTTCATAGTACATACAAAGCCAATGAAACAAATATTGCCATCAATGAGCCTATCATTTTACAAGGGCAAAGTAAGAAAAATGCTTCATGGGAACTTAGCTTCATTTAAAGCTCTTTATTTTGTACATTTTGACATGTGACATTGACAATTTGTGTTTTAGTGGATATAAAACTCTCATTTTTGGAATCTCACTGTCTATTTCTATAAAATAATTGTCTGACCTCTCTCCATAATTTCACACAACTGTGAAAATTTAAATCAATACCATGAAATGCTTTAAATGAACATCATATGTGTCAAAATAATAAAAAAATTAAAAAGGATTCTGCCAACTCTAATTAAAATGCAATCTGTTTTCTTTCTGCTGGACAATTAATTTTTCAGCCGTTGATGTAACCAGTATCTCATATATCGACTTCTGATTCTTTTCCCATTTCATCATTTACTTGAACACAGATTTGAATTTAATAAAAAGTTGCATTTCTGTATACTCCTTACATGTGAACCTTGTGTTAAGTATAAAAGAAAAGCTGCTTCTTCAATACGTTTCTATTAAAGAAAACCACGCAAGATATTCCAGTGATTCTGCCACCACTCATTCAAATAACAATTCAAAGTTAATTGTTTAGGGAGGTTGTGAGGCATAAAATACTTTTGTTCACAGCTGGTGGGAACGTCCAAAAGATGGACCTTTCTGGTTGTTTCCTGTTTTTCCTTTTTAAATTATTTGGATGTCTATTTCCTCTACACCCTTCAACAGTATTTTTAGGTTATCCCGTGTGAAAGTTTATCTAGTTAAAAACACCATCTCCTGATTGCAGTGAAATGCTTTTCAGGGAGACCAAACTGATGACTGCTGAAGCTAATGGGAATCTTTCCACAGACATCAGTGGCTTTGCATTGGATTCTTTCCTATAGTGGATAAAAAATGATCAGATAGGAGTGCTTGAATTGGGAAGGTCTGGAATTAACTTGTAATGCACGCATTCATGTATAATACATGGCCTAATGGTTTCTATACATATGGCTCATTTTCTTGGAATGTAAACAGAGTAATTTTTCAGTAACTTAAATAGAAATACTACTTCTTGCTGTCTTATATCAGGTATATCAGCAAATCTTCTCCTGGTATATCAGCAAATCTTCGGTTTGGCTTTTAATTTTTTGGTCTTGCCTCTCTTCTATTTATGCATATATATTCTCTGTATTGCTAAAATCTTTTTGTCTCTCACACTATTTTGTAAAGTTATGTTTAAATAGTCCAAACACATTCTTCCGAACGAAGCCACAGCACAGAGTGTTGTGGAGACACCCACGTTCGAAGCACTGGCATCAACTAGATGTGGTCATCACTAGGTGTAATAACCTTAAAAACATCCTTCTGACACGCAGCTATCATAGTGCTGACTGTGATACAGATCACTCGCTAGTTTGCTCCAAGCTCAAGCTGAGACCCAAGAAGCTGTACTGCTCTAAACCTGCTGGAAGGCCCCGCATTGATGCCAGAAAGACAGCAAACTCAGAGAAAGCTGAAAAGTTCAGAGAGACCCTCCAGGAGAATCTGCGCAGTGGCCCTGGGGGTGCCGATGCGACATCCAAATGGCAACATCTGAGGGATACAGTTTACAACACGGCCTTGTCGGTGTTTGGAAGAAGAGCTAGAAACACGAATGACTGGTTCGAAGCTAACTCCGATAAGATGATTCCAGTCATTGAAAAGAAGCGCCCTGCACTCCTGGAGTACAAACGCTCACCCAGCCAGAGTACCCAGCAAGCACTTAGAGACACCAGAAAAACAGTACAGCAGACAGCCAGGCGCTGTGCCAACAACCACTGGCTCCAGCTATGCAGCAACATCCAGACCTGTGCCGACTTTGGTAATCTCAGAGGAATGTACGAGGGTATGAGGAAGGCATTAGGACCCACCCAGAACAAGATGGCACCTCTGAAATCCAAATCTGGTGAAGTCATTGCTGACAAAGCCAAACAGATGGAGTGCTGGGTTGAGCACTACTCCGAGCTGTACTCACGCGAGAACGTTGTGGTTGACGCAGCCCTCGATGCCGTCGAGCTCCTACCAGTAATGGACGAACTGGATCAAGAACCGACAGTGGATGAAATGAAGAGACCCATCGACAGCATTGCAGCAGGAAAGGCCCCTGGTCAGGATGGTATACCACCAGAGGTAATCAAATGTGCCGCGGACACACTCCTGAAACCCCTACATGAGCTACTGTGCCTGTGCTGGAAAGAGGGTGAGGTTCCACAGGATATGTGCAACGCTAACATTGTAACACTGTATAAGAACAAAGGAGACAGAAGCAACTGCAACAACTACCATGGAATCTCCCTCCTAAGCGTCACTGGTAAACTGTTCGCTCGCGTCATCCTTGGCAGACTCCAGAAGATCGCTGAGAGGGTGTACCCCGAATCGCAGTGCGGATTCCGCGCAGAGAGGTCTACCGTTGACATGGTCTTCTCTCTAAGGCAGCTGCAGGAGAAGTGCAGGGAGCAGAGAAAGCCGCTCTACATAGCCTTCATTGACGTGACCAAGGCCTTTGACTTGGTCAGCAGGGATGGTCTGTTCAAACTGCTCCACAAGATAGGCTGTCCTCCACGGTTACTCAAGATGATCCAGTCGTTCCACAAAGACATGAGAGGAACCATCCAATATGACGGTGCATTATCAGATGCTTTCAGAATCAGGAGCAGCGTCAAACAAGGATGCGTGCTTGCTCCGACATTGTTCGGGATCGTCTTCGCACTCCTCCTGAAGCATGCCTTTGGATCTTCAACAGAGGGCATCTTGCTGCACACAAGATCTGATGGGAAACTGTTTAACCTTGCAAGGCTGAAAGCTAAGTCTAAGGTGCGAGAAGTCCTCATCAGAGACATGCTGTTTGCAGACGATGGTGCTGTAGTGTCTCACACAGAAGACCAGCTTCAAAAACTGCTGGATCAGTTCTCCAAAGCATGCAAGGACTTTGAGCTTACCATCAGCCTAAAGAAGACAAACGTACTCGGTCAGGATGTTGCTGAATCCCCGTCAATCAGCATTGACAACTATGCGTTAGAGGTCGTCCACGAGTTCGTTTACCTTGGGTCCACCATCACTGACACCCTCTCGTTGGACACTGAGCTAAATAGGAGGATCGGAAAAGCAGACACAACTCTGTGCAGACTCAGCAAGAGAGTGCGGAATAACAACAAGCTGTACACTCACACCAAAATGCAAGTCTACAGAGCCTGCATCCTCAGCACCCTCCTTTATGGCAGCGAGACTTGGACCCTGTATGCCCGCCAGGAAAAGAGGCTGAACGTCTTCCACTTGTGCTGCCTCAGGTGCATCCTTGGAATATCATGGAAGGACAGAGTGACCAACACCGCTGTCCTCAAGCAAGCTGGAATCCCAACCATGCACACCCTCCTCAGGCAGTGTCGGCTCTGCTGGCTTGGCCACGTCCACAGGATGAATGATGGAAGGATTCCAAAAGATATCCTGTATGGTGAGCTAGCCTCTGGCAAAAGACCTCCCAGATGCCCCCAGTTGCGTTACAAAGATGTCTGCAAGAGAGACCTCAGAGAGGTAGACATCGAGCTGGACAACTGGGAAGAGCTAGCAGATGACCGCAGCAGGTGGAGGCAGGGGTTACACAAGGGCCTTCAGAAGGGCGAGATGAAGATCAGACAGCTAGCAGAGGAGAAGCGAGCGCACAAAAATCACAATAAGGACTTGCCAGACACCCACCACATCTGCAAGAGATGCAGCAAGGACTGTCACTCTCGTGTGGGTCTTCATAGTCACGATAGACAGTGTAAATGAAGTCCTCAATTGAAACTTTAAAGGGCACGATCCATAGTCTATGCAGACTGAAAGATGCCTACTCTGTTTAAATAATGAAACCAAAAAGAGGACCCTAATTAGTATGCTTTCCTTCAGCCAGTACGTAAAAATCTGTAGAGATGGAGATTCCACCACCCACCTTGGCAACACATTCCAGTGCTTCACCACCCTCCTGGTGAAGTAGTTTTTCCTAATATCCAGCCTACTCTATTCCTTCTGTAACTCCAGACCATTGCTCCTTATTCCACTGTTTGTCACCACTGAGAACATTTTCTCTCCATCCTCTTTAGAACTCCCCTTCAGGAAGTTTAAGGCTGCTATTGAATCACCCCTCAAGTCTTCTCTTCTGTGAACTAAATAAGCCCAAATACCTCATGTCATGATTATGAGGGTTAGCCAGCAGCCTGGGAGTAAAAGGGTTAACCTCCTTAGCCAAGTGGGGGTGGCCTATAGGAAAGTAGGTAAGAATTGAATTTTTTGGCTCCTCCCTTTTTCTGTCCTCTGTTGCTTCTTCTTTTTTCCAGCCATGAAGGAGACAGACGCAGAATATCTCCCTCCAAGAACAGGCCCTCCAATCTTCTGTAAGTAGGGTAAAGTTTAGATAAGTCCGTTAGGCTTTATTGTTTTATGGTTTGGGAAGTGGGATCTGATGTCTGTGCACTTTTTAGAAATGCTCTTTTACTGTCATTGTAACTAAGTTCTAGGCCCATGGTGGAGACTCCCCATGTGTTTTACTTTGTGACTCTTCCCTCTAGTCAGGAGGCTTGCAACGTGAATATTGTTGTAATAATAAAAGTTCTCTCTTTTCCTTTTTATTAACCCAGTATTGGTTAATGTTTGTGTCCTGGTTTTTTACTTTAGGGGCTGAGATTTCCCAAGTAGTCTCTCTCTGGTTTCCTTATTATTACTTGGATGGTGGCAGTGAATTTTATCCCCAAAATCTAAGGTTTTTAGGATTTTGAGGGGGAAGTTTATACCAAAACCTGGTAGATAAGGTTTTGGAGGTACTTTTGGTGGCCCCAACTTCTACATTTGTCTTGCTAGAGTGGGGAAGGAGCCATGACACCTCAGTATCTCCTCATGTGTTCCCTCCCCTTAAACATTTTCACTGCCCTCTGCTGAACCTGGTCCAGCACATCCACATCTTTCTATACTGAGGGGGGCCCAGACTGGACACCATAATCCAGATGTGGCCTCCAGTGCCAAATAGAGGGAACAACAACTACTCTAGATCTGCTCGATATTCTCCTCCTAACGCACCCCAACATGCCATGAGCCTTCTTGGCTAAAGGGCTCACTGTTTAGTCATATCCAGACTTTCATCCGGCATAATCCACAGGTCCCTTTCTGTTGTACTGCTGCTCGGTTAATCAGTCCCCAGCCTGTAACAATGCTCGGGATTCTTCTGTCCCAAGTGCAGAACTCTACACTTCTCCTTGTTGAAGCTCATCAGATTTATTTTGGTCCCATCCCCCAGTTTATCCAGGTCACTTTTAGTCCTATCTTTACCCTCCAATGTATCTACCTCTCCTGCTAGCTAGGTGTCATCCACAAACTTGCTGAGGGTGCAATCCAGTCCATCATCCAGGTCGTCAGTAATGATGATGAACAATGCTGGCCCCAGAACCGAGTCTTGGGCCACTCTACTTGAAACTAACAGCCATCCAGCTACTGAGTCATTGACCACTACCTGTTGGGCACAACCATCAAGCCAGCTTTCTATCCATCTTATAGTCCATTTATCCAATCCATACTTCCTTAACATATGGGCAAGAATGTTGTGGGAGACTGTATGAAAAGCTTTGCTGAAGTCAAGGTATATCACATCCACTGACTTCCCCATGTCCACAGAGTCTGTTACCTCATCATAGAAGCTAATTAGATTGGTCAGGCATGACTTACCCTTGCTGAATCCATGTTGACTAATTTTGATCACTTTTCCCTCTTCCAAATGTTCCAAAATGGTTTCCTTGAGGATCCCCTCCATTGTCTTCCTAGGAACTGAGGTAAGGCTGACCGGTCTATAGTTTCCTGGATTGTCCTTCTTTTCTTTTTTAAAGACAGACACATTATTTGCCTTTTTACCAATCATCTGGGATCTCTCCCTATCTCCAAGAGTCTTCAAAGATAATGGCCAAAGGCTTGGCAATGACATCTGCCAATTCCCTCAATACCCTTGGGTGCATTAAATCCAGACCATGGATTTGTGTACATCTACTTTTACTAGGTAGCTCTTAACTTGTTCCTTCCCCACTGATGGCTGCCCTCCACCTGCCCCATACTGCATTATCTAGCACTGCAGTGTGGGAGCTGTCCTTGTCCATGAAGACTGATTGATTGTTCAGTTGCTAATTGACGCATAATAGATTGATAGCTGCTGAGTGACTGTCCTGTCATTAACAAACAAACAAAAACCAACCCCCGCATACACCACACGCTTTATAATCTCAGACTTTCAGCATGTACACATTTAAATCTCAAATGGCATATGTCTGCACCTACTTTCTTCTCACCACCCACATTACAAATTAATTGGGAATTTGCCAGCAACATACCTATGTTTACCAAAATACCCATGTGTGCCAATGTGTATAAATGAATGACACTTATTGCTTCACAGATAAGTATGTAAATGGCAGTAAACTTATGTTATACAAATATTTATAATAATAGACCAATGAAAAAGGAAAAAATTAAGTGACATAAATGATGCATACAAATAAATTCCTGAATATATTATTTACCATGCATGTGATAAATCTGTACACTTAACGTATAAGTAATGTAAATGTAAAATGTAAAAATAGATATACAAGTTTCCATACAACATCATACTGGTAATCAGAAATAAGATACAAGTAAATATTTTGAATGTATTAGCATAATATATGTTATAAAATTTAAATGAATATAAATAGAAATAAGATGAGTATTATAGCTAGGATTTTAAAGCCTAACAAAATAATTTATTAGGTGATGAGCTATCTCTGTGCTTTATGTATTGTCTGTTCTGGTAAAGCTACGATCTGAAGAAGTGAGTCTGTCCCACAAAAGCTCATGACCTAATAAATTATTTTGTTAGTCTTTAAAGTGCTACATGACTGCTTTTTTGTTTTGATAGAGTACAGACTAACATGGCTACCTCTCTGTCATAGTTAGGATTCTGTTGATTAATTTTTAGCTCATTGATATATTGAGAGCATTGATTATTAAACTGTAGACTATATCTTGTCTAACATTATGAATTATACTCTATAAACTATTCAATATATCAGATATATTTAGAGAGTTGCCTGGCTTTCCCCGTCCCATTTCTCTTTTTCCAGGATTTATACTCTCCATTTTCTTTTCCTTTATGAGATGATCTTCATGTTACCCTTAGGCCATGTTTACACTACATGGTAACTTTGAAGTTGCTCATTTTGAAGTCCAACTTCGAAATAACAGACTGTGAAGTTGCACGTCTACACAAACAAAGCCCCCAGCCCTTATTTCAAAATAGCATCCTGGTACTTTGAAAGGAAGTGTCTACATACCAATAGTCCCCATTTCGAAATAAGAGGCCAAGAAATTAAGTGGACAGAGGTCGCATGGACGACCAAACTTTCCAGGCTTGCAGCCAGCTGCTCCCTTAAATATCCCCTCCCGACACCCCCCGACACCCTGCATGGGCTCAGGGCTGCCAGGCTGCACACAGCAGAGCATGTGCTAGGGAGCAGAGCTAGCCAGGTTCAAGACGCCTTGCCAGCTGTTCACCATGGGAGATCTTCTCTCCTTTGTGGACAACCTGCTGGCCATGGTTCTTGCTGCTGTGTTCCAGCAACACGGCAGAGACAGTCGCATCAGTCCCATCCTGCAGGCTCTGAGCTGGGCCCTGCTGCACCATCCCTGGCCCCGGCGATCCAGCATCAGTGGTCCTGCCCTACCAGCATGGAATGGTGGGACTGGCTAGGGTTGGGAGACTGGGATGATGAGCGGTGGCTGAGAAACTTCTGCATGACCAGTCCGGTCCATTGACCATCAGTTTGGGGTGGGCAAGGCCACTGTCGGGGCACTCCTGCTTGAGCTAAGCCTGGGTCAAAACACAGACACTCCCCCGGGGAGAGGGCTACTGGACAAGGGGGCCAGGGAAGGGGGCCCTGCCAGGGAGAGGGAAGGATACGACCCAGCCTGGCATTCAGGGATGTGTCTTTCTCCACACCATGCAGTGTGTCTGAGCAATAAACAACGTGCTCTTTCACTGTGTTGTTGACATCGAGGACCTGGATGTTGTCCTTTCCAGATTCGCAGAGTGGGGTTCTTGAACTTTTCAGCATGATGGACAGAACACACATTGCGATCCAGGTCCCGGACCACAGTGCTGGACTCTATATGAACAGGAAGGGGTACCAGTTGGTGGTTCTCGAGGCCTTAGCTGATGTAAGGGGCTGCTTCCTGGACATCTGTGTGGGATAGTCAGTCAAGGCCCATGATTCCTGGGTGTTTTGCAACTTGTGGCTGGGACACCAGTTGGAGGAGGGCACCTATATCCCCCCGCGGGAGCTCCTGCTGGGGAATATCACGACACTCCCCATGTATTGCAGCTAATGTCGCATACCCTCTGCACTCATGGCTCATGTGGCCCTACACGGGATATACCACCCTGTCCCGAGACCTTTTTAACAGCTGGCTCAACCATGCCAGGGGCCTGCAGTGACCCTCCTAGCCACCCTCCCCCACCCCTCACCACTCACACCCATGCCCCCTCCATCCCCTCATCACTCCCCTGCCATGCACTAGGGACTCGGGATGAGGGTTAGAATGGTAACTTTTACTGGGATTTGGCAGAATAAACTTGTTTTTTAAGACCAACAAAACATTGCCTGGACCTATTTTACAAAGGGGAAACTGTGTACAGGAGGGATGCATGGGGATGGGTTGGGGAACCAAACCTGGAGAAGGGGTCTGGGGAGAGGAAGGTCTCATTTGTCCATCAGGGTGGAGAGCCAGGAGCTGTGGCAGCTGCAGGTGCCTCTACCACCCCAGGTCTGGGGCCCCTGTGTGGCTGGGATGGGGCTAGGACCATGGGGAGGTAGGGTGCTGTGGGCTCAGCCTCCCTGGGGTGCCTGCACTGGCAATGAGCCCCTGGCCCTATTCCAAGTGGGCAGCTGGGGACAGGTCTGCTGGGAGGTGGGCGGCTGGGGGACAGCTGCAGAGGGGCTTCTGTAGGGTGGGCTATAGAGGGAGTGGGGGTGGGTTTGGGTGAGATGGGTGGCTGCAGCCTGGCAGAGGTTTTCTAGGCTGTTAGCCACCCCCACCTGCACCTCCTGCTCCATCACCAGCCAGCCCCAGAGCACAGTGGTCATCTCCCACATAACCACCAAGTTGGTGGCTGCCTCCTCGTCCCTCCATCATCGTTGTTGGCATGGCAGGGATGTGGACTGGTGTGAGGAGACAGACGCTCAGCCCTCCATAGCTGTGGGCTGGTCCAAGACAGGGTTGGAATGGCTCCTGGGTGGTGGACTTGTGCAGACAGAAGGGGACAGGGGATGGCCTATGAGTCCTATGTCCTGACCCCGGGGACCAGGGCCTTTGCTCCACTGGCCCCCACCCCACTCTCCTGCTGTTCAATGGCCCAGGGACTCCGTGGGATCTGGGCACAGAGGAATTCCCACATGATGAAGGTCGGACTGGGTTCAGTGCCTCCCTCCTTCCTCGGGCATGTGGACTGGGGGGCTATGCGAGGGGGGGCAGTCCCAAGGGCCTGTGACACCCCAAATGCCCTGTAGCTAACACATGCTACCTCCAGAACCTCTGGTGATGTATGGCTTGAGGAGGCCTGGCTAGTTGTCCCAGAGGGGAGGGCGATGACAAGGGTCCCATCAGTGGACCCCTTGTCATCAGCCTTAGCCTCTGTGGCCTGGTCCCTCAGTGGGCAGCTGGTGGTGTCCAACAGACCCAGCTCTGTCTCTGTGTCTGTGGGGGGGCAGTGGTATCCACGAGGTGATGTGGTGGGGCACCTTCTTTGGCCTCAGGTGGTGATGCAGCTCCACGAAATAGGGACAGTGGCCAGGCCATGCTCTTGAGTGGCTGGCAGTGTCCCTCGCTTGGCAGTATGCCTGCCATAGTTCTTTAACTTTGGTACGGACACTGTCTCCAGTTGGGGAGGGGTGCCCCTGGGTAGTGAGCCTCCTGGTCAGCTGCTCAAATGCATTGGCATTCCACTGCTTCACCCCTGTCTGGAGCAGGACCTTCTCATCCCCCCACAATCCTATGAATATTAGGCTGAGGGATTTGGGCTTGTTTAGTTTACAGAAGAGAAGACTTACGGGTGATTCAATAGCAACCTTCAACTTTCTGAAGGGAAGCTCTAAATAGGAGGATGAGAAACTGTTCTCAGTGATGTCCAATGGCAGAAGAAGGAGTAATGGTCTGACCTTGAAGAGGGAGAGGTGTAGATTAGATATTAGGAAAAACTACGTCACCAAGAGGGTGGTGAAGCATTGGAATGCGTTGCCTGGAGAGGTAGTAGATTCTCCTTCCCTCGAGGTTTTTAAGTCCTGGCTGGACAAGGTACTGGATGGGATGACCTAGTGGGTGTTGATCCTGCTGGACTAGATGACCTCCTGAGGTCCCTTCCAGCCCCATGATTCTGTGAATCTGAGGAAGTCCTGCAGGTCTGCCTCAGTCCAGGAGGGGCCCCTCTTTTGCCATAGCTTGCCCAACTGCTGCAAGACCTTGAGGGACTCGCTGGTGTGCTCTGGGTGGTCATGGGGCTCTTGGTTGGATGCCATTGCCAGCTGGGAGCACATGGCACAGTTCCAGCTTGAAGAGGGAGCTGTGCAGCAGGGAGCTTGTGGTCCTCCTGCTTCTGGCATGCTCTCAACTTCCAGCCTGGGGTTGCTGGGTAGCTGCTTCCTGACACCCGGCCAACAGTGACCTTAGAGCCCTGTCTGGGCTTGCCAGAGCATTTCTGAGCTCCTGCAGGGCCGCCACCATGGCGGATCCTCTTTTTTGAAATAGTGGTTGCAAAGTGTCTATGCATGTTCTATTTTGAAGTTAAGCTTCAACTTAGGGCACTACTCCAAACTTAATTTCAAAGTAGCGCAAAACATTTATAGACGCTACACACTCTACTTTGAAATAGCCCGTAATTTTGAAATTAACTTCAGAGTTGGTTGCTCGTGTAGACACAGCCCTAGAGAGATCTGGTCTCAGTTCCTCTAGTGTCTACTAAACATTTGATTAGATACTGAACTATTTGACAGAGCTTGCCACTTTCTTTATAAAAATCACAGTGTATCCGAGACTTGAATAGTATTTAATATCTGATCCCCTAAGTGCTCATTTGGTGACATTGAATGCAGACATTAGATGTCTTGCTTAAATTTATAGACAAGTCTGGTTACAAAAAATTAAAGCCTTATATGTTAGAGTTTCTTTTTCTCTTGCAGCAAACATCAACCTAACTTTGTCATTATATCTCAGCAATTTAAAGATGATGGCTCAGGGGCTGTTACTGTTTTCTTTTCTTCTGACTCTTGTGACACCATGAACCCTTTTAGTCTCCAGGGAAGGCAAAGCTGGAGCCAGTCCAGTACCTCAGTGTGTTCTGGAGAAAGCTAATCATGTTTTATTTCCTTCAGGCCCTCAAGGCATCACAGTAACCACAAATTATTCCTGTGTGATCTGTTTTTCCAAATTCTTCTGTTTTCTCCTCAAAACTGGTCTAAAGTCTTTCCCTCAGGGAAACATTCTCTGTTTTAATTTCCTTCAATTCTGTGACAGTTTTTCTTAGTTCATTGTTTAAATAGGTCAAACAAGCTTTTGACTTCTTCCAAATCATTAAAGATCTCATGTATCTTGTGAGCTAAAAGATCAAATCTGGTAGTTCAGAACATCTCTTGGGCCTTACCTGCCTATGGAGACCTAGGCCTTACTTTCCTATGGAGACTCAAGGACAGGCAGTTTGGTGTTTCTGTCTTTTCCAGGAGGATCCATAACAGTTTACCAAAAGGGCCCCCCTCAGCTGATTAGTAAATTCCTGAGAGAAAATTATGTTTCAGAAACCTTAGTTGATGAAAATTAGTACAGGAGGTTAAGGTTACTAGAAGTCAGGCGGCCAGACCCTGTACAGGTCACGTGACCCCCTTCCTCCCTATCCTTAGGGGCAAACTTCAGCAGAGCTGGCGCTGGCATTTCTATGTCAGCTGGGAATTGCACCTTCAAGCCCAAATGCTGAGTCTGTAGCCAAAATCTATGAGTAAGCACAACAGACTTTATGAAGCCTACTTGGAACCCAGCTAATATCTGTGATTCTCCCTGGAAACAGAGGTACTCTAGTAATGGAGGCTATAAAACAGCCTCTGGCTGCGTCTACATGGTGCACTGCTGCTGGCAGGGTCATGCAAATGAGGGCACTTGACAATGCAAATGGCCGCTGGAAAAAATGAGGAATAAGGGCTGTTTACAAGTGGGTTTTGGTCAACCTCTACATGGCTTAATTTGTGGTGATGGAAGGCTCTGCTAGGACTGTGATCTTGCACGGCTATGCAAATAAGTGGCCATGTGCATTGTAAAGTGCCCTCAGTAGCATGACCCTGCTGGAAGCAGTGTGCCATGTAGAGGTAGCATCTAAGAATAAATAGCTTTGCAATGCCTCTTTAAAATGAGGCAACAATAGTCCTCATGAGCCACAGAGGTGTATTGTGAGGTTTAGCTAAAGTTTTTAATATACCTTTGAGAGCCTCTAATGAAAGGGACTATGGTATGTTAGTGCTAAGTATTAGCACTATTAATGAAAGGACTCTAATGGTTCTAAGTTTAGAATTATGACTCAACATTAGGTTTATACTTTTTGTCTGAGTTAAAGCCATGTAGGTTTGCTAGTAAACAGCCCCTATCAGTTATGGAGAATGGCATATGAAAGATAGGGCTTGTTTGTGTCTCGTTATTTTCTTTTGAAGACTCAGTAGCCGGAGTATTCTGAATGCTAAAATCCCATGAGAAGAAGAACTTGCTGATAACAAGAGCATAAAACTGCCAAAGGCAGAAAACCCTCAGCATGTCTCCAAGCAGTGTTGTCTCCTGTGCACAATCTTAACATAGCCTTTGAGCACTGTAACACATATTAGGTTATAGACTTTAATACTGTTGATGTCAGCAAAAATTAATCCTATAAAACTGCTCAGAAGGCGGCTTGACTCTTACATTTGCTACATTCTAAAGTGACAATCTGTTTATTTTGAAAATTAAATGCTAGGTTTATTTTCATTGGCAAGTTGTGCTGTTTAGGAACTTAGGTTTTATATTCAGGATTTTTTGCTGTCTTAAAAATGCATGCTTAGAGCACAAATGATTATGAATTCTTAGTTCTTAGTATATAGTGGTCCACTTCACAGAAGTACCCCAAGCTTGGTATGAATAGCAGTCTTTTTGCAGTAAGGCTTGTCTACACTTGCCCCAAACTTCAAAGGGGGCATGGTAATCAGGCTACTGGGAGATGACTAATATGCAGCACTTCATGAGGCTAATTCTCTTTGCGGCAACTTCAAAGTGTCACACTGTGAAGTGCTGGCATGCCTTGTAGTTGCAGGCACTTTGAAGTGCCCCGTGCTACTTCCAAGTGCCTTTACTCACCAAAATTTTGGGGAGTAAGGCACTTTGAAGTCATGTAGGCACTTCAAAGTGCCCACAGCTACACAGCTTGCTGGCACTTCAAAGTCTGACACTTCAAAGTTGCTGCGGAGAGAATTGGCCTAAGGAAGTGCTTCATATTCATCACAGCACTTCATTAGTAATCTCCCATCACTCTGATTACCATGCCCCCTTTGAAGTTCAGGGCAAGTGTAGACATAGCCATAGAGTCATAAACAGGCATTTGAAGTGATGCTGGACTCTTTGGAAAGCATGCACAATGGCGGCTGGTTCTAGCCAGCACTTTTATTATTGGTACTTTCATATGAAGCAATATTGTAAGGAAAATCCCCAACCAACCCAAGTAACTTAAAAAAAAATCCTGTCTTTTTGAGAGGAGCCTAGAATGATTTATCTGATAGCTTCAAAGAGGAAGCAGAGATGAAACATGCCGAAATACAGACATTAATCAGAGAAGAGGATTCCACTTTCTCTGGGAATATTTTGTGTGTGCGTGAGAGAGAAGTGATCAGTTCAAATACTATTGTTCTTTTTTATTATTCTGGCCTCTTGCTTCAATAATAGGTTAGAAATATCGCTAATTTGCCTATGTTCTCGAAAACAAATATGTACGTTTGACAGCTACTGTTTTTCCCATAGTAACATTTTGCTAGCCGATGGCCAAGGATGTTTGGTGAGGTGCCAGCTATGCCCGTTTCACACCACCCGTGACTTCAACCGCTAGGCCTCACTGTCCCTTCGCGGCGGGCAGTCAGGATTGACTGACAGGCGCCCCAAGAGTTTGCCCCGGGGAGGCGGCACAACTCAACGCTAGGCTCTTAGTACTCTCACCTAATGGCCAGGCTTTATAGCCAAAATGGCTGAGGTTCTTTGATTGTGTTGGCTGCTTTACAGTAACCCAGGGAAACAACAGTCAGGCTTGTGCATAAACGGTTACCAAAATTTATTAAACTAGATTCTAATCATGTGGTTACAAAATTGCTAGTGCCTACTTATTTAAATGTATAGATGTTACACACACAAACAAGTTATAAAACTGAAGCCATGATCCCAAAGAAAGAAAAAAAAAAGTATAGAGCTCTATTTCAAAATATGTGTACACTAAAGATAGGAGATCAGGTGTGGGTGCTTCTTACCCTCCTTGCATCTTTCGATTCCAGCGGTGCCAAGCCAGGATCGGTCACTCAATTCTGCGGAAAGATGAATAAGGGACAAGGCTTAGGGACCCCTTTAACTGCAGAAGCCTTGGGAGGCTGTCACTTATCTGACCAGCAGATAGATAGTGAAAAGCACTCAAAAATTATGGTGCTGTTGGTCCCATACTTATACCTCTGTAGTCCTGTATTCTCTTTCTCTTTTCTTATGCCAAATTGGGGCTGGTCTGTCTGGGTGACGCCAGCTCTTGCAAGAGTAGTGTGAACTTAATTTACACTTGCAAGGGAGAGGAACAATAAGTTTCGACTACTGGACATTCCTTTTTATTAGGGTAAATATTTCCCACCTGGGATGTTAGTGTGTGTGCATCAAGTTATTAGTAGGGGCTAAGAGCCATGTCTGTCACAGCTCCTCTGTCTGCTGTGAGCCTAATCGTTGTATATGTTCCCAGAGACACATTGTAGCAGCACCTGTGCTTTCTCACAGCCTCAAAGGCTGTGCTGGAATTTACGTTAATTGCCCTGTTGTCTTGACTCCCTTGTTTTCCCAGCAATGCTGGTCTGAGAGGGGGCTGGCTGTCTGGCTACACATTTTTTTGTAATTTATACTGTCTTAGTCAATAAAATATAAATAGGCCCCAGTGAAATGCACTCTCACAGCAAGAACAAAATGCTGTCACAAAAGTGATCTAACACACAGACACTCCTTCAGCTTTGTAATCAGAAAACAGGAGACATGAATTATTTAGTGTGTGAGAAACTGAAGTGAAATTGATGCAAAGGGCCAGCAAGTGAGAAAAAGTACTGTGCTGAGCTGGAGTAGTGAGTCAGGGCTGTCATAGATTCCCAGTTCACTAAGACAGGTACAACTCTTGTACTCTCAATAGTGATCATTATATAGTTTACTGGGACCATAGGGCATGCCATATTTGCCAAAAGAGCATGTCAAAAATTCATCAAGAATTGTGATCAGATACGTTAAGAAGGCATTTATCTGTGCTATATTTAAGCCTACAGTGAGTTTTCTAATTCACAACATTTAATTCCCTTGATTAAACATGATAATATAACATACATTCCCATACATGAGATAGGATCCTGGCTCCATTGAAATGTAGGGTCCCTTTGACTTCAGTGGGGTCAGAATTTCCCTCATGTATTTTTTTTCAGGGTGAAAAGCTCACTTAAATGTTGCAGGCGCTTCTTGCAAGCTGTGAGCCACTCAGATTTTTGAACAACAGTGAGATATTTTTACTTTCTTTCATGCATCAGGGTGATCAGAATCTTACGAAGTTACAAATGTATTCTTCTGCATAGGCTTTCACCTGCAGGACATCTCAGGTCATGAAAATTTGGAGATTTTGGGTGGGGAATGAAAACAAACATTATACTGTAATACTGAAAGAAACACTCTTGTTATAGAATTTGATGGGGAGAAACGTGGGTTTAGGGTTTGGGACTGAATTAGGCAATCAGACTGAGGAACTAGTAACAAAGAGGAAGCCGTGCTAGTCTATACACTATCAAAACAAAAAGCAGTCAGGTAGCACTTCAAAGACTAGCAAAATGGTTTATTAGGTGAGCTTTCGTGGGACAGACCCACTTCTTCAGACCGTAGCCAGACCAGACCAGACTCAATATTTAAGGCACAGAGAACCAAAAACAGTAAGCAAGGAGGACAAATCAGAAAAAGATAATCAAAGTGAGCAAATCAGAGAGTGGAGGGGTGTGGGGGGAGGTCAAGAATTAGATTGAGCCAAGTATGCAGACAAGTCCCTATAGTGACTCAGAAAGTTCCCATCACGATTTAAACCATGTGTTAATGTGCCGAATTTGAATATAAAAGCCAGCTCAGCTGTTTATCTTTCCAAACGGTGCAATAATTCCTTTTCTGTAACACACATACCTTTAGGTCACTGACAGAATGCCCCATTCCATTAAAACGTTAACTAACTGGTTTGTGGATCTGGAGTGTTTAATATTCCACATAAAGACAGATTACAAGCAATCAGGAATACCATCCCTTCTGTAATTGAGATATAGGATGTAAGAGTGGAAGAGGCCTCCTGATTCATGTAGGAAATTCCTTGCTATTGCAGACAGTCCTGTCATATAAGCCCAATCAAACTCCATTAAAAAAAAGTTAGGTTGTTAGCCCCCATTAGGCTGTTTGCCCTACTGGGAGGCTGTTCCAGAACCTCTTTCCTCTGATGGTTAGAAAACTTCTCATTTCTATCCTAAATTGGTCAGTTGATAATGCATTTGTTTTTGTGCCAACAGTGTCCTTTAGTTCAAACAGTTCTTTCTCCATTGTGTTTACCCCAACGCATTTACAAAAAACCATCTTGACAAATCAGTCTTTGTTGTGTTAGATTAAACAAGCCAAACTTTTAGTCTCTTCTCGTACATCCTAAAATTGCATTTATCTTTTTCGCCGATGCATTAAATTGATGGTGTACAGCCATTCTGTGCCCGATAAATACTTCCTGGTCTTTTTCCTCCTCCATCATTCTCAGTTGATAAGACCCCAGTTAATTAGAGAAATTATTGCTATTACATCTTAAATAGTATCTAAATGTATTTGAGATACCTTATAATACAGCTAGATTATCTTTAAAATCTATCTCAGCCTGGATGCATAGTGTCCCCAGTTCAGGTTTCTGATCCAAAGCATGGAGGTGCTATTGATTCTTGAATGAATGATTTACAGATTATATTTTAACATGGGAAAAGCATGTTTTCCCTTAAATTCATTGCTTTTTGCAGAAACTTTTTCAAACCGTTTAGCCTGAGGCGTATGTGAAATTTCACCACAAACAATTAAAACTTGAGAAAATTATAAGTAACTCAGAAGAGCACCTTATAATGGGAAGCACTGGGCAACCTTAACTCTAGGGCTATGTCTACACTTATCAGGAATAAGGGGATTTTGAAGTTGGCTAGGTCCTTTCGAAAAGAAGCCCCACAGCTTCATTAGTAATCTTCAGATGGCCATTTTGAAGTTTTGGACTAGTGTAGACATGGCCTAGGTGACACTACTGACACCGCCTGTAACTGCACTATATTTCCAGATGGGATTTAAGATATTATTAGGGTTGTGTGTAAATCGCTACCTGCTGCTTAGAAATTAGGGTCAGTGTCCTAATGAATTTTTTTAAAAATAAGTCTTCATTAGTTTTTCCAGTTAGCAATCTCAAATAACAAGGCATTTTGCTATAAGGATGGTTGTAGTGTTTTGTCAGAGAGCTTGAGGCTTTAAGGCCAGGAGCAGCCAAGTGTCAACAGAGCACTAAAGTAAACGTCTGGACACTTGAGAATACTGCCTGGATAATTTGAACTTTTTAAAATCTAATAGTCTCATAAAAAGTCACTGTAGCGATATGGTAATTCACACAGGTTTACCCAGCTGTGTTTTTTGTTTCTGTACTTACAACTAAATTCAGCCGTAGTGTAAGCAAACACATTTTCTGTGACTATGTAAGTGACTGTGTTGTTCAGCGCCTCTAAAATCAAGCCACTTGTATCTGAGCGCTTAACTTCAGGGACACATATTTGAAATCCTTGGCCTAGTTGTATAAAGAGTATGAAACAGAGAGAGGCAAAAGTATTAACAAAATTCATGGAAGAGGATGAAGATTACATGCAAACTTAGGGTATGTCTGTACTTAGACGAGGGTCAGCGTGCCGTGATTGATCTTCTGGGGATTGATTTTGCTGTGTGTGTGAAAACATGGCAAAACTAATCTCTCTGGGCTCGACTGTGGCACTCCATGCTCATGTGTAGAGTAAAAGACATTGGTGTAAGCCCAAAGATCCCTGATCTACAAGAGAGAAGAAAGTCATCCCTGATACATCAATTCTAGCTATGCTAATGATGTGGCTAGAACTGCATATCTGGGATTGACCTTGATCTCTAGTGTAGACCAGGCCTTAGAAATGGGTATTTCCCATGCTGCCCAAGATCGCTGTAGTGAGAAGAGACAAGAAGAACATGCACATGGGCAACAAGATGATGAGACTTATTTGACATCCATAATGCAGTCACATTGCATATATATTGTATGCTAAAAACTGTACTCCCCCACCTGGCAACTTCATTACTATTTAAACCTTTCTGCAAAGGTTCATATTAGAGGGAAGGTGAATATACAAGCTTCAGTAGGTTGGCTAGCTCATTATGGCTCATTGTTTCCCTACATCACTGATTGTAACCAGCATAATTTCAGTATGATTTCAATGTCTAGCGTGACATCTTTGTGTGGCTGTGTCTACACTACAAATAACTTCGAAGTTACCTATTTCGAAGTTCTACTCTGTGGTACTCCAGGCCCTGGTGGATGCAAGGAACCACTTCCTGGATGTTTGTGTGGAATAGCCGGGCAGGGCCCATGACACCCGGATGTTCTTTAACTCATGGCTGGGACGCTGGATGCAGGATGGCACGTATGTTCTCCCGCAGGAGCCCCCACTCGCGGACATCATGATATCTTCCGTATCATGGCTGATGCCACATATCCTCTGCACCTGTGGCTCATGTGGCCCTGTATGGGACACACTACTCTGGCCCAGGATGTCTTCAACAGCCACCTAAACCGTGCGAGGGGCACCATAGAGCAGGCATTTGGGAGGCTGAAGGGGAGGTTTCGCAGCCTCCTTATAAGGCTGCATGTCAGCCTCCGAAATGTCTCTGCAGTGGTTGCTGCCTGCTTTGCCCTCCACAGTCGTGTGGAAGGCAGATGGGAGCCCTTCATCCAGGGCTGGGCTGCAGACCCAGGGGCTGGGTATGAGCAGCCACTGTGCTGCCAGGCCCAGAGGGATGGGGTGAGGATCAGGGAGGCTTTGTGTGAGGCCTTTGCCCAAGGCCTGCCCTGTACCCTCCCAGCCACCCTCTGTATGGTTCCTGCTCTCCATCCCCCCATGCTTCCACCACAAACACCCCTCCCCACCATGCACTAGGAACTCAGGGTTAGGGTGGGAACATCGAAATTTACTGTTGGAGTAATAAACATATTTTGCAGCAAATCTCAGAAGAAGTTGAAGTATGTACATGGGGGAAATGCTGTATGGAAGGGAGGCAGGGGGCTGGGATGGGAGACCAAACTTGGAAGGGGGCTGGAATGGGAGAGGGTTCAGTCATCCACCAGTGTGGAGGGCCAGAAGCCACAGTGACCATGGATGCCTCTGCTGCCCTGGGTCCAGGGCCCTCTGCAGGGCTGGGATGGGGCTGGGATCATGGGGATTTATGCATGGGGTGGGGGTACTATGGGCTCGGCCTGCCCAGGGTGTGCGGGAGGGTGCCACTGGAGCTGCGGTAGGTGTGCCTGCCCCAGCCATGAACCACCCACCCAGTTCAGTGCAGGTGGCCAGGGACAGGTCTGCCAGGTGGTGGGCAGGAGGTTGGGTGAGGTGGGTGGCCATGGCCTGGGCCAGGGTGTCCAGGCTGCCAGCCAGCCTCACTTACACCTCCCGCTTCATCACCAGCTAGTCCCAGAGCACACTGGTCATCTTCTGCATGACTGTCCAGTTGGTGGCCACCTCCTCATCCTGCCAGCGCTGTCTTTGTGTGGCCCAGCTGCAGCTGTGTGGGGATGTGGGATGGGGTGTCCTCCTGGCCCCCTGCAGCTGTGGCCCATTCAAATAGGCTGGAGCAGCTTCCTGACTGTGGACCTGTGGAGACAGAAGGGAATGGGGGAAGGCCCATGAGTGCTGTGTCCCAACCCTGGGGGATGGGGTCCCCACTGCACTGGCCCCCACCCCACTCCCCTGCTGTCTGATGACCCGGGGGCCCCATTAGGTCCCGGTGCTGAGGGGTTCCCGGCTGGTGAGGGTTGGGCCAGGTTTGGTGCCCCTCTCCTTCCCCAGGCTTGTGAGCTGTGGGGCTATTCCCAGGGGGACCTGTCCCCAGCTTCTGTAACATTCCGATTGCCCCCTACCTATCAGCTGCAACCTCCAGGAGCTCTGACAAGGCTTGGGTGGTTGTTCTGGAGGGGAGGGCAATGACGAGGGTCCCATCATTGGAGCCTTTGTCATTGCTCTCAGTCTCAGTGGACTGGTTCCTCTGTGAAGGGCTGGTGGCTCCAGAGGGGCCTGCCTCATCATTGGTGTCCATGGGGGGCAGGCAGTGGTGTCAACCAGCTGTCATGACATGGACACCTCCCTTGGCCCCAGGACCCCATGCAGCTCCCCATAGTGAGGGCAGTGGGCAGGCCATGCCCCCAAGCCACTTGCAGCATCCTGGGCTTTGTAGTAACCCTGTCTCGTTTCTTTAACTTTCGTGTGGATGCTGTCCCTGGTGCAGCTGCGGTGGCCTCAGCCAGTGAGGCCCCTGGCCAGCCTGTCATAGGCCTCTGCATTTTGCTGGCAAGTGCCAGTTTGCCGAAGGACCTTCTCCCCCCCCACGTAAAGCGAGGAGGTCCTTCAGATCCCCTTTGCTCCAGGAGGGGCCCCTCTTGGCACGTGCCTTGTCTGGGCACTGTAAGCCTGCAGAGGTGTTGTCTGGGGCCTCCAGGGGGCAGGAGAGTCCTCCCGTGCTGCCATGGTGGGCAGGGGGTGCAGATGCTGGCTTGTGCATTGATAAGGGGCAGTCCGATGGGGACTTTCAGTTTCCCTCCTGGGGAGCTGCTTCCTGTCAGGAGGCTGGCATAGACCATAGAGCCCTGCCTGGGCTGGCAGGAGTGTCTCCTTGCTCCAGGTGGGGGGCACCACCATGGCAAACCCCTTACTTCTAAGTAGTGAGCGTGCTGGGTCTACAAACACCCTACTTCAATGTTAAACTTTGAAGTAGAGCACCACTCCCATTCCTGGGAATGGAGTAAGGACTTGAAGATAGCCTCCCGTTCTTCGAAGTTAACTTCAAAGTAAGGGAAAGCATGTGTAGACGCTCTGCAGGCTACTCTGAGGTAGTCCCTTAGTTATCTTGGAAGTAAGATCCTAGTGTAGATGCATCCTGTGTGTCTTAATGTGTAATTTTTTTTATTGAAACATCTATGTCATTAGAAACCATGGGGAGAGGTATTTAATACTGGCTTTACTTCTTTGTTAAAAATCACCTCTTCAAAGATGATTTGTCATTCTTCTTGGTCAAACTGGGAGCACTAGCTCTGGTAATAATCACTGCTCTTTTCTAAATGAGTGTGGCACCAACATAATTTCATAAACTGGCCATGGAGAATGCATATTTTGCTCCCACCCTGCAGGACCTCTACAGACAGCGTGTGGCCTTCTGGTTGCTTAGGAAATTGAACACTTAAGCCAAAATTTGTAAATAATGCCTGCTAATTTTAAGTGCTTCACTTTTTCAGATGTCTCAGGTTGGACACTACAGTACTCAGATCCCATAGTGGTAGACACTGTGTGATAACTGATATAGAATACAATAGACCCTGAGTCTCCAGAGATCATATGTAACTTTACATGAGGTCAATAGGCACTGTAGGCCCTCAGCATCTTGAAAAGTCAGGCATTAGATATCTCAAACTGGGCAAGCACTCAAAGATAGAAGCCAATTCTGAAAACTTTGCCGCTAATGTCTTTGCATTGCTCCACACAAAACACCTGCCAAGCCATCAAGAGCGCAGAGAAATGTGACTGAGAAAGGTCAAGTCGTTTAATGCTCTCAGGGCTTGTCTACACTAGTCCCCTCCTTTGAAGGGGGAATGCTAATCAGCCCAATCGGAGGACTAACTTGGAAGCGCTGACAGACAGTGTAGCCGTGGGTGCTTCAAAGTGCCTGCCAAACTTTCAAGTTCCCTTACTCCTAAAACTTCAAAGTTCCCACAGTGGCCGTTATGCAGATACATCACAGCACCTCATTAGCCTCCTCTGATTGGGCTGATTAGCATGCCCCCTTCGAAGGATGGGGCTAATGTAGACAAGCCCACAGTATATCATTTTTATTGAAGCCATCTTTAGCTTATTAATATAAAGCTAGGCATTAACAAGTTGTGTAAATGAGTATAATTTAATATGGGGGAAATAAAGAAAACAGATAGATCTAGGGAACAAATACATCAATACAAACACATGCAACAAATGTAATTTATAAATAACATTTAATTAAACTTTCGAGCTTGAGTTATTTCACTCACAAAACATGAACACGCTTTAGTAATCCATTTTTTCCCATTTGCATTCAGAGAGTCTTTCTTTCTTTCTTTTTTTCTTTCTTTGGCTGTGGCCACACCTGACCAAAACTTCAAAATGGCCATGCAAATAGTCATTTTGAAGATTACTAATGAGGTGCTGAATTGAATATTTGTGAGAATTTGAATATTTGTGAGAAGTTTTTTTGGAAGTGATCTCCTGGAAAATCTTCTTTCAAAAGATCACTGTAGTGTAGATGCGGCCATAAATTTCAACTCCTTCCTTGTAGGCTAAAGCTCATCAATGGAGCATTCGGTGGAAGCTTGCACTGCCATTATGAGGCAGTTCCTCTTCTGTGCATTAAAGAGAGAAGCCTAGTCCTCAGAATGTGATCCTGTCCCTTCCCCAGGCAAAAAATTCACTTAAACAAAAAAAAAAAAAAAGCAGCATGCTGTAGTGAATGAACAGTTTGGAAAAGTTATCTTTTCAATAATCTTTAAATATAATTAGTGAATCAATTTTCTGCAAAAGAATAAATGTCCGTCTTCTGTTTCAGAGGAATTTGTGCACACCTTGGAAATGCACTCAGACTTTTTTCCATTGACCTATATTTTTAAATTGAATTTGTCGTTAAGTTTTTACAATCTCTTAGTTTGTCACTCTGCCAGGTAGCGAAGAGGAATCTCTTCACAGAAACTCATGGGAGAGAAAATTTCTTCAGGCTTATGCAACACCCTCCTCCCCCACCACCTGCTGTGCAGACTGAGGGCTCATTAGCCTGTTTTTCTGAAGTTCAGAAGATAGAAGACTCCTTCTGAGACATGGAAATAAAGATTCTCAAACTTTCTTCCCAGTTTTAATTAAACATGAGAGTTTCATTTTACTGGTGTTTTAAGGCTCCAATATTTCCTTCAATAATAATTTCCATTGCCAATTTGAACTTCCTCCTGGGTATTGTAGCTCGGTATAAAAAATTTCACACCTAGCAAAAGTGGCAAAATAAAAGGATAGATTTCTGCTTGGTGTTGCATGATTTTTCTGTGCTTTTGTTCAAAGGAATTTTCAGGTGCCAGGGAGCATTTTGTGCTCAATTGCTGCCCTCTCAACTCGCCACATTGCATTAATAGCCAAAAAATGGCTGGAAAGCTGTCCTGGATCTCTCAGTACTGCAGATAATCAACTTGTTGCACTTTGCAAGCCCATGCAACTCAAATGTAAGGATCTACCCTCCTCTGAAAGGACCTGGTGCCATTTGTCTTTGAATTACTTTTTCCACTTGCTCAAAAACCCCTTTGGATTACTTTTTTCTGTTTTTTTTTTAACTAGGCCAACTTGAAGCAGGAGCATGACCACTGTGATTAGGGGAACAGGAAGTATGGGAAAGGCCAGGAACAATACTTTGACTTTTTCACTGTCCATACCATATACTTGGAGATGAAACATATTTCAAGTCTCCTGCGTGAGAGTTAAGCAAAACCATAAAGTATCTGATCCTCCAGTTCCTAGAGAGCAGGGTGTGTTGTTAGCTTGGTTACAGCCACTTATGCTTGATGTAGAGGTGTGTGCCTCTGGGTGCCAGTGTTCCCTGTAAGCTGAGTGCTTTGATGGTCACCCAGGAGAGATGCAGATGTCACCCAGCTGATTAGCAGAGCCCCCACAGCCATCCAAGTGGACTTCATAGGTTTCTAGTGGTGTTGCACTTCCACACATGCCTTGGTGTACATAACAAAATTTATTCCTCCAATGGATGGAAAAATTAGAAGGGGAACTGCTGGGTGCTCTTTGTGTCTTTCTGGCCCATCACATGACACCCTGCACGCATTCTGGCCACACTCAAGTCCACCTCTGAGCATATAATGGACATCAAATTCAAAGCATGAGGCAGGGAAGGTTTTCATTTACAGGATGAGTATAGTATGTTGGACAAGGTCACATTTCTAGACCTCCTTATTTCTGCAGGATACATTAGGAATGGGAAATGCTCAGCATACATGATTTTATGGAGTGATTTAGTGCTTAAATGGTAATTAAAAAGGTACAATTAATACTTAAGCAATTAGATGCTGAGGCTCAAGAAAAGTTTTTACTTTCATAACTGATGCAGCAAGCCCATTGGTGCTCTCTGCCCACCATGGGGGAGGGAGCAGGAGGATCAGCTGACTCATGTCCCAGGGATTTTAAAGGGCCCAAGGTTCCCGGCTGCCACTGGCTTTATGGCCAGAGCCATGAGCCCTTTAAATTGCTTGTGTAACCCCAGGCAGCATGGGCCAAGCAGTGCTGAAGTGCTGGCTTGGTGAACTTAGCCCCCAGCCCCACCTCCGTTATCCGAGGTCCCACTCCTAGTGTCTGACATTATTTTTTTTTCTAGCAGAGATCTGAGAGTTGCCATTTCTTGATTTTCTTCAATCCATTCATTTGTGGAATTGACAGCTACCAGGAGGTGGTGCTCATGTACTCTTATGGATTAGAAAGTATAAGAAACAGTTTGACCATTCTTCAAGTTAGCTAGGGTTTGAGTTTCATTTGTAATCACAAACAAACAGTGTTCAGTTTATTCGCACATGTCTGGGGAAGTTTGTTGCAGTTTGTTGCAAACATTTTGTTCTTGGGGACATAGAATTGGGACAGCTGGATTCTAGCCACCCTATGATGTACTATGTAAAATTAGGCTTTTTGTGTAACCAGTCTATGCCTCAATTTCCTCCTCTGGGCGATGGGGATATTAATACTTTTGGGGCTATTCAACAAGCTTATAAAGATCATCTTGTTAATGTTTTCATGGCACTCAGAACATGTACAATTATTAGTGTCAGAACTGCAAAGAAATGGGGGTTCTGTTCAGTGATGGTGTTCATATTCAAATCACGTTGACTGGGAAAGATTGCATGGTGGAAGTCAAATTATGCTTCTCCTGTGTCTCATTGGATGAATGACTTCAAGCCATTTTATTTGGTTTAAGACAGAGGCAACATTTTAACTGGAAAACGTTGTAATTAGCCAACTGGAAAAGCCTTAGTAGAATGGTTTAGCTATAGAAAGAATAATATGTCTTTGTTTGTAGTTGCTGAAGCAGTTTGTGACCTGGGCTGGCATGAGCCCATTCTGAATTCTGTGTAATGGTAAAAACTGTTTAGCCTCATCTCATCTGACTGTGATAGGACTGTGCTGGAAAAATTCCTGGATTCCTGCTACAAATGAAAAGTCCCTTCTGTTCATAATCCTTTCTTGCTCCCTCACACCTCTTACATAATGTAACTCTCAGGGCTACTCATCCTGTCCCAACATATGAGGCTGCACGTCAGTGTATGAATATATGTTTCTGCTCAGGCTTTCAGCCCAAACCTAAGCTTTGGATGGATGGATTCTTTAGGTTCCTGGGGCTCTCAATAAACTGCCACATCTTTTAGTGATGCTGAAACCTCCTGTGCCACAAGTGCTTTGGTTACAGGCACCTTAGCTGCTAAAGTGACATTAACTAGACCAAGTATTGGAGGGGTAGCCATGTTAGTCTGGATCTGTAACAGCAACAAAGGGTCCTGTGGTACCTTATAGACTAACAGAAAAGTTTTGAGCATGAGCTTTCGTGAGCACAGACTCATTTCATTAGATGCTGGTCTTGGAAATCTGCAGGGCCAGGTATACGTAAGCCAGAGCAAGGGTGGGGATAACAAGGTTAGCTCAGTCAGCAAGGGTGAGGCTTACTATCAGCAGTTGATCTGGAGGTGTGAACACCAAGGGAAGGGAAGCTGCTTTTGTATTTAGCCAGCCATTCACAGTCTTTGTTTAAGCCTGAGCTGAGGGCGTCAAATTTGCAGATTAATTGTAGCTCAGAAATTTCTCTTTGAAGTCTGGTCCTGAACTTTTTTTGCTGTAAGATAGCTACTTTTAAGTCTGCTACTGTGTGGCCTGGGAGATTGGAGTGCTCTCCTACGGGTTTTTGTATATTGCGAGTTCTCATATATAGTACCCATTTATAAAAAGGGGAACAAGAATAACCCGGGAAACTACAGGCCAGTCAGCTTAACTTCTGTGCCAGGAAAGATAATGGAGCAGGTAATTAAAGAAATCATCTGCAAGCAATTGGAAGGTGGTAAGGTGCTAGGGAACAGCCAGCATGGTTTCGTTAAAAACAGATCATGTCAAACCAATCTAATAGCTTTCTTTGATAGAATAACGAGTCTTGTGGATAAGGGAGAAGCGGTGTATGTGGTATACCTAGACTTCAGTAAAGCATTTGACACGGTCTCACATAATATACTTATCAATAAGCTACTCAAATACAACTTAGATGGGGCTACTATAAGGTGGGTGAACAACTGGCTGGATAACCGTACCCAGAGAGTAGTTATTAATGGTTTTCAATCCTGCTGGAAAAGTATAACTAGTGGGGTTCCGCAGGGGTCTGTTTTAGGACCGGTTCTGTTCAATATCTTCATTAACGATTTAGATATTGACATAGAAAGTACACTTATTAAGTTTGCAGATGACACCAAGCTGGGAGGGGTTGCAACTTCTTTGGAGGACAGGGCCATAATTCAAAAGGATCTGGATAAACTGGAGAAATGGGCTGAGGTAAACAGGATGAAGTTTAGTAAGGACAAATGCAAAGTGCTCCACTTAGGAAGGAGCAATCAGTGTCACACATACAGAATGGGAAAGGACTGCCTATGAATGAGTACAGCAGAAGGGGATCTAGGGGTTATAGTGGACCACAGGCTAAATATGAGTGAACAGTGTGATGCTGTTGCGAAAAAGGCAGACATGATTCTAGGATGCATTAACAGGTGTGTTGTGAACAATACAAGTGAAGTCATTCTCCCGCTCTACTCTGTGCTGGTTAGGCCTCAGCTGGAGTATTGTGTCCAGTTCTGGGCACTGCAGTTCAGGAAGGATGTGGAGAAATTGGAGAGGGTCCAGAGGAGAGCAACGAGAATGATCAAAGGTCTAGAGAACATGACCTATGAAGAAAGGCTGAAAGAATTGGGCTTGTTTAGTTTGGAAAAGAGAAGATTGAGGGGGGACATGATAGCAGTTTTCAGGGTGTCATAAGGCAGAGGGAGGGAACTTGTTCTTCCTTGCCTCTGAGGATAGAACAAGAGGCAATAGACTGAAATTGCAGCAGGGAAGGTTCAGTTTGGACATTAGGAAAAAGTTCCTAACTGTCAGGGTGATCAAACACTGGAATGAATTGCCAAGGGAGGTGGTAGAATCTCCATCACTGGAGATATTTAAGAAGAGGTTAGATAGATGGCTTTCAGGGATGGTCGAGAAAGTGCTTGGTCCTGCCATGAGGGCAGGGGGCTGGACTCGATGGCCTCTCAAGGTCCCTTCCAGTCCTACTCTTCTATGATTCTATGATTTGTGTGCGTTTATTCTTTTACATAGAGACTGTCCAGTTTGTCCGATGTATATAGCAGAGGGGCATTGCTGGCACATGATGGCATAAATTATATTGGTAGATGTGCAGCTGAATGAACCCCCGATGGTGTGGCTGATCTGGTTAGGTCCTGTAATGGTGTTGCTGGTGTAGATATGTGGGCAGAGCTGGCAACGAGGTTTGTTGCATGGATGGGTCCCTGAGTTAGAGTGACTGTGGTGTGGTGTACAGTTGCTGGTTAGGATTTGCTTCAGGTTGTCTGTGGGCAAGGACTGGTTTGCCTCCCAAGGCCTGTGAAAGTGGGGGATCATTGTCCAGGATGGGTTGTAAATCCCTGATGGTGCACTGTAGAGGTTTTAGCTGAGGACTGTAGGTGATGGCTAGTGGTGTTCTGTTGGTTTCTCTCTTGGGCTTGTCCTGTAGTAAGAGGCTTCGTGGCACACATCTGGCTCTGTTGATCTGTTTTTTCACTTCCTCAGGTGGGTATTGCAGTTTCAAGAATGCTTGGTAGGGATCCTGTAGGTGATTCTAAGTTTCCATTGGTCAAGAGGGGATGTCTCTCTCTGTCTCTCCTCCTCTCTCCCAGGCTATTGATCAGCACGTCCTACTTTATATGAGAGGCTGTTTCAACTTCTTTTAGTATTTATACTGTGATTTGATCATCTCTCACCACTCTGAAATGGCTATGGTCTGAAGAAGTGGGTGTGTCCCATGAAAGCTCACCTAATAAACCATTTTGCTAGTCTTTAAAGTGCTACTCAATTGCTTTTTGTTTTGATAGTGTATAGACTAGCATGGCTTCCTCTTTGTTACTGTCCTTCCCATCTGTTATTCTGTTTTACCCCTTTTTTTTTAATTTTTTTTTTCATTGGCCCATTTCTTGTTTTGAAGTTTCCATTCAGGGTTTTTGTAACTTGGCAAAGGACTGTGGTTTCATCCCAACGTCAGGATATCTTCATCTTTCTTTGAATTGCTTTTTACTGCTTTGTTGGCTTTCTTGTACTCTTCCTTTGGATTTTGTATTCAGAAGTTTTCCTTTCATGGATTTTCTTTCCTCAGTAAAACTCACGTCTCATCACATACCCAGTGGTTCAGCTTCAGAGGGGTAGCCTTGTTAGTCTGTTTCAGCAAAAACAATGAAGAGACCTGACTGTTGTTGAGCAGGTGAGTTATTTCCCTTTCTTTTTAATGATTTCCCTTTGTTATTCCGCCTCCCCACCTCACCTCCGCAGACAGAGAGCCAATTAGGGCTGGAGTTCCTCTCCAAATGGGATGTCCCTTCATTGCGTTTCCCCATCCAGGATACAGCATATGTGGAAAATATACCATGTAGGCTATTCAAAAGACAGGGTTCTTTGCTCCTTGTCTGCTGTGGGTGCTTGAAAACATTTATGAAGGCTCATAAAACTGTTTTGAGCAGTAAGGCTATGTCTTTACTACAGAGATCTTCCAAAAGAAGCCCTTCTGGAAGAGCTCTTCTGAAGTAACTTATTTTGAAAGAGGGTGTCCACACACAAAAAAGCGGATCAAAACAGTTAACTGCTCTTTCAAAAGACAGAGTCCACACAGCCCCCGCTCTTTCGAAAGAATGGGGTAGGGATTGAAAAAACAGGTGCCATGGGAACTGCTCTTTCAAAAGAATGGCCCTGTGGAGCGTTCACATGTGTTTTCTTTTGAAAGAAGGCAGTCTACGTAAAACGGGAGCAGAAGAGCACTTTCGAAAGGAGTGCCACATTCTTTCAATTTACTTTCAAAAGAACACTTTTAGTGTGTAGATGCTCCATGAGATCTTTCAAAAGAGCCCCCTTCTTTCTTTTGAAAGAACTTGCTAGTGTAGATGCAGCCTAAAAGAATGAAACTTTTGCACGTAGTACAGAAAGCTTGACTTTCATGGTGCACCCATCTTCTGGACACCATGGACACGATTGTTCTGTGCTATATATCCTGATTTTTTTCAGGTTCCTCTTTTTAAAACATTTTTGGGTGCAGCGTACATAGTTTTTTCTCAGGATGGCATCAACACTTCCCTTAGCACACATTCCAGGCGACTAATATTGTGATGTTGATTGCAGATGAAGTCTTGCTATGAAGGAGATTCTGAATTTTACTGGGCAAGTGTTCTTTGTAGATTAATTTAGGATGTCTTAGGTGTGGCTCTCTTTTGCAAGTTCTCAGCCTGCATATTGGTTTAATAGGTAATGCTCTGCAATAGTGAAATTCATAACCATTTATGTTTTCTGAGTGAGTGTAAGATTGGTTTCTCACACCATCTCTCGAGAAATACCACATGGGACTTCACAGTACAATGGGTTGTTACAGAAAGGTCTGCTCTGAAGGAAGTTATTCAAAAGGACTAAGATTTAGATCAGTTGAAATATTACCATTAAATTGCTGGATGAGAAGAAAAGGGATGAAACAGTGTGTGCTGACATCTTTGGGTGAACCCCCACATCCTGCTCTGGAGTTCTGCAACACAGTTTAGTGGAAACGTTAAAGACTAACAAAATAATTTATGAGGTGATGATCTTCCGTGGACAGACCCACTTCTTCAGACCATAGCCAGACCAGACCAGACTCCATGGCTATGGTCTGACGAAGTGGGTCTGTCCCACAAAAGCTCATCACCTAATAAATTATTTTGTTAGTCTTTAAAGTGCCACTGGACTGCTTTTTTGTTTTGATAGTATATAGACTAGCACGGCTCTCTCGATGTTACTAGAGTATAGTGGTTTATCTTTCTGGCATCAGGAATGACCACTGTCTCAGTTCTTCTATTTTGTGTAAATAGGTTTAGCACTTTGGCTATGAAGTCCTCTTTCCTTGCTAGTGCAAACCAAGTTTGAAAATAAAGCCTCTCTCCGAGAAGTGGTTTGGTTTACTAGAGGTTGTACCTCTCTGGTGCACCACTGTCTGATCTGGCAACATTTGTGGTCTGGCAAGACCATGAAAGTTGCTAGACTAGATTGCTCCTGGACCAGAGAGCCTCAGATGTGTGGAACTGGTCTGACTGGTGGCAGGAAGTCCTACTGGTGGTAAGAGCCTGCAGCCCTGTGGTGGGGAGCCTGGCTTGATTCAGCAGCTCTCTTGTACCTGACTTTACATTTTCTTTTGCTAGTTTCCTATCACCTGGGAAGCCCACTTCCAGCTTTATGCACTATAATTCTCTTGACCTCACACTGGGAAGACTTTTCTAGTAAGTACTTTTCACTTCAGGCCTCTCTCTTTTGTGGGAATGGGAGGGATTTTCATGTCCCTGCCTTTCCCAATATGACTTTCTGGACTGCATTTCCCATCAGTGCCCACTCAATCTCAGAATGAGTAGAATTGGGGCTGAAAATGGAACTGGGGCAAGGAGGGTCTTGAACCTCTTTTGAGAGAATAACTCCCATTGTGGCGTACACCTTGCCTCTCCTTTACCTGATGAGCCAGAAAGGATTAGATTCCATAAATGTGCTAACTATGGTGGTGAAAAAATGTAATTTTGCAAAAACAGCTTTTCTGTGTTTTTCATTCACGCTGTGTTGTGCTGTTCATTACAGTAAGTCACAGTGGCAATCGCATTACTCTTTTATTTACAATTCTTCCTTTCTTCTGAGCTGCAGGAATGAAAAAAGAAAATCAATGCCACTAGAGAAGGAATGATGAGCTAACCTCCTGCAAGGGCTGTGCTTGTCTATATAATTTCCTTGGGGATTGTATCTCTGAATTGCATGTGATGGAAATATGGAGGCAAATGTGAGAAAAAAATCCCCAAAGTATGTACGGTACTGTAATTCATTAGATTAGATAAGGATGTAAGACAATCTAAAGTCATGACCACCATACCCCTCCTGACATTACAGTAACTGCCCCATAATTATGAATGTCGTGGAAGAAAGACAAGAGATTCAATTCAATGGCACAGGTTTCTGATCTAATTTTGCAATGATGAAACACATTCTGACTTCAATAGCATCATTGTATCTTTCACTCAACCTGTGCATGACTCCATGGAGCTGCAGACAAAACTGCTGATAAAACTCTTACCTGTGAGGTTCACCACCCAGAAAGAGCAAATGCCCTCTTGTAAACTCTTATGTTTGAGCACAGCCGTGGTTTCTAATAGCAGAGACCCGTCTTGCATTGCACAGTGTATGTAATTTAAAAAAAAACAACAACAACATCATCTTTTCAGGGTCATGAGCCAGGAGTACTTTGTGCATAGCACAATGGTAACCATGGACACAAATGTTTGCAAGCCTTTGTTTTTTTCCAAAGTGAGGGTGCTGCACAATGGCATTGGATGATGCATGGTAGCATAGCTTTGTAGTATTTCATGTAGCTGCACTGAGTACTTCAATGTACTGTTGCAAGTCTTGCTGAGCACGTTGCATTACCCTGTGGGAATATGCACACAGTTTATTTCTTTGGCTGTAATGACTGAGGCAGGCATAGGATATTTTGAGTGGCTGACTCATTAAGTTCACTTTGAGGTATTGTTCATTATTGGAGACAACGTAATTTGTGTAATATGTCACAGAATCACAGGGCTGGAAGGGACCTCAGGAAGTCGTCTAGTCCAGCCCCCAGCTTCAAGCAGGATCAACCCCCACTAAATCATCCCATCCAGGACCTTGTCCAGCTGGGACTTAAAAACCTCAAGGGATGGAGAATCCACCACCTCTCTAGGCAACTCATTCCAATGCTTCACCACCCGCCTGGTGAAGTAGTTATTCCTAATATCTAACCTACACCTTTCCCTCTTCAACTTCTGACCACTACTCCTTGTTCTGCCATCTGACACCACTGAGAACAGTTTCTCACCCTCCTTTTTAGAGCCCCCCTTCAGGAAGTTGAAGGCTGCTATTAAATCACCCCTAAGTCTTCTCTTCTGTAAACTAAACAAGCCCAAATCCCTCAGTCTATCCTCATAGGTCTTGTGCTCCAGACCCTTAATCATTTTTGTTGCCCTTCGCTGAACCTGCTCCAGCAAATCCACATCCTTTTTATACTGTGGGGCCCAAAACTGGACAAAATATTCCAGATGTGGCCTCACCAGTGCCGAATAAAGAGGAATAACTACTTCTCTAGATCTGCTCGAAATCCTTCTCCTAATGCACCCTAGTATGCCGTTAGCCTTCTTGGCTACAAGGGCACACTGTTTACTCATATCCAGCCTTTCATCCACCATAACCCCTAGGTCCCTTTCCATCATACTGCTACTGAGCCAGTCAGTCCCGAGCCTGTAACAATGTTTGGGATTCTTCCACCCCAGGTGCAGGACTCTACACGTCTCCTTATTGAACTGCATCAGATTTCTTTTGGCCTAGTCCTCCAATTTATCCAGGTCCCTCTGGATTCTCTCTGTACCCTCCAACATATTTACCTCTCCCCCTAGTTTTGTGTTGTCTGCAAACTTGCTGAGGGTGAAATCCAGTCCCTCCTCCAGGTCATTAATAAAGATGTTGAATAACACCAGCCCCAGAACTGAGCCTTGCGGCACTCCACTTGAAACAGACCGCCATCCAGATATTGAGCCATTGATCACTACATGTTGGGCCCGACCATCAAGCCAGCTTTCTATCCATCTTATAGTCCAAGGATCCAATCCATATTTCCTTAACTTATGGACAAGAGTGTTGTGGGAGACCATATCAAAAGCCTTGCTGAAGTCAAACAATTCCGCTCAGTTCAGACAAAACCTTTAATTTAGGTGCACTCAAAAGTAGCTCGGGGAGAAGATATAGTACAAGAATTAGATAGTTACTAGGTCCATATTTTGTATATTGTACTGTATGTCATTTGCTGTACATTGACTATTCTGCCTGTATCATAGTAAAACCAAAGTACAACCTAAGTATTTAACATTAAGTATCTAAGTTATTCAAAGAGCGGGATGAGTTTGATTTAGAGGTGCTATGTTTGGGTACAAAGAAAAGCAACAAAGCACAATATTTTATCAAGACTTCTCAGGTTCCTAAATCATAAATATACTGTACTCAGACCTGCTGATGGGGGAACAAAGTGGGCAGTTGTCCAAGGATCCACTGATTCAAAGGGGTTTGTGGCTCCTGATTATTGTCACTATTATGGTGGTTCTGCATGAATTTGAGGGTGTGGGAGAGGGCCAGCGGCACTAAGGACTGGCTGCTCCCACTCTACCCCTTCTGCCCAAGGCACCGCCCCTTCAAGGAGATCACAACCATCCCCCCACACTAAACACTTTGCCTGGAGGCCTGTGGAAGCTGTCATTCTCCCTGACTCTACTGCACCGCACAGGATTATTTTCAGAGATCCCTTAAAATTTTAGTAGTTCCAGGTCCTACATGTTTTGGGATAAATAGCTAAACTGGTGAATCTTTCTTTCTGTCTGTGGAAGGACACCTGATGGCCATGCAAAAGCAATTAAAATGCCCTGATTTACTCAGAGAACACAGGAATTGCTTTTTGGGCCCATTAGTGTGGGTTTGTGTGAGTGTGCAATGACATGGGACTGCAAAGAATGGATGTGGTTGGACAATCTGCTCTGATTGTGGGTGACTCAGGGAAGAGTCATTTTAGATCTGCCGCAAAGGCTATGTCTACACGTAAAGCCTACATCGAAATAGCTTATTTCGATGTAGTGACATCGAAATAGTCTATTTCGATGAATAACGTCTACACATCCTCCAGGGCCGGCAACGTCGATGTTCAACTTTGACGTTGCGCAGCACCACATCGAAATAGGCGCAGCGAGGGAACGTCTACACGCCAAAGTAGCAGACATCGACATAGGGATGCCAGGCACAGCTGCACATAGGGTCACAGGGCGGACTAGCACTTCCGGGGCAACAGCTAGCCGCTCCCTTAAAGGGCCCCTCCCAGACACACTCAGCCTGCACAGCACGCGGTCTGAGGAGCCATAGGCACACAGACCCCGGGCGCCGCAGTCATGGACCCCCAGCAGCAGCAGCAGCAGCAGCAGCAGCAGCAGCCAGAGGTCCACCCAGCCCTCCCGGCAGGAGCAGGGCTTGCCCTGCTCCATGCCATGTGGGAGGCAGCTGAGCACCTCCTTGCTACCCCGCAGGAGGAGCTGCCCCCAGGGCAGCAGGGCTCAACCCCCAACCCTGCAGCACCCCGCCGCCCCCCCCGCCTCACACGCCGGCGGCTGTGGAGCTACCCCACCAGCACCGACTGGTGGGAGCGGCTGGTGCTTGGGGAGTGGGATGATGACTGGATGAGCCGGCAGACATTTATGGAGCTGTGCCAGTGGCTCACCCCCGCACTCAGGCACCAGGACACCGCCATGCGGCGTGCCCTCCCTGTGGAGAAACGGGTCGGCATCGCTGTCTGGAAGCTGGCCACACCCGACAGCTACCGATCTGTGGGACAGCAGTTTGGCGTCGGCAAGGCCACCGTCGGGGCTGTCCTCATGGAGGTAAGAGAACCCACGGGGGGAGGGCAGGGCAGGGGAGGGGAGGCGAGGGGAGGGCGGGGGAGGCCAGGGTGGGGGAGGGCAGAGGAGGGCCGGGCAGGGGAGGGGGGCCCGGGCAGAGGAGGGCAGGGCAGGGCCACGCACACCCTGCTCACCCCTCATTGGTGCTCTCCCATGTGCTTTCTCTGCAGGTTGTGCGTGCCATCAACACCATGCTCCTGCACAGGCTTGTGAGGCTGGGCGACCCAGATGCCACCATCGCGGCCTTTGCCACCCTGGGCTTCCCCAACTGCTTCGAGGCTCTGGATGGGACTCACATCTCCATCCGCGCCCCGCATCACAGTGGAGGACGATACCTGAATCGCAAGGGCTACCATTCTGTCGTCCTCCAGGCCTTGGTGGACAGCCAGGGACGTTTCCAGGACATTTATGTGGGCTGGCCTGGCAGCACCCACGACGCCCGGGTTTTCCGGAACTCGGGCCTGTGCCGCCGGCTGGAGGTGGGGACCTACATCCCCCAGTGGGAGATCCCTCTGGGGGACACCACCATGCCCTTCTGCGTCATCGCAGATGTGGCATACCCCTTCCGGCCATGGCTCATGCACCCATACACGGGCCATCTCTCCGCTAGCCAGGAGCGCTTCAATGAGCACCTGAACCACGCGCGCCAGGTGGTGGAGCGCTCATTTGGCCACCTGAAGGGACGCTGGAGATCTCTCCTGACCCGCCTGGATGCGGGCCCCAGCAACATCCCCCTGATTGTGGGTGCCTGCTGCGCCCTGCACAATTTGGTGGAGAGCAAGGGGGACACCTTTTTCCAGGGCTGGGCTGTGGAGGCTGGCAGGGCCGACGTCCAGCCACCTGCTGCCCCCAGTCGGCAGGTGGACCCCGAAGGGACCCGGGTCCGGGAGGCCCTGCGGGCCCACTATGATGAAGAGGCTGCGGGGTGAACTCTGCCCAGGCCCCCCACTGCCCGCCCCTTCCTCCACCACACTCCTGCCCCAACGCCCACACCATGGAGCACCCCACCGCACCCCCCTCCCACTTTTCCTGGACAAATGACAGCACGCACTTGTGGCTGAACTTAAACTTCTTTTTCTTTCAGAACCTTTTTTTTTTAACTATAAATATATAAAACAAGAACAAACTATATACAACATGTGGAAACAAAGTCATATGTACAAATAAAACAATCGTCACAAACAAGTGTCCTCATTAATAAAAAGAAAACCAGGGAGGATAAAGGGGAGAACTATTTACATGGGGGGGACGGGGCAAACGGGGGCCACAAACAAATAAGTTAAAACTATATACAAGTGGGGGGGGCACATCCCAGGCCCCTCGCCCCTACAGTCCGGCACTGGGTGTGGGCGGCCAGGAGCCCCGCCGCAGCCGCAGCCCTGTCCTGGGCTGGCTGGGGGCGGGCCGGACCAGAAGATATGCCCGGCGAGTCTCAGCTGGCTCCAGGGGTCCCTCGGCGCTCCGGCCCTCGGCGGTGGGTGGCGGGGCGACGGCGGACGGGATGGCGACGGGCGGAGCAGCTGGTGGTGCAGCTAGTGGAGCAGGCACGGTGGGCGCTGCAGCGGCCGGCGTGGCATGGGGGGCCAGGTAGTCCACCAGGCGGTTGAAAGTCTCCATGTAGGCCCCCCATGCCTCTTGGCGCCGGGCCAGCGCCCGCTCCTGCAGCTGCAGGTGCTGCTCCACGACCTCCAGCTGCCGTCAGTGGATGGCCAGCAGCTGGGGGTCTGTCGCCGTCGGCTGGTGGTGGTGCGGGGTCCGCCGTCTAGCCCGCCGTGGGGCCGGTCGGTCCTCGGCCGAGGGGCTGGCCTGGAGCGATGGTCCCGGAGGGCTCTCCGGGACCACTGATGCCTCGCCGGCGCTCTCTTCCGGTCCTTCTGATGGTGCAGGTGCGGGACACAGGAGAGGAGGAGGGGAAGAAGAATGGAGACAGGCGTTAGTGTGGGCCCCGAGCCATGGCCTTTGTCCCCCCAGCCCTGTGCTGCAGGTTCCCCATCCCTGTCCCTGGGAGATGCTGCTGTGATGTATGGGGTCCCCCTGCCCTGCACCCCGTCCCCTGGTGGGAGCGAATCTCACTTCACCTCGCAGGGTCTGACAGCAGGAGAGGTTTCTTAGGCCACAGATGCCCAGTTTCTCCCAGGAGTGACAGCACCAGCTGTTGGAAGAGACAGTCCTTCCAACCTGTTGTGGGGAGAAGACCCCAAGGGGGGGCCCCTCTGGGATGCAGCTTTCCCCATCCTCAGGCTGGCTGCCTTCCAGCTCTCACTTCCCCTAGCCTCTACCTGTGGCCCCCGCCCTCCCCCCCCAGTTCCAAGCCAGCTCGGCTCCTCCCTCCTATTTGTTCAGGGAAGAGGTGTCACCTGCCAGCTGTAGCCCCAGGATCATCCTTTGCCCCTGGGAGCTATTTGGCTCTTGTTGCTCATATGTAGCCTGAGTCTCCCTTTTGCACCCCCACTCCATCACATGCTGCTGTTGCTGCTGTTGCTGCTGCTGCTGCTGCTGCGGGGTGTCCCACCCCCTCCTCCCGGGGGCCCCTCGAGGTTCCGCTCCCCCCTGGCCCGGGGATGGGGCATGGCACTGTCGTGTGGGGTGGGGGGAGCAGGGGTTGATGCACTGCTGTGAGGGCCATGGCCCTGCTGTCCTTGGGGCCATGGACATGTGAGCATGTGGGGGGCCCTGGACACATATCTATTACCCCCCGCCCCTCAAGCCCAGGGGTGTACACCAGAGGGGGGTACCTACCTGTCGGTCCGCTCCCACGGTCTGGAGATCCCCGGGGGGTGGAGGCCCGGCTGCTGCTCCGGAATGGCAGGAGGAGGATCTGCATCCCGGATTCTGCAGAGGAGGAGCCCCCCTCCTCCTCCTCCTCCTGCTGCGATGTCCTGGGGGTGGGCTCCGGGGGGGGGCCCCCGGGGTGCGGGGCTTACCTCCGGGGCGGACTCCGGCTGCAGGGCCTGCTGGGGCTCGTCGGCCAAGGTATCAAGGGTGGCCGGAGGGGAGGAGGTGTGCTGGGGGCCCAGGATGTCCCTGAGCTCCCTGTAAAAGGGGCAAGTGACGGGGGCGGCCCCAGATCGGCTGGACTCATCCCGGGCCCGGGAGTAACCCTGCCGCAGCTCCTTCACCTTACTTCTGACGTGATCAGGAGTGCGGGCAGGGTGACCCCGGGCAGCCAGGCCGTCGGCCAACCGAGCGAACGCATCTGCGTTCCGCCTCTTGCTCCCCATTACCTGGAGCACCTCCTCCTCGCTCCAGAGCCCCAGCAGGTCCTGCAGCTCGGCCTCCGTCCAGGAGGGGCCCCGCTGCCGCTTGCCAGCCTGGCTGCCCTTCTGGCTGGGCTGGCTGCCCTGGCTCCCCTTGGGGGGGGTCCCCTGGGGGCGCTGGGGGGGCTGCCGGGCAGCCATCGCAGCTGGGTGGGTGGCTGAGGAATGTGCAGGCTGGCCGCATGTCTGGGCTGCCGCCTGCACGTTCCTTCAGCTTCCTGCACAGGAAGGGAGGGGGAGGGGACCTTTAAGGGGCCGCTCCATGCGGCCACCATTGAGCTGAGGGGCTGGAGAGAGCGTCTCTCAACCCCTCAGCTGATGGCCGCCATGGAGGACCCGGCAATTTCGACGTTGCGGGATGCGCAACGACTACACGGTCCCTACTTCGGCGTTGAACGTCGAAGTAGGGCGCTATTCCTATCCCCTCATGGGGTTAGTGACTTCGACGTCTCGCCGCCTAACGTCGAAGTTAACTTCGAAATAGCGCCCGACACGTGTAGCCGTGACGGGCGCTATTTCGAAGTTAGTGCCGCTACTTCGAAGTAGCGTGCACGTGTAGACACGGCTAAAAAGAGAGTGTCAAGGCATGGCACTCATGAGAGGTTAAAGCACCCCGTTACAGCAAGCATAAGCTGGCTGCTCTTCATTCCTCTCTCCTTGTTAGGGAGGCTTATGCAAAAGATGGATCCTTACATTGCAATCTGAAGGTGTATTGGGCAACTCTGACCTCTGGTGGTAAAGTGGTTCAGTGGTATGGGTCTTTTGCTGAAAACAGCCTACAACTTCACTTAGAAACTTTCAGTCTAAGCTTTCCATATAGATTGGAGTAAGCGAGGTGAGCCTGGAAGACTAAGGAAGTGTGTAAAACAGTTATCTCCTAGCCCAGTAAGGCTTTACATCTGAGGACTGTGGCTTTGAATTGGAGTAAGAATCATACAGAGATCTAGTATGGGGAGCTGGGTGTAGAAGTTGGGAACATATTCAATTTTTCTTGTGAAAGAGATGGGTTCCTGCTTGGCCTTCCCATTAACCCCAGCTGGAGAGAGTGAGTTACAGTAATCTACCAGGTGTCCTTAATCACCAGCAATTGGCCTGCTGGGAATGATATAGTTAGGGAAAATATTCACATAATAGATTTCTTTACAATATTTACAAGACTATTTCTGGAGTATTCCTTATTTTAAAGTACATTTTTATCTACTTAAAAGAAAAACATCCAAAGATTTTATTAGCAACCACTCTATCCAAAATACACCTTGCTATACTACACAACTCCATGTATTTTATCCCTAATACATGCAGTCTGTTTCTCCCAAGGGACAAAATATTTCTGTTCCAGCTACACTGACAAACCTTACACAAGAAATACACCTGCTTCTTTCATGTAATCAGCAGCATCTCTAGAGAAGAGCAAATAGCTACACATTTACCTGACACTGCAGCTGCCGAACATGCTTGTAAAATGGCAAGTAAGGACTGAGAAGTCACTTCACAAAGCCTTCCTAAATGTTACAAATAAATAAACTAGAGAAAAAAAGTGCCTTTACACAGTGATGTGCAGATGTTGATTTCCTTTATTAGACAGACCCTATTATTCCTCTGTACCTCAGTCACTCAGCCTGTCTGCTGTGCGCGTGCGCACGCACACACACACACACACACACACTTCTAGAATGCCTACGTATTTATATCCGTATGTATGTGATTGAGAGAGAATGGCTCAATGAGAGTTTAGGAGTGCAAATAATGTGAAAAGTCACCTTCAATGTCCAGATGCCAATTTGAAAGCTAAACTGTTGCTTGTTTTGTTCATGCAACAGCACTACCAAAGGGCAAAGAGATGAGGTTTAAAAGCTGTGAAAGGAAGCTTTAGCAGCTGTGCTATCAGCTACCAAGTCTGGCACTCCCTTGCAGCTTTCTTCAGCCACAATAGTTTGTGATTCAATAGAATTCAAATCTTTTGCTGCCTGCAGCAGCCGGGCAGCAGGCCCAGAGGTCCTTTCAAATTGGGGTGTTTACAGTTCTTTCTAATCCATAGGAGATCCTAGTGTTGTGCTTTGCAAAGACAAACAAAACTGCAGAAACACAGAGATGTACAAATCCTTCAGGGGAGAGTTCAGGCAGCATGCACTGCAGGAAATGAGGCCAGATGCATAGCATCCTATTGTGCTGGCCATGGACCCAGCCTTCCCAGGATTTCTGTGCCAGATGGGACCCTGCACACATGGCTGTTTCCTTTCCTCCTGAGAGGGAATCAGCTGCCTTCACAGCACCATTCCCCTGCCGCAGATCCTAAAGGAACGCTGAAGCTGCACAGCCTTTTCTGTAACCTTCTTTGTTCTCAAGGATACACTGCCTTGAATTTAGTCCAAAGATAGCTGGCAATGGAGAGAGCTCTGGCGGCCCAGCTCCGGTGGCGTCAGAGATAGGATTGGGAGCCGGTGTAGAATCAAATGGATTCACCATGGATAACCCTGAATTTCAGAGTTTAGAGGTAGAATCTCTTGCTCATATGAGAGGGGCTTCATGGAGAAACTCTGTATCGGTGGCATTACGTGGCCTTCCCATTGACCAGCATCTCTTGGGCTTTGCTTCTGGAGGGAGCACTCAGCCCTCTTAGAGGTTATTCTTTATTTATATGACTTCCCCTTTGGGTGTGCACCCCATGTGCTCTAGATCAGAGTCCTTTGGCTGGCAATGTCTGTTGGGGCTGAGGCTGTGCTGTGATGACCCTGCCCCAAAGATACAAAGGATGAAGTGAATCCAGCTGTTTTTTTGCCTACCGCAATGAAGTGGAATTACTACAGTATTCAATTCCCTGCGTATTGTGTGTCACTCTGCTACTCTTGGGGATGTCTCTAGAGAGACAATTAGTAGAATTAGTACAGGCTGGACAGTTTTTTCCTTTGGCCACTGTTGGTCTATAAAAAACAAACAAAAATCCTTTTAATTAGTGTTGGTGATGTGGACAGTGCTGAGATTTAGCTGCCGTGGCTGAAACAAAGTCCCCAAGGTTCCAAATTTCTTCCCTATAATGTGACTATTCCGCTTAATGATAGGCCCTTGCAGTGTCTTTTTTTGCCATCCTTAATTGGTGCTGGGTCTGTCACTCTTCCTTCACAAGGACACAGAAGGTGAGCGAGACCCATCTGAAACTTTCACCATTACTGTTCTCATTAGAGTCCTCTATACATTGGTACTGGCCACTAGTACTGCTATGAAACCAGTCCAGTGGCTGTGGGAACTCAAGTTCATTCTAGAACTCCAGACAGAGTAGGCCCACCATTGCAAGAGTTCTCATTTTCTTCCTCTACTTCAGAGCATAGTAGGGAGACATCCCTCATCCAATTACCTCAGTTCTACTCATGTGACCCCATGGCCACTATAACCAAAAACCAGTGGGATTTTAGGGACAGCAGTCACCACTGTATGCCCCATAGGCCCTAGTCCAGGGGTGTGCAACCTGTGGCTCCAGAGCCAAACGTGGATCTTTAAGGATGATTTTTGTGGCTCCCAAGGCTATAATTGCAAAGTGAAAAAAATCCCTTCTGGTTATTTTTGATAAATGGTGAATGTCTAAAACCCCAACAATGAACACATATCTAAATAGTAAACATATATGGTATCGTAATGTGGGATATCTCCCCGTTTAATATGTGCAGTGCATTGAGGGATATGGTACTGTATCTGTGTTTTGATCATGTTGCTAATAAAGGCTGGATATTGAAACACCAATACCGACACCAATTTCAGGAAGAAAATTGAAATTAAATGTGAAGTAAAATTGGCATAATTAAAGTAGGTAGGCATGAAAGCAGGAAGATAATAGTACAAACACACCCAGAAAGTGTGAGGAAATAGAATATGTAGAAACGTTGTGAATGTCCTGTAGTAAAATTGTATCACATTACAAATCATTGTGTGTGCTGTCCTTAAATCAGGGATTACCAAAAGTGTGGGTTGATGTCTTATTAAGGACTGTCTCATATTCACATGCATTGCGACTGTTAGGGGACATTATGTTGTCCCTCATAAAAATCAAATGACTCTTTGAACCCCCTATGAAGCTTTTACCAAAAATTGTTTCTGATTTTCATTTAAATTGCATGATTCCCCAGCTACTTTTCTTTCCCTTGTCCTGCTTAAACCACAAGGCAGTCAAACTGCACACCCCTGATGGTTTGGGGTCCCTCACATTACCTGGACAGAGCAAGACCCTTCAGGAGCTCTCCCAGACTGTTTGACACACTTACTGATAGAGTTAAAGGTCAGGCAGTATACTTCTGAAGGCTAAGACACTGTCTAGTAGTAGTTAGGGGAGGGATAGCTCACTGGTTTGGGCATAAATCTCAGGTTGTCAGCTCTATCCTTGAGGGGGCCATTTGGGGTTCTGGGGCAAATAGATTTAAAAAAAAGGGGTGGGGGAATGGTGCTTGGACTTACCAAGAGGGCAGGGGCCTGGACTCAATGACCTTCTGAGGTCCCTTCCAGCTCTATGAGATGTGCATCTCCATGCATTTTATTTTTTTTATATTATTTCATTATGCCATGACTTTGTTCATTCACCTGCATGGATAAATCTTTCCACCAGGGCTCAGCTTTTGTAATATTTTTATGATGCCAACGTGTGCCCAGTTTCCCTCTGCTCGGTTTGTTATGTGCCTAGTGTAAAGAACAGGAGACAGGAGGCATTTTTGCCATTTAACTGTCTCAGGTGATGTGAATAGGTGGTTAAGGACTCACTGGGGCCAATGCATATCAATGAAAGTTCCTACAGGGACAAGGGAAACCCAATGCTCTGGCCCTGCCCCTTCCACCTGAGGCCATGCCCTGTTTGGGGCCACAGTGCTGCCCAACCAAGAGGGTGGCAGCAGAGTGCAGTGAGCAGGTGAGTGACCAGCAGAGGGAGTAAGATGCTATTTTACCTTCCCCACCCCAGGTGAGAGCTGAATTCTGTGGATACACCTCTGAACTCTGGATCTGTACTGACCAAGGGCAGAAACTGTGAGTAGGGGGCAGAGAAGCGCTGGGTATATGAAGGGGACATTCAGATCGCTGGACTTAAGAACCTGAGAGAAAAGAACACTGCCCAACCTACCCGGGGGCGGGGGGCGGGACTTTAACTCATAGCTTAAGTTTATGATCCCTGCTTGTGGTGTTTTCCCAAATTAATGCCAAGTTACTTCCCTTGCTTTTATTAAAAGTTTCTTTTCTACATTCAGACTCTGTGCTTGTGAGTGAGGAAGCACTGCCCCTCAGAGGTACCCAGGGTTGATGTGTGAAATTCCTGGGTTACTGAGTCAGGGCTTGAGCCAGTTCTGTGTTGGAAGGATGGAGTGGACCCCTTAAATATTGAACATAACCCTGGCTGCTGCTGGTTTCATCTAGCAGAAGGGTTACACTTGAATATGGAGTCACTGCTTGCTACTCACCACAAGTGTAGTCCATGCAGAAAGAAAGAATGGTTACATACTTTACAGTAACTGTGCCTTTGAGATGCGCTCTGTACCCCGATTCTATAACTCACCTTCCTTTCCCACTACTATAGAGTCTGATAGCACTTGTATTCTGTATTGGTAAAAGAACTGAGGGACAGTTGAGGAAATGGTGGGAGAACATCCTGAATAGAGGCACAGTCCCAGTGGACACAGCTGGGCAGGAGAATCCGATCTTGTTCAGATGGGATGCATGAGCCCAGATGTGGGATTCATGTGACTCAAACATCTCTAAATTCCACCTCTATTGTGGGGAGAGTTACCCTTCTTTTTTCCACTCCCATGAGCAGCCTGAAGGATGGCATTAGAAATTAATAGCAGGTGATAACAGACATACTGTAATCATTAACATTAGTACTTACATTGTACTAGTGCCTGAAGCCCTGATCTGACATCAGGCTTCATTGTGCTAGGCATTGCATGCATATATAATGAAAGGAACAGTCACTACCCCAAAGAACTTACATGTCTAATGGAGAAAACCACACAGAAGGCTGTATGGAAAGTCAAGGCCACATTAAGAAACACAATGCTGCACTATGTGTTATCAGTTATTTCTCTGGCTCCTCTGGGGATACATTTTTACTCTGTGTAAACTGATAGTGCCAGAGGGATTACGCAGAATATTTTGTATTATAAACTGTTTTATAAAACCTAATATGAACAGAAATATTTTCTTGAAAAACATAATGAAGAAAATTATTTGGATTCATTCATTTCCCTGTAGCATTTTTCACCTCAAATACAACAAGATTATACTCGTCCATCAGTACCAGGATGTAAAAAAAAAAAAAAACCCTAGAAAAAAATCTGGTCTAATTTTTTTTCTTTTTGTCCTAGAGGAGTGAGAACAAACTAAATCATGACAACAGACTAAATTATGAAAACAACATAGCCAATTGCAACAAAGTGATGAAAAGGAAAAGAGAGGTTATGTAGTTCAAAATAGAAATGTTCTCCCAAGTAGTATTTAAGACTGTTAAGAAATTATTATATGTGCTATCATTTTAAAATTTTTACTGTCACAGCTATGTGCCCAGTAGGGGGCAAACTAAATTATTGCTATTGGTCAAAAATATTCTGGAAGATTACCACAGAGTGGAACAGGGTTCCTGGTGATCTGAAGTCAACAAACTGTCACACTCCCCTTAACATTTCTTCATTTTTTTTTTAGTTACAGCATGTCTACACTGCCCTTCAATTCAGACTATATGGGGATGAATGGCAGCATGAACCAGTGTTGCATTGAAACTCTCCACTGTGGATGCTGTGGGAAAGAACGGAAAGGTTTCTCTCTTTGCAAATTGGAAAGGCTTGATGAAATGTATCCCAGAACCTACAAGGAGCTGACTAAAGAAATAGCTGAGCCATTAGTGAGGATCTTCCAAAACTCAGGGAAGATGGCAGAGAGATTCCATAGGACTGAAAAAAGGGCAAATATAGTACCCATTAAAAACAAAAAGACAATGAAGACAACATTGGAATTACAAATCATCTTAGCTTAAATACCCAGAAAGATAATGGAATAAATAATGAAACAATCAGTTCAAAGACACCTGGAAGAAAATAAGATGAAAAGTAACAGTCAGAATGGATTTGTCAGGAACAAGTAATGTAAAATCAGGCCAATAGCTTTCTTTTATAAGATAACAAACCTTATTGATAGCTTGGGAGCAGTAACTCTGGTATATCTTTAGTTTAAGAAGGTTTTTGATATAGTCTCACATGACCTCTTTAACAAGCTAAGGAAATACAATGCAGGTGGTGCAACAATAATGTAGGAAAGGCATTCCTAGACAGTAGTTATCAGTGGCTTATAGTCCAGCTGGAAGGACATATTAAGTGAGCTTCCACACGGATCAAATTTTGGCCCAGTTCTGGTCAAGATCCTCAATGACTGAGATAACGCAATAGTGAGTTTAGTTATAAAGTTTGCACACGATAACAAACTGGGATGGACTGCAAGTGCTTTGGTAGGATTGTAATTCAAAATGATCTGAACAAACTAGAGATGTGGTCTGAACTAAACAGGATGGAAGTCAGTAAGAGCAAATGAAATGTATTCTGCTTTGGAAGGCGCACTCAAGTGCATCTGTTCAAATGGGAATGTGGGCCTAGGAAGGAGAATTTCAGAAAGGAATCTGAGGGAATCTGTGAAAAATATGTGTGAAGAGTATAACACTGTTGAAAAAAAAGTAAATATTCTGGGATGTGTTCTGCAGGAGTATTTGTAAGCAAGATGCAATAAGTATTTCTCCCACTCTGCTCAGCACTGAGAAGGTTCATTTGAAGTACTGTGTACAGTTATGGGAGCCACATTGAAGGACAAATGTGTGCAAATTGGAGAAAGCCAAGAGGAGAGAAACAAAAATGATTAGAGTCTTTTAAAAATGACCTGTGAGGCAAGATTAAAAAATGTCATTTGTTTAGTATGGAGAAGAGAAGACTGAGGGAGGAACATTACAGTTTTCATGTAGAGAAAAGATTGTTACAAGGAGAAGAGCGAAACATTGTTCTTCTTAACCTCTGAGGCTAAAAGGTTGAACCGCAGCATGGGCAGTTTAGGTTGGACATTAGGAAAAAGCTTCCTCACTGTCAGGATAGTTAAGCACTGCAACAAATAGTCTGGGGAGGTTGAGGAATTGCTGTCATTGGAGGTTTTTAAGAACAGGTTAGACAAACATCTGTCAGGGATGGTCTAGGTATTACTTAGTCCTGCCTTGTGAGCAAGAGATTGGACTAGATGACCTAGTAAGGTCCTTTCCAGCTTTACAGTTCTATGATAATTGTCCAAAAGTTGTATAAAAATGTACAGAAGTGTATAGTTCTCTAAGCTGTGTGTCTTTGAACATGGTGTTTTTAAATGAGCATCTAGAACCTATAGTATCAATAGTTTGAACAACTGGTAATATCCACTCATTAAAATTAAGTCTGGAATGAGCCATAAAATAAGAATTGTGTGCACAAAACACTTAGTTAAATAGCTAAGGAAATCTCTGGAAAGCACTATTTGTTCACATTGTCACTGATAAAAACTGAGATACGCATAATATGATTTAATCACAAATGAAGTATAGTAGTGTTACTATGTCATGTGACTTACAGTGAAATTCCAGCACAAAGGAGTTTCTTTGGTTTTCAGATTTAAATAAACTTGAAAAATTTCAAGTGAAGTAGGTACTATTTACAAAAATTTCAGTGACCTGGAATTGTAATTGTCCACTGAAAAAGGGATTTGAGTGAAATTTTTTTTTAACCAGCTCCTTCATAGGAGGTTTAAACAATTTACCGTGGTATTACATTCCAACCACAGTAAAATATCACAACTTCTTGCATTAAACCTAAATGACCAGATCCTAAGGCCTGGCATTTAGCACACAGCACAACTCAGAGAGAAGTGGTGCAAAGGTGTCCTTATGGCTGGAGGCAACTGCATGCTTATCTCCTCCCCAGCATAAAGAAGAACCTCCAGGTAAAAGAATAGAATGAATATACTTACTCATTTGTTTTGGCTGTGCATAATGCTCCTAAACATTGTACCATTATTCTAAGCACTGTGCAAATATAACAAAGAGATGGTGCTGCCCTTGTGATTCCTGCTGCCCTATTTAGCTTGAGCACCTGTACTGCCCTGGGTGGGGGTGGGGAGTCACTCTTCAGAGGAACTGCACTCCAGCTTGCAAATCCAAAGAGGCAGAAGCGGAAGAGGGCAGCAGGAGGGCAGGAATACTGGTCCAAGAGCAGGAGGGAGATGCCAGGTGGGGAGCAGGATGTAGGGTGGAGGCAGAGCAGAGGGTGGTCACGGAGCTGTTTAGGGTCAGGAAGTGGTTTTCTCTTCTGATTCTCCCTTCTCAGCCCCCATGGTGAGGGCTGGAGAGAGGCCTGGCCACCAGAGTCAGCAATGCCTGTAGCCTATTGAGATAACCAGCTTGCTTCCCTATAGACATCTATAAGAAAATAGATTTCTTATTGCCTTATGGCTTTGATTACTTATTTTCTTAAAATCGGTTTACCATTTGGTTGTAACACAAGGGATTTGCAGGCCATATCCTATATGTCGAGCTAAGGCAAATTTAGCACATGTATCTCTGGGACCTTTTTCACATAGATAATGCAGTTGGCTTACATATGTCTGAGGTCTTTCACCTAGATAACATAGTCAGCATGCATATCTTCAGGAACTTTCGCCTAATTAGACAGTGATAAGATAAAGCAACCTTTATCTGGCGCTTTATCTTCCAAGGATACCTTCAGTTGCAAGTTTCAGTTAAAGTTCAGTAAACAAAGTCAGGTAAGCTAGTTTTAAGAGCGCTCAGCTTCTTTAAGTTCAGCGCTTGCCACGCAGAAATTTGAGCAACCTGGACCTGAGCTGTCTTGGCATGCTAGAGGTGAGGCTGGTCCCTTGTCTCTTACCTCCAGATTCTGAAGGAGGGGTTTGAGTATATTAATCAAGGCCTTGTAGATATAATGCCATACATTCTTTTAGAATAATAATGCTGCATTTGTATCCCTGATTTATTTTACCATTTGATTGCCATTTGCTTACTATTCTGTGTATTTTAATACAGTTTTAAATCATTTTTTATCTCAGAGCGAATATCCTGCCGTACAACCAAGGCTTCTTCTTGTATTCTGTGTAGTCTGAGTCTGGGATCAGGAAATTATTTTCTTCTGATTGGATTAATTGATAAGCCTACAACTCTTGTTGTTCCATTCCAGTGGTGGCCATAGACATAAGCTGTGTATGTAGTGTATTCCCAAGGATGGTCCTGTGATGGTCCCCGTCTCCAGTAGCTTAGTTTGCACCTGCCCAGAGGCCTTTTAGATTTAAAAGAACTTTTTAAATCATTCAGGATTCCTATAATTTGAACACGTATAGCCTATGCTAAACACATGCTTTTAAGAACCTTTCAGTATCTGTACCCACCCTTCCCTCCTGTCACACTCACATGTTATCTTAGCAAAAAGCAGTCAAGTAGCACTTTAAAGACTAGCAAAATGGTTTATTAGGTGAGCTTTCGTGGGACAGACCCACTTCTTCAGACCATAGCCAGACCAGAACAGACTCAATATTTAAGGCACAGAGAACCAAAAGCACTAAGCAAGGAGGACAAATCAGAAAAGGATAATTTTTAACTTTTTCTGATTTGTCCTCCTTGCTTAGTGTTTTTGGTTCTCTGTGCCTTAAATATTGCGTCTGTTCTGGTCTGGCTATGGTCTGAAGAAGTGGGTCTGTCCCACGAAAGCTCACCTAATAAACCATTTTGCTAATCTTTAAAGTGCTACTTGACTGCTTTTTGTTTTGATAGTGTATAGACTAGCACGGCTTTCTCTTTGTTACTATGTTATCTTAGATTACACACTGACCTCGTGAATGCTCATGTGCATGCATCAGTTTGAGAATTTGAATAATCTTGTGTGATTTATGAAGAGTATCTGTATGCTTGAAGTCAAGCAGGTGCTTGTACGTAGGATGGGATTGTATGGACGGTAAAGTCTCAGAGTACACAAACTCAGAGCGTACGAACCTGCTCTTATGCGTCTGCCCCGCCCCTGCCCCCCGGCCTGGTTTAAACCACCTTCAATCGGCTCTGGTTCAAGCCCCCCCTGCAGCCCCATGTAGCTCTGGCGCAATCCCCTTGCCGACTCACACGCCGCCCTCCCCTGCCCCGCACCACACAGCTCCGGCGTGACCCCAATGCCAGCTCACAAGATGTGCCCCCGCCCCCCACGCCTTCAGTGCAACCCCTGGCCCTCCAGCTCACAAGCTGCCCGCCTGCCTGCCCTGCGTGGGTCCGGTGCAACCCCCTCACCAGCTCATCATCCAGGCACGGCTCTGGTTCTGGCTCAACCCCCCACCCCCCTGCAGCCTAGCTCACCATCCACGCTCAACTCCATCCCTCAACCCCCTGCAGCCCTAAACCACGCCAGGCTTAGCCCCGCCCCTGCCCGCCTCCCATCGCCCCAACCCACAGCCAGGCTGAACCCTCCCCAACTGCCCCCCCACCCCAGGACTTACCTTTCTGCTGCTTCTCCGGCTGCAGAACATGTGTTCTGCCGGGGAAAAAGCCAGAACCCAACTTGTGCGAAATCCAAGTTTACATGAGGGTGTGTGGAATGGAACCCTCGCATACTCTGAGACCTTACTGTAGATTTTCACCATTTCAGGGCTTTCCATGTGATTTTTGTATAGTAAGCTACCAAAGCAGGGCTCCAGGCATGCTATTGCAAAATGAATACTGATTTAGCTCCAATGAACGTATTCACTGGCTTCTTACTTTCTTAACCAGACACACATCCAGAGGCTGGAAGTGTAATCCACTCTCTTTCCACAGTGGCTTTATAGGATGCAACCGCATTGCTACCGCTTCTCCTTGTAATTGCAGATGATAGTTGTAGGTGCACAGTAAGATTATTATTGCTGCGGTGTGTTCCAGTTGCACGCTTCCAAGTAATCTGATTGTCTCAACAGGAGTATTTTAGAGACATACTTCAATTCATTTACTCGGCTGGATAAGAGTGGGGCTAAGAGTGTGACGAGGATTTAGGGATCTAGCTGACGTACAATGCCAGACGGTGGCTGATCTGTCTTTGCTGTAATACGATTTCTCTATATTATGTAAGATTTTTTAATTGTGTGTTATTTGAGTCTGGCCTACCACAGAACCTACATATGTCATTATATTGCTACCTAATTAAATAGCATCTATAAACATAGTTCTCGTTCCCCTTTTAAAAGTTTATCTATGAATCTGCATTTGTACTAATTCACTGAAAAAAAAGTCCCAACATGATCTTATTATGTAACCCCTCCTGTTAACCGTCTGGGTATGGGGTTGAGGAAGACAGGGTTGATAATTCTGCCTTGTGGCTTTTTATACAAACTGGGGCCTGAGGCCTGAGGTATATCACTGTGGTCTGTGTTCTTATTCACTTCACACTAGTCCTACTCAGCCAAACCACCAGGACAAAACATTTAATTCTGTAAGGAAGTAGCAAACAGTATTACTGTCTAGCAGGCTTCTCTGGTTATCTTATGCTCCTAGCTTCAGTGCTGAAACTTCCCTCTAGGACAGCAGAGGGTAATGTCTGGCATGAACCACAAAGTTCTCCCAACATGCAGCAGTTTGTGGCCCACGATCTGTAGTTTCACACACCTGTCATTAGGGTGGCCAGACATCTGGTTTTCAGCCAGAATGCCCACTTGAAAATGGATCCTGATGGCTCCTGTCATTACTGTTGATTGGACCATTAAGGTCTGGTTGATGATGCATTGGGACTAAGGCAGGCTCCCTTGCTGCCCTGGGTCCATGTGGCTCCTGGAAAATGGCATAGAGGGGCCAGGAAGGCTTGGCATGCTGCCCCTTCCTAAATCACTGGCTTTGCAGATCCCATTGGTCAGGAACCTCAGCTGATGGGAGTTGTAGGGGCAGTGGGCCTGGGCAGCATGCACAGCCTCCACTGCCTCCTGCTTAGGAGCTGCAAAGACATGCCAGCCATTTCTCTGGAGCCACCTTAGATAAGCAGCACCCAGACCACACATGTCCTCCCACACCCTAACTCTCTGTCCCACCCTCCCACTCCCCAAACCCTTTGGCCCCAGCTTGGAGCCCCTCCTGCACCCCAAAATCCTCAGCCCCAGCCTGGAGCCCCTCCACTGCACACTAAGCCCCTTGGCCCCAGCCTGGAGCCCCTCCAGTCCCCAAACTCCCTTCCAGAGCCCTCACCCTTTCCTGCAGCTTGAACCCCTCAGCCCCAGCCCTACATCAGATCCCACATTCCCAGTCAGAGGCCAGTGAAAATGAATTGTGTGAGGCATCAGGGAAAGGGTGGGACAGGGAGCAGAAAAAATAAGTTCAGTTTTGTGGTATTAGAAATATGGCAACCCTAAATAAAGTGTATGTGAACTGTAGATTTGGCATATTAATAATCTGACCAGATCTGAACGTCAGGCACCCCATGACAAAATGTCCTTTTTTGGGAAATCAATGTCCTAATTTTTCCTCTTTCATTGTTTCCCACCTCTCCATTATATCGGGTCTTCCAGGAAAGGAATGATTAAGGCAGCTGTTTTGAGAGCTTTATTATGCAAATATTTCTAGATACACTCAATTGCGTTCTTACAGTATCAGTACAGTGCAAGTGGCATACCTCATTTCCATTATAAAGAGAAATGTACATTTCCTTCTCATCAAACCCAACTGACACTATGAGATAAACCTGAACTACTGATGGTAGCTTTGAAAATGGGTTCTGCTTATTCCACTTAATACACTTTGTCCCACAGACTCATCTATAAACGGTAGCTCTTTGCTTATGTCAGCAATGGAGTCCTCTGAAAAGCCATACTAAGCTATACTTCTGCAGTGTATAATGGGATAACTCTAAAGCATAAATGTAACATAGTCAAATGATAAACATAAAGGCGGATTTTAAAATAATGCCACAGTAACAATCCATTGAGTTCATATTTAATATAGATAAGTTACTTGAACTGCAGTTGTTCTGCATATGAGCCTATTTACACATAAATCACTTAGTTCAGCTTGGACTGAACATTGATAAGAAACAATTGATCTTCAGAAGTTTTGTGAAGGAATCACAGACTGTGGAAATAAAAACATTTCTGTTTAATTTTGCATTTCTGTCAGCCGACAGGAATATCGCAGGCAGTAGAAAAACACTAGTTTTCTTTGAAGGAAGAAACTTTTATAGACTTTGGATACACTTTAATTCTATTACCCTATTGCTGTAAAATATGTAGCAGCATGTTGTTTTCTAATTTGTGTCTAGAATTCTCATAATTATTAACAATGTGCTGGTAAATTGATTCAATTTTGTGAAAAAATTATATTTATTCAGAATTGTATATGAGATGCAAGACTGCTTTAATTTCAAACAGCACCAAACACATTGACCTAGAATCCAGCAGCTCTGGGTTCTATGCCCGGTTTTGTTGCAGACTTCCCATGGATTGTCAGTGAATCATTTGTGCTCGTATTTTCAAAGGCTCATATGCTCTTAGATACCCAAATACCACTGAGTGATAATGAGGGTGGTATGCCTAACTCCCCTAGATGCCTTTGGAAATCTCAGTATTAATTTTTGTGCTTGTATTCCCAGTGTAAAATGGGGGCGATAATACTTTGCTCCATCCCAAGGTTGTTGTGAGGATAAGCTCATAAATATCTGCAAGGTGCAGACGGCGCACCATTGAAAAGCTCATAAAGAAATTCAGGGTTGCTGAATGTCCAGATTTTATTGTGAATCTGCCAATAGTTAGTTTATTTCTTAACATTATGGCTTGGATACACGGGTTACATGAGAATCTCAGCTTTCATTTTTTACAAAACCAAACTTTTAGTCTTCAGAGCTGAGGGTATAAAGCTGAAAAGTGTGAACCCTAAAGTTTCAATACCAGAAAGCAAATTAAAAACACATATTTTTTTTTAAAAATCCCATGATTAAATCAGTCCCATGACACATTGCCTGCCTCGGGTTGGCAATATTGTATTTACTCCAATCTAAGTGTTAACAATGCCTTTTAGATGTCCTAGATACTTAAAACACAGTATCACAGAACACAAAGCTCTCAATAAGTAGAAATTCCTAACACATCATCTGCTTTTTCCTTTAGAATAAAAATTTAAAACTATCACAAACTGACTAATATCTTATCCCAGTGATGACATTTATCTGTCAGTAATCATGAAGCTTCCTAAACAAATGTGTATGCAATTGGGTTATTTACTCAGCTGCTAATGTATACAATGAAGGCCACATTCTGTTGGCAGAGCCAAGCAATGACAATGTTACTGAGTCCTTGAGATGCTTCACAAGAGACATAGAGCTAATGGTGATGACTTAGTACCTCTGAATGTGGCATATTCAAGAGCTCACCAATAAGGATATTTTGCCAGTACAACCTACTTCTATTTAATTTGATTGAAAATCCATTCCAGGTCAGGGATAATCAGTCAGTCTGGTGACGTGTTGGGCTAGAGGGCATACCTGAGGGAAAGCATGGTTGGTATTTGCTCATTAGGTCACCTTGCCCTTATATGAACACAGGGCTGAGAGCATTCCAGGAGCCCTTTGGTCATCTCCTGGTAGAACAGTTTGGCTGCTTCTGGACTCCTTCTTCCTCCCTGTAAGCTAGCAGATCTATAAGAAGGCAGCCACAGCGAACACTGTGAGCTGCGAACAGGAGCCTCTAACAGGGAGTTTACCTGGGAAAGCATCCTAGAGGAGCTTAGGTGAGTGTGGCATTTCAGGGGCTGTGCTGTGAGCTGGTGGGTTGAATTTCTGTCTGTGTGCCTGAGCATTTGTTTTATTTTTCAGAGGGGGGCAGTTTGAATATCTGCCTGTGTGCCTGAGGATCTGTTTAGCAGAGAGGGGCAGCTGGAAAGAGATTTTGGCAGTTTGGCAAGTTTGCAAGGTGTGAATTGGGAGAGCTTCCTCCTTTCCTTCCTTCCAGGTGGGCCTTCAAGGGCTGCTTAGATTGGAGGCAAAGGCTTTGAGGGGGGCTTAACCAGCTAGCAGCTCCATAAGAAGGCAGCCACAGTGAACACTGTGAGCAGTGAACAGGGAGTTTGCCTGGGAGTTCGACTTAGGGAGGAGCCCCATACCTGTTTTCTCTTTCTTATATGGTGTTTCTCTTGTGCCCTTCAAGGTGGCACTAGAAACAAATAAGGGATCTCCCTGAAAAGGGGAAAAAAGGGACAGTGAAGTGACTGGTGAGAGGTCTGCTGTTGTGACCTGCATGGCATGTGCCACATTGGTCTTCCTCCCTGAGGATAGAAATGATTTTCCATATCCTAAGTGCAAGCTAGTAGCTGTTTTGGAGAGGAGGGTTAAAGGACTTGAGGCACAAATGTCAACCCTCGGGTCCATCAGAGAGGGTGAAGACTTTCTGGATAGAAGGCAACAGATAATACTGCAGAAACAGCAGGCTGCCCAAAACAAGGAGGAAAACAGGAAGCATGTTACCTTCAGAAGGAGAAAATCAGTTCAGGTCTCTCCAGTTCCAGTGGAGTTAAGTAACCACATTCAGCCTCTTTCCACAGGTGATATGGTGGAGATAACTGGAGCTGACACCTCACAGGGATTGAAGGAGTCCCCACTGTTTCTAAGGCATGGGATGCACAGTCCTAGGGATGGGGGTTCTATGACCACCACCCCTAAGAGAAGAAGATGGGTCGTAATGGTCAGGGACTCCCTCCTAAGAGGGACGGAATCATCCACCTGCCATCTGGACCTAGAATCCTGGCAAGTTTGCTGCTTGCCGGGAGCTAGAATCCAGGATATTACAGAGTCTCTGCCAAAAATGGTTAAACCTGTAAACCATTACCCCTTCCTACTTCTCCACGTAGGAACCAATGATACAGCTAAGAGCAACTTTGACAAGATCTTGGTGGATTACGTAACCCCAGGAAGGAAGATGAAGGAATACTGAGCACAAGTGGTGTTCTCATCTATCCTCCCTGTGGAAGGAAGGGGTCTGGTCAGGGATCATCGAATCACGAAGGTAAATGCGTGGTTGTGTAGGTGGTGTAGCAGGGAAGGATTTGGTTTCTTTGACCATGGGATTCTCTTTCGTGAGCAGGGATTGCTGGAAAGAGATGGGATCCACCTAATGAAGAGAGGAAAGAGTATTTTTGCAGCCAGGCTTGCTAACCTAATGAGGAGGGCTTTAAACTAGGTTCGTCGGGGGACAGTGACACAAGCCCTGAGGTAAGTGGGGAAGGAGGAGGGAACAATCAAGCAGGCTTCCTGGGTGCAGAGGAGAAAGTGGGCCAATCAGCCACTTCTCTAAGAGGCTTGTACACAAATGCCAGAAGCCTAGGGAACAAACAGGAAGAATTAGAGACCCTGGCACAGTCAAAGACATATGAAGTGGTTGGAATAATGGAGACTGGGTGGGATGATTTGCATAACTGGACCACAGTCATGGAAGGTTATAAACTGTTTAGGAAGGACACACAGGGGAGAAAAGGAGGAGGAGTTGCACTCTATGTGAGGGAGCAGTACGATTGGTCAGAGCTCCAGTATAAGGAGAGAGAAAATCCAGTTGAATGTCTTTGGGTTAAACTTAGAGGCAGAAACAACAGAGGTGATGTTGTAGTTCATGTCTGCTATAGACCGCCAGATCAGGGAGATGAGGTAGATGAGAATTTCTTCAGTCAGCTAAGTGAAGCTTCTAAATCACAGGCTCTGGTTCTCATGGGAGACTTTAATCATCCGAACATTTGGTGGGAGACTAATACAGCAGCACCCAGACAATCCAGGAAGAGTTTGGAGAATGGTGGGGGTAACTTCTTGGTACAAGTGCTGAAGGAATTGACTGGGGCCGTGCACAACTTGACCTACTGTTCACAAACAGGGAGGAACTATTAGGCGAAATAGAAGTGGGTGGAAACCTAGGAGGCAATGACCATGAGGCCGTAGATTTCAGGATCTGGACAAAAGGAAGATGGGTGAGCAGTAACATACAGGCCCCTCATTTCAAAAGAGCAGACTTGGACTCCTTGAGAGAACTGATGAGCAGGATCCCTTGGGAAATGAAGATGAAGGGGAAAAGAGTTCAAGAGAACTGGTAGTATTTTAAATAAATCTTACTGAAGGCACAGGAACAAACCATCCCACTGCAAAGTAAGAAAAGCAAACATGGTAGGCAACCAGCAATGCTTAGCAGGGAATCCTTAGCTTAAACTCAAAACGGATGTGTATGAGAAATGGAAACGTGGACAGTTGGTTAAGGAGGAGTATAAACATATATCTGGAGGATGCCAGGGAGTAATCAGGAAAGCGAAAGCACAGTTGGAACTGCAGCTGGCAAGGGATGTGAAGAGTAACGAGAAGGGTTTCTACAGGCATGTTAACAATAAACGGGTTATCAGAGAATGTGCAGGGCCATTACTGGATGAGAGAGGTAACCTAGTAACAGATGATATAGGAAGAGCTGAAGTACTCAAAGCTTTTTTTGCTTCAGTCTTCATGGACAAAGTCAACTCCTACATGATGGTCCTAGACAATGCAGTATGGGAAGGGAAAGGGCAGCCATCTGTAGGAAAGGAACAAGTTCTGAGCTATCTAGAAAAACTAGATGTACACAAACCCATGGGTCTGGATTTAATGCACCCAAGGGTACAGAGGGAATGGGCAGATGTCATTGCTGAACCTTTGTCCATTATCTTTGAAGACTCATGGAGATCAGGAGAGATCCTGGATCACTGGAAAAAGTCAAATGTAGTGCCCATCTTTAAAAAATGAAAGAAGGACAATCCAGGGAACTATAGACCAGTCAGCCTTACCTCAATCCCTGGGAAAATAATGGAGGAGATCCTCAAGGAATCCATTCTGGAGCACATGAAAGAGGGGAAAGTGATCAAAAGTAGCCAACATGGATTCAACAGGGGCAAGTCCTGCCTGACCAATCTGATTATCTTCTATGATGAGGTAACAAGCTCTGTGGACATGGGGAAGTTGGTGGATGTGATATACCTTGTCTTGAGAAAAGCTTTTGATACAGTCTCCCACAACATTCTTGCCCACAAGTTATGAAAATATGGATTGGATCCTTGGACTATAAGATGAACAGAAAGTTGGCTTGACGGTCGGGCCCAACGGGGAGTGGTCAATGCCTCAGTATCTGGATGGCAGTTGGTTTCAAATGGAGTGCCACAAGGCTTGGTTCTGGGGCTGGTATTGTTCAACATTTTTATTAATGACCTGAACGAGGGACTGGATTGCACCGTCGCAAGTTTGCGGATGACACAAAACTAGGGGGACAGGTAGATACGCTGGAGGGTACAGAGAGAATCCAGAGTGACCTGGATAAATTGGAGGATTGGACCAAAAGAAATCTGATGAGGTTCAACAAGGAGAAGTGTAGAGTCCTGCACCTGGGGTGGAAGAATCCCAAACATTGTTATAGGCTGGGGACCCACTGGCTCAGCAGCAGTATGATGGAAAGGGACCTAGGGGTTATGGTGGATGAAAGGCTGGATATGAGTAAACAGTGTGCCCTTGTAGCCAAGAAGGCTAATGGCATACTGGGGTGCATTAGTTGTTCCCCTCTATTCAGCACTGGTGAGGCTACATCTGGAATATTGTGTCCAGTTTTGGGCCCCCCAGTATAAAAAGGATGTGCATTTGCTAGAGCAGGTTCAGCGGAGGGCAACAAAAATGATTGGGGGTTAGAGCACAAGACCTATGAGGATAGGCTGAGGGATTTGGGCTTGTTTAGTTTACAGAAGACAAGACTTAGGGGTGATTTAATAGCAGCCTTCAAATTCCTGAAGGGGAGCTCCAAAGAGGAGGGTGAGAAACTCTTTTCAGTGTGTCAGATGGCAGAACAAGGAGTAATGGTCTGAAGTTAAAGAAGGAGAGATATAGGTTAGATATTAGGAAAAACTACTTCACCAGGCGGGTGGTGAAGCATTGGAATGCATTGCCTAGAGAGGTGGTGGATTCTCCATCCCTCGAGGTTTTTAAGCTCTGGGTTGACAAGTTCCTGGCTGGGATGACTTCGTGGGGGTTGATCCTGCATGAAGCATGGGGTTGGATTAGATGACCTCCTGAGGTCCCTTCCAGCCCTATGATTCTATGAATCTATGAATCTACTGAGCCACCGACTCTCCCTTCTCTGTCCAAACCTTTCTTACTTCCTCGCTGACAGGCTGCCCGCCCTTCCAAAGCAAAATTCCTACCTCCCCTATGTATTTGGGTAGAAGGTAAGAGTGGGCAGGGCAGTGTGTGTGTGTTAACTAGAGGAAGTGGGAAGCTGGGGTAGTTTGTGTATGGAGAAAGTGGTAGAATGCGTGTTCACTTGTGAAAGAGTGTAATGAGTGGCAAAGGCATTAGGCACAGAGAGATCTAAAAGAGACAGAAGTACACCCTTGAGGTTGGGTAAAGTGGAGGCAAAAATATAGGTGAAGAGAAACTGAAAGGATCTCATAAAATATAATAAAATATTTATTTTCCCTTTTCCCTATAGATCTCAGCTCATTCAGCTGACTGTTTGGTATGTATGGTTACCTCTGTATCTCTTTAGTGCAAAGAAAAAAATTACAGTTATAGATCTCTCCTACCTACAGAGCAACAAGTGACTTTCATGCTGTTCCCTCTGGTGACTGATAAGATGGAAAATTGAAGATGTTGTCAGATATACATGCTTAGATGCACTTCTGAGTTGTCATGAGTATGACAAATATTGTAGCATTTTAACTTTGGATTTTAAATATTAGAGCTGGGTTTCAGTCCCTTCTCTATCATACAGGCTAATCAAGTAGCTCAGTTAGACTATATCTACATGAGAGGCTTTACCAAGCAAAACGGCTTTTGTGAGGGAAAAAACATGGAGAGTCTACACGCAAAATGCGCTTTGTTGATACTTTGTCAACAAAACCCGCTACATTCGTGAACAACATTATAGCTCTTCCTGTTAGGTATAGCGCCTCTCTTGATAGTGTTCAGTCAACAAAACAGCCATATAGACCCTTTGGGGCCCTTTTCTGACAGACAGGGATTCTGGTCTATGGGGAAGCCCTATTTTGCCGAGCTTCCGGTCAGCTGTTATGTTGAGAGAGGGCTGGGCAGTCTGGCTGTTCTCTGTCAACAGAGTGGATTGCTCTTTCAATCTCGTTTTATGTGTAGATGCACTCTGTCTACAGAAGTTTTGCTGGGAAATCCCTTCAGACAGCGACTTCTGTCATCAGAGGCTTCGTGTGTAAATGTAGCCTTAGACACCTTGACCCATATAAGTGTTCCAGAAATGCCCAGAAAGACTGGTGTAAGGGAGTTGCATAACAAAGACCACCATTCACAGGATTTTTATCCATAATTCTCCTTAAATATGAGACAGTATAGGAATACAATAACAATTAAGTGTACTTATGCTTGACTGTGACTTGGACCACCTTCTCAATGCAAAGGAATAGAATCATATAGTGTCGCAAAAGACCTCAGGAGATCATTGAGTGCAATCCCCTTGTAAAAGCAGGACCAATTCCAACTAAATCATCCTAGCCAGGGCTTTGTCAAGCTGGGGCATAGAAATCTCCAGGGATGGAGATTCCATCACTTCCCTAGGTAACCCATTCCAGAGCTTTACCATCCTCCTTGTGAAACAGTTTTCTTAATATCCAACCTAGACCTCCCCCCACCACAACTGGAGACCATGACTCCTTGTTCTGTCATCTGCCACCACTGAGAACAGCCTCTCTCCATCCCCTTTGGAACCCTTCACTTCAGGAAGCCGAAGGCTGCTATCAAATCCACCCTCATTCTTTTCTTCTGTACACTAAATAAGCCCAAATCACTGTGTCTCCTCATAATCATGTGCTCCAGTGCCCTAATCATTTTTTTTTCCATCTGCTGGACTCCCTCCAGTGCTTCTACATCCTTTCTGTAATGCAGAGGACGGGGCAGAATTCGATGCAACACTCCAGATGTAGCCTCATTGGTGCAACATAAAAGGAATAATCACTTCCCTAAATTGTCTGGCAATGCCCTTACTAATGCACCCATTAGCTTTCTTGGCCACATGGGCAACTGTTGACTCATATCCAACTTCACAATCTCTGTAATCCCCAGGTCTTTTTCTGCAGAACTTCTGCTGAGCCAGCTGGTCTCCAGCCTGTAATAATGCTTGAGATTCTTCCGTCCCAAGTGCAGGATTCTGCACTTGTCCTTGTTGAACCTCATCAGATTTCTTTTGGCCTAATCCTCCAATTTGGCTAGGTCACTCTGGACCCTAACCCTTCCCTCCAGTGTATCCACCTCTCTCTCTCTCTCTCTCTTAGTGTCATCTGTGAACTTGCTGAGGGAGTAAAAAAAATCCTTGCAGTTGTGCATAGGCTAGTTGGAAAACTCTGGCTGTCTGTGCAAATGTATGTGAGACTGCTTTCTTCAGAGCAGGTGGTGAGGAGTGAACAGAACCATGACTCTTTGCCCACTACTTCCTGGCCAGCCTGGGAAGGGGCTTGTAGTACTTTATAGCTAATACACTTGAGCAGTGAATTCCCTTTTGGGGAACCCGGGGTGTTCCTGGCTACAGCTCAGTCCAACTGACAAAAGCCCGCTAATAGTAACTGTTGTATTAGAAACTAACTTTCTAATAATAGCCTGTTGCTATTAACATAATTTTTAATGAAAGCCCCAGCTCCCCACTTGGCTTTGAGCTAATTGTTCAATGACTAATTTTTATTTAGGTTTTAAATTGCTGCTCCTGCAATGCGTAATCCCTGCACACTTCCTCTTCTTCATCCTGCCAGCTGTTTATTTTTGAATGTGTCAAATATTTCTTCTGTATGTTGTTCTGAGGCAGGAAAGGTTTTAGAACTGGAAAGACAAACAGAGAGCCTTGAGACAGCCTGTCCGCTGCCAAGCCCCGTTTTCTGTATTTCAGTGTGCATCAGGACTGTAGACAAGGCGTTGTTCTCAAGGTTGTTGTGCTTTCACGGGTATGAACAATACAGTAAACCCTTGAAATGCACGATTGTTAATGTGAATTAAGCGCAACTCAAAATCCCGCTCCCCCCAGCCCTGGCTCAATCCCCTGCATGGCCCCAGTTCAACCCCCTCCCCGGCTCATGCAGCTCTGGTTGACCTCCCTGCATGGCTTTGGCTCACCCCTCCCCGCTGCACACACATGTCTCTAGCTCCCCTGAGCCTGGCTCTGGCTCCACCCCTCCCCCACATGGCCCCAGTTCGCACCCCCCCAACCTGGTTCTGTCTCACATCCCTGTTGTGCCCAGTTCCTGTTCACCCCCACCCCTCCCGGCTCAGGCTCACGACTCCCCGCCATGGCTCTGGTTCAAGCCCCCAAAGGGCTGTTTGACCCTGGCTTACCATTCCGGGACCCTCTGCAGCCTAATCCACCCCAGGGTTAATCCCGCTGCATCCCTCCCAAAGCCTGAACCCACTGCCAGCTGTAACCCTCTCCAACTGCTCCTCCCAGCCCCAGGACTTACCTTTCAAAAGGAGCTCCAGGTGCTCCTACTGCTTCCCTGGCTGCAGAACATATGTTTCTTCAGGGAAAAATACCCCCCACCCCCGATTTATGCAAAATTTGAGTTATGCGAGGCTGTGCGGGACTGGAACCCTCTCATAACTTGAGGGACCACTGTAAACTGTTTAACCATTTAGATGGGCCTTTTGTGCGTGTCCTGCTTCTCTAAGACTGCTGGGCTTTCAGTTTCCAGGACCTGAGGTGTCTGGGGAGCCATTCTTATTCTCTTATTCTTATTCTCTCAGTACCCCCAAGTATCTCTAGATCTTTCTCTTGGTTGATGTCCTGATTAGACTTTGGTTCATTCATAGCACTCAGGACAAGGGACCAAGAGAGAGGCTGAGGATTATATGGGCTGTGTAAGAGAGTCTACTGGGCTATAGAACTGTGTATATAAACTACATGCTTCTGGAATTGAACAAATTGTTTTTGGGATCGCAAACACATTACCTTCATGTCTTATAAATTACGATAACTCAGGTTAGGTGTACACTAGACCTGTAAGTCGATAGTAGATAAGTCAATTACAGCTATGGCAATTATGTAGCTGGAATCAATTTATCTATGATTGACTTATCTGGCAGTCCTCACTGAGGGAGGTTGATGGGAGAAACTACTGATGTTCTCCTTTATTCCTCATAAGAATGAGAAGTACAGGGGTTGACTGTTGAGCCCTGATAATTTGATTTTGCACGTTCCTACTAGGTACACAAAATTGAACCCCAGCAGATTGACTGGGTCAATCTCCCAGTAAGTGTAGATGTACCCAAACTTGTGAAATAAAATTTCTGGTAAAACAAATATATTTCCTTCACTTTTCCCACATCTGGTACCATCTCACATACCATCTAACAAGAAGCAAATGTTATAGGCAAAATCATATCATAAGGTGTACTCAATAGTGCAGCAATTAGAATGAGTGACTATCCCTGTGTGTTTTGCAATATGATATTATATTATATTTATGTAACATATGGAATTATTTATCAGGGTTTTATGTTATTATATACTGGGATCCTGTGCACATGATAACTATCTTCTACATTACCCTTGTTGATGTGTGGCTCCAACTCAGAAATGTCCAATATGACAGCTTTCAGACTCTGAATGCCTTGTCTGATCCCTTAGTATAAGAGAGCAGCTTTACTGTAAATTCAGCTTCCAAAAGAGGGGCAAAGGTCTATTTTGTGCAAGAGGTATTTGGGGAATGTACAAAGTGGGGTGTATTCACACAAGACAATAATTTCTGTTTTCCCAAGAATCAGAGATCTCTCTGTGAGATTGTTAGAACCAATCCATTCCAAAATTCAAAGGGCAAACCATGACAATCCGTGGGAGGTGGTGGATGGGGATACTTCCAGAAGACAGCAAAACTCAGCCTGGAAAGTAGGGCAATTACTTATTTCTAGAATTATAGATCTCCAGACCCAACTGCGTACAACAAATTGAATCTATCCTGGTAGTGGAACTGGTGGTTTGAATGAAGGTGGAAAATCTGTAATTGCTTTAGATTTCAAATTTGTAGTCAAATTGTGCTGTGTACTTATAATGAACACAGCGGGGACCCAGGGCGCGGCTGGGCCGCGAGATTGGCACCTTCCTGGAGGACGTGGGGCTGCAGCAGGGCATGGTCGGGTGCGGAGAGGCTGGGGGAGGGGGACCGGGGGTGATGAGAGCTGATGGGGGGCAGTGTGGTGAGGTGGGGGGACATGGGAGTGGACGGGGGGCAAGAGGGCAGGGAGGGGGCATCTGGGGGTGATGGTAGTTGATGGGAGGTAGAGGGATGGGGAGGAGGGTCCTGGGGAGGAGAGGAGGTCGTCAGGCCACAGGGAGCTATGGGGACTCGTGGTGCCAGGGAGATGCAAGAGGTAGTGGGATCATTATCCACATTCTCCGTGCCCCACTGCCTTGTGGGTTATCCTGGGAAGGAGCAAGGCTAAGGGAGTAAACTCTGACAGAAAATCCGGAGGGGAGTCCTAAGGTGGTTCTGTGCCAACTTCTGGCATTGACCCGGCAACACCTGCAGCTGAGCTGGTACCAGACGTAGAGGTTATCCTCTCCTTTGGACTATATCAGTAAAGCCGAGAGGGGGACACTGACGTCTGGGCAGCCCAGGGTCCCAAAAAAATTGCCCAGGCTCGCGCCTGGGGAGGTACTACAGCATCGCTTAACAGCATTGAACCAACATGGGAGGTAACAGATACCGGTTATAAGCTCTTGCTCGATTAACATAGAGAACAAGCGCCAGGGGTTGCCTTCGATGGTGGGAGAAATCATTGCATCTCACTGGACAGTCACTGCTTGCCTCAAGCTGGGCAGCCCCCAGCCAGAAGGGTACTGTCCCGCCACAGTTCACCTGCCTCACTGGGTGCGAGAGGCTTAAGGTTCCCAAACTTGACAAGTGACTGAAATTTGAACACCAGGCAAACCAATAAGGAAATCAACAAGAAAAGGAAACCATCAAAGTTTTAAGCTTGCTTGCTGGAATGTGTGGACCATGCTGACCGGTTTGACTGAAGATCTTCAGGACATCAGCGACACCCAAAAGACCTCTGTCATCAATGAGGAACTGAAGAGGCTCCAAGTTGACATTGCTGCTCTGCAAGAGATGTGACTCACAGATTTGGGATCTCTAAAGGAAAAAGACTACACCTTTTTCCGGCAGGGTAAAGCCCAAGATGAACCCAGGGAGCATGGTGTTGGCTTTGCCATCAGAAACACCCTTCTACAAATGGTGGAATTAGCCGTGGGCGGATCAGAAAGACTCCTTCAGGTCATACTTCAAACTTGTGGTGGTCCTGTCCACCTAATCAGCACTTACACTCCAACCCTGTACACCACATTAGAAGTAAAAGACAAGTTCTATGATGTGCTTAGTGCTGCCATAGCACAAATACCTGCTCGCTAACAACTGTACATTTTGGGTGACTTCAATGCAAAGTTGGAGTCAATCGTGACTCATGGCCTTCCTGCTTAGGCCACTTTGGCCAGGATGGTATACCACCAGAGGTAATCAAGTGTGCCATGGACACCCTCCTGGAACCCCTACATGAGCTACTGTGCCTGTGGTGGAGAGAGGGAGAGGTTCCACAGGATATGCGCGAAGCTAACGTTGTAACCTTGTATAGGAACAAAGGAGACAGAATTGACTGCAACAATTACTGTGGAATCTCCCTCCTAAGCATCACTGGTAAACTGTTCACTCGCGTCATCCTCAGCAGACTCCAGAAGATTGCTGAGAGGGTTTATCCCGAATCACAGTGCGGATTCCACGCAGAGAGACCTACCATTGACACGGTCTTCTCTCTGAGGCAGCTGCAGGAGAAATTCAGGGAGCAGAGGAAGCCACTCTGTATTGCCTTCATCAACCTGACCAAGACCTTCGACTTGGTCAGCAGGGACGGACTGTTCAAACTGCTCCACAAGATAGGCTGTCCACCACGGTTACTCAAGATGATCCAGTCTTTCCACGAAGACATGAGAGGAACCATCCAATATGACGGCACATTATCGGATGTTTTCAGCAACAGGAGCAGCATCAAACAAAGAAGTGTCCTTGCTCCGACATTGTTCAGGATCTTCTTCGCACTCCTCCTGAAGCACACCTTTGGATCTTCAACAGAGGGCATCTTTTTGAACACAAGATCTGATGGGAAACTGTTTAATCTTGCAAGGCTGAAAGCTAAATCTAAGGTGTGGGAAGTCCTCATCAGAGATATGCTGTTCGCAGATGATGCTGCTGTAGTGTCACACACAGAAGACCAGCTTCAGAAACTGCTGGATCAGTTCTCCAAAGCATGCAAGGACTTCGGGCTTTCCATCAGCCTAAAAAAGACAAATGTACTTGGTCAGGATGTTGCTGAACCTCCATCAATCATCACTGACAACTATTCATTAGAGGTCGTCCATGATATTTAAGAAGAGGTTAGATAGATGGCTTTCAGGGATGGTCTAGAGGGTGCTTGGTCCTGCCATGGGGGCGGGGGGCTGGACTCGATGGCCTCTCGAGGTCCCTTCCAGTCCTACTATTCTACGATTCTATGAGTTTGTTTACCTCTGGTCCACCATCACTGACACCCTGTCATTGGAGTCTGAGCTAAACAGAAGGATCGGAAAAGCAGCCACAACTCTGTCCAGACTCAGCAAGAGAGTGTGGAATAACATCAAGTTGTACACCCATACCAAAATGCAAGTCTACAGAGCCTGCATCCTCAGCACCCTCCTTTATGGCAGTGAGTCTCGGACCCTGTACACCCACCAGGAAAAGAGGCTGAACGTCTTCCACTTGCGCTGCTTCAGGTGCATCCTTGGAATATCGTGGAAGAGCAGAGTGTCCAACACCGCTGTCCTTTAGCAAGCTGGAATCCCAACTGTGCACACCCTCTTCAGGCAGCGGCGGCTCCTCTGGCTTGGCCACGTCCACAGGATGAATGATGGAAGGATCCCAAAAGACATCCTGTATGGCGAGCTAGCCTCTGGCAAAAGACCTCCCGGATGCTCCCAGTTGTGCTACAAAGATGTTTGCAAGAGGGACCTCAGGGAGGTAGACATGGAGCTGGACAGCTGGGAGGAGCTGGCAGACGATCACAGCAGATGGAGGCAGGAACTACACAAGGGTCTGCAGAAGGGTGAGATGAGGATCAGACAGCTAGCAGAGGGGAAGCGAGCCCACAGAAAGCACAGCAAGGACCTGCCAGACACCCATTACACATGTAACAGATGCAGCAAGGACTGTCACTCTTGTGTGGGCCTTCACAGTCACAGTCAACGCTGCAAATGATGATTCCAAATGGAACTACGAAGGGCGCGATCCATAGTCTAAGTAGACTGAAGGACGCCTACTACTCCTACTACTACTAGTGGGAGATTCACAAACTCAGACTGTGGAGTTGAGGTGGATCCTCCACTGGTGTGAATTATCACAGCTCTACAGAAGTTAATGGAGCTATGACAATTTACAACTGCTGAGACTCTGCCTCTCAATTCCTGTATCACCCATATACAGACAGGTAACCGGTATAGAAGAGGGCAAGAATGAAAAAATATCACGGGATAGGTTTTCAGCCTGACCAATTAAAAAAGTGAAGGCTATGAACATTGTCTGACAATTCCTCCCATGATGAAAAAATGGCACCATATTAACTGTGTTGTGGTAGTCTGGAGCCCTGATTTAAGGGACTAATGGGGGGATGGGTGTCTGTTAATCCCAAAATACCATAACATATGAGGGTTTACTGTATTTGCCACCGTGTCCTCCTGCCAGGCTCCCCTAGCCCCCTGCAAAAAGTGGGCGACTCACTAGAGCTGCCGGAGCCAACATTGCCAGAGTCACCATGGCCTGGACTGCTGCCATTGCTAGAAGAGCTGCTGGGGCTGGGACTGATGGAGCCACCATACGCTCCTCTTGCCTGCCCGTGTACGCACTCCACCCCTGGTGGGATGAGCATGTGGCGGCTCCAGAAATGGTGGCGGCAGAGGTCCAGGCTGTGGTGGCTTTTCCAGGGGCAGCAGCAACTTCTTTGGAAGCAGCAGAGACTCCAGCTGTGGTGGCTGGAAGCCACTGAGGCCCCAGCTGTGGTGGCTCCCCCAGCTGTGGTGGTTGGAAGCAGCAGCTCCTCCAGTCATGGTGGCTCCCCCAGCCGCAGTGGTGGCAGCGCATACTCAGGCCCTGGTGAAGGCTCCAGCTGCTCTGGTGGTTCTTCCAACTGTGGCAGCATCTACTCCAGTGGTGGCTCTGGCGGCTTTGGTGAGTCACCATGATTTACATACATTCGATGGGGGGTGGGAACTGGTGGATTTAGCAGACTTTGGGAACAACAGGGGGGTGGGGAGCTGGCAGATGTCCATTTTTCCCAAAGTTCACTAAATCAGGGTCCATAGAGTCGAGGGTTTACTGTATGTAATTTTAATACTTCACAACAATGTGCTGCAGCACTAATACATTGTATAATGGCCAGAAAAATGTCATCTCACAATTTCTAGTTTTACAAAATCAGGCAGCACTTGCTAAAGAAAGCAGAATGGCCTGCTACTAAATTTCTCCTTACTCAAGCTTGCAGCTACACTTTCAGCAAGCAAACAGTGTGGCACTTTTGTTGTTGTTGTTTACTTCAGAATAATTCCTCCCCATGGACAGGTGGTATCTGGGGACACAGATGAGAGGAACGACTTGGCCCCGAATGGCAGAGTCAGAAGACACTTCGCATGTGTCTGGCGTGTCTTGAAGGGACTAAGAATGAATCAGACACTTTCAATTATTACTCCATGTCAAGGATTTAGTAATATCTCCTCACCAGCCACAGCCTCTGAGCACTAATCATGTTTACCCTTCATCTGTTCGAGTAGGTGCTTTCACATGGAGAAGACTAAGCTTTATCTTGTAAATACATCTTGTGTCAATTGCTAGTGTTGGCACATTTTTTGTTGCTGTTGTTTCTGCAGAAACTCAGCTAAAATATGACAGGCTTTGATAGAGTCCCTCAATTGTTCTTGTTCTTTTTTTTCCTCCTTGATAAAAACCTATCACATTCTGCGCTGCTCTATAAAAACGAAGGCTGCTTGGTGGTAGTAAGAGTAAGGTGTAAGAGAAACATGACACAAACAGAAAATGTCTATTGTGTATGAATTTGGTAATAATGTTTCAAATGTCCTGCACAAATAAGTCCCTCTTTTGATTTCTTTCAGCATCCGTTCAGAATCAAAGTCACCATAGTGCCTTTGAAAAATCTGGCCTAAGGTTATTGCTTAATTTGCAATGAAAAAGGTGACAGAGCTCAAGCAAATTTTTCACATTCATAAATGACACAGCAATCCCTGAGGTACCAGGGCTATGAACTGCCAAGTCTAGAGAGGTTGGGGCTCAGCCCTGGCAAGGTGTGGCACAAATTATTAATCAAATTAAGCATTGCATCTGGTAAATTATTAACATAATGGATTTTACCGAAATGGTCAAACTTGTTTAAAAGCACAAGAGATGTAATGCCTTGAGTTCCTCTCAAATAGGCTCAGAGGGTATGAAAGAAATTGATGCCCTTATTTTAGAGCAATAGCACTGAAATTTTATGCTTTCTAATTTGGTGCTTTTCCCAGCTCAGTTTTGCCGTTGTTCCTCACTGGGTCTGTTCTAAGAGCATTCATTGTTTTTGTTTTCTCTATCTCCTGGCTGAGAACCCCTGGCATAATGAGTTATTAACAACTTGCCTCCCTACAATACTTAATTCATTCTCACAGCAACCCTTTGAAATCAGTGAAGATTATTTTTCTTTCTACATAGATGGAGGAATTAAGGCAGAAAAATGAAGGGATTTACCTAAGGTCACACAATGAATCAGCCTGGGTCACTCTGGCCAGGTCTACACTAAACCAGAAAGTCGATGTCAGATACATAATGCTAGCTCTGGCAATTGCATATGTAAGAACCAACATAACAGAAATTGACTGATTTGACTGTCTTCACTAAGGAAGGTCAATGGGAGCATTTCTCCCGTCAACCTCCCTTACTCCTGACAATAGTGGCCGCGTCTACACGTGCCAGCTACTTCGAAGTAGCGGCGCCAACTTCGAAATAGCGCCTGTCACGGCTACACGTGTTGGGTGCTATTTCGAAGTTAACATTGACGTTAGGCGGCGAGACGTCGAAGCCACTAACCACATGAGGGGATGGGAATAGTGCCCTACTTTGACGTTCAACGTCGAATTAGGGAACGTGTAGTCGTTGCGCGTCCCGCAACATTGAAATAGCGGGGTCCTCCATGGCGGCCATCAGCTGAGGGGTTGAGAGATGCTGTGCCCAGCCCCTGAGCTCGATGGTTGCCGCGTGCAGCGGCCCCTTAAAGCTCCCCGCCCCCTGCCTTCCTGTGCAGGAAGCTGAGAGAGAGTGCAGGCAGCAGCATTGCCACGCGGCTAGCCTGCATGCTCCTCCGCGCCCACACCCCCCCACCCGCCGTGATGGCCGCCCCTCAGCCCCCCAAGCGCCCCCAGGGGACCCCCCCCCAAGGGGAGCCAGAGCTCCCAGCCCAGCAGCCAGGCAGGGAAGTGGCAGCGGGGCCCCCCCTGGATGGAGGCCGAGCTTCGGGACCTGCTGGGGCTCTGGAGCGAGGAGGAGGTGCTCTGGGGAGCAAGAGGCGGAACGCGGATGCGTTCGCTCAGCTGGCCGAGGGCCTAGCCGCCCGGGGTCACCCTGCCCACACTCCAGATCATGTCCGGAGTAAAGTGAAGGAGCTGCGGCAGGGTTACGCCCGGGCCCGGGATACGGCCGGCCGATCTGGGGCCCTCCCCATCACTTGCCCCTTTTACAGGGAGCTCAGGGACATCCTGGGCCCCCGGCACACCTCCTCCCCTCCGGCCACTCTTGATACCTCGGCCAATGAGCCCCAGCAGGCCCCGGAGGCGGAGTCCACCCTGGAGGCAAGCCCTGCACCCTGGGCCCCCCCCAGGAGCCCACCCCCCGGGGCACCGGAGGAGGAGGAGGAGGAGGGGGAGTCCTCCTCCAGCGACGCTGGCCTGCGGATCGCCATCCCATCACGGAGCTCCAGCAGGGCGTCCGCCCACCGGGTGTCCCCCAACCGTGGGAGTGGACCATCAGGTATGTACTCCCCCCGGTGCACACCCCCGGGTTGAGGGGTGGGGGTAATAGATATGACCAGGGCCCTCCACATGCCCAGATGACCATGGCCCCAAGGACAGCAGTGGCATGTCCCTAAGAAGAGTGCATCAGCCCCTGCCCCCCAGCACGACAGTGCCATGCCCCATCCCCGGGGCTGGGGGGAGCGGAACCTCTAGGGTCCCCCGGGGGGAGGGGGTGGGACACCCATCATCATCAGCAGCAGCATCTCCTGGGGATGGGGATGGGGAACCAGCAGCAGAGGGGTGGGGGGACAAGGGCCACGGCTCGGGGCCCACACTAATGGTTGTCTCCACTCTTCTTCCCCCTCTGTGTTCCGCAGATGCACCATCGGAAGGACCGGAGAGCGCCTGCGAGGTGTCAGTGGTCCTGGACAGCCCACCGGGGCCATCACTCCAGGCCAGCCCCTTGGCGGAGGACCGACCAGCCCCACGGCGGGGACGACGGTGGACCCAGCACCACCACCCGACGGCGACGGACCCCCAGCTGCTGGCCATCCATCGTTGGCAGCTGGAGGTCGCCGAGCAGCAGCTGCGGGTGGAGGAGCGCCACCTCCAGTTGCAGGAGCGGGCGCTGGCCTGGCGCCAGCAGGCATGGGGGGCCTTCATGCGGACATTCGATCATATCGCCGACTACCTGGCCCCCCATGCTGCGCCGGCCGCCGCTGCGCCCACCCTGCCTGCTCCACCCGCTGCACCACCCGCTGCGCTGTCCACCATCGCACCGCCATCCGCCACTGAGGGCCCTTCCGCCGAGGGGGACCTGGGGCCAGCTGACACCTGCCAGCCATATCTACCCATCCGCCCGGCCCCCAGCCAGCCCCGGCCAGGGCTGAGGCCGAGGTGTGGGTCGTGGCCGCCCATCCCCAGCGCTGGACATTAGGGGGTGTGGGGCCCAGGACGTGGCCCCCCCCTTTGTATATATTCCCCCCAGTTTAATGTAATTTTGTAAATAGTTTTTATATTAGACCCCTGTTGCTATGCTGATCCTTGCCCCCCCATGTACATAGTTCTCCCCTTCCTTGTCTTCCGCTTTCATATTATCCTTATTTATAATACATATATATATAAGTTTGATTTTGCCTGTAAATAGTTAGTCTTGATAATAATAATAAGAGTTCTACAGATATTTGATTTGACGAACAAATGTCTGCTTTTATTTACAAGAAAAGTGGTGGGGGGTGTGCTCTTGGGTGCTCTGTGGTGTGGGCGTAGGGGCAGGGAGTGTTGTGGAGGATGGGGGGGTGAAGTGGGGGGCCTGCCAGCATTCACCCCGCGGCCTCGTCGAACTGGGCCCGCAGGGCCTCCCAGACCTGGGTCCCTTCGGGGTCCACCTGGCGACCGGGGACAGTGGGTGGCTGCACATCGGCCCTGCCGGCCTCCACAGCTGAGCCCTGAAAGAAGGCCTCCCCCTCACTCTCCACGAGGTTGTGTATGGCGCTGCACGTGCCCACAATCTGGGGGATGTTGGTGGGGCCCACATCAAGGCAGGTGAGGAGACACCTCCAGCGCCCTTTGAGGTGGCCAAATGTGCGCTCCACCACCTGGTGCGCGTGGTTCAGGCACAGGTTGAAGCGCTCCTGGCTGGCTGACAGATGGCCATGTAAGGGTGCATGAGCCAGGGCCAGAGGGGGTATGCCGCATCTGCGATGACGCAGAAGGGCATGGTGCTGTCCCCCAGAGGGATCTCCCGCTGGGGGATGTAGGTCCCCGCCTCCAGCCGGCCGCACAGGCCCAAGTTCCGGAATACCTGGGTGTCGTGGGTGCTGCCAGGCCAGCCCACATAAATGTCCAGGAAACGGCCCCGGCTGTCCACCAAGGCCTGGAGGACCACTGAGTGGTAGCCCTTCCTGTTTAAGTAGCATCCTCCACTGTGCTCCGGGGCGCAGATGGAGATGTGGGTCCCATCCAGAGCCCTGAAGCAATTGGGGAAGCCCAGGGTGGCAAAGCCCATGATGGCGGCATCTGGGTCCCGAAGCCTCACGAGCATGTGGAGGAGCACGGCATTGATGGCACGGACAACCTGCAGGGGAAGCACATGGGAGAGCACCAATGAGGAGTGTGCAGGGTGTGTGTGGCCCTCCCCTGCCAGGGCCCCCCCTCCCCTCCCCTCCCCTGCCAGGGCTGCCTCCCTGCCCCCCGTGGGTCCTCTTACCTCCATGAGGACAGCCCCGACGGTGGCCTTGCTGATGCCAAACTGCTGGCCCATGGATCGGTAGCTGTCTGGAGTGGCCAGCTTCCAGACAGCGATGCCGACCCGTTTCTCCACACTGAGGCCACGCCGCATGAAGGTGTCCTGGTGCCTCAGTGCGGGGGTGAGCCACTGGCATAGCTCCAGAAATGTCTGCCGGCTCATGCGAAAGTTCTGGAGCCAGCGGTCGTCGTCCCACTCTCTGAGCACCAGCCTCTCCCACCAGTCGGTACTGGTGGGGTAGCTCCACAGCCGCCGGCGTATGAGGTGGGGGGGGCGGGGTGCTGCAGGGTTGGGGATTGCGTCCTCCTCCACTGCGGGCAGCTCCTCCTCTGTGGCAAGGATGTGCTCAGCTGCCTCCTGCATGGCATGGAGCAGGGCGAGCACTGCTCCTACAGGGGTGGCTGGGTGGACCTCTGGCTGCTGCTGCTGCTGCTGCTGGGGGTCCATGCCTGCGTCGCTCGAGGTGTGCATGCCTATGGCTCTGCAGACAGCGTGCTGTGCAGGCTGCATGTGTTTGGGAGGGGCCCTTTAAGGGAGCAGCTAACTGTTGCCCCGGAAGCGCTAGTCCACCCTGTGACCCTGTCTGCAGCTGTTCCAGGCACCCTTATTTCGATGTGTGCTACTTTGGCATGTAGATATTCCCTCACAGCGCCTATTTCGATGTGGTGCTGCCCAACGTCGACGTTCAACGTCGACGTTGCCAGCCCTGGAGGACGTGTAGACGTTATTCATCGAAATAGCCTATTTCGATGTTGCTACATTGAAATAAGCTATTTCGATGTAGCCCGCACGTGTAGATGTAGCCAGTGAGGCATAAAGAGGTTGACTGCTGACCCCAGAGAGATCTATTTTGTCCGTCTTCACCAGATGCGATGTGTGAAATTAAACTCCAGAACGCAGACAATCTCTCTGACTCCTAAGTCTATTGTCACCCCTTCAGACCTTGCTGGAGATCTTGTTCCTCAGCAAATGTCAATAGAAACTAACATAAAGCTAGAGAGCCTGTGAATGGCTTTATGCACTACTTAAGGTTAAAAAGTAATCCTGCTGTCAGTTGTCATATGAAATGTCTTTCTCAACAAATTAAGTGTTCGGTTGTACATTAAACAGCTCATGTCTGGATGACTCTTCATACTGCAAACCTTGTGTCTTTGCACAGATGATATATTTTATGACATTTTTAAGTCTGTAGGGAGGGACAAGGAAAATGTGCTAGGTTATGCTTTGATGCCCTGCCTACCTTCTGGACTTTAGCCCTAAACACAACAGGGAATGTGAAGCCTATGTGTTTAGACAGATGAACCGGAGACAAGGGTGAATGTAGCTCTGCCTATCATATCAGACAGCTATGCATGACATACAACTCTACTGAGGAAGACAGAGAGAGACCTGGGGCCCAATCCTGTAAATGATTACTGCTGGGCATGTGCTTTCTGCCATGGATTTGATAACATTGTTTACAGCAGTATGCACAATGCCCTGTAGTAAATGTTTGCAGCATCATGTTCTTGGCCTTTCTTTGTCTATATCAAGAAAATTGCATTTTTGAAGGAGCATGTAGAACGGTGGCAGAATATTACACATCTAGCCAGATGAATGCAAGATGTCATCATCGTATGTGGCATCTTCATTACTGGATATTTCTCACCTTGGCAGCCCATTCTAAATGATGCTTTGCTAATTTCTTTTTGGATGAATAGTCACCAGGGTACCAAACCATCAACCCAAGATCTTTTCTTGAACATAACAACAATCATTCTGGATCAGACCAAAGGTCCATCTAGCCCAGTGTCCTGTCTTCCAGCAGTGACCAATGCTGGGTGTCCCAGAGGAAATGAACAGAACAGGTAATCATCAAATGATCTACCTCCTTTTACTCATTCCCACCTATAACAAACAGAGGCTAGAGATATCATCCCTGCCCATCCTGGCTAACAGCCTTTGATGGGCCTATCTTCTATGAACTTATCTAGTCCTTTTTGAACCCTGCTGAAGTCCTGGCCTTCATAACATCCTCTGGCAGGGAGTTCCACAGGTTGTCTGTGCTTTGTGTGAAGAAATACTTCCTTTTGTTTATTTTAAATCTGCTGTCTTCTAATTGCATTTGATGACCTGCAGTTCTTGTAAGATCAGAATGGAGAATTTTTCCTTACTTTCTTCACAGTCATGATTTTATAGACCTTTGTCATATTCTCCCTTAGTTCTCTCTTTTCCAAGCTGAAAAGTCAAAATGTTATTAATCTGTCCTCATATGCAAGTTGTTCCATATTGCTAATAATTTTGTTGCCCTTTTCTGAAACTTTCCAGTCCCAATATCTTTCTCTTTTTTTTTTTTTTTTTGAGCTAGGACAACCACATCTGCACACAGAATTCTAGATATGGGCATTGCATGGACTGATATGCAGTAGAAGCTTTATTATCTGGCATTCCACTGGAACCATGGATTCCTGATAATAGGATGTGCAGGTTGGTAGAGCTGGAACAACCGTTGGCCCCACTCTAACCCTCTGCAGCTGCATAGTGGGCAGGTGTTCCCATGGCAGCCAGCTCAGGACAGGAGATCAGTCCTGCAGCAGCTGGCCCCAGCTGGCACACCAGCCCATGGCTGGCAGCCCCAGCTGGGAATGCCAGTTAACTAAATTTGGTGGTTATTCGAATGCCAGATAACTAGGCTTTTTCTGTAGAGGGAATATATCTTCTGTCTTATTATGTATTCCTTTCTCAGCAATCCCAACATTTTGTTTGTTTTTTAACAGCCACTGCATACTGAGTGGATGTTTTTGGAAAACCATCCATAATGATTCTAAGATCTCGCTCATGAGTAATAATAAGCTAATTCAGGCCCAATCATTTCACATGTATAGTTGGGATTATGTTTTTCAATGTGCTTTACTTTGTATTTGTGGACACTGAATTTCATTTGCCATTTTTTGCCCACTCATTCAGCTTTGCGAGATCCTTTTGAAACTCTTTTCAGCCTAATGTGGACTGTACTATCTTGAGCAATTTTGTTTCATCTGCCCCAATATAGACCCCTGGGGGACACTAATAGTTACCTTTCTCCCTTCTGAAGTTAACCATTTGTTTTCTACCTTTTAACTAGTTACCAATCTACGTGATGACCTTCCCTCTCATTCCATGGCAGCTTACTTTGCTTATGAGCCTTTGGTGAGGGACCATGCGCCGAAGTCTTTCTGGAAATCTGGATCCTCCAGATCCACATGCTTGTTAACACCTTCAAAGAACTCTGGTTAAGGCATGATTTTACTTTACAAAAACTATGCTGACTTTTCCCCAGCAAATTATTTCAACCCTATGTGGCTGACAATTCTTTAGTATAGTTTCAACTGGTTTGCCTGGTACTGATGTTAGGCTTACCAGCTTGTAATTGCCAGGATTAGTGTCACATTACCTATGCCCCTAGTGATTTAGTACAGAATCTGATTTAAAGGATATGTTAAAAACTAGAGTTAATAATTCTGCAGTTTCATATTTGAATTCCCTCAAAATTCTAGGGGGAATGGCTTCAGATCCTGCTCCATTTTCTTATGCCATCAACTTTTCCTTCCAGTGCCCATAAACAGCATCATCCACCAGGCCTACTGAAGTGGATTGGGCCGGGAGAGAGAAGAAAAGGGGGCAACTGCCCCTGAGCCCAGCAATTTGCAATGACCCAGGGCTCACTGAAGCCAAAAGTCTTGGGCCTTTTAAATTGCCACTGGAGTGCTGTGCAACATGCTCTGTGTGGCACTGAGAGCTGCCTGGCAGGTGGCGAAGCCAGCACAGCACGCTTCAGACAAAACTGAGGTCTGGCTGCCACCAGACCCACACTTTCCAGGACTATGAGCTGGGCCCCCTTTCACCTTGCCCAGGATCCTGGCAAGTCTGTCTCTACCTCCACTGTTCACTGAACTTCTTCAAATGTGCCCTGCAAGTCAAGTCTTTTTTATAAACTCTCTGATTAGTATTTGCTGAGGATCTATAATTTCCAGTAATTTTCCATTGGCTCTGTGTGTGTTATGGTCTTCTTCAGAACTGTTTGTTAATTTAAAGGATTGTAGTTTCTTTATTATCATTTGTTTTAGAGTCCATGTTTGACGGCCATAATTTAACACAGACCAAATGTAGGCTTTAAAGAACGGGAATTCGGTCTTCAGATTTATGTCTAATCAGATGGTTGTTCTTCAAGAATGCCTCTTTCGCTCTCGCAGTTCTGGTGTTGGCTTTAGTAGAGGATCATTTATCTTCCATAATGGTGCTTCCTATTTAGCAATGATTTCTCACGTGTGTCATTTGCTGGAATCTTGCATTTTTTCATGGGATCCTTTTACACTAGCATAATTTTGGTCTTGTATACATTCAAGCCTAGACCAGGTTCTTTGCCATATTCATATATAATTCCATTAAGTGCATCAGATCTTTTGAATAAGCCAACAGTCATAACATTGAATAAAATACCAAATCTAGCTATGAAACTGAGACAGAAGATCAGGAGTTGAGAGCTAGCAGGCAGACATCATGTGGGCAACACACAATATCTGCTTTGTAGGGGTGTCTGACAACATAAAGGACATAAAGAACTTGATTTTTGCAAGGTGCTGAGAACCCTCAAGTCCCACTGCCTTCAGTGGGAGAAAGAGGACTCAGTGCCTTGCAGCATCAGACCCTTAAAGCAGAGGTTCCCAAATTCTGTGATACTGTGACCCCTAAAATGATAAATGAATTCATGTGACCCCCACCCTCACTGCCCCATGAGTAAAGCTAATCATTTCATCATTTAGGATTGGACAAGAAATAAATATGCCAATAACTTTTGATAATGAAATTTTTATTGGAAATGGGTAAAAATATCAAATTTGGAAACATATTGTTTAATGTGAAGGACGAGCTTGTTTATTGCATAATTTTTGAAATCATTGTTGAGATAGCCACTCTCATTTCTCGTTACATATTTACTTTAGATCGATATTTGCTTTTTATAGCAGAAACTGCAGAAAACTCTGACTCACACAAATAAGATGTTGCAAATGGGATCAGTATGTTCATAACTCTCACTTAATTCTTTGTACTCATTTTGCACACTGATCCACAATTCAGATAAAGCCATTGTTGAGAATTTTATTTTTAAAGCAGCGTCAGAAGAGATATCAATGATTTGCTTCCTCTCCATAATAGCGAGTGTACCACCTATTAGATTAGCGTTGAATGGGTTCCTTATCCAATCAAATTTTTCAGTATCCATATCGGAGCAATAGTACTTAAAGTGAAATTTTAAAGACAGGTGATATAAACTACAAAATTTCACATCTTCACTAATATGTATGTTATTGCTTTCAATAAATTGTTTTAAAGTAGAAAACATGTCTACATTTGAATTTTCCATTTTGCTTTCAATTTATTAGAGTTCAAGAATATTATTATTACCACCTTGCAGTGAGGTATTGAGTGTTCAGTTTATTGAATATGTCACTTAAATATGCTCACTGCGTATTGAAATCACAGTTGATAAACATGTGTGCATTACTATACCTTTCCTCAATTAAATACTGGTGAAGTTCATTCCTGAGTTTGAAAACGTGTCTCAAAATGTTTTCCCAGAGACAGCCATCTTGGCTCATGGTAAAACAGCAAGGAAGTGCATTCAGCACCCATCTCCGCAAAACTCTTCAAACATCCTTGTCTTTACAGGCCTGATTTTTATATAGTTCACAACATTTATGGTTGCTTGTAGAACATTCTCCAAGGCTGGGCTCAAACTTTTCGAAGCAAGAGCTTGCCTATGAATCATACAGTGTGTCCAAACAGCACCATAAGATTTTTGGTATATTAATGCTTGAAGTCCTCTATGACAGCCTGACATAGAGCGTGCTCCATTAGTGCATATGCTCATGGAGTTCGACCACTGTAAGAGATTTGACTTCATAAAGCTATCAATTATGTCAAAAAGATCCTCATCTTTACTCGTCCCTCTAATTTCTTTCCAGAAGAGTAAATTTTCATTTATTTTACTGTCATCAACGAATCTAATGCATGTTATTAAATGAGCATCTTTAGTGTTATCTGTTGCCTCATCTGTCTGAATGGCAAATGATTTGCTTCTTCTTTTTTCAATTAGCTGCTCATTAAGATCTTCTGCCATATCTGCAATTCGGTGGCAAACTGTGTCATTAGACAAAGATATATTTAAAAGCTGTTTAGCACTAGACTCCCCCAACATAATCATGACCATATCAATAGCTGATGGAAGTATTACATTTTCTCCAATCATGTGGGGCTTTTTGCACTGAGCAGTTCTGTATGCAACTTGCTAAGAAGCTAAAAGTGATTTTGAGGGGATGTTTATATATTTAGCCAGACTCAATTTTTTTCTTTCATTTCATCTCTTTTTCAAGTGAAAAAATCTCAAGATTTGTTAGTTAAGTCTCCATGACTTGTTTCCAGATGTTGCTTTTGTTTGCTCGGCTTCATACTTTCAGTGTTTTTTGACAAATAACACATTGAGGCTGTTCTATTTCAGTAACAAAAACACTTGTGAAACCAAAAGATATGTAACTTTCATCACACTTTCTTGATTTAGACCTATTTTTATCAGGAATATCAGTAGATTTGTCATGAGCTTTTTGCTTACCAATCAACAAAATCCTTTCCATGTTGCAAGGCTAAAAATTTAAAATAACTGATAAAAGTTTTTATAAATTTATAATAATTGATAAAAGAATGGAACTTCACATATATACTCCAAACACTACTGAAGACATTGTACTAGTAAACACTACGTCATGTCGGTAGAGACACCGAACATGTACGAATCTTTGTGAAAGAAGCCAAAGCCAACCATCTTAGATCATGGGATCAGCATTTAGATCGTCTGTGGAGACACTGGGACATGTGAACATTTGCAAGGGAAACTGAGCCCGACTATCGGTAATCACGTGATTATTGTCAATGGATTGCCAGTTGAGATGCTGGAGACACACAAATTTTTGCAAGAGAAAAAACGAATCCAGATGTGACCTCCTGCTAAGCTGCTCGTGACCCCCCGGGGGGTTGGGACCCTGAGTTTGAGAAATGCAGTCCTGAAGAGTGAATGTTCACTGAATACAGGAAAGCCAGCTAGGATTATCCTGTTCTTTATAGCTAGAATTTCACTGTAACCAAACCCATCGCGTGTACTTTTTTAAAGCACATTTTAAGAGAACTAAAATGTTAGGGATATCTGATCGTGTGGTCTGGCTGACATACCTAGAATTCACTCACTTAGGTGTTTTGTAATGCTGTCATTTCAGCTACTTCAGTGAATCTCATGAGAGAAAGAATAGCACATCTCTAAAATCATGTTTTAAGCCCCATGGTAACGCTAAGTTTATAATGTATGTCTCTGAAACTTGACATTATTTACATATTCAAGGACTTCAAACAGCCTGAACTCCTAGTTCTGGGCCTACTGATATAATGCCTTTCTGCAAAATTGATAAATCATTCCATACAATCTTTATTTTCATTGTTTTAAACAAAAAAGGACAGGAATTTACCCAAAGCCCTATGGGGTTTCTAATGCAAGTGACACGAACATAAATGATTAAATATCAGTTTGTCTCACAACAGCCAACAAAACTCAACCCCCTTCAGAATTCCCAGTGAATATGTAACTCTCCTCCCCAACTTCATCCTAGTTTGTGTTCTTTGTTGTATGGCTGGTATAAATGTAGAGCAACAACTATAATTTTATGTGTAACTGGTTAAGCCAGATATAGGGTAATTGCATGTGGAGGAGCAGATAGCAGAGTCCATTGCTGTGACATCTCCTCTGTATTTATGAATCAGACTTTGAGTTGTTTTATGGTCCATGGTCCATTCTGGGGGACTACAGTTGCACACTGGAGAGTCTTTTCCATTTGTGCAGCCAGTATCCACTTTGGCCATGGTTTTTCAAATATGGTTCAGGGTTGCCCATGACCTTCATGTGCAATCAAAGGCAAGGAGATTCTGTGTTGAATTTTATACACCATGTTGATTAGTGACTTTTTGTGAAGTCCATTGGGTTTCGCAAGTTTCATCAGGGTGGAAGTTGCATTGTTGGAAGGATAAATGCATAGATCCAGTAGGGCTTACACAACTTCAAGTGGCAGTGAGGAACATTGTTAAGGTACAGGCGGATGGGAAGACATTAATTTACCATGATCCTCTGGAATCCCTGAATGGTTGCAGCATTGCGGTGAATGGACAGGGGAACACCATATGACAGCACTGGCACCCAACAGGTTGGAGTTAACTTGAGGGTTGTAGCATTGCAGCATTCAGCTGGATATCAGCAAGTTGAGTATGGCTACTCCTGGTGCATAACCCTGCACAGTACACTGATGCTGATGTTGTCATTTCCTGGTTCCTGGGCTGGAGAACTCCTGTTTTTGGCTCAGCAGCTCGCTTCTTTAGATGGCTATCGAAGGTGAATGTGCAATTCAGAATCACACCAAGATAGGTCGGAGTGGGTCACGTGACACAGTGTTGCTCCGGCTCACATACAGGGCACATTTAGTATTCCTGTTATTAAGGTGGAATGTAAGGGTTTGGCTTGAGCTTCCATTTCTGGAAATATTCCTCCACGGTGGACTTGATGTCGCTGAATGTGATGCTTGGATTGACAGTGAAATATTGTCCACATTTGCAAATTTACACAACTTTATTGGAGGTATGTTAATTGTGTAAACATTGAAAAGCTTTGGGTGAGTACCAAGTCTTTTGGCAGTCCATTGTGGAACCAGAGCAAACTGATTTTGTTGCCAAAGTGGACACACATCTGCCCATTGCTCAACATCGTCCAAAACAGGCATAGTGTTTTGTGGCAGGGGATGGTCCTTGAGATTGTCAGTCTCCAGCCATTGAACTTGATGTGTCTGAAATTTGTATTTTGAAGTTGGTGTTTATGAAATCTCAGTAAAGGGGTAAAAATCCTAAAAATACAACTCTGAGTAATGAAATAACCTATGAGAGTGGCATAGCAGGGGAAACCTTTTGATCTTTAACTTACATTGCCATTAGCTGAAATATGTTCCCTAGCATCTGCACGTGTGGCCAGTCTTGAGTTGTGTTCCTACATGTTGCTTTTTTTATCTATCTCTCAGCTGAATCAGACATCTGTGTGAAAAACAGCACCCAGACACAGCTGGGTGGATTGCTGGTACTATCTGGATGACTATGGCTTGTAAAGCAATGAATGGCTTGTGTGAAGACCAAAACATATCTTTGGCAGGTGTAACTTGACTATCGGGTTTTATGTAAAAGCAAATTACCCTCATTTCTTCTAGATCAGCACTTTGAAATTTCCAAAGAAAAAGAAACATTTCTAAGCATGAAAAGATGACAATTTATGTGGCATCATCTTTTCAAACTCAAAACCTCATATTTACTGTTTGTTTTATTTTGCAGCATTGTACATGATGGAATGCACAATAATGAAAGTTGCTTGCAGGCTTGTTGTATCTGTGTTGATCCCAGGACATTAGCTAGTTAAAGCAGGTGAGGTCATATCTTTAATTGGAACAACATCTGTTGGTGAGAGGGACAAGCTTTCAAGCCAACACACAGCTGAAGATATTACCTCACCCTGCTTGTCTCTGTAATAGTAGTAGGCATCCTTCAGTCTGCATTGCTGTTTATTCAAAATGCACTTGAAGGATGTCAGACACCATGTTGCACAGAAGATTTTTTTTGAGTGAGCATACCAGGGGATGTGTCATATCTTAGACAACTGTCGTTGTGACAGACCCTAAGTAATCTATCACAACAAAATTCATGACTCTTAGCTTGAAGTCAATGAAGCTGACATTTTTATACCAACTGAAGAACTGCCCCATGAGCCTATGAAATCTATAGATGTAAAAATACTGTAAACTCTATTGCATTTTAAACTTGAAATACGTAACAATTATGTCGTGTTTTGTGAGGCTGTCAAACTCAGTGTTATTATACTGCTGTTCTGGTGAAAGATCAGGAAATCTTTTTACAGTTTGGATACAAAACATTGTGATAACTTCAGTATTATGCCACTTAGGACTGCTTTTCATTACTTATTATTACTTCTGTATGTGATTTGATGCCTTTTTAATAAATGTAGATGATCCATTGTGAAATATGTTTAGTTTGTACATAGAGATTCTGCTCTTTTAGTACAATCATAAGTATATTTCAGATAATGATATTTCCTCTTAGGAAGGCAAGTAGGCTGTCAGGCAATAGAAGTACTAAGAAACCAGCTGTGGGCTTTTAAGGCAATGCAACAAAATATCTTGCATTTGTAAAATCTCAAAGCAGTGGAGCTGATCGCCACCATGGGCCAAGGAGCAACGTGTTTGGGTGGAGTCTCAGGCAGAAGGGGTGGAGCCAAGACCAGTCGCTCCTTAGCACCATCCAGAGAATGTCATTGCCTCCCACCCCCCTGCATCCTTCAGAAGCCACACAGATAGGTAGAGTGACACACCTGTGCATTTCATAGGGCCTGGAGCTCCTGGCCCCTTTGAAAAATTGGTCCTCTGTGTATTTGTCCCCTGTGCCCCCTTTCCAGTGAGCTTGACTCAAAGAATAGGACACTGTATTAGCTACACACTGACCATGTGTTTCTAAAGTATGGAGTTCCAAAGCAATGCATTAGCCAGCCCTTGAGAGTGAAATCTACATTTGTGGGAGGAGGTAATCTGGAGAGTTTTGTCTGCCTTCAAGCAGAGATCCAAGGACCCTCTGCTCAAAACCTTTGCTTTTTAAAGGGGAAAAATATGAATCATAGACTCATATAATAAAATCATAGAATTCTAGGGCTGGAAGGGACCTCAGGAGGTCACCGAGTCCAGCCCCCTGCTTAAAGCAGGATCAACCCCAATAAAATCATAATTTAAGCCAGGACTTAAAAACCTCTAGGGATGGAGATTCCACAGCTTCTCTTGGTAACACATTCAGTCCTTGACCACTCTCCTGGTGAAATAGTTTTTGCTAATATCCAACCTACACCTCTCCCTCTGTAACTTCAGACCATTGCTCCTTGTTCTGCCATCTGTCACCACTGAAAACAGTCTCTCTCCATCCTCTTTAGAGCCACCTTTCAGGAAGCTGAAGATTGCTATCAAATCACCCCTCATTTTGTTCTTCTGCAAACTAAATAAGCCCAAATTTCTCAGCCTCTCCTCATAGGTCATGAGCTCCATCCCCTTAATCATTTTCGTTGCCCTCTGCTGAACACTCTGAGTCCAAATCCTTTCTAAACTAGGTGGCCCAGAACTGGACACAATACTTCAGATGTGGCCTCACCCAAGCTGAGTAAAGGGGAATAATAACTTCCCTAGATCTGCTGGAAATGCTTCTCCTAATGCACCCCAATATGCCATTAGCCTTCTTGGCTACAAGGGCACACTGTTGACTAGTATCCAGCCTCTCATTGGCTGTAATCCCTAGGTCCTTTTGTGCTGCACTGCTACTTAGCCAGTTGATCCCCAGCCTATAACAGTGCTTGGGTTTCTTCTGTCCCAAGTGTAGGACTCTGCACTTCTCCTTGTTGAACCTCATCAGATTTCTTTTGGCCCAGTCCTCTGATTTGTCTAGGTCACTCTGGACCCTATCTCTACCCTCCAATGTATCTTCTTGACCCCCTACCTTAGCATAATCTGCAAATTTGCTGAGGATGCAATCCGCCTCCTCATCCAGGTCATTGCCCATTGGGACCATCCATTAAGCCAGTTTTCTATCCATCTTATGGTCCATGTATCCAATCCACACCTCCTTAACTCATGGGCAAGAGTGTTGTGGGAGACTATCAAGAGCTTTGCTGTATTACATACATTGACTTCCCCATATCCACAGAGCCAGTTACCTCATCATAGAAGCTAATCAGATTGGTCAGGCACGACTTGCCCTTGGTGAATCCATATTGACTACTGTTGATCACTTTCCCCTCTTCCAAGTGCTCCAAAATGGATTCCTTGAGGATCCCCTCCATGATTTTTCCACAGACTGAGGTGAGACTGACCAGTCTATGGTTCCCTGGACTGTCCTTCTTTCCTTTTTTAAAGATGGGCACTACATTTGCCTTTTTCCAATCATCTGGGACCATCATCAACTTCCAGAAAGCACTACACATGTGTCAGGTCATCTCACTGCTGTTTTAGCAGGTAGATTTTGTGATGAGACATAGCCAAGTATTGGTTGTTGATTAATTGCTGTAGTATCCTGTAAGTTGCACTTCCATGTAAATTGCACATATAAGCCATGTCTACACGTGCACACTACTTCGAAGTAGCGGCACTAACTTCGAAATAGCGTCCGTCACGGCTACACGTGTCGGGCGCTATTTCGAAGTTAACCTCGACGTTAGGCAGCGAGACGTCGAAGCCGCTATCCTCATCAGGAGATAGGAATAGCGCCCTACTTCGACGTTCAACGTGGAAGTAGGGACCGTGTAGTCGTTGCACTTCCCGCAACGTCGAAATTGCGGGGTCCTCCATGGCGCCCATCAGCTGAGGGGTTGAGAGACGCTCTCTCCAGTCCCTCAGCTCAATGGTGGCCGCGTGGAGCGGCCCCTTAAATGTCCCCTCCCCCTCCCTTCCTGTGCAGGAAGCTGGGGGAACGTGCAGGCATCAGACTAGACACGCGGCCAGCCTGCACGTCCCTCAGCCACCCAGAACAGGGCCAGCACCTGCCATGGCTGCCCAGCAGCCCCCCCAGCGCCCCCAGGGGAGCCCCCCCAATGGGAGCCAAAGCAGCCGGGCCAGCCAGCCCGGCAGCCAGGCTGGGAAGCGGCAGCGGGGCCCCTCCTGGACGGAGGCTGAGCTGCGGGACCTGCTGGGGCTCTGGAGCGAGGAGGAGGTGCTCCAGGTAATGGGGAGCAAGAGGCGGAACATGGATGTGTTTGCTTGGCTGTCCGCGGGCCTGGCCTCCCGGGGTCACCCTGCCCGCACTCTTGACCATGTCAGGAGTAAGGTGAAGGAGCTGTGGCAGGGTTACGCCCGGGCCCGGGATGCAGCCGGCTGATCTGGGGCCGCCCCCGTCACTTGCCCCTTTTACAGGGAGTTCAGGGACATCCTGGGCCCCTGGCACACCTCCTCCCCTCCAGCCACCCTTGATACTTTGGCCGACGAGCCCCAGCAGGCCCTTCAGCCGGAGTCCGCCCCGGAGGTAAGCCCCACACCCTGGGGGCACCCCCCGGAGCCCACCCCCGGGCCATCGCGGCAGGAGGAGGAGGAGGGGGGCTCCTCCTCCGCAGAATCCGGGCTGCAGATCCTCCTCCTGCCATCCCGGAGCAGCAGCCGGGCCTCCGCCCCCGGGGATCTCCGGACCGTGGGAGTAGACCGACTGGTATGTACCCCCCTCTGCTATACACCCCTGGGCTTGAGGGGCGGGGGTAATAGATATGTGTCCAGGGCCCCCCACATGCTCACATGGCCATGGCCCCAATGACAGGAGGGCCATGTCCCTCACAGCAGTGCATCAGCCCCAGTCCCCCCCCCACCCCGCACGACAATGCCATGCCCCATCCCCGGGGCAGGGGGGAGCGGAACCTTGAGGGGCCCCCGGGAGGAGGGAGTGGGACACCCCGCAGCAGCAGCAGCACAGCATGTGATGGAGTGGGGGGAGTGCAAAAGAGAGACTCAGGCTAGATATGAGCAACAAGAGCCGAATAGCTCCCAGGGGCAAAGGATGATCCTGGGGCTACAGCTGGCAGGTGACACCTCTGCTCTGGACAAAGAGGAGGGAGGAGCCGAGCTGGCTTTGAATAGCGGGGGGGGGGGCGGGGGCAGCAGGTAGAGGCTAGGGGAAGGGAGAGCTGGAAGGCAGCCAGCCTGAGGAGGGGGAAAGCTACACCCCAGAGGGGCACCCCTTGGGGTCTTCTCCCCAGGACGGGTTGGAAGGACTGTCTCTTCTGACAGCTGGTGCTGTCACTCCTGGGAGAAACTGGGCATCTGTGGCCTAAGAAACCTTTCCTGTCAGACCCTGCGGAGTGAAGTGAGAGTCGCTCCCACCAGTGGATGGGGTGCACTGCAGGGGGACCCCTGAACCCCATCCATCACAGCAGCATCTCCGGGGGACAGGGATGGGGAACCTGCAGCAGAGGGCTGGGGGGACAAAGGCCATGGCTTGGGGCCCACACTAATGCCTATCTCCATTCTTCTTCCCCCACTCCTCTCCCTTGTGCCACACCTGCACCATTGGAAGGACCGGAAGAGAGCGCTGGCGAGGCATCAGTGGTCCAGGAGACCCCTCCGGGGCCACCGCTCCAGGCAAGCCCCTCGGCCGAGGACCGACTGGCCCCATGGCGGGCTAGATGGCGGACCCCGCACCACCACCAGCCTACAGCGACGGACCCCCAGCTGCTGGCCATCCACCGTCGGCAGCTGGAGGTGGCGGAGCAGCGCCTGCGGGTGGAGCAACGCCGCCTCAACCTGCAGGAGTGGGCACTGGCCTGGCGCCAAGAGGCATGGGGGGCCTACATGGACACTTTCAACCGCCTTGTTGACTACCTGGCCCCCCATGCCACGCCAGCCGCCACAGCGCCCGCCCTGACTGCTCCACCCGCTGCACCACCTGCTGCTCCGCTCGTCGCCATCCTGTCCGCTGCTGCCCCGCCATCCACCAGCGAGGGCCAGAGCGCCGAGGGTACCCCTGGAGCCAGCTGAGACTCGCCGGGCATATCTTCTGGTCCGCCCCGCCCCCAGCCAGCCCCGGACAGGGCTGCGGCCGCGGCGGGGCTCCCGACCGCCCAGCCCCAGTGCCGGACTTTAGGGGCGTGGGGCCTGGGACGTGGCCCCCCCCCTTGTATATAGTTGATTTTTAAAAAAGGACTCTGATGGACAGTTGTAGGTCTCTTTTTTTGTGCCCCCCTTTGCCCCGTCCCCCCCATGTAAATAGTTCTCCCCTTTATCATCCCTGGTTTTCTTTTTAGTGAACAAACTTTTTTATTACTATTGTTTTCTTTGTACACATTACTTTTGTTACACACATCTTGTATATAGTTTGTTCTTGTTTTAATTCTAGTTCCAAAAAAACAAAGTTCTCAAAGAAAACCCAGTTTAAGTTCAGCCACAAGTGCGTGCTGTCATTTATCCAGGAAAAGTGTGGGGGGGGTGCGGTTGGGTGCTCCACGGTGTGGGTGTTGAGGCAGGGAGTGTTGTGGAGGAAGGGGTGGGCAGTCGGGGGCCTGGCAGAGTTTACCCCGCGGCCTCATCATCGAGGTGGGCCCGGAGGGCCTCCCGGACCCGGGTCCCTTCGGGGTTCACCTGCTGACTGGGGGCAGCGGGTGGCTGCACGTCGGCCCTGCCGGCCTCCACAGCCCAGGCCTGGAAAAAGGCCTCCCCCTTGCTCTCCACCAAATTGTGCAGGGCGCAGTAGGCACCCACAATCAGGGGGATGTTGTTGGGGCCCGCATCCAGGCAGGTCAGGAGACATCTCCAGCATCCTTTCAGGCGGCCAAATGAGCGCTCCACCACCTGGCGCGCGTGGTTCAGCCGCTTGTTGAAGTGCTCCTGGCTAGCGGAGAGATGGCCCGTGTACGGGTGCATTAGCCAGGGCCAGAGGGGGTATGCCGCATCTGCGATGACACAGAGGAGCATGGTGGTGTCCCCCAGAGGGATCTCCCGCTGGGGGATGTAGGTCCCCGCCTCCAGCCGGTGGCACAGGCCCGAGTTCTGGAAAACCCGGGCGTCGTGGGTGCTGCCAGGCCAGCCCACATAAATGTCCTGGAAACGGCCTCGGCTGTCCACCAAGGCCTGGAGGACCACAGAATGGTAGCCCTTGCGATTGATGTAGCGTCCTCCACTGTGATGCGGGGCGCGGATGGGGATGTGAGTCCCATCCAGAGCCCCGAAGCAGTTGGGGAAGCCCAGGGTGGCAAAGCCTGCAATGGTGGCATCTGGGTCGCCCAGCCTCACGAGCCTGTGCAGGAGCATGGCGTTGATGGCACGCACAACCTGCAGAGAAAGCACATGGGAGAGCACCAATGAGGGGTGAGCAGGGTGTGCATGGCCCTGTCCTGCCCTGCCCTCCCCTGCCCTGCCCTGCCCTGCCTGGGCCCCCCTCCCCTGCCCTGCCCTCCCCCCGTGGGTCCTCTTACCTCCATGAGGACAGCCCTGATGGTGGCCTTGCCGACACCAAACTGCTGTCCCACGGATCGGTAGCTGTCTGGAGTGGCCAGCTTCCAGACAGCGATGCCGACCCGTTTCTCCACAGGGAGGGCACGCCGCATGGCAGTGTCCTGGTGCCTCAGTGCGGGGGTGAGCCACTGGCACAGCTCCATAAATGTCTGCCAGCTCATCCTGAAGTTCCTGAGCCAGCGGTCGTCGTCCCACTCCTTAAGCACCAGCCGCTCCCACCAGTCGGTGCTGGTGGGGTAGCTCCACAGCCGCCGGCGTGTGAGGCGGGGGGGGGGGGGGCGGGGTGCTGCAGGGTTGGGGGTTGAGCCCGGCTGCCCTGGCGGCAGCTCCTGCTCCGGTGTAGCAAGGAGGTGCTCAGCTGCCTCCCGCATGGCATGGATCAGGGTGAGCCCTGCTCCTGCCGGGAGGGCTGGGTGGACCTCTGGCTGCTGCTGCTGCTGCTGCTGCTGCTGGGGGTCCATGACTGCGTCGCCCGGGGTCTGTGTGCCTATGGCTCCTCAGACCACGTGCTGTGCAGGCTGAGTGTGTCTGGGAGGGGCCCTTTAAGGGAGCGGCTAACTGTTGCCCCGGAAGCGGTAGTCCACCCTGTGACCCTGTCTGCAGCTGTGCCTGGCATCCCTATTTCGATGTGTGCTACTTTGGCGTGTAGACGTTCCCTCGCAGCGCCTATTTCGATGTGGTGCTGCGCAACGTCGATGTTGAACGTCGACGTTGCCAGCCCCGGAGGACGTGTAGACGTTATTCATCGAAATAGACTATTTCGATGTTGCTACATCGAAATGAGCTATTTCGATGTAGGCTTCACGTGTAGACGTAGCCATACAGTTCTAATAACAGCACCATAATGAGCTGGTATATTCCAATGCACTTAGCACTATATTTTTTGCAAGTGTGGCTATATCTTTGTTAATTGTATCTTCTGTGTTGTTCGAACTGCTCACCTGGTGTCAGAAAAAGCTGCAATTAGCCCAGAGCGCAAGGTACATCCAAAGTGAAAACAATGGGACTACGTTGCACACTTTGAAGGAAGAATAAAATTTTAAACTATAAAACCAAACAAAGCAAAGTTCTAAGCAAGTGTCATCCACATATACTTATAAACAAAGCATTTGTCTACACATAGGCTATGTCTACACTCGAGTGATCCGTTGACAGAAGCTAGTCAGAATATATCTTCTGACAAAACTTCTGTCGACAGGTTGTGGCCAGACTGCAAAGTGAACCAATATATCAAGCTGCTCTGTTGACAGAGTGGCTGGACTGCCCGACCACCCTCTCAACAAAACAGCCAACCAGAAATATAGAAAACAGGGCTGCCCGGTGTCCTGGAAGCCCTGTCTGTTGACAGAAGGCTCCCCAGTAATGTCCAGACTGGCTTTCCGCCATCAGATCTCTGTCAACAGAGGCATTCTGCCTTACAAGGGAGCAGCAGAACACTCTTGACAAAAGTGCCATGTTCTGCCAATTTACTGTTGACAGAACACCTTGGGAATGTGGATGCTTTGCGGTTTTGTCAACAAGACACCAATTTTGTTGACAAAAGTCTCTAGTGTAGACATAGCCACAGGGATTACATTTACTTTGATGAAAATATATGCTGAGAGGCACATGCACTATCTCCTCTCTCTCTCACACCACATCATAGTGATACGTGGACTCCTTGCACTATTGTAAATGAATTACTCTCCCATTTTCATCGTTCTGCAATTAAGATTTCATTTTGCTGAATGTTAGGTTATGTAGTTTTGATGGGCTCCTCTGAGAAGTCCCTCTGAGGTTATGTCTATGCTACAATGAAAGATCATCCTGCTCAGGGTTGATCTTCTGGGATTTGATTTTGTGTATCTAGTTTGGAGGTGCAAAATCAAGCTCTCAGGGGTCACAGCTGACCCCTGTATTCCTCGTGAGATACAAGGAGTAAGGGACGAGTAAGGAAGGTCTCCCATCAACCTTCCCTTTAAACATAGACAAATTAGCCGAGTGCAGATCCATCCATTTTAGCTAGACAATTCATGTAACTAAAATTGCATATCTGCAGTTGACTTTCTGGCCACTTCTACATGGCCCTGATCTTCAGCTCTGCTGCTGGCAGAGCTATGCTAAGCAGGTTTCTGGAAATTGCAAATGGCTGCCCATTTGCACACTCATGCGGCTAATTAACACAGCCAGATGAGATTTTGCTCTTGGCAGAGGGGTCTACCAGCAGCAAAGAGGCTGTGCATAAGGGACTGCCGACAGAGGAGGGTTTAGCTGGGAGAGGTATGTCTACACGGCCTCTTTACTGATGGCAGACCACTCTGCCAAGAGTGAAATCTCATGCAGCTGTGCTAATCAGACATGTGAGTATGCAAATAGGAAGCCATTTGCAATTTCCAGAAACATGCTTAGCATAGCTCTGCCAGCAGTGGAGCTGAAGATCATGTGATGTGGCCTCTACATTTAGTATAGACATAGCCTGAGATGATTCATCCTGTGGTTGAATGCCAAGCTGTGGGAATACTCCATTTATCAATTTGTGGGCTACATTAAAAATGGAAAAAATCATTTTGGGTCAAAGTAAATATTTTATTCAATTAGAAACAAAACTTTTAGTTTTATAATTGATCTGTGTTTAGAAACTTCTGGTGGACTTGTTTAAAATGTAAAACTGAAGTGAATTTTGAAACAAAAAGGCATTTCAAAGTGACAAGTTGAAATGTTGCATTATGATAATGTCAGTACGAAATAGTTTGACATTTTCAGATTTTTTTCTTGTTTCAGATTTTTTTCTTTTTTCATGAATATGCAGCATGAGTTGACTGATCCAAATCTTTATTTTTCAGCTACAAAAAAAAAAAAGTCTAATTTTTTTGCCTAATTCTGACTGAAGGGTTTTACTTTCTAGAAGCCCATTCCACAAATTGGGGCAACTTGCTGAGAAGGGCTAAATGTTACTGATATTGCTGTTTTCCTCCAGTTGGTGGGTATAGTGATGATATGATGTGTGGAGGATAGAGTGAGAAAGCAGGGTGAAATGTGACAGCCTGACCTCTGGGAAGGAGTGTTAAGTGAGAGCATACAAAGGGGTGAAAGGACTCAGAGTGACATAGACCTTGATGTAAGGGGCTGGAATGATAGTTAAACAAAAAAGAAATGTATGGTATGAATGAACTGGCTGCACTCTTTTCGCTTCCAGCCTTCACATTGTCAAGGAAGATTTATTCTCTTGTCCATTCACAGCAGCTGGCTATTAAGTAAACACCACTGATATGCACTTTCAACCTTAACTAGTTCCAAACATATTATTTTTTGTTTACTTATTAATGACTTCTTGCAAATGATTGCTTCAAAACAAGGCAAGGAATGGTTTTATCTTTTTCATGCTCACTGAAGAGATCATTGTGGACTGCTAGGAAATTCCTAACACCTTTAAACAAACAAACAAAACAAGGAAACGCCCTCCCTCCTACCCCACAGCCTTAGTTTACCACCAGTGAGATGTTGCAAAGCATGTGAGATTCCAAATGTGCCTGGAGAGCAATGGGATGACCAGCTGTTTGATTTTTTGCTGTTTTTTTTGTTACAGTTGGTGGAGCTGTTGATTAACTGCTGTTCTCAGTGTTGCTATCTCCACGATGAAGGTGCCACAGGACTTCTTGTTATTTGCAGATAGTCACTCTGCCTCACTTGGCTGACAGCTATTTGAGGCATCACTGTGGCAAAGCCATATCCAAACCACTAGTGTTATTACAGGGACATAACCCAGAACTAATAAGGAAACCCTGATGTCCACTTGTCGTGTGTGTGGTACTTACTCTTTTCCTGAAGGGTTTTGTGTGGGGGATGGAAAGGAGGAAAACTGGGTTATGTATTGAAAGGCTGCTGTCATGAGAAATCATGAGTATCTCTCTTCTCCCAAGTGATGCATTACCTTAGACTTGAAGAATAATTTTTATTATTTTTCTCGGATTATATCTATGAACAGCACAGAGATTATACATGTATCAGCCTCAGTACCATTTTTAGGCTAATCACAAACCCTGGTATCCCTGCCACGCTGTCTGGCACCTCTTCCCCTACATCTAGCTATGGTCATCCTCTGCTTAGATCCTTTCAGTGCCTCTGCCTGTGCTGATTCCAGACATGCTGTGGGCAGAAATTACCCTACTCAGGGTGGCAGTTCCATTGCATTCCATTATGGAGTAAGATTTCAACACTGTGCAGTCCGTTGTTCTCGGTCTGAACAGAGGAGGTAGTGGCTGAGCATTCAGAGCTGGTGCTGACTCAGTTGCTGGGGCAGCTGCAGACAGAGAGAAGAAAGGAAGAGGTTCCATGCAGCAGGAGCAGTCCAGAAGTTCTTTAAGTAGAAGTGGAGGGGATGGAAGGCTTGGGTGGCTAACCACGTGGGGTGAAAGCGTATGGCTAGCTGGGTGAGGGCTTAGGTTGTTGGAAGAGGCTTTGATTTACAAGCTAGGGTTTGAAGGTGTGGGTTAGTGTGCGTGGCTCTTGGATGGAGCAGGAGGGAAGATGGTGTGACTGGATGGGAGGAAGAGAAGAAAGTTACAGGATGTGTGGTGGGGAGGGTGCAGTAGGAGGAGGATGGAGTGTATCTAATTAGGTTAATTGGGTGCTGGAAAAGGAGACGTTACAGACAAGTCTGAGTGCTAGGAGACTGGCAGCTTGTGAAAGAAGTATAGTGTTTACTGTAAGTGACTGGAAAAAAGCAAGGAAGAGTACAGCTGGTAGCGGGGCCCAGCAGTGGGGAAGGTGGAGGAAGAGTGACAGGTCAGCTGCCTGGTTGGATGATGGCAGAGAAAGAAAGGGCACTTTTCAGTTGTTAGGAGAGGGAGATCATGGCTCAGGAAGGAGAGCCTATTTTATGTAGAAACTGGTTATACTGCACAAGCCCCTGTAACATGAAGCTATGATGTACTATACATAGTAGCTTACACAAATACGTGATGGGTTCTTGCTGCTAACTGAAACAGTGTAAGATTTAAAGGCAATGCTAATATAGCCATTGCAGATGTGGTGAAATTTCCTAAACTCCATGTGGTTTTGTCATACTAGGATCTGAGCAGAAGGGGGCTGTAAATGGTCTTCCCCTGGAAGACTCAGCATAGTCACAGATTTATATTCCTGTGATTATAAGAGCAAATCATGTGTTCAGTAATTCAGAAGCACAAAATCACTCAAAAGCATCATGATAAATCTCTGGAGAGAAATGGAAAAAAGTTTAACTTCAGCTCTAGTGCTGTGTGCAGTGTTACTAGACCCAAGTGCATGAAAAGGTTAAATTAACATGTGCTCAAAATGATAAAAGTTTTCATGAATTCTTTGCCAGTAATATTGTGAGGCCATTGTACCATTGCAAGTGTGAATGACTGTCTTTAGAGAGGATTTTGTCTTGGTCTTCTCTCATATTCTGAATGAAGGATGAAAGCTTCTGTCATTACTGAAATCAGAAGTGGATCAACCTACAAAGGTTTTGAGAGTCTAGAGCAGGGGTCAGCAACCAAAATAGCAATAAGAGCCATTTTTGTTCCAATTTGGTAGAAAAACTCAATAATTCAAGAGCTGCAATGCATGTGAACATGAGACAGTCGTTAATAAATAACATCAAACCATACTTTTTATAGCCCTCGCTTTAAGAACAGCGCACACACGATTGGTAATGCGATACATTACTGCAGGATGTTCACAAACCTTGTGCTTATTCCATTTCCTCACATTTTACTTGTTTATTTTTACTGTACCACTGTCTTCCTGACTTTCATTCCCAAGCCTCTCTCTTTCTCTGTAGGACAATGGGGGAATTATCCAATGTTTTGAGATCACATATCATTTGCTTTTTAGATATGGGTTGTTCGTTTTTGGGCTTTTAGACGTTCATTGTTTACTGAAAATAATCAGGAGGGGTCTTTTTTAACTTTGCAGTTATAGCATCAGAAACCACAAAGAAGTCCTTAAAGAGCCTCATGCAGTGCTGGAGCTGCAGTTTGCAGACTCCTGTCTAGAGAGTGGAAGCACAGTGGGTATATGCTACTGGAATTTGTTTTTGGTGAGAGTGACCTTGCTGTGCCAGTTATCCTGGCTTTAATATCATAAACCACTTCTGTGTGGTATAGAACCACTGCAGTGAAGTATCTGGGTTTTTTACTTTTAGCTATATGCAAAACTGTCGGAAGTATCACTAGAGTAGGCTTACTTTTCCGGTTTCCCTGTGTTCATTGTTTTGGATAAAGCCAGTATTTCTCTTGGCATTCCATTAGTTTTGTAATTGATTCTGGCTCAGGGCTGGTAGTGCAGGGATGTAGAGGTCAATTAAAATGTTTTTTCAATAAATTAACTAATTTTTTTCGTATCTTTCAAAAAGGTTCAATTCAGTTTTGGGGAGAAGATTAAAGTCATGTGTTTTATCCAAGTCATTTAGCCCATTTCTATTATTTCTAAACAGTGAATGGCTAGATTGTTGGCTCTGTAACAGCTGAACACAACAAACAAAAATCAGAAGGGTCTTGTGTTAATAAAACAAAAGAAAAGCATTTTCCTGTGTTATCCAGAATTATACAGAAATAGAATGTTGTGTACATACATCATCAGATTATGGGCAGGTCAGTCATTAGTAACACTATTCAACATTCTCATAGTCTCCAAGGTTTTCAAAACACTTCAAAGACATCAAAGAGTTAAGCCTCACAATTGCCATGTGAGATGGAAAAACTGAGACACAAAAAAGTTAACTTATCTAAGATCTCAGAAAATCTGTGTGAGACCTGAGAATAGCACCCAGATTTCCTGAGTCTGGTATAGTGTTTTAGCTACAGACTTCCCCTCACAGTTCCCATTAGGGTGTAAACTTCTTGTCAATATCCCTGTAATGTTTTGCAAATGATTTTTGTGTGAATTTAGATGGGAAGATATTTCCATGTACTATTCTCTCATTCATAAAAGCGTATTTAACAAATGAAAATTCTCATCTTCCATTTAATGTTACGGCTCTTAGATCTGAAAAAATGATTCCATTCTTTTCACATAGAGTATCTTTCTATCACTTTCTTGAATCTCCTGTGGTATTAGGGATCAGGAGTTGTTATTATCAAAAGTTCCACTCCTTTTGATTCTTTCTTAGATATATTGTAAAGCCTCAATAACAATTTATTGTGGGTGTCTTGTCATTATTAAGGTAAGGGGAATGATGTTTCTCTAAAGTCATCAATAAGTGCAATACCCTTAGATGAACACTAAATCTTCTAGTATGTACTAGATTTTTAACTTGTGTAATATTTCTGTTAATTATAATGCTGTGGGCAATCATATCTATACTCAGGCTTAAAATATCATCAAAGTGTGTTGGTTTGACTCTTCCTTTTTACTCGGTACTAGATGTTTACCCTACAGCCATCCAGATTGTTCATGTCTGAGGTTTCCATTTTCTATACAGGAGATTCATGTAGTTGTCCAATTTAATATTGTACATTAACATGCATTAGGAGAAGAAACAAAATGGCCACTAAATGTGTCAGATTTGCAATCAAACATTGGGGCCATGTCTACAAGGGCACAAAACTTTGAAATGGCCATGCAAATGGCCAAATTGTAGATTACTAATAAGGCGCTGAAATACATATTTAGCGCCTCATTAGCATGCCGCCACCCGCGGCTCTTCAAAATTGCTGCGTTTTGCTCTCATGCGGCTCGTCCAGATGGGGGTCCTTTTCGAAAGGACCCCACCAACTTTGAAATCCCTTTATTCCTATGAGCTGATAAGGACCCCCATCTGGACGAGCCATGCAGGAGCAAAAAGCAGCAATTTTGAAGTGCCAGGGCTGGCAGCATGCTAATGAGTTGCTGAATATGTATACCTACACCCCTCCTCCCTATAACTTTAGACCATTGCTCCTTGTTCTGCCGTCATTCACCACTGAGAACAGCCTCTCTCCATCCTCTTTATAGCTCCCACTTCAGGAAGTTGAAGGCCTCTATCAACTCATTTGGTTCTGGGGCCGGTGTTATTCAACATACTTATTAATACCAGGATGAGGGACTGGGTTGCACCCTCAGCAAGTTTGTGGATGACACAAAACTAGGGGGAGAGGTAGATACGTTAGAGGGTACAGAGAGAATCCAGAGGGACCTGGATAAATCGGAGGACTGGGCCAAAAGAAATCTGATACGGTTCAATAAGGAGAAGTGTAGAGTCCTGCACCTGGGGCGGAAGAATCCCAAACATTGTTACAAGCTGCGGACCGACTGGCTCAGCAGCAGTACGATGGAAAGGGCCCTAGGGGTTATGGTGGATGAAAGGCTGGATATGAGTAAACAGTGTGCCCTTGTAGCCAAGAAAGCTAATGGCATACTGGGGTGCATTAGGAGGAGCATTTCGAGCAGATCTAGAGAAGTAGTTATTCCTCTTTATTCGGCACTGGTGAGGCCACATCTGGAATATTGTGTCCAGTTTTGGGCTCCCCAGTATAAAAAGGATGTGGATTTGCTGGAGCAGGTTCAGCGAAGGGCAACAAAAATGATTAAGGGTCTGGAGCACAAGACCTATGAGGATAGGCTGAGGGATTTAGGCTTGTTTAGTTTACAGAAGAGAAGACTTAGGAGTGATTTAATAGCAGACTTCAACTTCCTGAAAGGGAGCTCTAAAGAGGAGGGTGAGAAATTGTGCTCAGTGGTGTCTGATGGCAGAACAAGGAGTAATGGTCAGAAGTTGAAAAGGGAAAGGTGTAGGTTAGATATTAGGAAAAACTTCTTCACCAGGCAGGTGGTGAAGCATTGGAATGAGTTGCCTAGAGAGGTGGTGGATTCTCCGTCCCTTGAGGTTTTTAAGTCCCAGCTGGACAAGGTCCTGGCTGGGATGACTTAGCAGGGGTTGATCCTGCTTGAAGCAGGAGGCTGGATTAGATGACCTCCTGAGGTCCCTTCCAGCCCTATGATTCTGTGATTCTGTGAACTCACCCCTCCCTCTTCTCATCAGCAAACTAAATAAGCCCAGATCCCTCAGCCTCTCAGCACAGGTCATCTTCTCCAGCCCCCAAATAATTTTTCTTGCCCTCCACTGGACCTGCTCCAATGCATCTGCATCCTTTCTACATAGAGGGGCCCAGAACTGAACTCAGTACTCCAGATGTGGCCTCATTAGTGCTGAATATAGGGGAATAATTTCTCTAGATCTGTTGGAAATGCTTTTCCTAATGCATCCTAATATGCCATTAGCTTTTATGACTATAAGGCCACACTGTTGGCTGAAATCCAGCCTCTCATCCACTGTAATCCTCAGGTCCTTTTCTACTGTACTGCTACTTGACAAGCAGGTCCCCAGCCTGCAACAGTGATTGGGATTCTTCTGTCCCAAGTGCAGGACTCTGCACTTGTCCTTATTGAACCTCATCAGATTTCTTTTGGCCCAATCCTCCAGTTTATCACTTTGAACTCTATCCCTACCCTACAACTTATCTATCTGTCCCCAGGCTTAGTGTCATCCACAAATTTCCTGAGGGTAGAATCCATCCCCTCATCCAGGTAATTAATAAAGATGTTGAACAATACTGGCCCCAGAACTGATCCCTGGTCACTCAATGTGAAACCAACTGCTGACCCGACTTTGAGCCATGGATCGCTACACATTGGGCCTGTCCATTCAGCCAGTTTTCTATCCATCTTACAGTCCATATATCCAAGCCACACCTTGTTAACTTATGGGCAAGAATGTTGTGGGGACTATCAAAAGCTTTGCTAAAGTCAAAGCATATAACATACATGGACTTCCCTTTGTCCACGGAGCTAGTTACCTCATCATAGAAGCTAATCAGATTGGCCAGGCATGTTTGCCCTTGGTGAATCCATGTTGACTACTCTTGATCACTTTCTTCTCTTCCAAGTGCTTCAAAATAGCTTCCTTGAGGATCCCCTCTGTGATTTTTCTGGGGACTCGGGTAAGGCTGACTGGTCTAAAGTTCCTTGGATTGTCCTTCTTTCCTTTTTTAAAGATGAGCACTATATTTGCCTTTTTCCAATCATCTGGGACTTCTCCCGATCTCCACCAAGTTTTCAAAGATAATGGGCAAAGGCTTCGCCAATTCCCTCAGTACCCTTGGATGCCTTACATCTGGACCCATGCATTTGTGTATGTCTAGGTTTTCTAAACAGCCCTTAACCTGCTCTTTCTGCACTTTTAGGACTGCCCAAATGCCTCATACTGCATTGCCTAATGCAGTAGTCTGGGAGCTGACCTTGTCTGTGAAGACACAGGCAAAAAACAGCATTGAGTACTTCAGCTTTTCCCACATCATCTGTCACCAGATTACCTCCCTCATCCAGTAATGGGCCCACACCCTCCCTGATCACCCTCTTATTGTTAACTTGTCTGTAGAAAACTTTCTTGTTACCCTTCACATCCCTTGCTAGCTGCAGTTCCAGTTGTGCCTTCCCCTTCCTGATTACTCAGAGATTAGTCAGATCAGTGAGCCTGGGAGTTTGGGGTTCTCCAGGATATCTGCTTTGGCATCTGGGGAATGAATTTATCACCTTAAGACAAAACTGAATCCCTGTTTCTGTACCAGCCAAAGATTTGAAGTGTGAGAGCCAGACTGCACAGACTGGACGTGTTAGTGAAAGTACAGATATATTGGCTGGCATGAAGAAGGGGTTTTTTGTCCTTGCTTGCAACACAAAGGAAAGTCTGTTAAGCTCAGGATGCTTTTTTGTTTGTAACTGACACCAGCATCTAAGTGGGGCAGAGGAACGATAACCCATGATGGAGATGTGAATCACACTGGCTCAGAGACTCAGGGAGCAAATTCTTGGTTTCCTCTCACCCGGAAAGTAGAGGCAGAGCTGAGGACTGCAGTTTCTGAAACTCCAGGTGAGCATGGGGACACACAGGGAGGGAAGGACCTATGGTCTGACCCAATATGGCTGTTCTTATGCTAAAAATGGTTCACCTCTTCAAGGTGAGAGGAGCTCCAGCCAAGGGTAAAGCAATTGGGAGCCTGGTCCTGCTGGCACACATCATTAGTGTGGCAATGGCCACAATGTTTTCTCTTAACTACGGGACTGAAAATCACAGCCCAACAGGATGACAGAAGCAAGAGATTACTTCATGCTGAGGGCAACAGATTAACTCCAAAAGGGGGCATAGGGTCCTTGCATACACATAGCCCTGGGGCTGGGACACAACCCCGGAGGGGGCCTGCCAGCATACAGGAACACACTTCATTCCTGCCTCACCAATCCTGGCAGACCCAGTGACATGGCTGGGTAAGAGCAAATGTGCAAGGAGTCACATTCTTACTCCCACTTTGAGGTCAGGAGACCCAAGATGACTGAAGCATGTACAAAAGTGGGTTCACTCCCCTCGGCATTCACTGGAAGATGAGGAGGAGGTGTTTGTGACAGGACCCCACCCCAGTTCCAAACCCAAAGGTTTTGGGATGATAGAAGGGTGCAGGGTCTCTAGAAGAGTCTTCATGCACCCTGTGTGGAGCAGACCAGTCCAAAGGGAGGATGTGAAACGGCTCTGAACTGTGCATTGGAAATGGTAGGTTTGCTTGATGATCAATGGTCAGAGGTGAAAGTAAGGAAGTGTGATGCTCTGGCAACACTTGGCTGGGGCACTCCGCTGAGGCTGGGGTGCTTTGCTCATTCAGTGCTCTCCACCATCAAAAGGACTTCCTATGCTGTGTTCCAGTTAACAAATACACTTCACTGTTTTGACTAGGTCATGTGAGCATTGCTGCAAATGCTTGGCAAAGTGCATTCATCCCTGAAGAGCATACACATTTCCATCAGCAGTCTGTCTTGGTTGCACTCTGGGTTTTACTAATAAATAAATGTGTTTGTTTTTAAGGTGCTAGAGGACTGATGGTTATGTGTGAAGCAGGAGTGTTTCAGGCCCAGGGGTCCAACTTAGGGAAGAGGTGAGACTATAAGGTATATGCTGGAGAAAGAGTGAAACTCCTAAGGAATTCGGAATGCTGAAGATGTTACCCCTAGAGACTGTTCCAAAGCTGGGAGTGGAGCACCAATTCTGTGTATCTGTGACACCTTTCCCCTGCCACACAGTTTTGTTGGTGGTTTTGGGTAAGTCCCTTGCGACAAAATGTCCACGTTTTCCTAATATGAGATGCCTGTGGCCAGATTTGCAGTTGTGTTGGGTACTCACGCCTGGAGCTGAAATTGATTGGAGCTGTGCTTTGAACATATTCTGTGCTATAAAAATGCTAAATGCTCTCAAAAATAGGCCTTAGGGATCTGAAGTTCGGAATCCAAAGTCACTGGACATTTGACAGTTTTGCTCTTAAACTCTCTGTGCCTCAGCTGGAAAAAGGCGGTTATTAGTTCTCCCCGGGGGGTTGTGAAGATAAATTCATTAGTGTTTGTGAAACACTCAGAAATGACAGTGAATACCACAGAAATGCTTGAGAGGAAATCAGTTTTGAATTCAGTGCAGGTTTTGGATGATGTGCTTTTCAAAAAGCCTGGGGCAACAGACTGAGGAGGATAAAAAAAGAAATATTGAACAGCTATTTATTCACCAAATGAGGCAGTAGCACTGGAACAATAGTACTTGGTCATGTAATTAAAGACTATTGTCATGCATGTGCACAGGGGGATGAATTAAGTTTGCCTGGGCTACCTTCACTCTGATATTTCTAATTTCTCCAACACCCCTGAAGCAGGAGTTGCTGGCTGTGGGACGATTACCCCATGCAGGAAGATCTTGGTAGTATAGCAAGTAGTCTCTGGTAAAACTCAGATTTAAAACTGGCATTGCAGGAAAGATTACTGTATGCTACATAATAATAAAAATAAAGTGTGGTATCCCTGAAGAGTTTGTGATCAGTATTAATATAAAGTATGGTCTCCTTTTAGGGAGCTAAATACCAAGGCTTTTAACTGTGAAACAGTCTGAATCTAATTCCTAACTTGGTTGGGGTGGCTGTTGTTCAACCCCTCTTTATTCAGCTAACACATTGAGCACTATTTCAGTTTGCCTATTGTGTTATTTGCTTTACTTTATGCCCCAGCATGGCTTTCAGAGAAATATTGAACACTGAGTTACAACAATTACAATATGGCGGGCACTCTTGTCTGGTGTAAGGGATTTATCTTTGTATTTTTCGGTACTTCACCTTATGGCCCAAGAACAACCATGTGCACAATTAACCTTCGTTTCTATGCTATGTGTGTTTTAATTATATAGAGCAATTTCACTCGAGAAATTACTTTAGTACAAAACTTGGTCATTTCAGCCAGTACATACCAAACTAAGGACTGGTGGTTTATTATCTTATTATACATTGAAATAGAACAGATGTAGCTGCTGAATACAGGACTGAAAGGGGATAGATGCAGTTACTGAATATAGTTATATCCTAGTCTCTTCCACGAATGTTCCACACTCTTGAATGCTATACTGGGACCTTTAAAAGATGAAGATTGTCTATATTATTTTGACCTCGCAACCTGTAATGTTTGAAACTATCTGCTAAAGACCCTCAAGAAATTCATAAAGTTTAATTCCACTAATTTCTTTTGGCAGAGAAACTGTTCAGAAAACAGACTATAGAAAAGTGGCCAACAGATGCACCTATCTGTTTTTTGCCTTTGTTTGTTTATTGAAGATGACATTTCCTACAAAGTTGATTTAGCTTTTTAAGACAAATCCTCACTGCATGACATGTGATTTTTTTGTTAGGTCCTTGCATATGAAAACTGGATTTAAGACAGGCAGTCAATATCTGGAAAACAAATAAAATTCTTATACTTTAAGTGGAGAAAAACGAATACGTGTTTTGATGACTTCTATTGGTGACACTATCTGAAGATATTTATTTTGATTTATGGAAATGCTAAAAAGGGCTTTCACTCACATAGGCTTTAATATAAAAATACAGCCTACACGCAGCAATGGAAGCAGGGATGCTAGAACAATGTTTATAGTCGGGATGCCTGCAGTAGATTTATAACTGGGGAGCCCACACAGGAGCAGCAAAGCAAATAATTGCCCCATTTTCCAGCATTGTGCTGTATGTCTGTATTTAACCACTCTGCACCAGGCCCATCCCCGCAGGCCCCCATGGCTCTCCTTGTGACCCAAATTTTGCCTTGCTCCAGCCAGGGAACAGGTTGGGAAGTGGAGGTTAATCCTGCGACACCTGGCACTGCAGCGGGGGAGCAGGGTTGGGGCACTGCGGCTTTGGATTACCTGCTCTGTCCAGTGCTTTGACCAGGTAGTGGGGCTGGGGCACTGGGTCTTACCCTGTTCTGCCTGTGCCACAGCTTGGGAATGGGGTTGGGATGCTGGGACTTGCCACGCCTCCCAAGTTGGGGCCCACCCAAGTGGGCCCTTCTGGCTACATCACTGCTTAGCTCACAGTAGATGCTGGAAAAGCCTTCCCTGTCCACATTAAGGGATTTTCCCTCACACAGAAAGGGAAAGTATGGGGCAGAGATACTTGAGAACCCAAGAAAGAAGAGTCAACCCAGAAGGGGCTGGCCAGGGGAGTGTCTAAGGGAAGTTCAGCCTGGTTGGGGATTGCCCTCTTCCTCTGGGTTCATCTCTGGTCTCTCCCAGCCCAAGTGGTGCTTGAGTCCAGGTTCCTCTTGGTCAGTGACTCAGTGTCTGTCCAGGGGAGCTCCTGCTATCACCTTCTGCTTGTTTCTTGTGCTTCCAGGGTGGCAGCAGTGCAAATTTTACTTCTGGCCACGCCAAGGAGTACCGATGCCTAAGGGCTCAACTTCAAGCTACTACTACATAGTCCTGGGTCTGGGCAAGACTGGCTTCCCACTGGGCCCACAGAGGGGAGGAGCAGAGTGGGCTATGTAGTGGAACAAGTCCCAAACAGCAGAGGGGACAGAGTGGGGTGGGCAGGGGCCTATAGGAGGGAGGAATGAGCCCAAAAGAGCTGTGGGGGCAGGATGGGGTGGGCAGTGGTTTAAGGGGGGATCAGTTGGATATGATACAGAGACTCTTCTAGCTGCATTAATTATTTCTCCCTTGCAATGGACAAAGAATCTCTTTAAATATCAATAGAGAGGAGATGGTAGGTTTCTAAAGGTGCCTAAAGTTTGTCACTATTGTGTATTGGGTTGAAGTAGCGATAGATCTGGTTGTTGTCATAGTAACTGTGTTAGATCATTAGGGCGTTAGCTTACCTGGTTTGGGTTAGATCTAGCTTGTAACGTGGACGAAATAAAGGGAAAAGCAACTCTCTGTTTAGTGGTTTCTTCCTGAATTTGGTTACTCCACACAAAGTAACAGTAGCTATTTTCAAAAGAAGCTTTTTCTGTAATATGAGTTGTGGGGCCAGCTGATTTCCATGGAGAGAGGGGTTGAACATCCAGGAAATGCCTGCTAGCAGGACAGGTATGGAAATGGAAGAATGCTGCTTCTGTGGCATCATTTCTCCTTACCTTGGACCTCATTGGAAGTCCTCCACAGTGACTCTGAAGTGATTGGGAACTACAAGTGATATGGGGAAAGCGTGGGCACTTTCCTTCCATATCCCTAGATGACTGGTGAAAGCCCATTGGATTTAACGCTACTTTCAATAGGACATAGCAGAAGGATGAGCAGTTTTTTTGCAGTATAGCTCAGTATCATCATGTTTACTGGGAACCTGGAGAGAGCTGCAAGGGATACAAGGCTTCTGTGGAATCTCCCAAATCCATGTTGAACTCAGGTGGTCTGTGCTGGTGGGAAATGGGGCAGGGAGGTGGTGAATAGAGGGAATAAACAGAGCAGGGGAAGGAGAGGACACAAGTCATGAGTATTTACCGCTACATCCATGTGACTAAGACCCAGCTGGACTGTAAGGCTTGATCTTATCACATTTGCCATTGAGTGTGCAGGCTTATTCTAATACACAGGACCAGTCCTGCTCCCCCATTCAATAGTTAATGCTCCCAGGGTATCTTAGTAAGAGAAAGCTCTTAGACTTTCCAGTCTCCATGTGGATTGTTCCTCATTGGTGAGGCCAATGGAGTCCTTAATGAGCTGCCTCCATAGAAATGCATAGGCTCATGCAGAAAAGCTAGATTTTTTTTTTAAAGTCTGTGGTCTGAGTTTAATTTTGGAGATTGTTTGCAAATTGTTTCACATTTTAGTTAAATACTGATACAGCTGCGAAGACATTTTCTTATTCTGAACAAATATTCACTTTAGAACATGATGGATTAGCAAGTATTAAAAACCAATTAATAAATTGGTCTAAAATAAACAATTGTGGAAAAAAAGGAAGAGGGGTCTGTTTCATATTGTGATCAGCCTACATAACGAAGTTGGCTTATGGCTCCTCAAGGGCTGATTAGTCATGTAAAGATGTTCACTGTAGAAGAACACACATATATTAGGTACAAATTTATTTGAAGCTTAGCTCAGTTCATGGAATGCAATTTCCAGAAGGACTTTTGTCTGCCAAAAATGTTCTCAGGGTATCCTTGCCCCGTCCTTCAGCAGCTACTAAACAGAAGTTGGCATGTAAGTGTCACTGCACTGGCAGAGATTCTCAGGTTCTCAACATCAGATTTCTGCCAAAGCTGAGGCCAAAGTACTGCCTTTCGTGCCCATCTAGGAGCCACAGACCAATGTAATGACAGGAAAATTCAACTGAGCATGCTGAGATGGAGGCCCTACCCGTGCAGGGAACAGGGGAGCAGATAAAAGAAAAGGGATCATCTACTTCAAACCAACTTTCAAACCACAAAAAATTAAAAGCTGAAATAAAAAACAATTCTCAACAATGATCTTGGCCAAGCAATGAGTTTATATTGTGATAGTGCTTAGAGGCTGAGCAGATTGTGCATGGTGCTGTACAAACATAGCAAAAATGACTCAGGGTGAAACTCTTCCCATATTGAAGGAACAAGACAGAAGTGGGGCTGGGGTGGAAGGGAGGCAATACTGAGAGATTTCAAGGCCAGACAGTATTTTAGATCATTTTGTCTTATCTTTTGTATTCCATGGGTCATAGACTCTCAGCCTATAGAAGTGAACATTTATCAAGTTCAGTAACTTTGGATTGAACTACCACATATGTTTAGGAAGCTCTGGAGAAAGAAGGAAAAAGATGGAGCTCTGTGAGAATAAACCCAGCTTTTTATTAAGTGCTTTTCTTCTCTTTCTAGTCATCTGGCTTCTTTCTGCCCTTTCAGTTTGCTCTTTCTCTTTCACACTTTAGCTCTGTGCCAAAAGACCCCTTCTCAAACCTGTCTAGTATGGCCACATAGCTGGAGAGCTATTGTTACCATTCCTCTTCAGCCCCGCTCAAAGACATTGCTTCTAACTGCCACACAGGGCAGTGTGTTGTGTGATTGGTTGGCTACAGTGCAGCCTCTGATCCTGAGAACAGCTCAGATAAAACTGTAATGTGATGATTCTCCTTAATATATTGGACACTTCCAAAACTAAGTTTGATCATCCCTAGAGGGCACATTTTTTTCTACAATGGAATATAGCTAATTCATCACTTAGATAAAATAACAGCAATATAAAGGAGAAGTGGGGGAAAATGTATCATGACAGAATGCAAGAAGGGCCATGACACAGCGACAGCCCACCAGAGAGATGGAAGTTCAAAAATTTGTCTCCTGCCCTAGGCATGGTTTAGTTTGCTGTTCAGCACAGTTTTCCCAGTGGTTTTACTTGTTGTTGCTGCAAAGCAATAATAAATCTATTAAAAATCTAGAAAAATAACTTTTTCCTTGGAAGCCTCTGGCATCTCTGCAAAGAGAAACTTATGCCAAGTGCCTGCCTGTTTAATCTATCTGTCATGGCATCATCATAGTGTTTTATATGAGCCCGACAGCTTACTGTACAATCACCCCTGGATATGTGTAGGAAGGTGAAAGGGGATTTAAACATTCCTTTTATTCCTTCAAATGCTTAAGTGATAGTTTTGCTTTTGTTCTCGCCAAGTGACTCCACTGTCCTTGCCCCCCCCCGCCAATGGAGTGACAGATTTTTTAGCTCCTTTGTCCTTCCTGACAGTCAGGTTTCCATCAATGCTCAGTCTGCTACTTCCCCTCAAGGGGAGATTTTCCATTTGCTTCTGTAGTTTTCATTCTTTCCGTGTGACAAATGTGATACGATCAAGCAAGCCAAGCCTTGCAGGTCTGCTTCCTCTCCTTGGCTCAATCTCTTACATTAATGTAGTTGTAAATGCTGCCGGCTGCTGGCCTGCCCCTCCCCCACTCCTTTTGTTTTCCTTCCCAGTTCTGTTCTGTGAACAATGAGGCCTGGCCTCTGAACTCTCCTATTCCAGCCCACTCACAGCCATGTTTTTGGACCCCAAATGAAAATTGGAAGCCTGGTGGCTTGTAAGCTTATTTTTCCAGCCATTTCACAGAATTTTTAAATTCTGCCTTAACAAAGCCCTGACTGGGATGATTTAGTTGGGATTGGTCCTGCTTTGAGCAGGGGGTTGGACATGGTGACCTCCTGAAGGTCTCTTCCAACCCTATGATTCTATAAAACTCTAGGTATGCCCCTCCATGTTAACATTTCTGCCATAATCCTTTAATCTTTCTTTCACTTTCCAGTTTCTCTAAGAAGCCTGGAGGGTGTTCTCTAGTTCTAAGCGCTTGTCCCCCATACCTCTCCTTCCACTTTTCAGGAGGTGGAGTAGGAGGATAGGGAGACCCAAAAAAAGCACTTTTCAATTGTGTGTGGCCTCTCATCCCAAAAGGAACAGAGACCCTGACAAGACAGCCATATTATTTCTGTGGATATTTGTTTTCCATTTAATCAGGCTAAGATCAGCCAGGGTGAACAAAAGAGTTTTGTAAGCTAAAACAAAAATTAAATCACGCTTTCAGTGAACTTTTCCTCCTATTGATGTGTTTTCTTTTTCTGTAGAAGGCATCTGAAGTGCCATTGGCTAGCAAAAAGGATTTAGATTGCTGCAATGTTATGTCCCAGAGTCTAAGAAACTGTGCAGGGGACTTTTTGTTTTTGACACGTTTGACTGTCATGCTTTCATATCATTGGCTGTCTTCTCTAGGCCTTGGGGATTTGGAGCTCCAGCTGCACTCCTACTCTGGCTGAGTATCCAGTCCTCTGGGTTACCCATTCTTGTTTTCTGGTCATTGGTTTTAATTTAAATGATTCCTTCTAGAGGTAAGATAGGTGTAGTTGCTGTTGGTGTCACTGTGAAGCTGGAGGCAATTTCAGTAGCCAGTTAGGAGATGCAACACCCACACTACATCCAGTACAATCTGCTAAAGCCTGATCCTGGTTATTGATGAGTGACTCAAACAAGTTGCTGAGAGCCCTTAAATTATATTTACTTACATGGGATTTCAGGATGTGCATTATCTCTCTGGATTGGGCCTTACCTACCACAGTTCATTTTCAGTTTTTGGATTTGTCTGTGTAGAAATTATTTTTTGTGTTATACTGGTAGAATTACACTGATATACCGGAATAACTGTGTCCACACAGTCAGTTATACTGCTATAACTACAGTTCTTTATTTTCTAGAATGGCAATAAAACACTTTTCTGTGTGCCTACAGAAAGAACCTGTCCTTTACTTTGAGGCCTCTTCTAAACCTTTGTTCAGCTCCAAGGGCCTCCTGATGCATTTTCTGTGAGGAGCTATGAAGGCTACACTATAGCTTATGTCTGCACAATTTTGTCACCAAGGGATGTGAATAACTCACACCCTGGAGCAACATCGATTATATCAGCATAAGGGCTGGTATGAACAGTGCTATGTTGGTGTGAGAGCTTCTCTTACCAAGTTAGCTTCTCCCACTTGTGGCACTGGTTTTATTATGCTGAGTGGAGAGCTCTCTCTTGTTGCCATAGAGTGTCTTCACCAGATACTCTGCTGCGATGCAGCTGCATTGTTGCATCTGTGGTGCTGCAGAGTTGTATATGTAGAGCTGGACTGGATAACTCATGTGGGGCCATACTCTTAACTCTGGGGAATGCAGCAGTGAAGAGAGCTTTCAGGGAGACAGGTGTAGATTCCAGATTCTCTGCCTGGCCCCCAAGAGGACATAGGTTAGAGAAACCAAATGTAGAGGTAGATTCCAGGGCTGCAAGGGACCATTGTGCTCATGTTGTATGATGTCTAGATAATTCCCACTTTCTCATAGTTCTTCCTCAAAATAATTGATAGGGCTTATCCCTTGCAAAATCTTCAAATCTTAATTAAAATGTTGTCAGTGACAGAAACTCTATTATGACTTTTGTTAAATTGTTCCACTGGTTAATTAGCCTTCCAACTAATTTTTCTCCTTATTTACAGGGCTATTTCACCTTATTTATTCTTTGTGTAGGCACTAATAAACTGTAATTTTTCACGTAAACTTTTTAAATTAAATGAACTAGCTTGAGCTCCTGGGGTATATTACTATGCAATGTG